>NC_074688.1:26955363-27565363 GCF_029448725.1 Salvelinus fontinalis
TGTAAAGCGTGTGTGTGTGTTTCTGCACAGTACAGGACATCACTGTGAGTAATAATTGTATTTAGAGGCCACGGAGGGACTCACTTCATAACGTGTGTGTGTTACTTAGGTCCGGGGGACACACTTTCAAATACAGTGTGCGCACACACACACAAGCGCACACACACACAAACACACACACAGACAGTTGAAGTCGGAAGTTTACATACACCTTAGCCAAATACATTTTAACTCAGTTTTTCACAATTCCTGACATTTAATCCTAGTACAAAATCCCTGTTTTAGGTCAGTTAGGATCACCACTTTATTTTAAGAATGTGAAATGTCAGAATAATAGTAGAGAGAATGATTTCAGCTTTTATTTCTTTCATCACATTCCCAGTGGGTCAGAAGTTTACATACACTCAATTAGTATTTGGTAGCATTGCCTTTAAATTGTTTAACTTGGGTCAAACGTTTTGGGTAGCCTTCCACAAGCTTCCCACAATAAGTTGGGTGAATTTTGGCCCATTCCTCCTGACAGAGCTGGTGTAACTGAATCAGGTTTGTAGGCCTCCTTGTTCGCACACACTTTTCCAGTTCTGCCCACAAATTTTCTATGGGATTGAGATCAGGGCTTTGTGATGGCAACTCCAATACCTTGACTTTGTTGTCCTTAAGAAATTTTGCCACAACTGTGGAAGGTTACTTGGTCATTGTCCATTTGGAAGACCCATTTGCGACCAAGCTTTAACTTCATGACTGATGTCTTGAGATGTTGCTTCAATATATCCACATAATTTTCCATCCTCATGATGCCATCTATTTTGTGAAGTGCACCAGTCCCTCCTGCAGCAAAGCACCCCCACAACATGATGCTGCCACCCCTGTGCTTCACGGTTGGGATGGTGTTCTTCGGCTTGCAACCCTCCCCCTTTTTCCTCCAAACATAACGATGGTCATTTTGGCCAAACAGTTCTATTTTGTTTCATCAGACCAGAGGACATTTCTCTAAAAAGTACGATCTTTGTCCCCATGTGCAGTTGCAAACTGTAATCTGGCGGTTTTGGAGCAGTGGCTTCTTCCTGAGCGGCCTTTCAGGTTATGTCGATATAGGACTCGTTTTACTGTGAATATAGATAATTTTGTACCTGTTTCCTCCAGCATCTTCACAAGGTCCTTTGCTGTTGTTCTGGGATTGATTTGCACTTTTTACACCAAAGTACGTTCATCTCTAGGAGACAGAACGCATCTCCTTCCTGAGTGGTAGGACAGTTGCGTGGTCCCATGGCTTTTATACTTGCGTGCTATTATTTGTAGAGATGAACGTGGTACCTTCAGGCATTTGTAAATTGCTCCCAAGGATGAACCAGACTTGTGGAGGTCTACAAATTCTTTTCTGAGGTCTTGGCTGATTTATTTTGATTTTCCCATGATGTCAAGCAAAGAGGCACTGAGTTTGAAGGTAGGCCTTGAAATACATCCACAGGTACATCTCCAATTGACTCAAAGGATGTCAGTCAGAAGCTTCTAAAGCCCTGACATCATTTTCTGGTATTTTCCAAGCTGTTTATAGGCACAGTCAACTTAGTGTATGTAAACTTCTGACCCACTGAAATTATAATACAGTGAATTATAAGTGAAATAATCTGTCTGTGAACAATTGTTGAAAAAATTGTATCATGCACAAAGTAGATGTCCTAACCGACTTGCCAAAACTATAGTTTGTTAACAAAAAATTTGTGGAGTGGTTGAAAAACGAGTTTTAATGACTCCAACCTAACTGTATGTAAACTTCCGACTTCAACTGTACATACACAACACACACACACCCGTACAGAGTCCTGATGCAGAATACACTGTTCCAGAGGTGTGTTTTCATGCGTTTGCGTGTGTGTGTGTGTGTGTGTGTGTGAGAGAGATGATGTAAGAATGATAAACATGGTGTCTATGATTCTAGGGGGTGAAATTGCATCGAGAAGAGAACTACCTGTATCAGACCATTATCCATAATTCTCAGTACCTGTGTAGGTGTTATGCAAACGGATGCCTGTGTCGACTCTTTGTGGAGGAACTGGTCTCATAGAAGGGGAAAGAGGGGTCAACGAAAGCACATAGCACCTTGTCACCAAGGGTTGAATAATATTCTATTGCGTTCTCTTTTCTCCCTCTTTCTCTCTCTCTCTCTATACTGCTCTCCTCCATGTCTAATACTAATAACACAACTAATAACACAGCCCAAACACACTTAAACATGCACATGAAGTATGACGTTATGTTCCATGTCAATGCATGCGGGAGCACATGCACACACTTTAAGATGAGGTCAGTAACAGCTAGAGCTACAGGTGTGTGGTGATGGCTGAGTGCTGTACTATGCTCTGTCAGAGCCTCTCTGGGGAGTCTGCAGGTGTGTGGTGATGGCTGAGTGCTGTACTATGCTCTGTCAGAGCCTCTCTGGGGAGTCTGCAGGTGTGTTGTGATGGCTGAGTGCTGTACTATGCTCTGTCAGAGCCTCTCTGGGGAGTCTGCAGGTGTGTGGTGATGTCTGAGTGCTGTACTATGCTCTGTCAGAGCCTCTCTGGGGAGTCTGCAGGTGTGTGGTGATGGCTGAGTGCTGTACTATGCTCTGTCAGAGCCTCTCTGGGGAGTCTGCAGGTGTGTTGTGATGGCTGAGTGCTGTACTATGCTCTGTCAGAGCCTCTCTGGGGAGTCTGCAGGTGTGTGGTGATGGCTGAGTGCTGTACTATGCTCTGTCAGAGCCTCTCTGGAGAGTCTGCAGGTGTGTGGTGATGGCTGAGTGCTGTACTATGCTCTGTCAGAGCCTCTCTGGAGAGTCTGCAGGTGTGTTGTGATGGCTGAGTGCTGTACTATGCTCTGTCAGAGCCTCTCTGGGGAGTCTGCAGGTGTGTGGTGATGGCTGAGTGCTGTACTATGCTCTGTCAGAGCCTCTCTGGGGAGTCTGCAGGTGTGTTGTGATGGCTGAGTGCTGTACTATGCTCTGTCAGAGCCTCTCTGGGGAGTCTGCAGGTGTGTGGTGATGGCTGAGTGCTGTACTATGCTCTGTCAGAGCCTCTCTGGGGAGTCTGCAGGTGTGTTGTGATGGCTGAGTGCTGTACTATGCTCTGTCAGAGCCTCTCTGGAGAGTCTGCAGGTGTGTGGTGATGGCTGAGTGCTGTACTATGCTCTGTCAGAGCCTCTCTGGAGAGTCTGCAGGTGTGTGGTGATGGCTGAGTGCTGTACTATGCTCTGTCAGAGCCTCTCTGGGGAGTCTGCAGGTGTGTGGTGATGGCTGAGTGCTGTACTATGCTCTGTCAGAGCCTCTCTGGGGAGTCTGCAGGTGTGTGGTGATGGCTGAGTGCTGTACTATGCTCTGTCAGAGCCTCTCTGGGGAGTCTGCAGGTGTGTTGTGATGGCTGAGTGCTGTACTATGCTCTGTCAGAGCCTCTCTGGAGAGTCTGCAGGTGCAGGAGGACACTGACTGACTTACTGCTCTGTGTCCTTTAACAAACACTACTGTACTGTAGGTCAGGACAGTAGGCTGGCTAATGCTAGTCCTCATTCTAATGGTACTAGAAGATTCTGAGGCTGGCAAATGGGAATAATGCTAGCAGTGAAAGCCTTGCCATCTGAATCTTGACTACCTACATTGCTAGCTACATTAGGATGCTCTAGCTACGCTATAATAGCTACAGTACATTGCGTGTTATTTTATCCAGAAATAAAGTTGAGTTTAATTTTGACTCGGATACTTGCCCAAAGGTACAGTAGCTGGATTACATTATCTAGATATCTACCTTATGTTACCTTATGTTAGCTACGTATCATACTATCCATTTCCACAGTAGGGTAGAAGTTAAGTTAGCCCCTGGCTAGTTCTGTACACTCTACAAGTCACATTAGGGATTTAGGACAGTCACCAGTTCCCCTCAGCGCTACTCACTTCTCTTTGGTTCGAATGTGTTAGTGGATTAGTGTAGCCCATCGCTCTAATTTCTTGTCCTTTTCTCTTTCGACCTTATTTTCTCTTGTTCTCTCTCTTTCTCTCCCCCTCTCTCTTTCTCTCCTTCTCTCTCTCTCTCTCTTACTTTCTCTGTAACAGTACTCTCCTGGATCTCCTTGACAGCTAGCTACTGTATTGTTCCTGTTGAACACTGGAGGAATCTTCTCTGTCCAGCTCTGTCTGCAAACAAATGCCGATTAGGGGAGGTGTGGTAAGCTTAGTGTAAAATAATACATTTAAAAAATATATATGTATTGTGGATTGGAAATGATGCAGACAGCTACATTGATAGAAGCCACAATCTGTCTGCAATATTAAAGCTGAAAAAAACAAAGGCTGATTCCGCCAATCAGGTGTCCCTGAAGAACTAGTTTTAACACGTGAACACATCCAAAATGGATCCATTAGATCCACTACATTACTCTGCTCAGAGGTCCTGTGCTTGGCTAGCCTCAGGAGGAAGATGGGTCTGAGGCGGCTGTATTTAAAGGGACTCAGCGCTTTGGCAGAGCTGGCTAGTTTTCCTAGGCTGGGTCGCATGTGTGTGTGTGTGGGCAGTGTGTGGGCAGTGTGTGGGCAGTGTGTGTGAGTGTGTGTGTGTGTGGGTGGATCTATTAAGTGAGGCCCGCACACTGGAGCGCAGAGCAGGGCAACAAGGGGTGGGTTCGTTGGGTTTACAGAGTCGTTGGGTTCGCTGGACTGCTAAGGGATAGCTTTGCCCAAAACCCTGTCCTTGAACTGTGACAAATCTGTCTGCGCTGGCTGGAAAATATGCATCTAGGAAGAGGCATTTAAAACAGCATAACAAGAATAGTTTTCATATACTACATCACATAGCGAGACTTTAATCATATGTTCAGCGAAAAGGCTAACCATACCCTGACTGAACTAAATAGGCCTTACTATGTTACTGGGTATATATTTACAGTTGGTGGTTCTCTGGGTGTTTTTTTGGTTGTTTTATTGGTTTTTACTAAAGGACATAAGTTATTTATAACAATAAAAGAATCAACATAGATGAGTGTTCCAAGTATAAGAGTTGTTTTAGCATTGTAACTAACTTTCAACACTTTGAAAAGCCTTTGTCTAGGCTAAGGCTAAAAATGCTGCACAGCTAAGCTCCATTCTTTATCATTGATGATAACGTGTTGTAATGAGTATTTCTTGAAGGTTTCACAGCCCTCCTGGCAGTTCATTGGGATTAATCTGACATGAATTAAAGTGAACATTTCTGTCCTTTGGTGACACTCTCTTGTAAGTAAGACACCATGTTATTTTTCAATTTTTATAGTTTGTTGTAGAAACAGTTGAAGACTCGTGGGAACAGTAGTGCCTAAAATAAATGCAAACTCTGTGAAATGGCACCCTATTCCCTATGCAGTGCACTGCTTTTGAACAAAGCCCTGCCAAAGTAGTTTTGATGTCTTCACTATTATTCTACAATGTAGAAAATAGTAAAAATATAGAAAAACCCTGGAATGAGTAGTTTTGTCCAAACTTTTAACTGGTACTGTATGTCGTACTGAATATTGTATTTTAGCACGAGTCTGTCAGACATACATTCTAATGTTTCCCTCTCTCTCCACCCTCCCTTCTCTCTCTCTCTCTACAGATTCTGCCTCTGCCCACCCTGATGGCCAAAGATGAAGAAGATGTAGCCTAGTGTGTGTGTGTGTATATGTGTGTATATGTGTGTGTTTTTGTGCATGTTGCGTGGGTGCTCACTGGCTGACCCACAGCAGTTCTTCACTGGCAAGCTTTATGTCCTTGTGTACCAACTAAAGCTGCCAGCTGAAGAACTGTTGTGGTTGGCTCTTTCCTGCATCCCACACAGAAGACCAACAGACGCCTTCAAGAAATGTGTGTGTGTGTGTGTGTGTGTGTGTGTGTGTGTGTGTCCAGATGCCATGCATCGGATCAGTGAATTCTCCATCCAGATGTTCCATTTTGCAGCCAATGGTAGCAGTGTACAGTATGTTTAGCTGTAAATACAGCACACGTGAAGATTAGGCTAAACAGAATAGCTAGCTATCCAAGACATCTGATATGATGCAATAGGTCTCAGTTAAAAACACATGAACCCACTGCACTCAAATGTAATGTTTTCATTAAGTCTTCTGCTCATGTTAGAGCTAATGAAGGCTCCATGTATGAAAAATGCTTACAAACTATGAAATATGTTTACCAAGTATGAAGTTTGCTTACTAAATATCAAGTATGGTCCCAAAGTATGAAGTACGCTTACTTGAAGTATGCTTACTGAAGACAGATTTTACTATATGTGTGCTGTATTTTGCTCTATTTACACTATATTGTATTTAGTTTTATGTATGTATACTCAACAGAGTTTTATGTATGCTTTCATGTACAATGTGAGCTCTTTTAAACCACACTATCAGCATCAACTGCCCCCCAAAATGGCTGCTTTATTCTACTCAGGCATTAACAAAGACGACTGCACATTGATGCTACTGTACATGCTGAGTCAGCCAACATTCCACACCCCAGTCAGGACCCGCCTGCTGCCCTTATATGGATTGAATCTGCATGGTGGGGCATCATGGGTGCTTCATTGTATATCAGAACAAAACATCTCTAGAATAATTTCTTATGCTACTCAAAAACAACAAAAAGTAGAAGGATAGGAAGGTAGATGGACTGGCTACTCGAAAGCTGGAAGTATGTAAAGCATAGGATGATTGAATGATACAGTATGATAGATTGGGGAAAGGTTAGGAGGATAGATGGAGGGAAGGTTAGGAGGATAGATGGAGGGAAGGTTAGGAGGATAGATGGAGGGAAGGTTAGGAGGATAGATGAGGGAAGGTTAGGAGGATAGATGGAGGGAAGGTTAGGAGGATAGATGGAGGGAAGGTTAGGAGGATAGATGGAGGGAAGGTTAGGAGGATATATGGAGGGAAGGTTAGGAGGATAGATGGATGGATGAAAGGGAAAGGAGGGAGTACAAGGCAAGGACATACGACAAACAGCTGGACAAAACCAGCCTCCTGACATGCTGGTAAAGGCAATTTGTGGCATTGTTCTAGACTTAGCTGTGCTGTTTGTCTCAAACCATGACTGCTCAGGCCCTCTCTGTTTCCTTTCTCTCTCCCTCTCTGTTCTCTTTCTCTCTCTACTCACTTTCTATGTGTGTGTCTCTCTCTAACTCTTTCTATTTGACTCTTTCTCTTTCTCTCTCTGTGTCACACACCCCCACATGCACACACACACACAGCATACCATAAATCTGACTTCAAGGGTGGTGTTGGCGTCGGCAAGAACAGGATATGAGAGCGTGTCCCTCTAAAAACCTTCCCCTCCAGATGAGAACAAAGGTAGAGAATGTTCCAGATTCCCTGGCCGCTGCAGTCTAGGAACATGTGGAGCCAATAGTTGGCCAACAAGCAGTCCTTATCTTTTCCCCCTTCTTTCCATGCATTTTCTCTCTGTTGTCTAGCTTGTCCATCTCTCTTTTTGGCCTCTTGGTAAGCTAGCTTTTTGTTTCGTACTATTATCTCTTTGTTAGTGCATCTGCTTCAATCTCCTTATCTTGTTGTCTTGTCACTCTTCTCATCCTTTCTCCCCTCTTCTGTCTAGCATCCCTCTTAAAACACACACAAAGACACACATACATAGAGGTAAAGAGAGACAAACACAAACACACGCACACTCACACACTGAGACAGAGAGCGACACACACACAGAGACAGAGAGCAACACACACACACGCACAGAGACAGAGAGCGACACACACACACACACACACATCCCTCAGACAGGATTATCCCACTCTCACAAGTTGATCCTCTCCGGTAAGCGCTGCCAGTCCCCTGTGAGCATGTAACAGAAGCACTGCAGTCAGGGCAAGGCTGTGACCTAGAGAGTAGTGTGTTTGTGTGTGTGCGTCTCTGTTTGTGTGTGTGTATTCCTCTGTGTGTTTGTGTGTGTCTCCCGCTGTGTGTTTGTGTGTGTCAGGTCACAGGCCAAGGTATCCTACCTGATCCGCTCTGAGGGAATCGGCCTGCGAGTACATTAAGAGATTGCGGTGGGGCGCCGAGCTGAGGCTCACTGGCTCGACTTAAAGACATACACACATAATCCTGGCTGCTCTGCTCCACCTAACAAGGATACACGTGGCAGGTGTGTCAGTGTGTTTGTGTGTATCGTCTCTGAGATTTACCCAACCTATGCCCTCTCAGGCGTGCCCCTGTCCTTGGGCACCCTTACCAGCCCTAAAGTTACTTCATCTGCCAACTGGATAAAGATATAGATGGGTACACAGAGACGAGAGAGAGGAGTACACAGAGACGAGAGAGAGGAGTACACAGAGACGAGAGAGAGGAGTACACAGAGACGAGAGAGAGGAGTACACAGAGACGAGAGAGAGGAGTACACAGAGACGAGAGAGAGGAGTACACAGAGACGAGAGAGAGGAGTACACAGAGACGAGAGAGAGGAGTACACAGAGACGAGAAAGAGGAGTACACAGAGACGAGAGAGAGGGGTACAGAGACGAGAGAGAGGGGTACAGAGACGAGAGAGAGGTGTACACAGATGAGAGAGAGAGGGGGAGAGAGAGCGACCGACGGAGGGAGAGAGGGAAGCAGAGAGTAGAGAGAGGTGACAGGACAGAGGTTACCCCACACCATCATGCCATCCTGCCCAGCCTGATCACACAAAGCACAGTCAAAGCACACCAACACCTAACCATGCACTTTAACTATGGAGGCTTGAGATCTGCAAGTGTATGGTATGTGTTTTGGTATGCTATAAAATGCTATGTATAATAAGGTATGCTACGTAATTCTGTGGACTGTTCATTTTGATGTGATAATAAATTGAATTGCATGGAGACAAAACATTCTTTGTTTTTGTATTATTTGAACTGTGAGTAGATATACACCACCGTTCAAAAGTTTGGGGTCACTTAGAAATGTCCTTGTTTTTGAAAGAACATCACATTTTTTGTCCATTAAAATAACATCAAATTGATACCAAATACAGTGTAGACATTGTTAATGTTGTAAATGACTGCTGATCTTTAATGGAATATCTACATAGGCGTACAGAGGCCCATTATCAGCAACCATCACTCCTGTGTTCCAATGGCACGTTGTGTTAGCTAATCCAAGTTTATCATTAAAAAGGCTAATTGATCATTAGAAAACCCTTTTGCAATTATGTTAGTACAGCTGAAAACTGTTCTGATTAAAGAAGCAATTAAACTGGCCTTCTTTAAACTAGTTGAGTATCTGGAGCATCAGTATTTGTGGGTTTGACTACAGGCTCAAAAGGGCCAGATAAGCTTTTTTTCTTCTCTGGGAAAATGGCTGCCCAGTATGATTACATGGTGGTGTTTAGACTTCAAAAGATACCCATAACACAGGACGACCTAATCTCCCCCTCTCCTGTTCCTAGAAGAAATGTCACTGACACTCTGTGGACGCTATTAGTTAATAAGAAGTAAAGGGGGGGAAGGGAACTAATGTGTGTGTACACACACACACACACACACACACACACACACACACACACACACCATTTCTCCTCAATGGCTCCATCCAGCCATACTGAAAACCACAGGGGAAGAAGGAGGAAAGGAGAGGAGAGGAGGAAGAGGTGTCAATGCCAGCAAGAGGCCAAGCCTGGCTCTGCTCTGAAGAGGTTTACAAACCTTTCCTAACTTCCCCTTAGCCTTGTGAAATTGTCTGTGAAAGCTTCTTAGGGTTAGGATTACCTCTATGTGCCGGCTGACGGGTGGGAGATCACCACTGCACCTGACAAAAACACTGCCGGTGTGCAACTTAACCCAAACCTGACCTATCCCATGCCCAGACTGACCTAGCACATTCCAACAATGCACCCAGACCTTTACCAAGGGGGCCCAGCAGAGGCCTGTAGCCACTCACATAAGGCAGGCCACCTAAGGACTGTACCTGGGAACGTATATGGCTCTCTCTCTTTTTAAGGTTTGTCACGAGTTAACACAGCCACATAATTATGGCTAAACTCTGCCTATTGTCCCCATTTCTCTTCTTATTTGATTGTAAACCTAACCCTAATCTTAGCCACACTGAAAACCTTATGCCTAACCTTAACCACACTGCTAACCTTATGCCTAACCCTAACCTTAAATTAAGACCAAAACGCACATTTTTGTAGCCAATTTTGACTTTGTGGCTATCTAGTGGAAACCTTCTTTCAGCAGGAGATGTGTGATACATCCTGACTCAAATAGAGAAGAGATATTAACAATATATTTTATGATCTTTATGATTATGATTTTATGATCAGCAGGTCTGGGACAGGTAGCACATCCGGTGAACAGGTCAGGATTCCATAGCCACAGGCAGAACAGTTGAAACTGGAGCAGCGGCACGGCCAGGTGGACTGGGGACAGCAAGGAGTCATCAGGCCAGGTAGTCCTGAGGCATGGTCCTAAAGCTCAGGTCCTCTGAGAGAGAGAAAGAAAGAAAGAGAGAAAGAAAGAGAGAAAGAAAGAATTAGAGAGAGCATACTTAAATTCACACAGGACACCGGATGAGACAGGAGAAATACTCCAGATATAACAGACTGACCCTAGCCCCCCGACACATAAACTACTGCAGCATAAATACTGTAGGCTGAGACAGGAGGGGTCGGGAGACACTGTGGCCCCATCCGACGATACCCCCGGACAGGGCCAAACAGGCAGGATATAACCCCACCCACTTTGCCAAAGCACAGCCCCCACACCACTAGAGGGATATCTTCAACCACCAACTTACCATCCTGAGACAAGGCCGAGTATAGCCCACAAAGATCTCCGCCACGGCACAACCCAAGGGGGGGCTCCAACCCAGACAGGAAGATCACATCAGTGACTCAACCCACTCAAGTGACGCACCCCTCCTACATTTTTGGACTCACCTTGTTGTGCTGTTCTTACTTGAACAGGAAGGTGGCATGGCAGTCCTTCGTGGGCAAATTTTGTTATCAAACTTCGTCAAGACAACTGGGAACTCTGAACACTGAAAAAAACCAAGGTTGAATCATGAAGTCAGTGATGTTCAGGTTGGAGCTCTAGAAAGAAGCCTGAGTTCCCGGCTTGGAATTCCGAGTTGGATGACCGTGCAAAACGTTTTTTCTCAGTCGGAGATTGTTCCCAGTTTTCTTGAACTCATTGAAGTCTGAGATTTCCCAATTCTGAGTTTCCAGTTGTTTTGAACGCAGCAGAAGTCATGTTGGATTCACAGCATGGCCAATGTATTCAACCTTTTCTGACCCATCTTGTTGAATGTTTATCCTTTTAAGCTTTGAAAAGAGACCCTTAAACCAGACTTGGACCACACACCCACTCCACTGAATAGCTAGTGGCTAGTGATTTCTTGGCAACGCTTACAGTTAGCCACTGATTCCTTCCAAACCACTCATTGTTGAATTTGCGATTTCCAACTTGTTGTATAATGTTTATGTCCAATGGCCGATGAGTACCAATGCATTTTATCTATAAATTCTCTTCATATGGATCGAAAAGGATTTGCCTGTAGACTGTCGACATTATTCATGATGATGACCGCTAACTTGCTAGCTAAGATTTTGAAAGTATGATGTTGACATGATCAGTCCATTCAAAGCTACGGTAGATATAACGTGATTTGACGTCATTTTATCTGTGGCCAATGATCTTGATCCTTCTTGGATGGGCATTTCTAATGTAACTCTATGGCAGCACCCAAGGGGCTTGAATTTTCAAGCTCTGTCAGTAGATTTTGTGGTGACGTAGTGTCCCCATGAGTAACAGAACACTAAGCCAATCACGGCGCAACTAGAGAACATTACCAACCCCTACGCTCTGTATTTTCTGCTGGCTGCCCCACCACCACAGAAAGCACTGAGTGAGGCTGAAACAGCTGCATTTTGGAGCTGCCTTACTCAAGAAAGCAAAAAAGAGACCATGTTTGTATGTGGCTTTATTAACCAATTTTTTTTTCATTGTTTGTAAACTGATATGTGACACGTATTAATGCCAAAAGAATATGCAAAACAGGCAACAATTTTATATATATAGTTGAAGTCGGAGGTTTACATACACTTAGGTTGGAGTCATTAAAACTTGTTTTTCAACCACTGCACAAATTTCTTGTTAACAAACTATAGTTTTGGCAAGTCGGTTAGGACATCTACTTTGTGTATGACACAAGTAATTTTCCCAACAATTATTTACAGACAGATTATTTCACAGTTGGTCAGAAGTTTACATACACTAAGTTGACTGTGCCTTTAAACAGCTTGGAAAATTCCAGAAAATTACGTCATGGCTTTAGAAGCTTCTGATCACATCATTTGAGTCAATTGGAGGTGTACCTGTGGATGTATTTCAAGGCCTACCTTCAAACTCAGTGCCTCTTTGCTTGACGTCATGGGAAAACCAAAAGAAATCAGCGAAGACCTCCACAAGTCTGTCAAATCAATGGTATTCCTCCAAAAGTCTGGTTCCTCCTTGGGAGCAATTTCAAAACGCCTGAAGTTACCGCGTTCATCTGTACAAACAATAGTACGCAAGTATAAACACCATGGGACCACGCAGCAGTCATACGTCTCAGGAAGGATTCTGTCTCCTAGAGATTCTGTCTCCTAGAGATGAACGTACTTTGGAGCGAAAAGTGCAAACCAATCAAAAAACAACAGCAAAGGACCTTGTGAAGATGCTGGAGGAAACAGGTACAAAAGTATCTATATCCACAGTAAAACGAGTCCTATATCGACATAACCTGAAAGGCTGCTCTGCAAGGAAGAAGCCACTGCTCCAAAACCGCCATAAAAAAAGCAAGACTACAGTTTGCAACTGCACATGGGGACAAAGATCGTACTTTTTGGAGAAATGTCCTCCGGTCTGATGAAACAAAAATAGAACTGTTTGGCCATAATGACCATGGTTATGTTAGAGGGAAAAAAGAGGGAGGCTTGCAAACCGAAGAACACCATCTCAACCGTGAAGCACAGGGGTGGCAGCATCATGTTGTGGGGGTGCTTTGCTGCAGGAGGGACTGGTGTACTTCACAAAATAGATGGCATCATGAGGATGGAAAATTATGTGGATATATTGAAGCAACAGCTTAAGTCAGGAAGTTAAAGCTTGGTCGCAAATGGGTCTTCCAAATGGACAATGACCTCAAGTATACTTCCAACGTTGTGGCAAAATGCCTTAAGGACAACAAAGTCAAGGTATTGGAGTGCCAATCAAAAAGCCCTGACCTCAATCCTATAGAAAATGTGTGGTCAGAACTGAAAAAGCGTGTGCGAGCAAGGAGGCCTACAAACCTGACTCAGTTACACCAGCTCTGTCAGGAGGAATGGGCCAAAATTCACCCAACTTATTGTGGGAAGCTTGTGGAAGGCTACCCGAAACGTTTGACCCAAGTTAAACAATTTAAAGGCAATGCTACCAAATACTAATTGAGTGTATGTAAACTTCTGACCCACTGGGAATGTGATGAAAGAAGTACAAGCTGAAATAAATTATTCTCTCTACTATTATTCTGACATTTCACATTCTTAAAATAAAGTGGTGATCCTAACTGAACTAAGACAGGGAATTTTTACGAGGATTAAATGTCAGGAATTGTGAAAATCTGAGTTTAAATGTATTTGGATAAGGTGTATGTAAACTTCTGACTTCAACTGTATATATGAGCGAGCTATTTTATATATATATATATATATACTGTACAATTGTTGCAAGATATATATCTTTGAGTTAATAAAGCCGCATACAAACATGGTCTCTTTTCTACTTTCTTGAGAGAGAGAGAAAAAATTTGTTTTAATCTATTTTATAATAAGGCTGTGAAGTAACAAAATGTGGAAAAAGTCAAGGGGTCTAAAAACTACCATGCATTTGGAAAGTATTTAGACCCCTTGAATTTTTCCACATTTTGTTACTTTACAGCCTTATTCTAAAATACATTTAAAAAATAAATGTTCTCTTCAATCTACACACAATACCCCATAATGCCAAAACAAAGATACGTTTTTTGAAATATTTGTAAATGTATTAAAAATAAAAAAGTATGCAGACCCTTTGCTATGATACTTGAAATTGAGCTCAGGTTTTTCCATTAATCATCCTTGATGTTTCTACAACAAGATTGGAGTCCACCTGTGGTACATTCAACTGATTGGACATGATTTGGAAAGGCACACACCTGTCTATATAAGGTCCCACAGTTGACAGTGCATGTCAGAGCAAAAACCAAGCCATGAGGTTGAGGGAACTGTTCGTATAGCTCAGAGACAGGATTGTGTCCAGGTACAGGTCTGGAGAAGTGTACCAAAAAATGTCTGCAGCATTGAAGGTCCCCAAGAGATTGTCAAAAGGTACCTAAAGGACTCTCAGACCATGAGAAACAAAAGTTCTCTGGACTCATGAAACCAAGATTGAACTCTTTGGCTTGAATGCGTCATGTCTGGAGGAAACCTGGCACCTTCCCTACGGTGAAGCATAGTAGTGGCAGCATCATGCTGTGGGGATGTTTTTCAGCGGCAGGGACTGGGAGACGAGTCAGGATCGAGGGAAAGATGAACGGAGCAAAGTTCAGAGAGATCCTGTAGGGCTCCTGAGTGGCTCGGTGGTCTAAGGCACTGCATCTCAGTGTTTGAGCCGTCACTACAGACACCCTGGTTTGATTCCAGGCTTTATCACAACTGGCCGTGATTGGGAGTCCCATAGGGTGGCGCACAATTGGCCCAGCGTCGTCTGTGTTTGGCCGGTGTAGGCCATTGTAAATAAGAATTTGTTCTTAACTGACTTGCCTTATTAAGTGAAGGTTAAATTAAAATAACTAAAAATCCTTGATGAAAACCTGCTCCAGAGTGCCCAGGACCTCTGACTGGGGCAAAGGTTCACCTTCTAACAGGACAATGACCCTAAGCACACAGCTAAGACAACACAGGAGTGGCTTTGGGACAAGTCTCTGAAAGTCCTTGAGTGGCCCAGCCAGAACCCGGACTTGAACCCAACCAATCGTCTCTGGAGAGACCTGAAAATAGATCTGACAGAGCTTAAGAGGATCTGCAGAGAAGAATATGACAAACTTCCCAAATATAAGTGTACCAAGCTTGTAGTGTCATACCCAAGAAGACTCGAGGATGTAATTGCTGCCTTATGTGCTTCAACAAAGTACTGAGTAAAGGGTCTGAATACTTATGTAAGCTTAATATTTTCTTTTTTAAATTTAAATTTGCAAACATTTCTAAAAACCTTTTTTGCTTTGTCATTATGGGGTTTTGTGTGTAGATTGATGAGGGGAAAAAACGATTTAATCCATTTTAGAATAAAAATGGGGCACAGAACTGGTGGAGCTCAAAACTGGTGGGGCACTCTTTAGCCGACCTAAAAATAAAATGTTTTGAGTGAGGTGACAATGTAGAATGTGTTCTTTCTACGTTAATAGGCTCCTTTTTCATTTTTTATGATCCATGATCTTGGCTGTCTAACTTATGACAGAGTCAGAGCAGGTCTCTTTGCTGATGCTGTGTTTGACTTTGAATGTCAGTTTGCGTGACACCGGGCCAGTCCATCTTGGTAGGGACGGCCGGCCTTTGTCCACTGTATAACAGAGAAATTGCGCAAAAATCTTTAAAATAATCATCTTAACAGGCCCATAGGCCGCTGGCCATGTTACCTTTTTAATTTTTAATTTTTATATTTAAAAAATCATTTTGAGTGTGTCAATTTCGACCATCCCCCCCAACTCAAAAATAGCTTAGCCCATTTGACATTTGACAGAATTGCCAGATGGCCAATCCACCCCAGCTGTACCTCGTCAGTCAGTCAGTGCTGACCATTGACCTGTATGTATGTGTTAATGTTCAATTTAGAGGGAAGTGGAAAAGTGTGCCCCCCCCTCTCCCATACTGTATGTCTCAGTTTCCATGTTTGGACACCCTGGCTACTGTTGCTCCTTCCCTCCCTCCTTCTCTTCTCTTCTCCTTCAGTCTGATGACTTCATCAGGTGCCCCTGGAAAAACCAACCCACGTGGGTAGGAGACTGATGCCAGCCAGAGAAAGAGAGAGAGAGAGAGAGAGAGAGAGAGAGAGAGAGAGAGAGAGAGAGAGAGAGAGAGAGAGAGAGAGAGAGAGAGAGAGACATGTGCACACTGCCCACAAAAAGAGATTGAAACTGAGCTGCACTTCCTAACCTCCTACCAAATGTATGACCATATTAGCAATTAGAGAGAGGAGTGATATAGAGGAGAGGAGAGTGATATAGGGAAGAGAGGAGTGATATAGGGGAGAGGGTAGTGATATAGGGGAGAGAGGAGTGACATAGGGGATAGGGGAGTGATATAGGGGAGAGGGGAGTGATATAGGGGAGAGAGGAGTGATATAGGGGAGAGGGTAGTAATATAGGGGAGAGAGGAGTGAAATAGGGGAGAGGGGAGTGATATAGGGGAGAGGGTAGTGATATAGGGGAGAGATGAGTAATATAGGGGAGAGGGTAGTAATATAGGGGAGAGAGGAGTGATATAGGGGAGAGAGGACTGATATAGGGGAGAGGGGACTGATATAGGGGAGAGGGGAGTGATATAGGGGAGAGGGGAATGATATAGGGGAGAGAGGAGGGATATAGGGGAGTAATATAGGGGAGAGGGTAGTGATATATGGGAGAGAGGAGTGATATAGGGGAGAGGGTAGTGATATAGGGGAGAGAGGAGTGATATAGGGGAGAGAGGACTGATATAGGGGAGAGGGGAGTGATATAGGGGAGAGAGGAGATATAGGGGAGAGGGGAGTGATATAGAGGAGAGGGTAGTGATATAGGGGAGAGAGGAGTGATATAGGGGAGAGGGTACAGCACAACATGTAGAGCATGTGCATGTGCATGTGCCCATGGTGACATAGCAGAAGCCAATAGACAAAGAGTGAATGTGATACAGAGACAAGACCAGGAGTGATACAGGGGGGAGGGTAGTGATATAGGGGAGAGAGGAGTGATATAGGGGAGAGAGGACTGATATAGGGGAGAGGGGAGTGATATAGGGGAGAGAGGAGTGATATAGGGGAGAGGGTACAGCACAACATGTAGAGCATGTGCATGTGCATGTGCCCATGGTGACATAGCAGAAGCCAATATACAAAGAGTGAATGTGATACAGAGACAAGACCAGAACCCAGGGAAAGAGAGAAAGACCAAGAAAGAAAGAGAGAACTTGTACAGTATGCACACCCACCCACCGCTGTGCCCCATCCAACGACAAGCCGTACATTTCAATGAGGCCCCAGCCAGCAGGCAGTCCAGGCCATGATGTATGTTATACATTGCACCCAGGCCCTGGGCCCCAGCCCTGCAGTGAAGACTCCAGACTTCTCTATAGATGGGCTGTAGGGAGAGAAAAAGGGTGAGCAAGAAAGTGAGAAAGCGTAGTAACAGACAGAGGTATTGTGTAATTTTATTGTACTAGGCAAAATAAGAACAAATTCTTATTTTACAATTACGGCCTACCCCGGCCAAACCCAGGCAATGCTGGGCCAATTGTGTGCCGCCCTATGGAACTCCCGATCACGGCTGGCTGTGATACAGCCCGGGATTAAACCAGGGTCTGTATTGATGCCTCTAGCACTGAGATGCAGTGCTTTAGACCGCTGCCCCATTTGGGAGCCCTGATTGGTTGCCATGGTTAATCCTGCGCTGTGACATCAGAGGAGGCCTTGCCATCACCTAGACGATTTCCCTCTTGGGTCCACAGAACGCTTGTTGCGTAATTCCTCGGAAAGAAAAGTCTAACCAGGGTAGACCGACGCACAGCAGCGACCAGACAATCTTGTTAAAAGAACATGACAGCCAGACACACACACCACCTCTGCTGTGTCCAAGTAACCATGACAGTGAATCCACTCAGGTGCTATCTATGGGTGGTTAGGTACATTGAAAGTAGAGGGTTACCCAACACTTAGTTATAAATAACTGTACAGTACCTTAAAAAGGTTTTGTGTGGTGGAGGGTGCTGAGAGTTCAATGAAACCTGACAACTTAATCCTGCGTAAAAGACAGATAGAGATAAAGAGAGAGAGAGAGATAGCAAATTGATAGCAAGTGCTTATGTGTTTATGTCTCAGCCACTGTTGCTTATATTCACACTTGGCTCTTAATACCAAACACAGGGTGTTGCTATCACAAGTCAAGTCACATTTGATTTACACTTGACAAAAAATACACTTTACAAAAAAAGAAACAAAAGTCAATTTTAAAAAGAAAACAAGAGACAACACTTTCACAGACACACTTTTAACTGCTTCTGTTCCTATAGCTCGCCAAGATATACAAAGAGACAGACAGACAGAAACACAGACAGACAGGCAGGCAAGCAGGCAGACACACACACGGGGACACAGTGTCCTTTATGTGAAACGTGATCTGTGCTCTTCTGCAGTCAAGCCCGTGTGGTAGGGATATTGTGTGAAACGTGATCTGTGCTCTTCTGCAGTCAAGCCCGTGTGGTAGGGATATTGTGTGAAACGTGATCTGTGCTCTTCTGCAGTCAAGCCCGTGTGGTAGGGATATTGTGGGATTCCTGTTTCTGGGCTCTTCTGCAGTCAAGCCCGTGTGGTAGGGATATTGTGGGATTCCTGTTTCTGGGCTCTTCTGCAGTCAAGCCCGTGTGGTAGGGATATTGTGGGATTCCTGTTTCTGGGCTCTTCTGCAGTCAAGCCCGTGTGGTAGGGATAATGTGTGATTACTGTTTCTGGGCTGCGGCTGGCCAGCCCAGGACAAAGTACAGAACAACATGTACTTTAATTAGGACACAGCAACAAACCGTGTGGCTCAGTTGGTAGAGCATGGAGCTTGCAACACCAAGGTTGCCGGTTCAATTCCAATGGGGGATCAGTATGAAAATGTATGCACTCAGTACTGCAAGTCACTCTGGATAAGTGTCTGCTCAATGATTAAAATGTCAAATGAGAGGCATAGAGTGACAGAAGGAGTGATGGAGAAATACATACAATGTTACATAAATGAAAACAAGTTACAATGCTATTGTCAGTGGAATAAGGAGCATTATCAGTTACTAGGGACTTGTTTGTCCACATCCAGTACTTTTACCCTTGTGTTTGTCCACATCCAGTACTTTTACCCTTGTGTTTGTCCACATCCAGTACTTTTACCCTTGTGTTTGTCCACATCCAGTACTTTTACCCTTGTGATTGTCCACATCCAGTACTTTTACCCTTGTGTTTGTCCACATCCAGTACTTTTACCCTTGTGATTGTCCACATCCAGTACTTTTACCCTTGTGTTTGTCCACATCTAGTACTTTTACCCTTGTGTTTGTCCACATCCAGTACTTGTACCCTTGTGTTTGTCCACATCCAGTACTTTTACCCTTGTGTTTGTCCACATCCAGTATTTTTACCCTTGTGTTTGTCCACATCCAGTACCTTTACCCTTGTGTTTGTCCACATCCAGTACTTTTACCCTTGTGTTTGTCCACATCCAGTACTTTACCCTTGTGATTGTCCACATCCAGTACTTTTACCCTTGTGTTTGTCCACATCCAGTACTTTTACCCTTGTGTTTGTCCACATCCAGTACTTTTACCCTTGTGTTTGTCCACAACCAGTACTTTTACCCTTGTGTTTGTCCACATCCAGTACTTTTACCCTTGTGTTTGTCCACATCCAGTACTTTTACCCTTGTGTTTGTCCACATCCAGTACTTTTACCCTTATGTTTGTCCACATCCAGTACTTTTACCCTTGTGTTTGTCCACATCCAGTACTTTTACCCTTGTGTTTGTCCACATCCAGTACTTTTACCCTTGTGATTGTCCACACAGTAAATTAGTGTGTTTGTGTATATGTACTGTATATACAATGCGATGCAATTGCATTGTATTGTATATACATATATATACACAAACACACTGATTTACTGAAACTTCTGGACGTGGACAAACAAGTCCTTATTGACTATGGATGATAATGTTCCTCATTCCCCTGACAATACCATTGTGTTTTGAGAACAGGCTGGCCTTTGATTTCGTCCGGCAGCAAGGGCCTCATTGGGATGGGGAGAAGTGTGTAGCGGGTGTGTGTAATGCGCATATGCGTATGTGCCTCACACATTGTGTGTGTGCGTGTGTGTGCCTCGTACATACTTGAGGAAATTGTCAATAGCTGGTTACAGAGAGAAACACTGCATGCCTCTCCTGAATGTAGCCTCGCTGTCTCCTGGCAGGCCACATGGAAGACATTAGAGCAGACAGAGCAATCTCCTACCAGAGACCAGAGCACGCTGCCGGCTTCTTGGTGCAAACGTCTGAGCATTTCAATGGGTTTCCTTATAGGGTCGGAAATTACGCTGTTTTAAAAGCCACCCCCTCCTCAGGCAAGATAGAGTTCAGTGAGTTTAAGGTTGTCAGAGCTACTAGGAGTGCTGGGTGGAATGGAGTCAAACGCAGAGAGCAAAGTTAAGGTTTGTGGATTTATTTTCCAATGCACGGGAAATCCTGCCCTAACACATACGGGCACATCAGAAAAGTCCAAATAACACCAGACTAAACTGTTCCGAGGAAAATAACAAAATCCACTACAAGATCCTACACCAACATAACAGTAAGTAAGCCCGCACAACAGCCAGCGGGCTACCTAACCTTATATAGCCTACCCAACCAACCTAAACTAAAACAGGTGCACCCAATCAGCCCAAATTAACAGAAACCAAAACGAAAGAAACGATGGCAGCTAGTAGGCCGGTGACGACGACCGCCGAGCCCCGCCCGAACAGGAAGAGGCACCATCCTCGGCGGGATTCGTGACAGTACCCCCCCTCTGACGCGCGGCTCCCGCAGCGCGCCGACCCCGGCCTCGAGGACGACCCGGAGGGCGAGGCGCAGGACAATCCGGGTGGCGACGGTGGAAATCAGCCAAGAGGGAAGGATCTAAAATATCCTTCCCAGGTACCCAGCACCTCTCCTCCGGACCGTACCCCTCCCAGTCAACGAGGTACTGCAGGCCCCTCACCCGGCGTCTCGAGTCCAGAATAGCTCGTACAGCGTACGCCGGGGACCCCTCGATATCCAGAGGGGGCGGAGGGACCTCCGGCACCTCACCTTCCTGAAGGGGACCAGCTACCACCGGCCTGAGGAGAGACACATGAAACGAGGGGTTAATACGATAATAAGAGGGGAGTTGTAATCTATAACACACCTCGTTTATCCTCCTCAGGACTTTAAATGGCCCCACACACTGCGGCCCCAGCTTCCGGCAGGGCAGGCGGAGGGGCAGGTTTCGGGTCGAGAGCCAGACCCTGTCCCCTGGTGCGAACACAGGGGCCTCACTGCGGTGGCGGTCAGCGCTCCTCTTCTGACGCTCACTGGCCTGCCTGAGAGAGGCCTGGACTGCCCGCCAGGTCTCTCTAGAGCGCTGGACCCACTCCTCCACCGCAGGAGCTTCGGTCTGGCTCTGATGCCACGGAGCCAGGACCGGCTGGTACCCCAATACGCACTCAAATGGCGACATGTTAGTTGAGGAGTGGCGGAGTGAATTCTGGGCCAACTCTGCCCACGGAACATACCTTGCCCATTCTCCAGGCCGGTCCTGGCAATACGACCTCAGAAACCTACCCACTTCCTGGTTCACCCGTTCTACCTGCCCATTACTTTCAGGGTGATACCCAGAGGTAAGGCTGACCGAGACCCCCAGACGCTCCATAAACGCCCTCCATACCCGGGACGTGAACTGGGGACCTCGATCAGATACGATGTCCTCCGGCACCCCGTAATGCCGGAAGACGTGAGTAAAAAGAGCCTCCGCAGTCTGTAGGGCCGTAGGGAGACCAGGCAATGGAAGGAGACGACAGGACTTAGAAAACCGATCCACAACGACCAAAACGGTAGTGTTCCCCTGAGAAGGAGGAAGATCAGTCAGGAAATCTACCGATAAATGAGACCATGGCCGTTGTGGAACCGGGAGGGGTTGTAACTTCCCTCTCGGTAGGTGCCTAGGAGCCTTACTCTGTGCGCATACCGAGCAGGAAGAGACATAGAGTCTCACGTCCTTAGCCAAGGTGGGCCACCAGTATTTCCTCCTAAGATCCCGCACTGTTCTCTCAATCCCCGGATGACCCGAAGAAGGTAGTGTATGAGCCCACCGAATCAAACGATCACGAACACCAAGCGGTACGTACTTACGGCCAGTTGGACACTGGGATGGCACAGGTTCTACCCTTAACGCCCGCTCGATGTCCGCGTCCACCTCCCATACCACCGGGGCCACCAGACACGAGGCTGGAAGGATGGGAGTCGGATCGATGGACCGGTCATCCGTGTCATACAGACGTGACAGCGCGTCAGCCTTGGTGTTAAGGGAACCTGGTCGGTAAGAGATCTTAAATCTAAAACGAGTAAAAAACATGGCCCACCTAGCCTGACGCGGACTCAGTCTCTTCGCCTCTCGGATATACTCCAGATTTCGGTGGTCAGTCCAGATGAGAAAAGGGTATTTGGCCCCCTCAAGCCAGTGTCTCCACACTTTCAGGGCTTTTACCATAGCTAGTAACTCCCGATCCCCCACATCATAGTTCCGCTCCGCCGGCTCCAGCTTCTTAGAAAAAAAAGCACAGGGACGGAGCTTCGGTGGCGCGCCCGAGCGCTGGGATAGCACGGCTCCAACACCAGCCTCGGACGCATCCACCTCCACTATGAACGCTAACGAAGGGTCCGGATGCGCCAACACGGGAGCTTCAGTAAACCTTGCCTTCAACTGGTTGAAGGCTCCATCTGCCTCAGCCGACCACCGTAAACGCACCGGCCCCCCCTTTAGCAGTGAGGTAATTGGTGCCGCCACTTGACCAAAACCCCGGATAAACCTCCGGTAGTAATTGGCAAACCCTAAAAACCGCTGCACCTCCTTTACCGTGGTTGGAGTCGGCCAATTACGCACGGCGTTTACGCGGTCACACTCCATCCTCACCCCCGAGGTGGAAATGCGATAACCCAGGAAGGAAACGGCTGGTTTGGAGAACACACATTTCTCAGCCTTGACGTATAAGTCATGCTCCAGCAGTCGCCCAAGCACCCTGCGCACCAAGGAGACATGAGCAGCGCGTGTGGCCGAATAGATCAAGATGTCATCAATATATACTACCACACCCAGCCCCTGCAAGTCTCTGAGAATCTCATCTACAAAGGATTGGAAAACGGCTGGAGCATTCTTCAACCCATACGGCATGACGAGGTACTCATAGTGGCCTGATGTGGTACTAAACGCTGTTTTCCACTCGTCTCCTCCCCGAATACGCACCAGATTATACGCGCTCCTGAGATCCAGTTTTGTGAAAAAACGCGCTCCGTGGAATGATTCCATCGCCGTAGCGATCAGAGGTAGTGGATAACTAAATCCCACTGTGATTGAATTTAGACCTCGATAATCAATGCACGGACGCAGTCCTCCCTCCTTTTTTCTCACAAAAAAGAAACTCGAGGAAGCGGGTGACATGGAGGGCCGAATGAACCCCTGTCCCAGAGCTTCCGTGACATATGTCTCCATAGCCAACGTCTCCTCCTGTGACAAAGGGTACACGTGACTCCTGGGAAGTGCAGCGTTCTCCTGAAGGTTTATCACGCAATCCCACCGTCGATGAGGGGGTAATTTAGTCGCTTCCTTCTTACTAAAAGCGATAGCCAAATCGGCATATTCTGGGGGAATGCGCACAGTGGAAACCTGGTCTGAACTCTCCACCGATGTGGCACCGATGGAAACTCCCACACACCTACCTGAACACTCATCTGACCACCCCTGAAGAGCTCCCTGTCGCCAGGAAATGAGGGGATTGTGAATGGCTAGCCAGGGAATCCCCAATACCACTGGAAAACCAGGTGAATCAATAAGGTAAAAACTGATCTGCTCCCTATGATCCCCCTGGGTTACCATGTCCAGCGGAATCGTGGCCTCCCTGACCAGTCCTGACCCTAGCGGTCGGCTATCTAGGGAGTGCACGGGAAAAGGTGGGTCTATCTGCACCACCGGAACACCCAACCTACGGGCGAGTCCGCGATCCATAAAACTACCAGCTGCGCCTGAGTCGACTAGCGCCTTATGCTGAAGAGAGGGGAAAAACGCAGGGAAAAAAATAACCAAAAACATATGACCAACAGGGAGCTCTGGGTGAGTCTTGTGCCTACTCACCTGAGGTGGCCGAGGAGTATTCCGCCTGCCATCCCGACTCCCAGATGGACTCCTCCAGCACCGGTCCGAAGTGTGTCCTCTCCGGCCACAGTAGGTGCAGGAAGAGCCACCTCCTCCGGTCCCCCTAGATGCAGCTCCTCCCAACTCCATTGGAGTTGGAGCGGGAGAGCTGGGAGGTGGAATGGACAGGACCCCCTCTGAACGCCCGCGGGCAGCTAGCAGGTTATCCAGTCGAATCGACATGTCGATCAGTTCATCTAGAGATAGTGTGGTGTCCCGACAAGCTAGCTCCCGACGGACGTCCTCCCGAAGGCTACAACGGTAATGATCTATTAAGGCCCTGTCATTCCACCCCGCTCCAGCAGCCAAAGTCCGGAACTCTAAAGCGAACTCCTGGGCGCTCCTGGTCTCCTGTCTCAGGTGGAACAGACGCTCACCCGCCGCTCGGCCCTCTGGTGGGTGGTCGAACACAGCCCGAAACCGACGGGTGAACTCTGCATAATGGTCCCGAGCAGAGTCTGGGCTGTTCCATACCGCGTTGGCCCAGTCCAGGGCTCTCCCCGATAAACAGGAGACAAGGAGGCTTACCCTCTCTTCCTCCGAGGGAGTCGGACGCACGGTAGCCAGGTATAGCTCAAGCTGGAGCAAAAACCCCTGGCAACCAGCCGCTGCTCCATCGTACTCCTTCGGTGGGGTGAGACGCAAAGAGCTGGTCCCAGCCGATGACCCTGTGGGAGTGGGTTGTGTCGTCTGCAGGGGAGCTGTAGGGGGCGTCGGGAGACCACTCCTCTCCCATCGTTCCATCCTCTCCATCATCATGTCCATCGCTGATCCGATACGCTGAAGTACAGCGGTATGATGCTGGACACGCTCCTCCATAGTTGGGAGAGGGGTGGTCGTGGCTCCTGCTGACTCCATAGGTGGTGCGGGCTTCTGTCAGAGCTACTAGGAGTGCTGGGTGGAATGGAGTCAAACGCAGAGAGCAAAGTTAAGGTTTGTGGATTTATTTTCCAATGCACGGGAAATCCTGCCCTAACACATACGGGCACATCAGAAAAGTCCAAATAACACCAGACTAAACTGTTCCGAGGAAAATAACAAAATCCACTACAAGATCCTACACCAACATAACAGTAAGTAAGCCCGCACAACAGCCAGCGGGCTACCTAACCTTATATAGCCTACCCAACCAACCTAAACTAAAACAGGTGCACCCAATCAGCCCAAATTAACAGAAACCAAAACGAAAGAAACGATGGCAGCTAGTAGGCCGGTGACGACGACCGCCGAGCCCCGCCCGAACAGGAAGAGGCACCATCCTCGGCGGGATTCGTGACAAAGATGTGGCCTGCTTTAACAAGTTGAGGTTATAGGTAGGCATGAAATGGTAGGAGAACATCTGAACAGGGAACCCACTCAAATTTACCCAATAACAATGCATATTTTTGTTTCAGGTTTCAAAACATTTTGTCCCTTTTGCTCATACTGAACGTAACCCAGGTGATGTTACAGTAAGAGGTGTGTCTGCGTTGTCGAGGCCCACTGGTTTAAAGTTAAATGTATTGCGGTCAAACACGTATTCTACAGTATGCCCTCCTCTCCCCCTCTAATCCACAGACCTGGGATGACCCCAGATTAGGATTGAAGATATTGGTCATTTCCTTTTTTTGTATTTAACCCCCTTTTTCTCCCCAATTTTGATCTTGTCTCATCGCTGCAACTCCCCAACGAGCTCGGGAGGCGAAGGCGGAGTCATGCGTCCTCCGAAACATGACCCTGCTAACCCCGCTCCTTAACAACCGCCCTCTAGACTTGGAAGCCAGCCACACCAATGTGTCAGAGAAAACACAGTTCAACTGACGACTAAGGTCAGCCTTTAAGCGCCCGGCCCACCACAAGGAGTCACTAAAGCGCAATGAGCCAAGTAAAGCCCCACCGGCCAAACCCTCCAGTAACCCAGAAGACACCGGGCCAATTGTGTGCTGCCCTATGTGACTCCCAATCACGGCCGGTTGTGATACAGCACGGGATTGAACCCAGGTCTGTAGTGACACCGCTAGCACTGTGATGTAGTGCCTTAGACTGCTGCGCCACTCGGG
The DNA here is from genome assembly GCF_029448725.1 of Salvelinus fontinalis. Taxonomy (NCBI): domain Eukaryota; kingdom Metazoa; phylum Chordata; class Actinopteri; order Salmoniformes; family Salmonidae; genus Salvelinus; species Salvelinus fontinalis. Next base: position 26,981,614 of record NC_074688.1, read on the forward strand.
AGGCCCAGTTATTGCTCATTTAAATCACACTCCATACCCTCCCTCCTCCCTCTCACATCCCAGTAAGGTTTGCAGTAAAGGTCACCGTCATTATATCATCACTCAATTTGATCATGAAGAGCAGAGGTATTGAATTGAATCTGCTTAGAGATTTGGAATTGTGTTATTTGTCTACTTTCTGTATTGGAATGTATTATTAACTGTGTGTGTAATGTATTGTATATTGTATTGCATGTTATTATGTGCGTTCCCAGGCTACTTTTAAACCAAATTACGTATTTCTGTGTGTGTGTGTGTGTTTTGTGTGTTTGTGTAGAGCTTATGGTGTGTGGGCTGTCAAAGCTCTTGTTTTAAGTAAACAGTGGGATTAGCTGTATTGACTCCATACATGAGCTGAATGAGTTCGCAGTAGGTGTTCCCTACATGCCCCCATCCTCATACCACTCACTACCACTGGGAGGGAGCTCCTGTTTAAGTGACTGACTGGCTGCCACAAGACTGCGTAAGCCCACTGAGCTAAAGACAAAGTGTAGGCATTAGGTTGGAGGAGCTAACGCAAGTCTGAGCTTGGTTCACTGAATCTGAAGAACCACTGACGATTTATTTACCTCCTCAACCTGACTAGGTCACAGGGTCCCATAGACGAGGCATGAGAAATATACAGCACAGTAGGTGTTCCCTCAGCACGTTGGAACGTATGGGGTGTGTGTGTGTGTGTGAGTGTGAGTGTGAGTGTGAGTGTGAGTGTGAGTGTGTGTGTGTGTGTGTGTGTGTGTGTGTGTGTGTGTGTGTGTGTGTGTGAGTGTGTGTGTGTGTGTGTGTGTGTGTGTGTGTGTGTGTGTGTGTGTGTGTGTGTGTGTGTGTGTGTGTGTGTGTGTGTGTGTGTGTGTGTGTGTGTGTGTGTGTGAGTGTATGTCAGAGATGTTGTTCTGCTTTTCTCTAGCTCTGTTTGATCCTCTCGCTGTGTGTCCAAAAAGATGTCTGAAGTCAGGCTCTGAACACTGTGAGTGGGATCTCACCTCCACCCCACAATACTCAGCTGGTCTCCCAGGGTTTTCCAGCTTAAATAATAGCCCCAGGCCCATGTGACTGTGTCAGCAGTGTGTGTGTGTGTGTGTGTGTGTGTGTGTGTGTGTGTGTGTGTGTGTGTGTGTGTGTGTGTGTGTGTGTAGACGGTACACAGTGAGTGTGTGTGACTGCTGTGTGCATGTGCTCTTTGTACTGGCTGCTATGTGTAGAGGTATGTAGCTAAAGGTCGAGGCAGGAGCATGAGGCTCTGTCAGGGAGAGCTGTGACTAGGACAAGCCCAGAGATGAGGAGGTACTGGCCAACTGGGCTGGGGTTACATGGGGCTGGTGTTGAGGTTACATGGGGCTGGTGTTGGGGTTACATGGGGCTGGTGTTGAGGTTACATGGGGCTGGTGTTGGGGTTACATGGGGCTGGGGTTACATGGGGCTGGTGCTGGGGTTACATGTGGCTGGTTCTGGGGTTACATGGGGCTGGTGTTGGGGTTACATGGGGCTGGTGTCGGGGTTACATGGGGCTGGTGCTAGTGTTACATGGGGTTGGTGCTGGAGTTACATGGGGCTGGTGCTGGAGTTACATGGGGCTGGTGCTGGGGTTACATGGGGCTGGTGTTGGGGTTACATGGGGCTGGTGTCGGGGTTACATGGGGCTGGTGCTAGTGTTACATGGGGTTGGTGCTGGAGTTACATGGGGCTGGTGTTGGGGTTACATGGGGCTGGTGTTACATGGGGCTGGTGCTGGAGTTACATGGGGCTGGTGCTGGGGTTACATGGGGCTGGTGTTGGGGTTACATGGGGCTGGTGTTACATAGGGCTGGTGCTGGAGTTACATGGGGCTGGTGCTGGGGTTACATGGGGCTGGTGTTGGGGTTACATGGGGCTGGTGTTACATGGGGCTGGTGCTGGGGTTACATGGGGCTGGTGTTGGGGTTACATGGGGCTGGTGTTACATGGGGCTGGTGCTGGGGTTACATGGGGCTGGTTCTGGGGTTACATAGGGCTGGTGCTGGGGTTACATGGGGCTGGTGCTGGGGTTACATGGGGTTGGTGCTAGAGGTACATGGGGCTGGGGTTACATGGGGCTGGTGCTGGGATTACATGGGGCTGGTGCTAGTGTTACATGGGGTTGGTGCTGGAGTTACATGGGGCTGGTGCTGGGGTTACATGGGGCTGGTGCTGGAGTTACATGGGGCTGGTGCTGGGGTTACATGGGGCTGGTGCTGGAGTTACATGGGGCTGGTGCTAGTGTTACATGGGGCTGGTGCTGAAGTTACATGGGGCTGGTGCTGGGGTTACATGGGGCTGGTGCTAGTGTTACATGGGGTTGGTGCTGGAGTTACATGGGGCTGGTGCTGGGGTTACATGGGGCTGGTGCTGGAGTTACATGGGGCTGGGGTTACATGGGGCTGGTGCTGGAGTTACATGGGGCTGGTGCTGGAGTTACATGGGGCTGGTGCTGGAGTTACATGGGGCTGGTGCTGGGGTTACATGGGGCTGGTGCTGGGGTTACATGGGGCTGGTGCTGGAGTTACATGGGGCTGGTGCTGGAGTTACATGGGGCTGGTGCTGGGGTTACATGGGGCTGGTGCTGGAGTTACATGGGGCTGGTGCTGGAGTTACATGGGGCTGGGGTTACATGGGGCTGGTGCTGGAGTTACATGGGGCTGGGGTTACATGGGGCTGGTGCTGGGGTTACATGGGGCTGGTGCTAGTGTTACATGGGGTTGGTGCTGTGGTTACATGGGGCTGGTGCTGGGGTTACATGGGGCTGGTGCTGGGGTTACATGGGGCTGGTGCTAGTGTTACATGGGGTTGGTGCTGGAGTTACATGGGGCTGGTGCTGGAGTTACATGGGGCTGGTGCTGGGGTTACATGGGGCTGGTGCTGGAGTTACATGGGGCTGGGGTTACATGGGGCTGGTGCTGGGGTTACATGGGGCTGGTGTTTGGGTTACATGTGGCTAGTGTTGGGGTTACATGGGGCTGGGGTTACATGTGGCTAGTGTTGGGGTTACATGGGGCTGGTGTTGGGGTTACATGGGGCTGGGGTTACATGTGGCTAGTGTTGGGGTTACATGGGGCTGGGGTTACATGTGGCTAGTGTTGGGGTTACATGGGGCTGGTGTTTGGGTTACATGGGGCTGGGGTTACATGTGGCTAGTGTTGGGGTTACATGGGGCTGGGGTTACATGTGGCTAGTGTTGGGGTTACATGGGGCTGGGGTTACATGTGGCTAGTGTTGGGGTTACATGGGGCTGGTGTTTGGGTTACATGTGGCTAGTGTTGGGGTTACATGGGGCTGGTGTTACATGTGGCTAGTGTTGTGGTTACATGGGGCTAGTGTTGGGGTTACATGGGGCTGGGTTACACAAAAAAAACTAAAAGGGTTCTTTGGCTGTCCCCATAGGAGAACCCTTTGAAAAACCCCTTTGGGTTCCATGTAGAACCCTTTCCACAGAGGGTGTACATGGAACCCAAAAGGGTTCTACCTGAAACCAAAAAAGGGTTCTACCAGGGAAACCAAAAAGGGTTATAACATATGTTTATTATAGCATAATGTAGGTTTAAGATCTTACCTACCTGAAGGTCAGTAGTCCAAGAACTGTAGTCAGACGGGTGTACGGACAGACAGACAGGTTCAAGCAGAAACACGCATGTGAAACACACAAACGCAAACGTGCATGAAACACACACACACAAAGCTCTGAAGCACGAGGCAGGTCATTGCCCCCTTGTCTGTCATATCTCTGGGGCATGATTCACTCCCCTGCACTTCCAGAGACTCTCACCATGTGGGGTGTGGGGACGTGCCCGCACATGTTGCCCACCACCAGCTGCCAGTCGCCAAGCCCAGCAGGAACAACCATCATCATCACCATCATCATAATCACCATCACCACCATCATAATCACCATCATCGACAAAATCATCATCAACAATGATCAAATGGTCCAATGATGATACAATATCATGGTTACTTGGAAATCATTATGTACTCTGTGCATGTGTGTGTGTGTACTTGCTTTTTTGTGTGTGTGAGATGTGCCTGTGTGTGTGTGTGTGTGTGTGTGTGTGTGTGTGTGTGTGTGTGTGTGTGTGTGTGTGTGTGTGTGTGTGTGTGTGTGTGTGTGTGTGTGTGTGTGTGTGTGTGTGTGTGTGTGTGTGTGTGTGCATGCATGTCTGTCACAGTGAGAGGATGAGGCAGGTAAGAGGAGATGTCTGGCCAGGGTATGTTCTCCTGTACCTCTGGCCAGGGTATGTTCTCCTGTACCTCTGGCCAGGGTATGTTCTCCTGTACCTCTGGCCAGGGTATGTTCTCCTGTACCTCTGGCCAGGGTATGTTCTCCTGTACCTCTGGCCAGGGTATGTTCTCCTGTACCTCTGGCCAGGGTATGTTCTCCTGTACCTCTGGCCAGGGTATGTTCTCCTGTACCTCTGGCCAGGGTATGTTCTCCTGTACCTCTGGCCAGGGTATGTTCTCCTGTACCTCTGGCCAGGGTATGTTCTCCTGTACCTCTGGCCAGGGTATGTTCTCCTGTACCCCTGCTGGTGGTTGCCCTTCTGCTGGCTCAGCGCTGAATGTCAAGGTAAGGAAGGAGCACACACACACATGCTACAAAACCTAACATGGCAGACACACAAACACATAGTTTTTATGTTAACAAAGCATAAGTAGAGCGAACATACACACATACACACATTGCACACACACACACACACACACACACACACACACACACACACACACATACACACACACAAATTCTCTCTCCCTCTGAAGCCATAGAAAGAAAAGTGGCACACACGTCAGAGCACCTGTGTGTGTCTTTTTCCATCACTGAAGCATCAGACTCAGTTCTATTTATGAATTAATGGCCTTTCAATATGCTTCAATACCAGCAGCTAGATGACATGAACACAAATAGCGTATGATGTCATCAAAGGGAACTAATGCATCAGAGCTGTGTTTCCATGGTGGCTAAATAGGAGTACAGTCACAGGGTGAACCCCATGCGTGTGAACATAGAGGAAGCACAGATTAGTAAAGGCCCAGTGCACTCAAAAACGTGACTGTCCAACACTATGCGGACACCCCTTCAAATTAGTGGATTGGGCTATTTTAGCCACACCCTTTGCTGACAGGTGTATAAAATCGAGCATACAGCCATGCAATCTCCATAGACAAACATCGGCAGTAGAATGGCCTTACTCAAGAGCTCACTGACTTTCAACGTGGCACCGTCATAGGATGCCACCTTTCCAACAAGTCAGTTAGTCAAATTTTTGCCCTGCTAGACCGGCCGTGGTCAACTGTAAGTGCTGTTATTGTGAAGTGGAAACGTGTAGGAGCAACAACGGCTCAGCCGTGAAGTGGTAGGCCACACAAGCTCACAGAATGGGACTGCCGAGTGCTGAAGCGCATAGCGCGTAAAAATCGTCTGTCATCGGTTGCAAGACTCACTACTGAGTTCCAAACTGCCTCTGGAAGCAACTTTAGCACACAAACTGTTCGTTGGGAGCTTCATGAAATGGGTTTCCATGGCTGAACAGCCACACACAAGCCTAAGATCACCATGCGCAATTAGTAATGAAGTAATGAATCACGCTTCACCATCTGGCAGTCTGATGGACGAATCTGTGTTTGACAGATGCCAGGGGAACGCAACCTTCCGGGAATGCATAGTGCCAAATGTTTTTTAATTATTTTATTTATTTATTTTACCGTTATTTTACCAGGTAAGTTGACTGAGAACACGTTCTCATTTGCAGCAACGACCTGGGAAGTAGTTACAGGGGAGAGGAGGGGGATGAATGAGCCAATTGTAAACTGGGGATTATTAGGTGACCATGATGGTTTGAGGGCCAGATTGGGAATTTAGCCAGGACACCGGGGTTAACACCCCTACTCTTACGATAAGTGCCATGGGATCTTTAATGACCTCAGAGAGTCAGGACACCCGTTTAACGTCCCATCCGAAAGACGGCATCCTACACAGGGCAGTGTCCCCAATCACTGCCCTGGGGCATTGGGATATTTGTTTAGACCAGAGGAAAGAGTGCCTCCTACTGGCCCTCCAACACCACTTCCAGCAGCATCTGGTCTCCCATCCAGGGACTGACCAGGACCAACCCTGCTTAGCTTCAGAAGCAAGCCAGCAGTGGTATGCAGGGTGGTATGCTGCTGGCCAAATGTAAAGTTTGGTGGAGGAGGAATAATGGTCTGGGGCTGTTTTCATGGTTCAGACTAGGCCCCTTAAGATTTCCCTTCACTGGAACTAACGCTACAGCATACAACGACATTCTAGACGATTCTGTGCTTCTGTAACCGATGTGAAATGGCTAGCTAGTTAGCGGGGTGCGCGCTAATAGCGTTTCAATCGGTGACGTCACTCGCTCTGACACCTTGAAGTAGTTGTTCCCCTTGCTCTGCAAGGGCCGCGGCGAGGGACGAGAGCTATACTGTTACACTTCCACCTTTGTGGCAACCGTTTGGGGAAGGCCCTTTCCTGTTTCAGCATGACAAATGCCCCAGTGCACAAAGCAAGGTCCATACAGAAACGTCAAATACCCCATCAAATACCTTTGGGATGAATTGGAACGCCGACTACGAGCCAGGCCTAATCACCCAACATCAGTGACGAGCTCACTAATGCTCCTGTGGCTGAATGGAAGCAAGTCCCCGCAGCAATGTTCCAATATCTAGTGAAAAGCCTTCCCAGAAGAGCGGAGGCTGTTAGAGCAGCAAAGAGGGGACCAACTCCATATTAATGCCCAGGATTTTGGAATGAGATGTTCGACGAGCAGTCCACATACTTTTGGCCATGTAGTGTATGTTTTATTTATATTTCCATACTATGAGGTTGAAATTATTCGGTGAAATTGTGAAAATGATGATAATGCCCTTTTAGTGTGAGAGCTGTTGGAAAATACCGCCCGAAATTACAGCCTGTTTTGGTGGGATGGAATTTTGGCCTGTCTGGTTAATTAGTCAATTAGAAAGAGTGTTCCAAACCTCTCTGCCAATAACAGCTAGTTTTCAGTTTTCCCCTCCCCACTCAGACCACTCCCAGACAGTCATAGCCAAATTCTTGCTTGAGAAATTGCTCTTTGCTAAGAAGCTGTTTATTTTCATACCCAGAAATGATTTGATGTTGAGACATAAACGGCTGCATTGCTGTTTATCTCTACACCTGTTGAAGATGTAACTGGGTGATAATGGTGCTGTAAGTCAGTCTTTGTGTCAGAGTGACTCACTCATAGAGCCTGCGTCACCCCACCCACGCCGTTCTCTGACGCTCTCTCTCTCTGTGTGTGTGTGTGTGTGTGTGTGTGTGTGTGTGTGTGTGTGTGTGTGTGTGTGTGTGTGTGTGTGTGTGTGTGTGTGTGTGTGTGTGTGTGTGTGTGTGTGTGTGTGTGTGTGTGTGTGTGTTATTAATATATTAACATACAGTAATATGTTATACAGTAGACACAGGGTTAGGTCAAACTAGTTTTTCCTATTCAGACAGCAATGATATGTTTTCCATAGAACTGAACTCAAGTGCTCTATCACATTATAATCTCATCTTTGAAGACAAGATATGAAGTAATTTCATTCACTAAGACTTCAGTCTTGAAGGACAATGAATATTGTCCGTTCATTCATTCAATTATTCATTCAACCGCTGCTTCTATGACCTACTAATTTCAGTAAAACCTGCTCGTTGATGTGTGTGTATACCTGACGCAGCCACAAGAGGGCGACAAATCATACTGTTACTAGCCTGGCTATGGTCCAGGTACAGAAGGCGCTGTTGCACAATCCTGATTACCACATGATTGGTGGAATGCAAACTTGATACATTCCACCAAAACTTGAGATCAGCTTGTTGTCTTATAGGGTCTAGTGTTCCACCTACTGTACATCTGACATTTAATGACCACATTATAGATTCATAATGCACTACAAAGCCATTAAAAATACAGGTAACTGCGAAAATAAAGGAAACACCAACAGAAAGTGTCTTAATAGGGCGTTGGGCCACCACTATCCAGAACAGCATCAATGCACCTTGCCATTGATTCTACAAGTGTCTGGAACTCTATTGAAAAGATCCGACACCATTCTTCCACATGAAATGTTGTGTTTTGTTGATGGTAGTGGAAAACGCTGTCTCAGGCACCACTCCAGAATCTCCCATAAGTGTTCAATTGGGTTGAGATCTGGTGACTGTGATGGCCAAAGCATATGGTTTACATTGTTTTCATCCTCATCAAATCATTCAGTGTCCACTTGTGCCCTGTGGCTGGGGACATTGTCATCCTATGCGGGTATATCCATTGTAGCCAAAATAATGGCCTGCCCAACATTTTTATACATGACCCTAAGCATGATGGGATGTTAACTGCTTCATTAACTCAGGAACCACACCTGTGTGGAAGCATCTGATTTCAATATACTTTGTATCCTTCATTTACTCAAGTGTTTCCATTATTTTGGCAGTTACCTGAAGGCTGTTTTGGTTCTTATTCGTATATTAGAGTAGCCTATTAGAGTTCCCTGAAAAGAGTTAGAATTTCCAGAAAAGAAAATCACACACCCTGATGTTCTCTTTACTTGAGTAGAAATGCTGCTCCATTATTTACTGGATTTGGCTGCAACACACACCACCACAGGAGCTTTGGATTTAAAACACACACACACGTCTGCATGAATACACATGCTCGAATGTGCACACATGCGTGCGCTCACACACACACACACACACACTCACTCACGCAGGCACGCATGGACGCACACACACACCACACATACACAACACTCAGCAGCACATATGGGATGCAGATGTGATGTATGAACCAGGGTCACAGAGTCCACAGTACCAGTGCTGGATAATTGCCTACCCTGACATAGGAGTCTTAAAGAGCACTGAGAAATGTCTATCTATTCATCCTGATATTGGTAAATCCAGGAAATTTCCTGTGGAATGGAAACCATGTTCTACTCTAAAATATCTTAAACATTCTATTATATTCACTTCTACCTCAGCAACACAGGATATTAAAAGGGAAGGAGTCGGACAGACCTTTATGAGATGGACGACGGTCTTCTTCTTTTCCCTTTGATCATGACTGAATAGAAACTAGAAACTTTAGCAACACTTAATAATAAACCAGTAATAAACCATTATTACTAGTTATAAGCATGTATTTCAGATAGCAATATATCAACAACAGCCTCAAAATGGCTGATACTGTCTCAGAATCATTACTGGGTGATAGTAGCAAGCCATCATAAGGATGTCCACGTTCTAAGTGCTTCACATTATGCCCCTATCACAATGATTTGTAACTGTGGGCTTGAAGTAGTGTTTTTTTATCCCGTTCTGGATGTTTCTAGTTCAGCAGATGATAGATAATCATCAGGAGAAACGTTGAGAAGAGCTGATTGAGGGATGGATGAATGGGGGAAGGGGAGAAGGAGATGAATGGAGGAGGGATTCTTATCTCATTCTTTCTTTCCTAATCATCGAGGAGTAACATTAATGTGTGTTCATAACTCTCACACCGTCTATAGGCTACCCTAGCAGAAACACATATACAGACACACATAGGGGTACAGTCAGGGGTACACACACACACAGCTATTTACAGTATTTACTGTACACATAGACAGACATATAGAAAGATGTCTTCAGATATGGAAGGGGCCGTGCTCCTGGGGTAGAAGGCATTAAGAAAACAATCCTGTATGGAAGGACAGCTGAAATGCCCCGGTTCATTACTGGGACCAAGGTAGGCCTCAATCTCTCCATCTCTACCTATTCCTCTGCGTCAACCTCTTTATCGCTATCCAAATTCATCCATTTTGATCTCTCTATCTATTTAATTTATAATCCTCAGTCTTTCTCTCTTTCTATTTCTCTCAATATGAATCTCTCGATCTATCTATTTTAGGAGGTTTTCTCCAGGCCACAGACAGTTACTCATCCAGTGCTTTGTCTCCAATTCCAGACAAATCTGATTACTGTGAAGAAGATGGTTGCAATAGATTCTAGAACATTGTGTAGATTCTGAAAATAAAAATAATGTTTGTCTCACTCAAATCAGGACAAATAAAATTGTCTTACTTATGGAGTCATATGACACTATTCATTCCATTAGTAATGACATGGTACAAGATCTTATCATGTTGCATCATGCCTGTCAACAGGGACCACATACCCACAACAGTATGGTCAGTGCATAAAGGGGTGGCATTTGGTGAAACTGGAGAATCTGGAGGAAAATCTTCTTCTTTTCTCTCCTCCACTTCTTTCATATTGTACATCCTCCTCCATTATACCTATCCCTATCCCCTATCCCCTATCCCCCCCCCCCCAGGTAGCCTTCCATTTCTGTACCCAGCTGTGTGATGATTGTACGGTGATAGACGACAGTAAGGGGGTGGGCGTGCCCATGATCGGAAACATGTTCAAGCTGGAGATCTGGGAGACCCTGCTCACCTCCATGAAGATCGGAGAGGTGGCCGAGTTCTGGTGCGATGTCACTGTGAGTAGAACTCATTCTCCCACAATGCAGTGCCACGGTAGCATGTTTCCAGATTCTAAACACCTCTCCAGAAGTCAACTGACTATCTCAATTAAAAAAGGTTTGTCCTAAGTGAACAATTATTTTACCTAGGGAGACGTTTAACAAAAGCTGAAAGGTATAAATCACATCAGAATAAAGTCTCTCTCATGATGGTCGGCCTGCATCTTACAAGGAACTAAAAGAGACACCACCCATTATTACAGTATTGTCAAAAACACAAAAGCTCCTTCTATTCAGAGCATACCGAGTAAACACTTAAATATCTCAATAACTCTCTCAGTAGCATGAGACACAATACAAGCACACTGGAATATCATACACCTAATATCATACACCTAATACAGGTGCTTTGTGGTCCCATGTGTGTTCATTGCCAGTGTTGTGTCATAATGATGATAATTAGAAACAACATTAGGGACAGGTAAAAACAAACAAGATTAGCTCTTGTGTCATGTCAATGCTAATCTCAACCAATTATTGAAGAGGATCCAGGCATTTCTGTCAGGTCCCCTTTTTTGCTATTTGTCCCTTCTCAGACAATTCAACACATCTCTAGTAAGCTATGAAAAGCACACATTTGTCGAAAATGTAGGCCCTACTTTCAGTTGTCTGTTTTATCTGTGCTCTTCAACGTATTATGTCTGCAATTGTAGGCTTTCCAGGGGTTTGGTTATACATTTATATTTGGTAACACTTTATTTGGATAGTCCATCTGTAGATGCTCTACAGACTATCTACAGTAACATTTCAATGAACTATCTACTAACCCTAACGGTAGATCTAACCCTAACCTTAACCCTTATCCTAACCCTAAACTTAACCCTTACTTAACCTAACCCTAGCTCTAACCCTAACCCTTACCCTAACCCTTATTCTAAACCTAACCCTAATGCTTAACCTTAGCAAGCAGTTGATTATCAACAGATAGTTTGTTGATAGCATGACCATCTGTAGAGTATCTATAGACGGACTATCCGGACTATCCAAATAAAGTGTGACCTTACACTGAGTGCACAAAACATTAAGAACACCTTCCTAATATTGAGTTGCACCCTGCCACTTGGGAGCCCCTACACTGATCTACACTACATCTACACTACATCTACACTGATTGAAGTGGATTTAACAAGTTTATCAATAAGGGACCACCTGGATTCACCTGGTCAGTCTACGTCATGGAAGAGCAGGTGTTCATAATGTTTTGTACACTCAGTGTTCATTTATTCCACCTACAACACCTGCTAGTGAGGGTAACCTAAGGTTGCTATCTGCAACACCTGCTAGTGAGGGTAACCTAAGGTTGCTATCTACAACACCTGCTAGTGAGGGTAACCAAAGGTTGCTATCTACAACACCTGCTAGTGAGGGTAACCTAAGGTTGCTATCTACAACACCTGCTAGTGAGGGTAACCAAAGGTTGCTATCTGCAACACCAGCTAGTGAGGGTAACCTAAGGTTGCTATCTACATCACCTGCTAGTGAGGGTAACCAAAGGTTGCTATCTGCAACACCTGCTAGTGAGGGTAACCTAAGGTTGCTATCTACAACACCTGCTAGTGAGGGTAACCTAAGGTTGCTATCTGCAACACCAGCTAGTGAGGGTAACCTAAGGTTGCTATCTGCAACACCTGCTAGTGAGGGTAACCTAAGGTTGCTATCTGCAACACCAGCTAGTAAGGGTAACCAAAGGTTGCTATCTGCAACACCAGCTAGTGAGGGTAACCAAAGGTTGCTATCTGCAACACCAGCTAGTGAGGGTAACCTAAGGTTGCTATCTACAACACCTGCTAGTGAGGGTAACCTAAGGTTGCTATCTACATCACCTGCTAGTGAGGGTAACCAAAGGTTGCTATCTGCAACACCAGCTAGTGAGGGTAACCTAAGGTTGCTATCTACATCACCTGCTAGTGAGGGTAACCTAAGGTTGCTATCTACATCACCTGCTAGTGAGGGTAACCAAAGGTTGCTATCTGCAACACCAGCTAGTTAGGGTAACCTAAGGTTGCTATTGTATCTACATCACCTGCTAGTGAGGGTAACCTAAGGTTGCTACTGTATCTACAACACCAGCTAGTGAGGGTAACCTAAGGTTGCTACTGTATCTACATCACCTGCTAGTGAGGGTAACCTAAGGTTGCTATCTACAACACCTGCTAGTGAGGGTAACCTAAGGTTGCTATCTACAACACCTGCTAGTGAGGGTAACCAAAGGTTGCTATCTGCAACACCAGCTAGTGAGGGTAACCTAAGGTTGCTATCTACATCACCTGCTAGTGAGGGTAACCAAAGGTTGCTATCTACAACACCTGCTAGTGAGGGTAACCTAAGGTTGCTACTGTATCTACATCACCTGCTAGTGAGGGTAACCTAAGGTTGCTATCTACAACACCTGCTAGTGAGGGTAACCTAAGGTTGCTATCTGCAACACCAGCTAGTTAGGGTAACCTAAGGTTGCTACTGTATCTACAACACCTGCTAATGAGGGTAACCTAAGGTTGCTACTGTATCTACATCACCTGCTAGTGAGGGTAACCTAAGGTTGCTATCTACAACACCTGCTAGTGAGGGTAACCTAAGGTTGCTATCTGCAACACCAGCTAGTTAGGGTAACCTAAGGTTGCTACTGTATCTACAACACCTGCTAATGAGGGTAACCTAAGGTTGCTACTGTATCTACATCACCTGCTAGTGAGGGTAACCTAAGGTTGCTACTGTATCTACAACACCTGCTAGTAAGGGTAACCTAAGGTTGCTACTGTATCTACATCACCTGCTAGTGAGGGTAACCTAAGGTTGCTACTGTATCTACATCACCTGCTAGTGAGGGTAACCTAAGGTTGCTACTGTATCTACATCACCTGCTAGTGAGGGTAATCTAAGGTTGCTATCTACAACACCTGCTAGTGAGGGTAACCTAAGGTTGCTACTGTATCTACATCACCTGCTAGTGAGGGTAACCTAAGGTTGCTATCTACAACACCCGCTAGTGAGGGTAACCTAAGGTTGCTATCTACAACACCTGCTAGTGAGGGTAACCAACGGTTGCTACTGTATCTACAACACCTGCTAGTGAGGGTAACCTAAGGTTGCTATCTACATCACCTGCTAGTGAGGGTAACCTAAGGTTGCTATCTACATCACCTGCTAGTGAGGGTAACCTAAGGTTGCTACTGTATCTACATCACCTGCTAGTAAGGGTAACCTAAGGTTGCTACTGTATCTACATCACCTGCTAGTGAGGGTAACCTAAGGTTGCTATCTACATCACCTGCTAGTGAGGGTAACCTAAGGTTGCTACTGTATCTACATCACCTGCTAGTAAGGGTAACCTAAGGTTGCTACTGTATCTACATCACCTGCTAGTGAGGGTAACCAACGGTTGCTACTGTATCTACATCACCTGCTAGTGAGGGTAACCTAAGGTTGCTACTGTATCTACATCACCTGCTAGTGAGGGTAATCTAAGGTTGCTACTGTATCTACATCACCTGCTAGTGAGGGTAATCTAAGGTTGCTACTGTATCTACATCACCTGCTAGTGAGGGTAATCTAAGGTTGTTACTGTATCTACATCACCTGCTAGTGAGGGTAACCTAAGGTTGCTACTGTATCTACATCACCTGCTAGTGAGGGTAACCAACGGTTGCTACTGTATCTACATCACCTGCTAGTGAGGGTAACCAACGGTTGCTACTGTATCTACATCACCTGCTAGTGAGGGTAACCAACGGTTGCTACTGTATCTACATCACCTGCTAGTGAGGGTAACCAACGGTTGCTACTGTATCTACATCACCTGCTAGTGAGGGTAACCTAAGGTTGCTACTGTATCTACATCACCTGCTAGTGAGGGTAACCAACGGTTGTTACTGTATCTACATCACCTGCTAGTGAGGGTAACCTAAGGTTGCTACTGTATCTACATCACCTGCTAGTGAGGGTAATCTAAGGTTGCTACTGTATCTACATCACCTGCTAGTGAGGGTAATCTAAGGTTGCTACTGTATCTACATCACCTGCTAGCGAGGGTAACCTAAGGTTGTTACTGTATCTACATCACCTGCTAGTGAGGGTAAACAACGGTTGCTACTGTATCTACATCACCTGCTAGTGAGGGTAACCTAAGGTTGCTACTGTATCTACATCACCTGCTAGTGAGGGTAATCTAAGGTTGCTACTGTATCTACATCACCTGCTAGTGAGGGTAACCAACGGTTGCTACTGTATCTACATCACCTGCTAGTGAGGGTAATCTAAGGTTGCTACTGTATCTACATCACCTGCTAGTGAGGGTAACCAACGGTTGCTACTGTATCTACATCACCTGCTAGTGAGGGTAACCAACGGCTGCTACTGTATCTACATCACCTGCTAGTGAGGGTAACCTAAGGTTGCTACTGTATCTACATCACCTGCTAGTAAGGGTAACCTAAGGTTGCTACTGTATCTACATCACCTGCTAGTGAGGGTAACCTAAGGTTGTGTGTTCTATTTTCATCTTTGGGTGACTTCTTTTCACCCCAGTTATTTGTGTCTACGAGAGTCTGGCTGTGTGTGTAAAAGTACATATATGTGTGCAAACTTTCGTATGTGTGTATGTTTATACGTGCATGGATTTGTATGTGTATGTTGATGGAGGAGACAAACAGCTTAGAGAGTTTGATTATTAATATGCAGCAGCTTCAACTTTCCCTAATCGCCTGTGATTACTGCTGACTCACCATGAACACAACCTGGGACGGGCTTTAAATCAGCTGGGGCATAGCCATTCATTCCTTATCTAGTAGCTACAACCTGGGTGCTTTACAGTAGGCTACATTCTGCGACCCTACCAGTGTTGAGGGTCAAATTAAGTGTTTACTCATCCCAACCAGCGGAGGGCGATATTGTTACATAGGAGACATAGTTCAGTTGAGGAGGAGAATTGGCAGAGTTTCACAAATACTTGTGTATTCACAAATACACCATGGTCCTTACTGGTTTAATTGATATACTAAGTATGACAGACAATGAGCAATGTCGTACTCCACCCATTCCAATCCATTCAAATCAGTAAAAAAGGGGAAACCCTATTTAAACAAAAATCTTATATCATATAGCTCTGGTCAGTTGTGACCCGTCTTTTCTTTTTTACCTGTTTTGCATGTTATTTTGGCATTAATACGTGTCACATATCAGTTTGCAAACAATGGAAAAAAATGTAGTTAATAAAGCCACATACAAACATGGTCTCTTTTTTGCTTTCTTGAGTAAGGCAGCTCCAAAATGCAGGTGTTTCAGCCTCACTCAGTGCTTTCTGTGGTGGTGGGGCAGCCAGCAGAAAATACGGGCGTGGGGTTGGTAATGTTCTCCAGTTGCGCCGTCATAGGCTGTGTTCTGTCACTCATGGAGACACTACGTCACCACAAAATCTACAGGGAGAGCTCTAAAATTCAAGCCCCTTGGGTGCTGCTATAGAGTTACATTAGAAATGCCCATCCAAGAAGGCTCAAGGTCATTGGCCACAGATAAAATGACGTCAAATCACGTTATATCTACCGTAGCTTTGATTGGACTGATCATGTCAACATCATACTTTCAAAATCTTAGCTAGGAAGCTAGACAAGCAGTAATCACCATGAATCACTTCGACAATCTACTGGCATATCCTTTTCAATCCTTGTCATATGAAGAGAAATTATATATAAGACGTATTGGTGCTCATCGGCCATTGGACATAAACATTACACAACAAGTAAAAGGAGCAGGTTTCTGGCCACGGTAGAATAGTGTAGCGACCCGCACAGACAGCTGTGTGTTATGTGTTAGGCTAGTAGGTGGTTGTGTTGTACTGACCAGTACCCAGTGTTCGCGGGGTCCGACATGTCAATCAACCTGCTATCTGCCAATCACGGGAATGCCTGGAATGTTCTGATGCCGGGCATCCTGGCGGTTGGCGAAGTGGCGTGGAGGGGGGGTTGGGCAGGGGGATGGAGCATTGGAAGCTAAGACCAGGTTTAGCCTTTGTTCTCTCTCTTACGTCTGGGCTTCACAAGAGAAGGTCACGATTGGCTTGTGGGTTATCTTTCATTTATTTGGCGTGGGCTACAGCCAAACAGTAGCCTGTGTAAAGTTGGTTTAATAAACCGTCAATTCGTAAACTCAATCCTCTGTCTGGACAATTGTTCCTTTATGATCTAGTCAGGTCATTACAATAGATTCAAGGCATAATGTACAGACAAAGGTATGGTAGGATGTGAATACAGTGGAGGTAAACCTAGGCATTGAGTGACGATGAGAGAGGTATTGTCTCTAGAGACACCATTTAAACAAGGTGAGGTCACCACATGTGTGGGAGATGGAACAAAAAGGTTAGCTAAGGCATATTGAGCAGGGCTGGAGGCTCCACAGTGAAATAAGACAATAATCACTAACCAAAACAGCAATGGACAACGCATATTGACATTAGGGAGAGGCATGCGTAGCCGAGTGATTATAGGGTTCAGTGAGTAGTTAAGCTGGCTGGAGACACGGCGATTCAGACAGCTAGCGGGCCGGGGCTAGCAGGCTAGCAGAAGGGTCTCAGAGCGACGTCGCAACGGAAGAAGTCTGTTGTAGCCACCTTGTGCGGTTACGTTGGCAAACCTGTCGTGATGGATCCACAGGGCTCCGTGTAGTAAAAGTGTCCAGGCCAATTGGCAAAATATAAAACATCAAGCTTGGTTGTAGATTATGTACTTTTTTTATTTTTATGAATATAGCCTTTTATTCTTTCCATTAATCCATGGTATCAATATTGTTTTAAAGGGATTTTCACACACTTACAAAGTTTCTACCCTCAATAATGGGTTTCTACCCTCCATGGGGTGGCAGGTAGCCTAGTGGTTAGAGTGTTGGACTAGTAACTGAAATGTTGCAAGATCAAATCCCTGAACTGACAAGGTAAAAATATGATGTTCTACCCCTGAACAAGGCAGTTAACCCACTGTTCCTAGGCTGTCATTGTAAATAAGAATTTGTTCTTAACTGACTTGCCTAGCTAAATAAGTGTAGTCATTTCTCCGTATTTTGTTGCCACCATTACATTCCACTAGATGGAATTATTTCGATAGCATAGACCTCAGGGCTAAATACTGTACTATCAAAGTCTACTTCTGATATATCAACAACTACTCCAATAACAAAGTAACAAAGAGGATAATGAATTCACCAGTATGGAACAATGGCAGGACATTCTCCAATAGATTACTCCAACAGACGGCTTTCTAAAGCAGAGGCTTCTAGCTTTTATTCCAGCCCAGCACTAACATACCTGATTACACTAATCACGGTCGAGACTGAAGGCTTTGATTAGTTGATTATTGGAAACAGGGGGTGTTAGTGCTGGGCTGGGACAAAAGCCTGTCCACGCAGTTGCACACCAGGAGCATAGTTGGGGAAGTCTGCTTTAGATTTGGAGAACCCTGCTCTAAGTTAATGTGTTGACCGGATATGCTTTCTGATGGCCTGCATGTTAACATGAAGGATCACTTTTCTGTGAAAGGAATGATAGGTGATTGCAGTGTCTGAGTGATAGGGGCCACATACTGGTTAGTGATGGAGACACTCCCACAGTAACATGACAGACAGCACACCCACCCACCGACAGCTGTCTCCAGTAAGCTACGTACAGTAATATAATTGGGTAAATGTCTGAGAGACACGTGTGTGTGTGTGTGTGTGTGTGTGTGTGTGTGTGTGTGTGTGTGTGTGTGTGTGTGTGTGTGTGTGTGTGTGTGTGTGTGTGTGTGTGTGTGTGTGTGTGTGTGTGTGTGTGTGTGTGTGTGTTTGTTTGTGAGTAATACAGAGTGCTCAGGATGAGTAATGCCCCTGGGGTTTAGGAAACGGCTGAAGGTGGATTGCATAGCAAACAAACAAACATTTGACAATCTGGGGACATTTTGTTAGTCCCCACGAGGTCAAATGCTACTTCTAGGGGGTTTAGGGTTAAGGTTAGGATTAAGGGGTAAGAGTACGTGTTAAAGTTTAGGGTTAAGGAAAATATAATTTTGAATGGGACTGAATTGTGTGTCCCCACAAGGTTAGCTGTACAAGACTGTGTGTGCGTGTGCGTGTGTACAATATCAGCTCGATGGCATACAGAGAGCTCACTTTCATTCAGGGAATCCCCTATTCGTCATATCCTTTTCTCTGTACACTCAGAAAAAAGGGTTATTTGGTGTTCTTTATAGAACATTTAGATTTTTTGGGGGGGGGAGATTCAAGAACCCTTCACTAAAAAGGTTATATACAGTGCCTTCGGAAAGTATTCAGACCACTTGACTTTTTTTACAGCCTTATTCTAAAATGTATTAAATTGATCATTCGACACACAATAACCCATAATGACAAAGGAAATACAAGTTTTTAGATAATTTAGCACATGTATTTAAAAATGGAAATATCACATTTCCATAAGTATATGTGACCCTTTACTCAGTACTTTGTTGAAGCATCTTTGGCAGCGATTACAGCCTCGAGTCTTCTTGGGTATGACGCTACAAGCTTGGCACACCTGTAATCAGGGAGTTTGTTCCTATCTTTTCTGCAGATCCTTCTGCATTGTCTTGGGTGTGTGCTTGGTGTCATTATCCTGTTGGAAGGTGAACCTTTACCCCAGTCTGTGATCCTGAGCGCTCGGGAGCAGGTTTTCATCAAGGATCTCTCTGTACTTTGCTCCCTTCATCTTTGCCTCGATCCTGACTAGCCTCCCAGTCCCTGCCGCTGAAAAACATCCCCACAGCATGAAGCTGCCACTGCCATGCTTCGCCGTAAGGATGGTGCCAGGTTTCCTCCAGATGTGATGCTTGACATTCAGGCCAAAGAGTTCAATCTTGGTTTCATCAGACCAGAGAATCTTGTTTCTCATGGTCTGAGAGTCTTTAGGTGACTTTTGGCAAACTCCAAGCAGGCTGTCATGTGCCTTTTTCTGAGGAATAGCTTCCGTCTGGCCACTCTATCGTAAAGCCTGATTGGTGAAGTGCTGCAGAGATGGTTGTCCTTCTGGTAGGTTCTCCCATTTCCACATAGGAACTCTAGAGCTCTGTCAGAGTGACCATCGGGTTCTTGGTCACATCCCTGACCAATCAATCAATCAATCAATCAATCAATCAAATGTATATACTGTATATAGCCCTTCTTACATCAGCTGATGTCACAAAGTGCTGTACAGAAACCCAGCCTAAAACCCCAAACAGCAAGCAGTGCAGGTGTAGAAGCACGGCCAAGGCCCTTCTCCCCAGATTGCTCAGTTTGGCCCTGGCGGCCAGCTCTAGGAAGAGACTTGGTGGTTTCAAACTTATTCCATTTAAGAATGATGGGGGCCACTGTGTTCTTGGGGACCTTCAATGCTGCAGACATTTGTTGGTACCCTTCCCCTGATCTGTGCCTCGACACAATCCTGTCTCTGAGCTCTATGGACAATTCCTTCGACCTCATGGCTTGGTTTTTGCTCTGACATGCACTGTCAACTGTGGGACCTTATATTGACAGCTGTGTACCTTTCCATATCATGTCCAATCAATTGAATTTACCACAGGTGGACTCCAATCAAGTTGTAGAAACATCTCAAGGATGATCAATGGAAACAGGATGCACCTGAGCTCAATTTTGTGTCTCATAGTAAAGGGTCTGAATACTTATGTAAATAAGGTATTCATGTTTTTCATGAGTGAAAGTTTACAACGTAGGTGCACAGGTTGAGAGAAATTTGATTAATCAAGGTGACAGACATTTACACATTCAATACCACCTTGAACAACCTTGCCTGCATCTAGCTGATCTAGATTGTAATCATTAGTCCAACAGTTGCAAATTAGAGTTTCTATTGGACAAATTCAGGTATGTTTTCCCAGTTTCATTCCGTTTGCTTCCGTATAAGAAACTTTTTTTTCAACAGAATCGGCAGAAAGAATACACCCCTGATCACACGCAAACAAAAATTACCTTTCCAAGCCAAACCTTCATATCATAACCGCTAACCCCTACACACAGCCTGCATCGTTGTCACCATATTATCTAACGTCAAGTCAACATAGCTACTAGAACAAATGCGTTATTAAACCTGCTACAATAATTTAGTACAATGTACAGTTAGCATGCAGTTTAGCAGTTACATTTGCGGGCCCCGGTGGCAACAAATTTATATAACCAAAAGCTTACCTTGACCTGGAAGAGTTCCAGTGTTGGATAGCCATAGCCAGCTAGGTAACATAGTATCCCTCTCTGTTTGAGCCAGGTGTTTGAGTAGGCTAAACTAGCTAGCTGCATTCGCTAGCTAAGTAAGTGAAAGTGTAAGTGAAAATACAAAATATAACTATCTCTCTCTCCAACTGTTCAACTATTATCTTTCTCTCTCATTGAGTCAACTACTCCTCACCAGAATTGTATGTACTGCAGTTCTAGCTAGCTGTAGCTCATGCTTTCAGTACTAGATTCATTCTCTGATACTTTGATATGGTGGACAACATGTCAGTTCATGCTGCAAGAGCTCTGATAGGTAGGAGGACATCCTCCGGAAGTTGTCATAATTACTGTGTAAGTCTATGGAAGGGGTGAGAACCACGTGCCTCCTAGGTTTTGTAGTGAAGTCAGTGTACCCAGAGGAGAACGGAAAATATCTGTCCTCCGGCTACACCATGGTGCTACCCTACAGTGCTGTTGAAGCTACTGTCGACCTTCATTGCAAAACAGTGTGTTTTAATCAATTATTTGGTGACGTGAATATATTTAGTATAGTTTTATCTAAAAAGGATAACTTTTTAATGTTTCACTATTTTTATTTTTATTAAATTCACTGAGGGTCCTTTCCTTCCTCCTCTGAGGAGACTCCGCTGATGTCTGCATTGCATTTTGTCTACATTTTATGTTTTTGCTCATTTTTTCTTCTCTGCAACCAGTCACCCAACAACACATACTGTATTGGCGGTGGGTATCCCAGCGGCTAAGGAGTTGGACCTATGTCTGAAAGGTGGCCAGTTCAAATCCTGGGGCCGGGCACTGGAAAAAAACGGGCTGAATTGATCTGACAACTGGAGGGCTGATGGGTTCACATCCTCAAATCTCCATCCAGGGGCACTGCACTGCAGCTTGAACAAGTGCCCGTCTCAACTGTATGTGTGAGGTCTGCTGTTTGGAGGGTTGAGAACGGAGCAATACAATAAAGTTGTATTGTATAGTAAAGAAGTCAGCCAGAGTTGGCTTGGGCCATCATTCAAACAAAGACATGCCTTCCTGCCCACCAGTGCATATTTCAAAACTATGTTTGCATATAATGACAATACACTCACAAAGATATCCTGGTATTCTATTGTCCATTACTTAATTGTTTATTAAATTATATTGTTAGCTAAAAATATTACTATTTAATAGTAGTAGCCATAATTCATAAATGGCACCATGCAGGCTTCTGTATGGAACCATTTTGGTTCAGTGAAGAAGAACCTCTCCATGTATGAAGCAAGCGATATAACCCTTTTGGGTTCCATAAGGAACCTTTTTTTTCTAAGAGTTTAGGACACAAAAACAGACAACACCAACCTGCCCTTCAAGAACCTCACCTCTCATAGGTCCTCATTTTGGACCATAGCAGCAGAAAACATAGAGCTTTCACCTATTAAATGCGGTAAGACACATTTCAGTAGAATAGATTCAGTTGGACAACTGACTAGGTATCCCCCTTTCCCTTATCATTACATGTAGCACTTTACGGCTTTCTATACAGTACATATTATCAATCTAGTTAGAACTTTAAATGCTGTATCCGAAAAAAAATTACCCACTGTTTATAATCAGTCGATACAGAATGTGGATGGAAGCCTAAATTCACGTTTGAACTACAAAGTTTCTATGTCATTATCCACAAATTAAACCAACCCCCGTGGTAGGTTATTGATTTGGTATCAATTGACCAGTAGGCTATATCAGGTTCTTGATAAAGGGAGCCTAGTGGAAGACAGTTAACATTTCTACCACACCCTGTACACATGCTCAACCACGCGTGACCTCGGGACATTGAGTTAATCTACACAATGAAATTTAAGATCATCAATGCTATTTCGACAAATTAGAATAGTAAAAGTGGCCTATATTAGCCTATACTAGAAGAAGTGTTGATACGTCCCACGCGGGGATCAAAGCGCCAGAGAGATTACGCCCTATCTCTACTGCCACTGGCGCGCTTCCATAGTGGTGCTGATGTTGGGAAACACCGAAGGAGAGAAAGAAGGGGGAGGAGAGGGGGGGGGGGGGGGCGCCACACTGCTCTGCTACAAGTTCAACCCAGTGGCTCTGTCGCTGCAGCGTGAGAAACAGCCTTGACACACGGCCCGTTGCGGAACAACACACAGGACACAAACTCACTTTCTCTGTTTCTGGGCGTATATTTGAGAGAAAGTCATCTGTTTTCCGTCCATCTTTATTATTTTGAATGAAAAAGAAAAACGTTTATTTAGTAATATATAAAGCTGGTAATAATAGAGCATTGCGGTGGGGTTAAAAAGGCAGGCGACAGGCGCTTCACTGAATGATTTGTTCTTTGGCTCTGGCGTTATATATGAAGAGAGGGAGTGCACATTTCAGAGATCGCTTTCTGATAGCGAGTGTGGATTGAATGGAACTGCGGAATTGAGACGGGGGGCATTATTCTTGATTCTAGATGAAGAATGATACGCAAATCCAACGGGAAAATAACACTAACATGTTTTATCTCTAATTAAAAGGGGTTGATTTATAACGCATGTGGATGACATATCCTACCTAAATGGTGCATTAGTATACATATCATCTTGCCACGCAATTGGTTAAATTGGGTAGTCTTAGTCTTACAGTTTATTGTAACATCGAAAGAAATTGGAGAATTAATCTTGGCACGATTAAAATAAATCAAATGTATCAGGTAAAATAATGGGAATTTAGCACCACTCTAACCAGTCTTAGTACTTTACACGATTAGGCATTTATTTTTCCTCTATTGGAAACTAATTTAAATATTTGGAATTTTGAAGAAATGGCAATCAACACAGACACTGAATTCGAGAAATCTAAACTGGGAAAGAGCGGCGGCGCGCCCGCCAACGAGTCACAGGAGACGGAGAAACTTCTCAGCCTCGTAACCACGGAGCCTGCTGGCGGCAACCGTATGAAAATGTCCTCCTCATTTACCATCAACGTGGGGAGCGAAAATAACCTGGATGCGGACCAGAACGGCCACAGTGTGCCCTTTAGGTCGGGCTCTGCGGGGCACCTGGCCGCTGCCCCCCCCTCCCCGTCCCGGGTCAGTTTGAGTCGCAGTCGCACCTCTTCCATCGGGAACGCCGCGGTCCAAGAGGCGCAAAAGCCCAAAGACTATCTCATACTGGTCATATTGTCCTGCTTCTGCCCTTTCTGGCCCGTCAGCATTGTTGCTTTGGCATATTCAATTATGGTAAGTGGATATCATCGTCTGTCTAGGAAAGTGGGGTCTAAAAACACCTGTCGTTTCTTGTCAATTCACTGTTCATCATTGTCCATGTTGTATTTATACAGAAAACATTGGGGGATAAGGGAATCATAATTTGCAATTTCTTAATACATTAGATTTAGGTCTACGACCTTTTGCCACTACATCGTAGCCCTATAGCCCAGATTACCTGCTAGAAATGTAAAGGTAATTTCCGATGTTGCCAACATATGCAGTGTTTACTTTGAAAGCGGTCTCCGCTAACACGGGAACATTGCCTTAAAATGTCAATCTTGCTGTAACGCTGAATTTCCGCGATATGGATTGAATAGAGCCCTACATCTAAAACACTATTCAACAAATGATTTTATGATAAAGGGAAAAGTACTGTATATCAAGCACATTTCTGTTCCCAGTAACTGTCTTCAGCCTACCTTGTGTGGGGGGGGGGGGGGGGGCACACTCGATTACAGCCCTCCCTACTGCTTCATTCAGAAAAGATCTGCAGCATAGCTGCACTTCCTGTACAGGGTGCCATGATGTCCCAGCTAGACAATCATATGGCCGGTGTAGCCTTTGTTGCAGCAGATTTATCAACGAGTATGCTGACCAGATTGATATTGTTTTTAAGCAACAGTGTTTCTGGTTTCAATCTATGCATAAAGGGGGCGATTTGCAGGCCATTTACACTAGGAAGTTGCATCCTGCGGTGAAACATCAGAAGCCCTTTACTTTCAATGGAAGCAAAGCGAGATATCGTGACCAGAGTGACTAATCGAAGCTCACCACAGCTTCCAACCCCTACTGGATTGTCTGACAATGGCTGTTGATACGTAGCACTACCTAGCTTTCTTTCTAGCTTGTTAGCACCCACATGAGGGTGAGGCTAGGGTGAGTGTGTGAATGCTCATTGTGCAGCGTAAATGGCCGGTTAAGCCCTGACTTTGCAAATATTGAAAATATAAAAACGAGCTCACAGAAAAGTGGTCGTAAAGAAAAAAGAGCAATATTCTTACCTCAATTGATATCCAACTACAATATATTCTGTAGCAACATACAGTACCAGTCACACGTTTGGACACACCTACTCATTCAAGGGTTTCTCTTTAGTTTTTCTATTTTCTACATTGTAGAATAACAGTGAAGACATCAGAACTATGAAATAACACATGGAATCATGTAGTAACCAAAAAAGTGTTAAACAAATCAAAATATATTTTGTATTTGAGATTCTTCAAAGTAGCCACCCTTTGTCTTGATGACAGCTTTGCACAATTGGCATTCTCTCAACCAGCTTCATAAGGTACCTGGGATGCATTTCAATTAACAGGTGTGCCTTGTTAAAAGTTCATTTGTGGAATTTCTTTCCTTTGTAATGCATTTGAGCCAATCAGTTGTGTTGTGACAAAGTAGGGGTGGTATACAGAAGATAGCCCTATTTGGTAAAAGACCAAGTCCATATTATGGCAAGAACAGCTCAAATAAGTAAAGAGAAATGACAGTCCATCATTACTTTAAGAGATAAAGGTCAGTCAATACGGAAGATTTCAAGAATTCTGAAATGTTCTTCAAGTACAGTCGCAAAAAACATCAAGTGCTATGATGAAACTTGCTCTCATGAGGATCACCACAGGAAAAGAAGACCCAGATTTACTTCTGCTGCAGAGGATAAATTCATTAGAGTTCAAGTAACAGACACATCTCAACATAAACTGTTCAGAGGAGACTGCATGAATCAGGCCTTCATGGGCTGCTGCTAAAGGACACCAATAAGAGGAAGAGACTTGCTTGGGCCAAGAAACAGGAGCAATGGACATTAGACCGGTGGAAATCTGTCCTTTGGTCTGATGAGTCCAAATATGAGGTTTTTTGTTCCAACTGCCATGTCTTTATGACATGCAGAGTAGGTGAACGGATGATCTCTGCATGTGTGGTTCCCACCATGAAGCATGGAGGAGGGGGTGTGATGGTGTGGGGGTGCTTTGCTGGTGACACTGTCTGTGATTTATTTAGAATTCAAGGCACACTTAACCAGCATGGCTACTACAGTATTCTGCAGTGAACGCCATCCCATCTGGTTTACGTTTAGTGGGACAATCATTTGTTTTTCAACAGGACAATGATCCAAAACACATCTCCATGCTGTGTAAGGGCTATTTGACAAAGAAGAAGGGTGATGGTGCTGCATCAGATGACCTGGCCTCCACAATCACCCAACCTCAACCCAATTGAGATGGTTTGGGATGAGTTGGACTGCAGAGTGAAGGAAAAGCAGCCAACAAGTGCTCAGCATATGTGGGAGCTCCTGCGAAACTATTGAAAAAGCATTACTCGTGAAGTTGGTTGAGAGAATGCCAAGAGTGTGCAAAGCTGTCATCAAGCAAAGGGTGGCTACTTTGAAGAATCTAAAATACAAAATATATTTTGATTTGTTGAACACTTTTTTGGTTACTACATGAGTCCAGATGTGTTATTTCATAGTTTTGATGTCTTCACTATTATTCTACAATGTAGAAAATAGTAAAACTAAAGAGAAACCCTTGAATGAGTAGGCGTGTCCAAACCTTTGACTGGTACTGTAAATGGACAACAACATAATTTGGTGTTGTAACGCAAGCACAACAATAAGCGCATTCAGTCTGCTTAAATTCTGAGGGATCGTGAAAATTGGCATAAAAAATTGGCAAATTGACATGTCCATCACCCTCCAATTAATTGCATTCCAAAGTGGGTCGCAAATTTGACAACTGAGTTATTTTTACAATTAATTAAATAGCACATGGAGAGAGGCTAGGACTGTTCTAGTGACCGTATTACTGCCACACCAGCAGTCATGACCACAGTAAAATTTTATGTGATCGTTGAGTTATGATAATCTCCTCTTATGCACTCTGCCCCTGTGTTAGTACCCAACTCGCTAATGATTATCAGGTAACTATTGTCTCTCTAACATCTCTGACATCAATGCAAGTGCAATCGAAAATCACATCAAATACTTATCATCAAAGCAATACGGGCTTTTAAAACTCACCTCACTGTGATTGATCCAACCCAGTATCACAGGTTATTGTGAAATAGACACAAATTGCTGATTGGAATTTTTTTGACAGGCACACGAAAAGGTATATTTTTTCACAGTGCATTACAGTTTATTACACTGCATTACAATCATAGATAAAGACAGTAGGTTACTTAAGACAGAAACGACAGGAAGGAGGTTGGTCGGGGAGGATGGGTGGGCGTCTAATGCAAATGATTAGAGGGAGGTTGGGCGGGGGGAGGATGGGTAGGTGTATAACGCAAATGATTAGAGGGAGGTTGGGCGGGGGGAGGATGGGTAGGTGTATAACGCGAACGTCTAGCAACCCAAATGTTGTGTGTTCGACTCTCATCATGGATAACGTTTGCATTTTCACTAATTACTTTTGAGCTACTTTGGAACTACTTAGCATGTTAGTTAACCATTCCCCTAACTCTGCAGATTTTGTTGTGAGGATACAGAATCAATAGACCATTTATTTTGGTATTGCCCTCAGGTGGCCTGTTTCTGGTCTCAGGTTCAGGAATGGCTGAAAATGCATAGCATTGATCTAAAATTGACCCTAGAAATAGTACTGTTAGGAGATCTGGAGAGACCGGGTCAGTCAATTACTAATATACTAATACCCTTGGTAAAAGTATTTACCTTCAACTTGCAATCTGTGGATTCTATTCGATTTGATAGATTTAAATTGTACATTAAACATCACAGCATAGTTGAAAGATATGTGTTGCGTAGAAATCCGAAGTGGCCAGCAGAGATAGATGGGATGGGCTGAGGGAAGCTGAGGGTTGGGATGTGGAATTGGAGACAAGTGGGAGTGGAGTTGCTGTGCGGGAGATAGAATGATGGTCAAGGATAATTTTTTTTTTTAAAGTCAAAGTAAAACATAATAGAAAAGTACGTTTGAATGACACTGAGGGGCAGTGTTTTTACATCTAATTACAAGATTTGCCCGAGGCTGATGCCTTGCAAGTGTTTGTACACATGCATATACACACACTCTCATTCAAATAAACGCATACAAGAACACACACATACATGTAATAGTGCCAGACATTTTCCAGAGAATACATAGAGTCCCTAGTTGATTATCTATTTTATACCATGGCTATAGTTGAAAACATTTGCCACTAGAATGTGTTTATTTGCCAGTAGAAATGTGTTCAACATCCACTGAAGTAGCAAGCAAATTTACTAGATTTACAGTAGTTGGCATGGTAAACAAAAAAAACAGACTTTCTAGTTTAGCTAACCAAACCATCAGTCCTATCTTGCTATCATGGAAATCTAATTCAACAATACCAATACTGTTTTCAATTTGACTTAGCTTTCAAAAGCAGCTCAAACAAAACTTGTAAAAATGAACTATAGCCATTGAATTCTACAATGCAAATATACCGTGCGTTATGAGGAAATAATGCACGCTCTAGAATGCCCTTCAAGCCAAACAGAAAGGAGTATTCAACAATGCCATTGTAAAAGTAAGGGATAAACACAGACACACATGTACTTTACCTTGGAAATACTGGATGACGCAGCGGCACAAGGCGGAGCCGTGTCCCTTTGTGGAGTTCATTTTTCCAAGGTAATGTACACAACGGAGGCGTTTGCCACAGTTGGCAAAGAAAACAATATGAAAGCACACATTTACCGGTATAAATACTTTTTGTTGTTGATATTAAAATTTTTCATAGTTTCTCATCTTTTGGTTGCTAGAAACGCGATCCGTTCGTTCGATTAGTTCGATGTTTATGGAAACAACCCAGTCGTTCGTTCTTTATGTTCCGTTGTCATGTTCACTGGCAACGTTCTTATCCCTTGCTTTCTAGTTAGCCAGCTAGCTACGGCTAACACAGTTAATTCCTCTGGAGCCAGAATAACTGCAAAGTAGTTGTTTTCTATTGACATTCATTTGCATACATCCATAACAATGAACTGATAATGCCCGTTTATGCCTGGCATAGCTAGAAAAGTTCTCGTCGGGACACAGTTCATTACAAGGAGATTGCACTGAATACCAAACATTAGGCTAGAAGCTAGCTAAATAGTTTGTCGCAAGCAAACTTGCCAAGATGACACCCTAATTTTAAAAAATCAGTTGCTGAAAACAGCTGGTCAAACTATAAACGTGGGAGTTTTTTAAATTATTATTAATAATTTTTTTGATCGTTTTGGATTTTTTTCCCCCTTTTTCGTGGTATCCAATTGGTAGTTACAGTCTTGTCACATCGCTGCAACTCCCATACGGACTCGGGAGAGGCAAAGGTCGTGCGTCTTCCGAAACACAACCCAGCCAAGCTGCTTCTTGACACAACGCCCGCTTAACCCGGAAGCCAGCCGCACCAATGTGTCGGAGGAAACACTGTACACCTGGCAACCATGTCAGCCCCCGGCCCGCCACAGGAGTTGCTAGTGTGCGATGGGACAGGAACATCCCTGCCGGCCAAACCCTCCCCTAACCCGGACAACGCTGTGCAAAATGTGCGTCACCCCATGGGTCTCCCGGTCACGGCCGGCTGTGACAGAGCTTGGACTCAAACCAGAATCTCTAGTGGCACAGCTAGCACTGCGATGCCTTAGACCACTGCCCCACTCGGGAGGCCTATATGTGGGAGGATTTGACATCATAGCGCCACTTGCAACACTGTAGTAGGGACCAGAGAAATTCATGTTAATCACTCACCACGTTATGTCATCAGATGCTCCAAAAAAATATGGCTCTGCAAAAACAAATCAATGCTAGCAGCTTGTATGCAGCTTGTATGCAGCTTGTATGCAGCTTGTATGCGTGGAGGCCTGGAGATGCTTAAAGTGTTTATGTTAATTAACGATAAATTACCGTAAGACGAGCAATCTTTTGCATGACAATAACCGGCTGTCAAAATGTCATGACTGCCACAGCCCTAAGAGAGGCCCAGTGTAAGTAGGCTAAGGTGTTAAGCCTCGTGCACACCGGTTGCGTCAAACTGTATGCGTTCTGGCAGAAGTCCATTAATTTCAATGGGAGGCAGTCCGCACTGCTGTGACTCATCTGCCGGAGATACAGTGTGTGGCACTGCGTGCAGTGTGTCGCAGTCATTGGATTTTCCCAACTTCTGTGCATTGCTTTGCAGTGTGCTATCAAACACGAAAGTAGATAAACCACAGAAGAAATTGCTCATGTGTAGCGTGAATCTTTTTGTTGTGATGCGCCGAATGGATTGTGAATACTACGTCAAATTTACCATACAGCAATGTAATGATGCAACCTGTGTGCACACGGTGTTACAGTGGCCAACCTCTTGTTCTGGTCACAATCAATGCTGTGTTCGCGTGGCCAAAATAGTTTTAGAAAGGGTCACAAGACAGGGATGTCCTCTCTCCCCCCTCATGTTTGCACTGGCAGTTGAACCACCTGCAGAAAGAGTTAGACAAGGCCCAAACCCAACAGGTATCAGTATTGTTAAACATGAATATAAACTAAACTTATTTGCAGATGATCATCTGATATACCTGACCAATATTGAAAACTCAATGCCCCCCTCTCTAAAAATACTCTTTAAACCCCAGGAAATAAGATATACATTTATTTCCAAAAGCAATTTTGGACTGATCAATGTAGATATGTTCAAGTACATGCAACTTAAAAGTTTCATACCACTAAATTTAGTTTTGAAATCTTTTGGACATAAAAGCAATCTTGAGGGAATCCTATTTCAGTCATAAAATAATATTCATATGATAGGTAAGATAGACAAAACCTTGCAAAGAGCCTATCCAACTGACAATCTTTTAGAAAAAAATATAAACTATTGGAACCAAGACTTAAAAAGAACGGATATTGGCACAAGATGGAGGGATTGTTGGAACATAACTAACAAAATTACAGTTAACGTAAATGTATGCTAAATCCAGTATAAACGAATGTAACAGTATTGCTTCCGTCCCTCTCCTCACCCCTACCTGGGCTCGAACCAGGGACCCTCTGCACACATAGACAACAGCCACCCTCGAAGCATCGTTACCCATCGCTCCACAAAAGCCACGGCCCTTGCAGAGCAAGGGGAACAACAACTTCAAGGTCTCAGAGCGAGTGACATCACGGATTGAAATGCTATTCGCGCGCACCCCACTAACTAGCTAGCTATTTCACATCGGTTACACAAAGGTATACAATTTATTATACAAGAGACAAAATTCACAAACTCTACAGCACGGCAGAGTCATGTCTTATGTGTAAAACTAACAATGATTCAATAATCCATGCCTTCTGGAATGCTATAAAGTCCAAAAGTTATGAGCGGAGTAAGAAAGTTGGCTGTCAGAAGCATTACAATGTAAATTTACTTTTAATCCATCTGTCTGCATATTTCAAGACATGGCATATGAGGGTGCAGCAAGATACCCGATTGGTTGGAAGATACTTTTCTCATCAATCATCTTGATAAAACATATACCTGAAAACTGGAAATCAACCAATCCTCCATCGTTAACACAATGGAAAGATCAAATGCTTCATTATGTTGAAAGTGCGTGTGCGACAGAGATAAACAAACTGATGCAGTTTGAGGCCATGTGACGGAGAGTGATGCGGGCGCTGGAGATGGGAGTGTGAGCAGGTGGGTCTGGGCAGGTGTGATGTCGTTGATGTTTGTGTGAGTCTGTATGCTGTCATTTGTTTGTGTATGTTTTTTATTGTAAAAAATATATATGTATATATATATATATAAGTCCTCAACTGGCAGCTTCGGGAGGCTGGCCTTCTAGGCAGAGTTCCTCTGTCCAGTGTCTGTGTTCTTTTTCCCATCTTAATCTTTTATTTTTATTGGCCAGTCTGAGATATGGCTTTTTCTTTGCAACTCTGCCTGGGAGGCCAGCATCCGGGAGTCGCCTATTCACTGTTGACGTTGAGACTGGTGTTTTGCGGGCACTATTTAATGAAGCTGCCAGTTGAGGACTTGTGAGGTGTCTGTTTCTCAAACTAGACACTCTAATGTACTTGTCCTCTTTCTCAGTTGTGCACCGGGGCCTCCCACTCCTCTCTCTATTCTGGTTAGAGCCAGTTTGCGCTGTTCTGTGAAGGGAGTAGTACACAGCGTTGTACGAGATCTTCAGTTTCTTGGAAATTTCTCGCATGGAATAGCCTTCATTTCTCAGAACAAGAATAGACTGACGAGTTTCAGAAGAAACTCTTTATTTCTAGCCATTTTGAGCCTGTAATCGAACCCACACATGCTGATGCTCCAGATACTCAACTAGTCTAAAGAAGGCCAGTTTTATTGCTTCTCTAATCAGGACAATAGTTTTCACCTATGTAGATATTCCATAAAAAATCTGCCATTTCCAGCTACAATAGTCATTTACAACATTAACAATGTCTACACTGTATTTATGATCAATTTGATGTTGTCTAAATGGACAATAAATGTGCTTTTCTTTAAAAAACAAGGACATTTCTAAGTGACCCCAAACATTTGAACGGTAGTGGATATCTTCCCCCCAAAAAAGAGAATGGAAATTAGTTGTTGAATCAAGATGAGGCTTACAGCATTGTAATAACTACAACATCAGAGATTCAGGCAAGATGTTACAGCTTTTGGGCGTGGCAACATAGGCTACCGTAGAAACTACAAAGGATACGTTTCTTTCTTTCTCAACTCAGGAGAAAGACACCGTCCTATTTCCAATTGTTCCGCTTGTGATGGTTGGATAGGTTGGATAAATGCAGAGCCTATCAGCGCCTATCAGTGACATCTTTATATCCAGCCATGGTCATCTGACATCTGCTGGACCGAGAGAATTGGCCTGTAATGGGAAGATGTACAATGTGGTTCCTACAGCTCCCTGAATAAGGGTTACAGCAATGTGTATGTGCTCATATCCTTACAGTAGCTGTTTCTTATCAGTGGTACATGTTGGTGGTGCTTTATGTGAATGTCTACATTTGAATGTTAGTGCATGTGTGTATCTCCATGTATGCTATATAAAACATATTTTGAAGAACAAAGCCTGTACATCATGTATAGTGGGCGTGTGTGATGGTGTGTTCATGTCTATCTCCCTCTCAATGCCGGTCCTACCTCCCTGGGGAGACAGCTGCTTGTAGTCAGATATGTATTGTCATCCTGTACTGAGTTGAATGTAGTGCAGTCGAAGCATCTAGCATCTAACTGGTTTTCCAGCACAGGAGGTTGGTGGCACCTTAATTGGGGAGAATGGGCTCGTGGTAATGACTGGAGCAGAATCAGTGGAATGGTATCAAACACATGGTTACCAGGTGTTTGATGCCATGCCACATGCTCCGTTCCCCCTCAGCAGTCTCCACTGTTTTCCAGACAGCTAGTCAGTCAGTAGCAGTCTCCCCAGTGTGTTTGGCCCCGTAGGTTGAGTCCCAAATGACACCCTTTTCCTTATATAAGGCCCATAGGGCTCTGGTCAAAAGTAGTGCACTATGTAGGGAATAGGTTGCCATTTGGGGAGCAACCATAGTCTTACCACCAGGCTTCTGGTTCATGTCTAGCCCTGTTGTCCTCTCTATCTCTCTCCTCACTGCAGTAAGGCCACAGCTCAGTGCTTTAAGGGATTTTAGGTTTGCTGTTGCCACTCAAACACAATGATGAACAAAATCAAAGGCTGTAGGTGCTGTTTCTCTAGAGTCATTGATGTTGTAGAGACTTATGGATGGTCATGGATGGGCTCTTAGGAAAAAGGGTTCCAAAAAGTTTATTTGTGGACGGATAGGGTTCTACCAGGAACCATTTACATTTGGAGAACGCTTTTTGGAAGACGAGGGTTCATACTTTTTAAAATGTGGATCCCCATTAGCTTTTGCAGAAGCAGCAGCTACTCTTCCTGGGGTCCGAAGTAAAGGGTAAAGGTACCCCTAAAACATTTTTTATCCTAAGAACCATTTTTGGAAGAAAGAGTTCTTTGATAATTTTTTGGAAAGCAATAAGGATTCCACATAGAACCCTTCTGAATCTGAATAAGCTTTTTCATTGTGTTTTTTTTTCTTATTAAAAATAAATTGTGCCTGAGCATTAGTAACATCAGGAGTATAAGTAATCTGCTAAATAAAAAAAAAAATAGCAAATTGGCCAATTTTATCTCCTGTTGATTTTTTCAGTATAACATTTCTAGTGTTGATTCAGCAGTTAAATTAACGTATCAATCAGTGGTGCTGTAAAATGACCCCAGTGTTGGTTCTAATAACCAGAGTTGAGTGTGATTGTGTCTTTTTTTACTGTGTAGAGTAAAACACGCAAAACCACAGCCGTCAACATCATATTTCCCAGCATGCTCTATTGCAGGCTGATTTTCTAAATTGTTTGTTTCAATATCTGTGTGTTTATATTGATTGGTTGATTAATCTTATGCCACACAAAGATAAATAACATACATGTTTCTAATCCAATCTGTTAGTAGTGTGATTTATTGCACCCGTTGCGGAGATGGTTGCTCCAGTTGACGACTTAGGTAGTCTTCTCAGTCTATCTTCCCTACCTTGGCAGTCATTCTGAATGCAGGTTGCGGCTGATTAAAAGTTCAAATTGTTGGATATCTTAACTCTGTCTGGATTCCAATAGGAATTGAACATCACGTTGCAAGCCAGCATAATGTGACTTGCAGGCCCTGCAAACCAGGAGTTTCTTAACACCACTGACTTAGAGTAAACTAAGCCCTTAAAAAAAAGGCCATATGAAATGTGCTATGTATTGTCATAAAGAGTTTTAAAGGCTAATAAAGCTGGTGTAACCGTTCATAGAGTGTTCTAGGAAGAACCCTTCAAAGATAAAAGGGTTCTTGGTAGAATCTTTCATAGAGTGTTCTTGGTAGAACCTTTCATAGAGGGTTCATGGAAAAACCTAGATGATGAAAAGGTTATTGGTAGAACCCTTCATAGATGGATCTAGGTAGAATCATTTACTAGGTAGAATCATTTACAAATCACCTTACATTGATAGTTCTGGGAAGAACCCTCTGCAAAGGGTTCTACCTAGCACAAAAAAGGGTTCCCCTGCTATAGGGACAAACAGAATAACCATATATGGTTCTACGTAGCACCATTTTTTTCTGAGTGTAGTAACTAGAGAAGTTTTGGAGAGGGTTGTGTTGAAACTACTGAGATGTTACAGGTGTTTTTATAGATCTCATTACGCTGCTGTTATTTGATATAAGTGTCTGACTTAAGTTGTGACTGGCCTACATTTTTATTTATTTAAATGTAAAAAAAAAAAATATATTATGAACACAACAAATACAAAAAACAGAAATATACAAACAAGAGTGCATAAACCTAACTGACAGGGGTATTACATATCAAGATTCATATTAAATTTGTTAAATACTTTTACGGTGCCTTTTGCTTTTTTGTTTTTACATTTACTGATCATTTCAAAAATAATATTTAAATGATATTTTAAATAATGTGAAAAGGGATTTGTTCTCTGCCCACTTCATTTTATGGATAAAGAATCTTCCATGAAGGATAAACAAATGAACAATGAAAGTTAAATCAGGGTCCATATCATTTGGATCAAAATAAAACATAACATCAGAGTCTCTCAGATTAACATTAATAGTCATTTCTTTTCAAATAAAATCTTATAACTCACTCCAAAATCTTCTGACATAAGAACAATCCCAAAATAAATGGTCAAGAGTTTCTGGGTCACAACCACAAAATACACATTTGTTATCAATAGCTATTTTAAATCTATGTATAATAAAGGTCTTTACAGGGTAGATTCTATGAATGAGTTTGTATGATACTTCTTTCACCTTATTAGATATACAATATTTACCAGACAACAACAAAACTTTGTTCCAGTTCATTTGTCCTAGGGCTGCATTCCAGTACATTTTAGCAGAGGGAATATTAACATATTGACATAGTTTCCTTATATACATGTTATTACATTTATAGTTTAAAATGTAAATTCCTTCTAATTGTATTGAGGCTACAAAATCCGCAACAGTTGCACTTGGAGTATTGTTATATTCTCCTAAAAGAAGAAATGCACCTTTAGGGACAGCTCTAACAACAATTTGATACTCCTCGGGAGTGAATGTAACATTGTGTGTTCTAATAAATTCTGGATAATCATATAGTTGTCCATCACTATTCAATAATTGTTTAACCCAGATAATGTTGTTGTCGAACCAGTTCTGGAAAAATAAAGACTTTGTATTTTATGTCTTTATTATTCCAGATTGTATACCTATGAGGGGAAAAATTGTGTTTGTACATGAGGTTCCAAGTTAGAAGTACTTGTTAATGAAAGTTTGCAAGCTTAATAGGGATTTTACCCATATCAAAGTTGCATTTGAGTAAGAATTCTAGATCACCAATCTATTGGAATATTAAATTAGGTATGATATTCCAAATGCAATCCTTATTTCTTAAATAGTTTTGTATCCATTTCATCTTAAATATTATATTAGAGGTTTTAAAATCCAGAGCATTCAACCCTCCCTCACTTTGGGTGCTACATATTACCGCTTTTCTTAAATAATGAGGTTTATTCCTCCATATGAAGTTAAATAATTTAGTATCAACCGTTTTAGTTACTGACAGAGGAACATCCAAGGCAAGGGAGGTATAAACTAATCTGGACAGACCTTCAGATTTTGAAAAAAGTACACGTCCAGATAAAGAAAGATCTCTTAATAACCAGGAGTTAAATCTCTTTCCAATTTTCTCTACAATAGGAGAGAAATTTAAGTTGGCCCTTTCTTTCTGATCTTTTCTGACTTTAATACCAAGATATGTGATCGCATCTTTTACAGGGATATTACATACTGAGTTTAAGTCACATCTTTTCAACGCAAATAATTCACATGTCCTAATATTCAGAGATAAACCTGATACATGTGTGAAGGCATTAATACACTCAATAGCTTTCCTGACGTCATTATGATCTTTAAAAAAAGGTGTTGTCGTCAGCCAATTGTGAACATTTTATCTCTTTGTCTTGTATCTGAATACCCCTAAAACTATCCTTATTTATATGAAGTGCCATAACTTGTGTGACCAATAAAAATAAGAAAGGAGAAATTGGGCATCCTTGTTTAATTCCACATCTAATGTCAAATCTCTGTGAAGTTCTATGGGATAATTTAACAGAGCTGTTACTATTATTGTAAAGTGTCTTAATTACACTTTGAAAATATTGACCAAAACACAAAAATCGAAGTGTCAAAAATGAAATAATGTTCAACTGTATCAAATGCCTTGTAAAAGTCTACAAATAAAATAAAGATATCTTCCATAATGTGCTCATTGTAGTCTATCAAGTCCAATACTAGTCAAATATTATTACATATATGTCTGCCCTTCATAAAACCAGACTGGGTATCATCAATGATTTGGTCAATACCATTTTTTAAGTCTTTCTGCAAAGATGGATGCAAGCAGCTTTCCATCATTGTTCATTAATGTGATTGGTCTTCAATTTTCTAACATCATAGAATCTTTGTTTGGGTATTACAGAAATGAGGCCTTGTGTCATAGAAACAGGCAGGACCCCTAAATCAATTGCCTAAAAACATTAAATATAAATTCAATAATATCGTCCTGAAAATATTTATAGAATTCACTAATAATGCCATCATTCCCTGGAGATTTGTTCTCTTTTAACTTACTGATACATTTTTTTATTTCATTTATATAAATAATTTAATCACAAGACTTTTAGAAGTCTTCATCTATGAATTTTGCATAGTCTTTTGCATAGAAAGGCTGATATGTCACTAGTAGGACAGGCATTACTGGTATAAAGGTTAACATAGAATTCTGAAACATATTTGGAATATCTTTGGGGTTTTCATTTTCTTTGCCATCTATATTAAGCTTATGAATAGATGTAAATTCAGAATTTTTTCTTTCTGAATTGTGAAAGTATTTTGTATTTTTTTCACCTTCCTCCAACCATCTCATTCTTGATCTTACAAATGCCTCTTTTGCTCTCTCTTCATACATTCAGTCCATTTCTAGTTGTAAAGAGAATAACTGACCCTTTCCTTCTTCATCAAGGTCCTCCATAGAGATTAGAGAAAGTATTTCCTCAACAAGTTTATCTTCCCTCAATCTTTTAAGTTCAGCCATTTCTTTACCTCTCTTCATGCCTGTTTGTCTTATTTCATACTTCATTAATTCCCAATATTTCCCATAAGACTTAAATATTTGGGCTTCCCTCCAATTGTCTTGTATAATATCTTTGACATCCATCTTGAAATTATCATCTTCCAACAGTCTACTATTGAGTTTCCAATAACTCAGATTTGGTTTCTCTTCAGATCCATTGTCACACCCTGACCAAAGAGAGCCATTGTTTCTCTATGGTATAGTAGGTCAGGGCGTGACGGGGGTGTTCTAGTGTATTATTTCTATGTGGCGTTCTAGTTTTCATATTTCTATGTTGGTGTGTATGATATGGTTCCCAATTAGAGGCAGCTGGTAATCGTTGTCTCTAATTAGAGATCATATATAGGTAGCCTTTTTTCCACCTGTGTTTTGTGGGATATTGAATTTTGTGTTTTGAGTTAGTGTATGTAGCACCTCTGTAGTCACGGTTCGTTTATTGTTTTTGTTAAGTTTCACTATTAAATAATTATGTGGAACTCAACATCCGCTGCGCCTTGGTCCGTTTCTACAAACGATCGTGACATCCATTAATATTTAAAGATAAGAATATAACTTTATGATCAGTAAGAATTGATGGTTCAATTGATACCTTGACTACAGAATTATCTAATGAATTAGAAATCAACCAGAAGTCAATTCTTGACTGCCTGGACCTGTCCTTGTTACTCCAAGTGAAGTCCTTTTTATCGACCAAGACCAAGACATAGATTATTAAACTCAGGATTAACTATGCTGGATCTGTTAGGAGGGGGATATCTGTCAATCATCACATTAGATA
The DNA here is from genome assembly GCF_029448725.1 of Salvelinus fontinalis. Lineage (NCBI taxonomy): Eukaryota > Metazoa > Chordata > Actinopteri > Salmoniformes > Salmonidae > Salvelinus > Salvelinus fontinalis. The sequence continues at coordinate 27,020,614 of NC_074688.1, forward strand.
CAGAATTAAAATCTCCACCTAAGATAATTTTTATTGAAATAATATCCTGTTGTTTTGTTTGTTGTTGGATGCATAAATATTCCCTAATAAAAACATTTCACTGTTGATATTCACTGTTAAAATTAACCAACGTCCAGAGTGGTGAGTCTTACTACTGATGACCTTTCCTTTAAATGCACCTCTTAAAACTGCAACACCTGCAGAGTGGTTGATGCCATATGATAACCAGATATCATTACCCCATTGATTTTTCCAAAAAGATAGATCGGAAGAACAAGCATGTGTCTCTTGTAGAAAGTAAAAGTCTATATTAAACCGTTTGCAATACAGGTAAATAGCCTTACATACTGACCAGACAGGACACGTCACGTGTGCCAGCGTCGCAAAATACATTTAGAAATCCATGTTATTCAATTATTGCACCCACACTGCTTGCGCGCGCCAACGAGCGTCTGCGTTGCCAAGGACTAAAATAGAAGTAATTCCTATTTCTGATGCAGATCGCGCTGCAGGTCCTGCCTCTCCCATCTCCTCATTGGTTTATAGAAGCAGGTACCCACGTGCCATCTCCTCATTGGTTATACCCACGTGGGTGATTGAAAGATGAAATGTTTTGTCGGTTGTCATGGTAATACTATGAAAGTGTAGATGCCAATCACCATCATCAAGTTTATTTCATATAGCCCTTCGTACATCAGCTAATATCTCGAAGTGCTGTACAGAAACCCAGCCTAAAACCCCAAACAGCAAGCAATGCAGGTGTAGAAGCACGGTGGCTAGTAAAAACTCCCTAGAAAGGCCAAAACCTAGGAAGAAACCTAGAGAGGAACCAGGCTATGAGGGGTGGCCAGTCCTCTTCTGGCTGTGCCGGGTGGAGATTATAACAGAACATGGCCAAGATGTTCAAAATGTTCATAAGTGACAAGCATGGTCAAATAATAATCAGGAATAAATGTCAGTTGGCTTTTCATAGCCGATCATTAAGAGTTGAAAACAGCAGGTCTGGGACAGGTAGGGGTTCCATAACCGCAGGCAGAACAGTTTAAACTGGAATAGCAGCAAGGCCAGGTGGACTGGGGACAGCAAGGAGTCATCATGCCCGGTAGTCCTGACGTATGGTCCTAGGGCTCGGTCCTCCGAGAGAGAGAAAGAAAGAGAGAAGGAGAGAATTAGAGAGAGCATACTTAAATTCACACAGGACACTGGATAAGACAGGAGAAGTACTCCAGATATAACCAACTGACCCTAGCCCCCCGACACAAACTACTGCAGCATAAATACTAGAGGCTGAGACAGGAGGGGTCAGGAGACACTGTGGCCCCTTCCGATGATACCCCCGGACATATAAGTTCAAAGATGAAAAAGCCTGGAAGGAGGAGAGATGACTAGAAACGATTCGGTTGGCCGTTTTATGTGTGGATTAATTGTCGGAGTAGAGGACCTTGTGCATTTCAGGTAAAATAACAACTTAATGTTTATATCCCAGGACAAATTAGCTAGCAACAGCAAGCTAGCTAAATAGGACAAATTAGCTAGCAAGTGTAAGCTAACTAGCTAAATTGCCATACATGTTTAATGCTTTCGACCTGTCCCCAAATTAATGTCATTGGTTCAAAGTTTGTTTTGATATTTTAACATGCGTGTTGTGATCGTGTTTGGTGTAGGGGGACAAAGTACATTTATGCACAATAGCGCACAGTTTGGGTTCCGTGTTATGTTTGAGTAAATTACGAATACCCCTGACATTAATTGAACAAAGAGATAAAGACATTAACTTCAACCAACAACCTTGTTATGCTAATATAAGCTTTTGCTAAGGATATGTAACTCAAAAGGAATTCCATCCCATTATTAACCTCTCCAACAAAAAAAACTAAAAATTTTGGTTATAAAGTTACCAAAGTAGACATTGTGTAGACTTTACAATAAGAAGTTATTCACCTATAGTTAGTGTTTAGTTTACCAGTTCTCAGGTCAGCCTTTTGTCATTCAAGTGTTTGTGTACATTTTTTATAATAAAAGGCAGCTTTTCACCTGGCAATCAGTATTTTGGCCTGCCAGTTCTGTCCGAGTTAGACTCTGGCTCTCTCTCAAATGTTCTGATTTGGCCGCATTTCTTTTCCATCGATGATAACTCTTGCACCGATAAAAAAATGCCGTTTTCCCTGCCTTTCAAGCTGCAGCCACCATCGGCCACAGTTTCTCTCATCACTTTGTCTGCTGAGGTCAGATCCTCAGTGAACCTCAATTTTAGCTTGATGAGGAATTCACAATTCTTCGCTCGCCTCCAGAGAAGATCCTGTGTCGATCTGTTGGTGAACCGGATGATGGTTGTCCTCGGTCTCTTGTCTTGATCCTTGAGTCTTCCCAAACGATGAACGATGTCTACATTTTCCTGAAGTTTGGCTTTTGAATCGGGAGTGACAGCTCAACAACTCTGCATTTGATGTCCTCACCCGCCTGCTCTGGAATTCCATGGAGCCTCAGGTTCCACCTGCGCTGGTATCTCTCCGCCTCATTCACCATTCACCTCACTGAGGGAGGGAGAGAAAGAGAGGGAAGAGAAGAGAGGGAAGGGGCAGAAACCAGAGATGGCCACTAACTCAATAGCAGGCGAGAGAAGTCAATTGAGCCTTCCTGCAAAGGGCAAATTTCAGCAGTTAGCCAGCTACGCAGCTCTGATAAACATCCTCTCAGTCCTGAGGGGAAAAAGACACCCCCACCAACCCACACACGTACACACACACACACACACACACACACACACACACACACACACACACACACACACACACACACACACACACACACACACACACACACACACACACACACACACACACACACACACACACACACACACACACACAAGGAAGGGGGATACGGGGCTAGCATCAGGAAGGAATCACACTATTACCTGCCTGCTACAGGGGTGGACGTGGAACGATTATTCAGACAGCCTACAGATTGGCTAAAATGGATTTTCCAACACTGAAACTGAACAGAATTGAATCAAAGAGGAAAAATTACTTTTGTCTACATTCTGTACCTACAGAATGTGGATACATTCATTCCATAATTTCATAACACTGAATACCAAACAATCGGTTAATAATACAGTATTTTGCTCAACCACCTAAGGCATCCAAAAAAATGGTAATAGATTTTTATACACTACCGGTCAAAAATGTTAGACCACCTACTCAATCAAGGGTTTTTCTTTCTTTTTACTATTTTCTACATTGTAGATTAATAGTGAAGATATCAAAACTATGAAATAACACATATGGAATCATGTAGTAACCAAAAAAGTGTTAAACAAATGAAAATATATTTTATATTTGAGATTCTTCAAATAGCCACCCTTTGCCTTTGATGACAGCTTTGCACACTCTTGGCATTCAGGACAAAAAGTTCAATCTTTGTTTCATCAGACCAAAGTATCTTGTTTCTCATGGTCTGAGAGTCTTTAGGTGCCTTTTGGCAAACGCCAAGCGGGCTGACATGTGTCTTTTACTGAGGAGTAGTATCCGTCTGGCCACTACCATAAAGGCCTGATTGTTGGAGTGCTGCAGAGATGGTTGTCCTTCTGGAAGGTTCTCCCATCTCCACAGAAGAACTCTGGAGCTCAGTTTCCCTGACCAAGGCCCTTCTCCCCCGATTGCTCAGTTTGGCCAGGCGGAGAGCTCTAGGAAGAGTCTTGGTGGTTCCAAACTTCTTCCATTTAAGAATGATGGGGGCCACTGTGTTCTTGGGGACCTTCAATGCCGCAGACATTGTTTGGTGCCCTTCCTCAGATCTGTGCCTTGACACTATACTGTCTCGGAGCTCTATGGACAATTCCTTCGAGCTCATGGCTTGGTTTTTGCTCTGACTTGCACTGTCAACTGTGGAACCTTATATAGACAGGTGCGTGCCTTTCCCTATCATGTCCAATCAATTGAATTTACCAGGTGGACTTCAATCAACTTGTAGAAACATCTCAAGGATGATCAATGGAAACAGGATGCACCTGAGCTCAATTTCAAGTCTCATTGGAAAGGGTCTGAATACTTAAGTAAATAAGGTATTTCAGTTTTTTATTTGTAATACATTTGCAAACATTTCTAAAAGCCTGTTTTCACTTTGTCATTATGGGGTATTGTGTGTAGATTGGTGAGAACAATTTTTATTTAATTCATTTTAGAATAAGGCTGTAAAGTAACAAAATGTGCAAAAAGGGTCTGAATACTTTCCAAATGCTCTGCATCTTGTATGACCACCAATGGGCAACTCATGCTGATCTGTAGGTAGAAAGCAAGGTAGGCTTAACAGATGTATGACAGCTGTACAGATGGCCATTGGTATTGAGGTTGCGGCTGGCAGACACAGAAGACGTGGAGTCAATTATGTGGAGTGGAGAGGCAGGGCTATATGCTTTTATTGTCCGTGCAGGTCTCTCCAGGTAATGGGACTGACTGCTAGGCCCAAACTGCTACTGCACGCTCGGCACGTTCACTGGTGAAGTATGCGCTTCAGTCTTCAGCCCAATAAATATTTTTTTCTTTCTGTTTAGGTGTCGGAAGGGGGAGTCGTGTGTGTTTGTGTGTTTCTAAATGGCTAATTAGTAATCTTGTGCAGCTGCTACGTTGGGTAGATTTGAAGTCAGCGTTCCCTCTGAAAGCTTGGAAAGGACACCTGATGTTAACAGATGGGGTGTGATACTGAATATAGACCAATGACAGTGCAGATACAGGAAAATGGGTGTTCAGTGCTTAGGCAAAGCTTGATAGCAGTTACAGGACTAAGGTATTAGATCATTTTGTTAGGATAAACTCATAACATGCTCCAGCATTGTAGCGGAAATTTAGCCATTGCGAAGTAGGCCTACTGAAAGAGTACTACACACTATTACATCGTACTACATTTTTGAACAACATTTAACATTTAACCTGGGCATTTTCAATTACAATTTATCAACAACATTTAACCTGGACATTTTACATGGCAATTTTCCATTGAGCTTGCTTTTTAGTCCTGAACTACAGTAGGCTTAATCTGTCCCTTGGAAACAGAAGGGTAGAAACATTGTTTTCACCAATCTTACTTGGTCCGATCAGTGATCTCTTAACATGGCGTCCTATAAGTTCAGGTACCAATCACAACAATTATGTGAATGGTAAATTAATTGCAAAAATCAAACCAATTGTTTTTAGACATTTTAGACATTTTTAGATTAAAATACAGTAGAATAGAATACAGTATATAGTTGAAGTCGGAAAGTTTACATACACTTAGGTTGGAGTCATTACAACTCATTTTTCAACCACTCCGCAAATTTCTTGTTCACAAACTATAGTTTTGTCAAGTCGGTTAGGACATCTACTTTGTGCATGACAAGTAATTTCTCCAACAATTGTTTACAGACAGATTATTTCACTTATAATTCACTGTATCACAATTCCAGTGGGTCAGAAGTTTACATACACTAAGTTGACTGTGCCTTTAAACAGCTTGGAAAATTCCAGAAAATGATGTCATGGCTTTAGAAGCTTCTGATAGGCTAATTGACATCATTTGAGTCAATTGGAGGTCTACCTTCAAACTCAGTGCCTCTTTGCTTGACATCAAAAGAAATCAGCCAAGACTTCAGAAACAAATGGTAGACCAAGGTTCATCCTTGGGAGCAATTTCCAAACGTTCATCTGTATAAACAATAGTACGCAAGTATAAACACCATGGGACCACGCAGCCGTCATACCGCACAGGAAGGAGATGTGTTCTGTCTCCTAGAGATGAACATACTTTGGTGCGAGAAGTGCAAATCAATGCCAGAATAACAGCAAAGGACCTTGTGAAGATGCTGGAGGAAACGGGTACAAAAGTATCTATATTCACAGTAAAACGAGTCCTATATCGACCTGAAAGGCCTGAAACCTAAAAGGCCGCTCAGCAAGAAGAAGCCACTGCTCCAAAACCGCCATAAAAAAGCCAGACTACGGTTTGCAACTGCACAAAGATCGTACTTTTTGGAGAAATGTCCTCCGGTCTGATGAAACAAAAATAGAACTGTTTGGCCATAATGACCATCGTTATGTTTGGATTAAAAAGGGGGAGGCTTGCAAGCCGAAGAACCCCATCCCAACCGTGAATCACGGGGGTGGCAGCATCATGTTGTGGGGTGCTTTGCTGCAGGAGGGACTGGTGCACTTTTCAAAATGGATGGCATCATGAGGGAGGAAAATTATGTGGATATATTGAAGCAACATCTCAAGACATCAGTCAGGTAGTTAAAGCTTGGTCGCAAATGCATACTTCCAAAATTGAGGCAAAATTTCTTAAGGACAACAAACTCAAGGTATTGGAGTGACCAACACAAAGCCCTGACCTCAATCCTATAGAAAGTTTGTGGGCAGAACTGAAAAAGCGTGTGTGAGCAAGGAGGCCTACAAACCTGACTCAGATACACCAGCTCTGTCAGGAATGGGACAAAATTCACCCAACTTATTGTGGGAAGCTTGTGGAAGGCTACCCGAAACGTTTGACCCAAGTTAAACAATTTAAAGGCAATGTTACCAAATACTAGTTGGGTGTATTTAAACATCTGACCCAATGGGAATGTGATGAAATAAATAAAAGCTGAAATAAGTCAATCTCTCTACTATTTTTTTGACATTTCACATTCTTAAAATAAAGTGGTGATCCTAACTGACCAAAGACAGGGAATTTTTACTCAGATTAAATGTCAGGAATTGTGAAAGACTGAGTTTAAATGTATTTCGCTAAGGCGTATGTAAACGTCCGACTTCAACTGTGTACTGACCAATAGAATGTGGTTAAGATCAGTGATATTTTCAGGGACGTAACATACAACTGATGAAGGTGTGAAGTTGTTGAGTCAGGTGTTTCGGTGAACTCTTACACACCAGGGTTTCCTACCCCTGCCCTGCCCTTGGGCTCCATTCCAATACTGTAGAAATGTATCCTACTGTCCTTCCTCCCTTAAAGTGGTAACTGATCTGATGTGACTAGATTGGTAGAAATTAGGTCGTAGTGGAACTCTCAATCTCGCCTATCAGATCATGTTAGATCAGGGATTACTTCAAGGAGGGAGGGGAGGAAAGGAAACATTTTAGAGTTATCTGAATACACACTGGCATACACACACACACCAGGGTTGGGCTCAATTCGAATTGAAGGCATTCAATTCAGGAAGTGATTTGAATAAAAATAGCTTCTACTTTTCAGTTTATTGAGAAGTCATTGAAAATAAATGCCTTTTTTTAGATTATTTAAAAGTAATTGTAGTTTACTTCTCGAATTGACTGCCTTCAATATGAATTGAGCCCAACCCTGATGCACCCATGCACGCATGCACACACACTGTCCTGGCAGGCCCTCCCTACAGTACAGTAGATCTCCTCTCCTCCAGGCTAATCCCATCCCTGCGACCACACTCCTCATTATTAATGACAACAGCAGGCTGGAGGGAGGGAGAGCACTTTTTTAGAGACTCACAGCTCTCCATCTCCTCCTTCTTTCTCTCTTTCTCCCTCTCTCGCCCTATCCTCCCTCTTTCTTTCTCTTCCTTCATCTCTCTCTCTCTCTCTCTCTCCAGCCTCAACTGCAGTGGGAACAACTGCAGAGCTTGGGAGGGGATGTGTGTGTGTGTGTGTGTTTGTCATGTGGGCTTGCCGGGTTGTGCTGCAGAACGACAATCACATATGTGGGACAAGAGGCCAGGTTTTTGCAGAATTTCACATTCATCAGGAAAATATGAGCAAGTCATCCTAGGGCTGTGACGGTCACGTCATTTCGTCAGCCGGTGATTGTCAAGCAAATAACTGTCGGTCTTACGGTAATTGACCGTTAATTAACATAAACACCTTTAGCATCTTCTGGCTTCCACACAAGCCTTGTCTAATAAATCCATGTAGTATAGCCTACACCTTCACAATAACTCCATGATTTATTCTAGACAGGTCTAAAGAAGCATGATATGACGAAAATGTAGTCATTTCAGAAGAAAAGAATAGCGTACTCTGAGTTGTCCTGATGTGGCTATGCCAAATGGCTGTGGGCTACACTAGTTCATTTAGCAGACAAGATTTGCGCACAATTCTGTGGCATTACTTTATATTATTTTGTAGTATGAAGAATACAATAGAACAAAGCTGAATAAAATATACATATTTTCTCCAAACGATTTGAGGGAGTGCGCACGTGCGGCTATTCTGTGTTGAGCGGTTAACAAAGAAATAGGTACTCCTATATGCTTAATTTAGACTTATTAACGTAACTTTAGTTGTTCTACAAACGTTGGGCTATATGTTTAGATTTCTAATACATTGTAAGACTGCATGATGAGACTCGAATGATGATTTGAAAACGTCACTTGAAAGGCTGTACACACTCAAATAGTCTCTCATTCACAATTTGACAAGCACCTGTCACAGTGGCGGTTCTAGACCATTTCAACTAGGGGGGGGCCAAGCTGGGGCCAGTTGTAATGTTAGAGGGGCCAGTTACATTAGACGTTATTGTTGTCATATCGTTGTCTTCACTGCATTGCAGGCATTAGCAGGCAAAAGACCATGTTCATAATCATCATCGTTGCCACTGTCTAATAACGGATGTAAAAAAAAAGAACGATAGCAAAAATTAGTTATGTAAAAATGATTTCATACTCCACATTTAGGGGGGCCACAAGGGGGCCCCTCCCAGAACCGCTAGTGGCACCTGATAATGCTTTGAATTTCACGGCGGCATCCCCTTTGTGGCCGTAATGCACCCTAAAAAAAAGACATCGGGATGCAACTGCGCGGGTCCAATTCCGAGGTGCATATTGGAAGAACTATTATGCTATTTCTTCACATTATAAGCGCAACAATGCACACATGGTAGTAGGCTATAAGTGCAAATGTTCCATTAGCAGAAAACACCATTATCAAAAGTGACCGCAAATGCAATTATGCATATAATGTTTTTATTATAAAGGTGCATTTTTATGGTGAAAATGATATTCCCCAAACTCACACACCGCTTATATATGTCAATGGATTAATGTGCTTAATTTTGAGAAGTTATTTAGCCACTTTAGTTGTGATACAAACCTATTTAAAAAATATAGGCCTATGGGCTAGTCTACATGAGGTGTGCGACTATGATTAGAAAAGTCACCAAAAAAAGGCATTGTTTCTTACGCTGGCCATTATTGACAAGTGACTTTTCTTGATTTACTCTGGTCTTTACATACACTAAATAAGGTATGTGTGACATTTGTTTTGATTTAGAATGGACCATTATCATGCACCTGTATTGAAACAGGGGCAGTGGGAAATACGTAATCTATGCACTTAAATAGCAAATGGAGGACGCTTTTCCCGTGGTTAATTTTCATGCCAGCCAGGTAGGCTGTACTCCTGTTGTAAAGATAAGCAATGTGCTTAATATTCGGAAAGTTGAGAAATAAATATAGTAGGCCTAGCCTATAGAAAGCTGATGGGATCCTCCTCTTTTTATTAGCAGCCATCACTCTGTTTTCTCACTCAATTTCATAGCCTATAGAAATGTTGCCAACATGAGCTCATGGGCTCTCATGAAGTGTTTGATTAGATTTTTGAATACATTAGCATTGATGGTAGAGTGATTAGGGGACAATAGAGTGCTGAATACCAGGCAGTTAGCATGTTTGGTAGGCTACTAATGACCAGCAGCAGCATCAGAGCTTGGAGAAGCCTAATTAACGTGACTAAACGGTCATGTGGAATTTGACTGCCTTCATGACTCGTGACTGTCGGTGTAGCGGTAATACGGTCACCTCAACAGCCCTAGGTCTCCCTCTCCCTGTATATCAATACAACAGTCACCTCGACTGAAGGCTCCTTCCCACCTACCCCCAGCTACTAACACACACACCAGAACTTATTAAGCTAATTTCTCTTTCTGAGAATACAGCCGATTGGTTGGTGGTCTCTGACCCAGGCTGTTCTGACTACCAGTGCGAGTTCCCACTGCAGAGACAGAGGCAGCGTGGAGACTCATGGGTAGAGGGAGAAGGGAAGGAAGGGAGGAAGGACAGGGAAGGGGAGGAGGGGAGGAGGGGAAGAGGGATGGAGGGAGAGGAATGAAGGGAGGGATACACAGAGGAAATGAGGGATGGAGAGGGAGAGAAAGAGAAAGAGGGAGGGAGGAGGAAGGGTAGGAGTGTTGCTTCCTGCAGTGATAAAAGTATAATCTCATCCATCCCCCATGGAGGGAGTCTCTCCCAGTGCTCCATCCCTCCCCCTCCTGTCTCCCTCCCTGTCCCTCCTCCCAGCCCTGAGCATACAAACCTGTCAACCAGGGAGCTCTTCCTACACACACATAACAGGGGATAACCAGGGAAACACAATGGTTCAAAGCTCTATTTCACAGAAACAATGGCTCGTTCACACAATGCTCTACAGTACCACTGAACTACAATGATGTTCTACCTGAGAACTAAAATCTGAACATGTCATGTTTGTGTCAAAGGCTCCAGCTTCATGAAGATGTTCTATTGTGCTGACTCAATGGTGTTTGAGTCGCTTTGTGTAGCAGCAAAATTGCTTGAGATGATTTCATGTTCAACCTGCAACTGCATCAAATTGATTCGTGTTACACAGGCTTTAAATGAGAATGTCTACAGGTAACTGCCAAAATAAAGGAAACACTTGAGTAAATGAGGGATACAAAGCAGGTGCTTCCACACTGGTGTGGTTCCTGAGTTAATTAATTAACATCCCATCATGTATAAAAATGCCCAGTTGTCCATTATTTTGGCTACAATGACTAGAAGAGATCTGTGACTTTGAAAGAGGTGTCTCAAAGGAGAAGTTTTTTAAATTTATTTTACCTTTATTTAACTAGGTAAACCAGTTAAGAACAAATTCTTATTTTCAATGACGGCCTAGGAACAGTGGGTTGTTCAGGGGCAGAACGACAGATTTTTACCTTGTCAGCTCAGGGATTCGATCTTGCAACCTTTCGGTTACAAGTCCAATGCTCTAACCACTAGGTTACCTGCCGCCCCAGGAGGCTTAAAGTGTGTGTGTGTGTGTGTGTGTGTGTGTGTGTGTGTGTGTGTGTGTGTGTGTGTGTGTGTGTGTGTGTGTGTGTGTGTGTGTGTGTGTGTGTGTGTGTGTGTGTGTGTGACCAGATCTTTACCCAATTAAACACTTTTGGGAGATTCTGGAGCGGCGTCTGAGACAGCATTTTCCATCACCATCAACAAAACACCAAATTATGGAATTTCTTGTGGAAGAAGGGTGTCGCATTCCTCCAATAGAGTTCCAGTTATATGCCAAGGCGCATTGAAGCTTTTCTGGCGGCTCCTGGTGACCCAACGCCCTATTAAGAAAGTTTTTGTTGGTGTTTCCTTTATTTTGGCAGTTACCTGTATATTATACATTGATATTTGGGCTGTGCTATTTGCACATATACTGTTGTGTATATGCCTTTTTGATGTATTAGTCATGTATTAGTCAACCATTGCAGTTTTGTTACTCATACCACAGAGCATATTGAAACAGTAGACTATGTTACTGTACCAGACAGTAAATATAGTATCACTGGGCTAAGCAGAAAGAATGGGTTCATTTGAAGGGTTCTGTGCCAGATCAGTCCTGATGAAGACCGACAGCATCAGAGGATGTTTTTAATATTCATAGCTAAAATAATGATAGTGTTCTGTTTAAGATGATGATTTGTATTCCTCCCTGCCCACTCTTAAGCATAGCTATCACCCCGAGTTCTGAATTACAATGAGGCTGCCGCTACGCACACAGCATTAAGCATAGCTAGTCACCGCTCTAACATCAATTATTATCAGGATTATCAAGGAGATGGTGAAGAAAGAGTCTAGAAGTGAGATCACCATTGTACCAGAGCCTCCAATCATCTACTCAGACATCATGGTTTAATAAAGGCTAATTGAATTCAGCTATATGTAATTTCCCGCCAGTTAGAATACTTTGAAACTGTGTCCTTTCATTCCTCCATTGTGTGGTTAAACCGATCTGACTTTGATATAAATGAAAACCGAGACCCTCATAGAGGCCAGTCCAGCACCATGGACAGCAACCACATGCTTCTTGAAGTACGTTTGTTTCATGCTCAAATAGTATATCTGCGGTTAGCATGTTGTTGTTTTCCTATATCTTCTTTGAGATGATTGGTTAGATTTTGGTTTATAAGCTGTTGGATGTGGTGATGACAGAAACAGATAATTCACCACTCTAACCCAGTCTAAGAGGCTGAGGTTGGCCACTGAGTGTCGAGGTGATGCCTGTTGAGTAGAGATCTGTTTGTAACTATTGATCTTCATAATGCAGTATAGTGGAGTGGGGGTTGTGTGTGTGTGTGTGTTGCATCCGTGGAAACAGTGATGGGGTTAAATGTGGTGTACTAGGGAAACCTGGGTAATTGCAACCTGGTGACATCAGATATTAGTTGTCTTTTGTGTCTCTTGGACAGTCAGGAGGAGAGCGAATCAGGTCTCAACTATGGGATTTCTACTAGTGACTTGTCACGATCATCCAAAGAGAAAAATGAACGGCTGTTATCAAGTAGATGGGGAAGAAAGTGTTTAGATGGGGAAATTCTAGGGAAGCCTGGGTAATTAAATACATCAATCTACACATAATATGCCATAATGACAAAGCAAAAACAAGTTTTTAGTAATGTTTGCAAATGTATTCAAAATAAGCAGAAATACCTTACTTAAGTATTCAGACCCTTTGCTATGAGACAAAACATTTTGCTCAGGTGCATCCTGTTTCCATTGATCATCCTTGAGATGTTACTACAATTTGATTGGAGTCCACCTGTGATAAATTAAATTGATTGGACATGATTTAGAAAGGCACACACCTGTCTATATAAGGTCCCACAGTTGACAGCACATATCAGAGCAATAACCAAGCCATGAGATCAAAGGCATTGTCCGCAGAGCTACGAGACAGGATTGTGTCGAGGCACAGATCTGGGGAAGGGTACCAAAGCTGAGCCCGGACAAACTGAGCAGTCGGTGGAGAAGGGCCTTGGTCAGGGAGGTGACCAAGAACCCGATGGTCACTCTGACAGAGCTCCAGAATTCCTCTGTGGAGATGGGAGAACCTTCCAGAAGGACAACCATCTCTGCAGCACTCCACCAATCATGCCTTTATGGTAGAGTGGTCAGATGGAAGCCACTCCTCAGTAAAAGGCACATGACAGCCCGCTTGGAGTTTGCCAACAGGCACCTAAAGGACTCTCAGACCATAAGAAACAAGATTCTCTGGTCTGACGGAACCAAGATTGAACTCTGTCAAGCGTCACGTCTGGAGGAAACCTGGCACCTTCCCTACGGTGATTCATGGTGGTGGCAGCCTCATGCTGTGGGAATGTTTTTCAGCTGCAGGGATTGGGAGACCAGTCAGGATCAAGGGAAAGATGAACGGAGCAAAGTACAGAGAGATCCTTGATGAAAACCTGTTCCAGAGTGCTCAGGACCTCAGACTGGGGTGAAGGTTCACCTTCCAACAGGACAACGACCCTAAGCACACAACGCAGGAGTGGCTTCGGGACAAGTCTCTGATTCTCTTTGTGACCCAGCAAGAGGCCGGATTTGAACCCATTCAAACATCTCAAGAGAGACTTAAAAATAGCTGTGCAGCGACGCTCCCCATCCAACCTGACAGAGCTTGAGAGGATCTGCAGAGAATGGGAGAACTCCCCAAATACAGGTGTGCCAAGCTTGTAGAATCGTACCCAAGAAGACTCAAGGCTGTAATCGCTGCCAAAGGTGCTGAATACTTACGTAAATGTGATATTTAAGATTTTTTTTAAATACCTTTTCAAAAATCTGTTTTTACTTCGTCATTATGGGGTATTGCGTGTAGATTGATTAGAAAAAACAAACAATTTAATCAATTTTAGAATAAGGCTGTAACGTAACTTTCCGAATGCACTGTATAGTACCGTATAAAGCTGCCTTGTGTGATTTACAGTAAGGCCCACACTATACGATTCATCAACTTCAACCAATAACAACCTATAGGCTCTGCAGACTTTATTTTTTAAAATTTAATTTAACCTTTATCAAAGTTTGTCAGTCAATGAATAGGCTTAACTGTCATTTTTAAATATTGGAAATACTTCACACATCAAGGATAATCTCTTGGTCAAGTCGTTATCGTAAAATGTTCAATAAAGTAGCTGGCAAAAGGGTAAATAAATTAAAGGTCTGCAATGAAATGGTCCCAAATTTTGTTGAGCGTTAGGAAATCTCAGTGTTTGTGTTAAATTGCTTTTAAAGCAATTTCTCTGTGGGTTGATGGGCTAGCAGGTGATACATTTCACAGTGAAACACTTATCGAGGCTGAGTGAAATGTACAAATTCAATCATGTCCAAGTACGTTTGAGAAAAAATCTAAAGTTGTAAATTGCAGTAAAACCATGTTCCAGTGAATCTCTGTATGGATTTAAGTGTTTCAGTTGTTGTAAGATTCATTTGTCCAACAAGAGCACAAGTCATACAGACAGGAAATAAGACATCAGACTACAAGATAACTAAAAGATGACATGAGAGACAAATGATATAGTTCAAGATTTGAGTTCAAGATCACAACTTGATTATAATTCTGACTAAGTCGCTCTGGATAAGATTGTCTGCTAAATGACCAAAATATAAGAACTCAAATTGTGTCATGACTGTTGTGTGTCTCTGAGGGTGTAAATACACCTGGCCTTGTGTTGTGTGTCCTCTCCTCTCTAGTCCAGAAACAGCCTGCAGTCGGGAGACTTGGACGGAGCTAAGAGACTGGGTAAACTGGCTCGACTCCTCAGTGTCGTTTCCATAATCCTGGGTATACTCACCATAGTCGTCTGTGTAACGGTCTCTGGTAAGTAACACACACACACACACACACCGCTGCAGTGCATAAACACATGCACATACACGCATACTGCATAACAATTCCAAGGTAATATTTTAACATACATAAACATACACCAGTCTGTCATCAATCACATTGATGACTGGATAAGGTGTGTGTTAGCAAATTTCTGAGCTCTGTGTGGATTGATTAAAGGCTGCAGCTATAGCAGGCTGGCTGTGTGGCAAGGAGAGTAACCCTCCTGCTGTTTAAGCTACAGACCAGTCTGCCATACTGTAGGAATGACTGGAGCTTAACCTTTCTCTCTCCCCTTCCCCCCTCTCTCTTCCCTAACAGTAACGAAGTGACCAGTGTATAGACCATGAAACAAGAGCACTGCTGCAAGCCAAGCAGAGGATGCTGCATGGGGAAAAAATCAATTCCGTTGATTCTGAGATAAAAAATAAGGCAAACAATTAAAACGTTTAAAGAGTAGGAAATACAGTAGCAAATGAATGAAACTAACACAAAAGATCCAGATATGCATGCATTAGATTCCACTAAAATTTGCTTGACGAAGAAAAATAAAATCCTTGATATTAAAAGTGTATTTTAAAAGAACGTTGGACGATTGACTTATGGTTTAAGGAACTCGCTACTCTCATTCGACTCTGTGGAGTAAAAAAGACTCTTAAAATTAAGAAGAGAGGGATGAACAGAGGAATGAAATTATAAACTTTTCTGTATCAAGAATGGAAGGAGACCTTGAAAATGAACTCCAAGCTTTGGACTAAAAACATCAAGACAGCTGAATAATAATCTGAAAATATACTTGGTTGACCTGATCTCCTGGATTGAAAGCATATACAACTATACAGATATATTTGCAATATCAATATATATAGATGAATATATCCAATTACATTTTATAAAAGTTGTGTATGTTGGGCTGAGCTGCGATGATTGAGACTGTTAAGTTAAGATGCCTGCCTGACCGGCAGTGGCTGTCGCCTGGTATAGGTTGCCGAAGAATGTAAAATTTGACCAAGGAACACAATTCAGAGAAGATGTTTTTGAATTTATGTTGTTTATTTTGTAGGTTTTTTACAGGAAAAAAAAGAGACCACTTGACTGCAGATAGCCAACCTTTTTGTTTTGTTTGTGAATTCATATTTGTTTGTCTGTGTTTTTACTTTCGGATCAAACATGCCAGGTGCTTAGAGACTTGAGAGTAAGTTGTACATAATGTGTTTCAGCCACGTGTGGGTCGACTGTGGACTCCACAGAAACCCCCGCCCTTTCCCCTGACTTGCTGTGGGAGGGGTCTGACTATATTGATGTGCATGCCTACCCTCCCCATCCCTCCAACCCCTCTCCAAACATCCATGCCAGAGCATGGGCATAAGTCTGAGGATATGCAATTTGTCAGAATAATCAGTCACTCTCCCCTTACCCACTGACTCCCTAGCTCCCCCTCCAAATACAACCCACCCTACTCCAGTACCTTGTCTCATTACCTGGGACTGTTAACATAGCTTGTTGACTGAATGCATTTTGTAGTGCTACAGAGACCAACACAAATCCTTAACCTATTGCCACCCTGCTGTATCGGTATGACATGTATTTATATGAAGAATATATACATATATATATATGCAATATTACATAGGCATGCTTTGGACTAAACAGTACCCAGGTTTTTGGATGCCACTGTAAGGACCTGCTGTAATGTTAAAGGAACATTGTTTTGAGGTTTGATTGATTAGCAGCAGTTCTCTCTGTACATGTACTGTAACACACCAATTTGTCTGTATTCAAATGTGCCACTATGCAATCTGGAATAAGTCAGTTTGTTCAGATTCAACTACGGTAACACAACAAAGGACTGTTACATTGACACACTTCAGATGTTTACTACAAGGTCATAACACCTCTTATTAAACCTTCATAACAACTACATAATGCTTCATAACACCCTTGTTTGGACTTATATTCATGTTTGTATTACTACTCATAACATTCTCCTGAACTCCAATTTGATCTCAATACGTTAAGCCAATGGTTCTTGATTCCACTGCTTGTATTGTCAATAGCTTATGTAGGTGTTAGCTGCACAAATGAGACCAAAGAGAGAATTATATGATAATGATTTGAATGCATTTATTTGGCCTGAATTTAAAATCTTCAAAGAGATCTAAAGTGATTGATAAAGAACCTGTAATTGGTGAAATAGGTCATAACATTTGAGGTCTCCTTTAGAGGATTCAAACTATGAACACTTATTGGTTCATTCCTTGCTGAAAAAAACTCAATAATGCCCCTGTCTAAGCATGCAAAGGACTAGATCACTCCAGATCCAACCCAAAGCGAGCATTGACAAACCATTTCTAATCAGAAAGTCATAGCATTTAAAACCTGAACTCTTGACAATAGGTTCGATTTTTTTGGCATCTGTATTGTATTTCTAGAAACATATAGAAATAGGACCACAGCTGGTGAAGGACTCAACAAGGTCATGATGTTTAAAGGCACTGAACTCAAGACAGCCTTACAGTACATCAATGGGTATGATAAGCTTGCTGCCCTTTTGGTTATACAAGTTATATTGCACAGTAGGAAGCTACTGTAGCCACAGCGTGCTTCACTAGACAGATGGGCTGAAGAGACATCCCTGTCTAAAGAGCTCTAATGTTCATCTTTGGGCAACAGGCATGCCTCAGTCTGGAAACTTCTCACACACTCCTAAAGTACTTTTAGAAACCTGACTTTGGGGAGAAAGTAGATGGCTGCTCTATGGCATACAGTAAGAGAAAATGTCAGAGAGAGACCCCAATCCAGCAGGGGAAATTCAGTGACTCAGTTTGCCATTGAAGAGACAAAATTCAACTTAATACCCATAAGACACATTTTTATCGTAATTTGTCTATCACATGAAATAGTTCCCACTCACCTTCCACACTGTTCCATCACATCATTCTCTGACTGTTTTTCTGCTGCGAGATGCATTCGTGCTGTTCGGTGTCAGTCAACAGTGACTTTCAAAATCATGTCTATTTTTTTTTATGTCCAGATTTTTTCCCCCTTTTGGATAGCATATGCTGGTTTCCATCTCTGTTGTGAACATTCTGCATGTCTGGAATAAACGTTACCATGCATGGTCTACGCTGAGTTGGACTGATTTATGTTGGTTGGTTTGGCTTTGATGGATGCGTGTGTGCTTGTTTGTGTGTTGAAGGACAGAGTGTAAGACAGAGGAATGGTCTAAGGGGAAAACTGCTGAGTAGTGTGTGAGCGAGAGTAAAGGGTCAGACAACCTGCCTTTTGAAGTGGCAGCTGGGGTAAAGCTGCAGCAGCAGCTCCACTGACATAATGATCAAAGTCAACGTCCCTGACTGGAACAGAGAAAGGTGTAGAGCTAAACCCTCATGTTAACACACACACCCTTTCACAACCGCACTCCTTTTGTCTCTCACAGCACAGGGCTTACAAACACGCACCGACACACACCTTCAGTACTCTCAAAAATCCCCAAAAATGCAGTTAGCACAAACAAATGACTACACAGAATCAACATTTTAGTCATTTTTATTAAACAATAAGATTGGGTCTCTTTACCTACAGAAGTTGTCCCTTGGTATGTCCTGCTGCACTGAAAAACTTAACCTGTTGAGGCTGGGGGCGCTGTTGTCACTATTTATGGTAACCGTGTAATTTTTGAAACGGCTTCCTACAAAATTCTTGATCGTACAATATGCATATTATTATTATTATTGGATAGAAAACAGTCTATAGTTTCTATAGGAGTTGAAATTTTGTCTCTAAGTGGAACAGAACCCATTCTACAGCAATTTCCCTGACATGGAGTCAGATATCAGAAATTTTGGCCACTGTTCTGGAGTCAGTTTTAAAGCCAATGTTATTCCTATGAGTATACGGACACTGCTTACGTCTTCCCCTGGATGCCTTTACGTGATGACGATTTGAATGGGGTCGATTGCGCGTTCACAGGCACTATAAATTAAAAAACCCTGTAGCTAGTCACTCTTTTGGAGCTGCGTCATGCGCCTGGAGGACACCGACCCGCACCTGTTCCAAGCATTAGTGTTGGGAGTAATCTTTCTCCGGTCATGTTAAGACTCGTTATAGGAGTTAAAAACATCATAAGGTAGTTAATTTAAAGCGTTTTATAGCAATTTATATCCGTTTAGTGCGATTTTGGGACATTTATTTCTGAAACGCTGTGAATCGCTGGGCACGCTTCCAGTTCATGCTGAACGCAGTTGGCATTTCCACATGGCAAGAGGACAGCTTTCCACCAAAAGACGATTAGACCCAAGAAAGGATCCTTTGCCCAAGATACTGATGGAAGAACAGCTCAAAGTAGGACATTTTTATTATGATAAATCGTGTTTCTGTCGAAAAATGTTAGTGGCTTAGGACGCCATGTTTTTTGACGTAGCTTCGCTTGGCGCAAACTGTATTGAAAAGTAAGGATAATTTAAAAAATGTAATTCCGCGATTGTATTAAGAATTAAATTGTCTATCAATCGCTGTCCACCCTATATTTTTTAGTCACGTTTATGAGTATTTATGTATACGAGTAGATCACTGTCTAATATGGCGCACGGACATTTTCTCACCAGCTGGGCTACTTTCCCCATTGTCTAACCATGATTTTGGTGGCTAAATGATTTTGGTGGCTAAATATGCACATTTTCGAACAAATATATGTATATGCATGTTGTAATGTGATGTTACAGGGGTGTCATCTGAAGAATTCTGAGAAGGTTAGTGAAAAAAATTATATATTTTGGCGATGTTTACGTTATTGCTCACTTTGGCTAGAATTAATGCTGGGGTAATGTTTGCACATGTGCTATGCTAATATAACGATTTATTGTGTTTTCGCTGTAAGACACTTAGAAAATCTGAAATATTGTCTGTATTCACAGGATCTGTGTCTTTCGATTAGTGTATGCTGTGTATTTTTACGAAATGTTTGATGATTAGTAAGTAGGTAAACACGTTGCTCTATGTAGTTATTCTAGTCCATTTGTGACGGTGGGTGCAATTGTAACCCATGCCATCTACCTGAAATATGCACATTTTTCTAACAAAACCTATCCCATACCATAAATATGTTATCAGACGAGTTTTTTTCTTGGTTAGGGGCTATAAATATCTTAGTTTAGCCGAATTAGTGATAGCTACTGTTGTTGGTGGACAAAGAAAAGATGGTGGATTATGCTAATGTGTTTTTAGCTAATAGATTTACATCTTTACATATTGTGTCTTCCCTGTAAAACATTTTAAAAATCGGACATGTTGGCTGGATTCACAAGATCTGTGTCTTTCATTAGCTGTATTGGACTTTAATGTGTGAAAGTTAAATATTTCAAAAAAATATTTTTTTTGAATTTCGCGGCTCTGCCTTTTCAGTGGAATGTGGGGGGGGGTGCCGCTAGCGGCACGCTCCTCCTAGACAGGTTTTAAGACGGGGATGAGTAAATACATTGAGCCTCGCAAGTCATGTATACTTAAAAGGTATACAAAATGTTTGCTTTATTTCTCAAAAAGTAATCTTCTGTTTTTGTGATGATGCCACATTTACTTCTTAGTGGTTCTATACGCCATTCTAACAAGATGGTGCCGGAGAACAAGGCTGACGTTTTACGTATCCCTAACCAATTGTGTTTTTTGTTTGTTTATTTGCATTGTTTGTAACTTATTTTGTACATAATGTTGCTGCTACCGTTTCTTATGACCAAAAATAAATTCTGCGTATCAGAACTGTGATTACTCACCATGGACTGGCAGAATCCTTTTTTCCCTTTAAAGAGTCCGACGTGAATGATGTACTGCTTCCCCTGGAACAGGCCCAGATCATCATACTTTGCGTGAAGAGAAGGTAGAGAAAAAGGGGCCAGAAGGCGGGCTGCCTTCTGAGAATTCGTAGGCGATCGAATAAACCCCTACTTCCTCCCATTCTGCTAGCAAACTTGCAATCTTTGGAAAATAAAATTGAAGACCTACATGGAAGATTAAACTACCAACGGGACATTCAAAACGGTAATATCTTGTGCTTTACGGAGTCGTGGGTGAACGATGACATCGTCAACATACAGCTGGCTGGTTATACGCTGTATCAGCAGGACAAAACAGCAGCGTCTGGTAAGACAAGGTGCGGCGGACTATGTATTTTTGTAAATAACAGCTGGTGCACGATATCTAAGGAAGTCTCGAGGTTATGCTCGCCTGAGGTAGAGTATCTCATGACAAGCTGTAGACGACACTATCTACCTAGACAGTTTAACTGTATTTTTCATAGCCGTCTACATATCACCACAGACTGATGCTGGCACTAAGACCGCACTAAATGAGCTGTATTCCGACATAAGCAGACAGGAAAACGCTCACCCAGAGGCGTAGCCGGGGACTTTAATGCAGGGAAACTTAAATCTGTCTTACCAAATTTATCAGCATGATAAACGTACAACGAGGTGGGGAGAAAAAAGAAAACAAAAAAAACTTTAAGAAAAACTCTGGACCACCTTTACTCCACACACAGAGACGCGTACAAAGCTCTCCGACGTCCTCCATTTAACAAATCTGACCATAATTCTATCCTCCTGATTCCTGCTTACAAGCGAAAATTGAGGCAGGAAGCACCAGTGACTCGATCAATAAAAAAAGTGGTCAGAGGAAGCAGATGCTAAGCCACAGGATTGTTTTGCTAGCACAGACTGGAATATGTTCCGGGATTCCCCCGATGGCATTGAGGAGTACACATAGGTCATTGGCTTCATAAATAAGTGCATCGATGACGTCGTCCCCACAGTGACTGTACGTACACACCCCAACCAGAAGCCATGGATTACAGGCAACATCCGCACTAAGCTAAAGGCTAGAGCTGCCGCTTTCAAGTAGCGGGACTCTAACCCGGAAGCTTATAAGAAATCCCGCAATGCCCTCCGACAAACCATCAAACAGGCAAAGCCTCAATACAGGACTAAGATCAAATCGTACTACACCGGCGCTGACAAGGCTTGCAAACCATTAGACTACAAAGAGAAGCACAGCCAAGAGCTGCCCAGTGACACGAGCCTACCAGACGAGCTAAACTACTTCTATGTTCGCTTCGAGGCAAATAACACTGAAACAGGCATGAGAGCACCTGTTCCGGAAGGCTGTGTGATCATGCTCTCCGCAACCGATGCGAGTAAGACCTTAAAACAGGTCAACATTCACAAGGCCAGACGGACTCCCAGAACGTGTACTGTGAGCATGCGCTGACCAACTGGCAAGTGTTTTCAGTGACATTTTCAACCTCTCCCTGTAATACAACATGTTTTAAGCAGACCACAATAGTCCCTGTGCCCAAGAACACTAAGGTAACCTGCCTAAATGACTACCGACCTGTAGCACTCTCAAGTCTGTAGCCATGAAGTGCTTTGAAAGGCTGGTCATGGCTCACTTCCAACACCATTATCCCAGAAACCCTAAACCCACTCCAATTCACATACCGCCCAAACAGATCCACAGATGATGCAATCTCTATTGCACTCCACAGTGCCCTACCTATGTGAGAATGCTATTCATTGACTACAGCTCGGCGTTCAACACCATAGTGCCCTCAAAGCTCATCAATAAGGTAAGGACCCTGGGACTAAACACCTCCATTTGCAACTGGATCCTGGACCTCCTGACAGTCCGCCCCCAGGTGGTAAGGGTAGGTAACATCCGCCACACTGATCCTCAACACAGGGGCCCCTCAGGGGTGAGTGCTCAGTCCCCTCCTGTACTCCCTGTTCACTCATGACTGCACGGCCAGGCACGACTTCAACACCATCATTAAGTTTGCCGATGACACAACAGTGGTAGGCCTAATCACCGACAACGATGAGACCACCTATAGGGAGGAGGTCAGAGACCTGGCTGTGTGGTGCCAGGACAACAATTTCTCCCTCAACGTGATCAAGACAAAAGAGATGATTTTGGATTACAGGAAAAAGGACCGAGCACACCCCGATTCTCATCGACGGGGCTGTAGTGGAGCAGGTTGAGAGCTTTAAGTTCCTTGGTGTCCACATCCCCAACAAACTAACATGGTCCAAGCACACCAAGACAGCCATGCCCACGACAAAACCTATTACCCCTCAGGAGACTGAAAAGATTTGGCATGGGTCCTCAGATCCTCAAAGGGTTCTACAGCTGCACCATCGAGAGCATCCTGACTGGTTGCATCACTGCCTAATATGGCAACTGCTCGGCCTCAAGAGGGTAGTGCGTTTGGCCCAGTACATCACTGGGGCCAAGCTTCCTGCCATCCAGAACCTCTATACCAGGCAGTGTCAGAGGAAGGCCCTAAAAATTGTCAGACTCCAGCCACCCTGGTCATAGACTGTTCTCTCTGCTACCACACGGCAAGTGGTACCAGAGTGCCATGTCTTCTACCCCCAAGCAAAAAGACTGCTGAACATCTAATCAAATGGCTACCCAGATTATTTATATTGCCACCCCCCCACATACCTTTTACACCGCTGCTACTCTGTTGTTGTCTATGCATAGTCACTTTAATAACTCTACCTACATGTATCCATTACCTCAACAAACCGGTGCCCCCGCACATTGACTCTGTACCGGTATCCCGCTGTATATAGTCTCGCTATTGTCATTTTACTGCTGCTCTTTAATGACTTGTTACTTTTAATTTCTTATTCTTACTTGTATTTGTTGTAAACTGTATTGTTGGTTAGGGGCTCATAAGTAAGCATTTCACTGTAACGTCTACACCAGCTGTATTCGGCGCATGTGACAAATAAAATACAATTTTATCAAATCTAATTTTATTATAGACTCCCTCCAGTGTGTTGTGCTAGAATCAGCAGAATTCTGTGGAAGAACTTGAGTCACAGCGAAAGTACACAACACTTAATTCTACTCCAGTGATCTTCAAACCAGACAAAACGATCTGAAATATTCAGGAGCTATACACAGTAGCACCAGAGTAGACTAGCTGTGTTAACTGTATGGATGTTTGTTGAACCAGTTATAGACCAATAGAACTGCACTCAGATGACAAAATGCAGTCCCCCATTTGCCCTCAGAGAAGAGAGTAACCTGAAAATAGAGATAAAGGATGAAAGGAATAAAGTGGACAGTGTCATCCTATGAAAAAAGGGGAAAATGGGTGTACTTGGAATGTTTTTAGATATTTCCACTTCATGTAGCTATACCAATAAACCAAACTTCAAAACGTAATCAACTTCGTGACTAAAACTTCCTTGTCTAGTTACCAGTTGATAAATGGTGAGATGTAAGGTGTGACAGACGGAAAGCCAAGGTAATTAATTTAAAACCTGGTAGGTGGCTATGGAGGTGACATGGGAGTGATGACAGGTTCCTGTAGAGTCCTGGTGGGAAGCTGTCACCCCCTGCAGACTGCCGTTACAGCTCTCCTGTGCAGTTTGGCTGTCACGACACACACGCGCGCGCACTTACGTACGTCGGTACGCACGTTCACAAGCAGGCAGAAGCAAGCATATTTTTACAAAACAGAGGTCTGAGGAAGTGTGGCGGTGACTCGCATCTGATTGTCAGAGTACCCCATTAAACAGTAATCTAGCTTCTGCAGCCTTGTTTACTGTAACATCTGCAGCCTCTTCCACTGACTAAAACCACTTAAAATGGCATTGGCAATTTCAAGTAAAAAAATTAATAAAATCTCCAACTGTAGCACCTTTCAAATCAACGTTCATATTAGGGATGTTAAATGTTAGTCAAATAACAAATTAATCAGCCCAAAACTTCTTCAGGAGGCAGAACAGGATGAGACAGAAGGGATAGACAGAGGTTTAAGGCTCTGTAAGATAACGGGCATATAGGGTAGAACAGAATCATAACTTTCAAAATCAGTATGGAACAAAAGTTTGAACACAGATTTCCAGTTGACATCAATGTACGACTTAAGGTTTGTGGACTTTTCTCAAGGTAGGACTTAGTAGGTCCTTGATCATGAAGAAGCACAGAGGGCTGAATGCTGATCACTTACAGATCTCTGGATCACAAGTGAACTTGTGTGGCTCAGTTGGTGAGAGCTTGGCACCAGCCAAGGTCGTGGATTCGATTATAAAAATGTATGCATGCACTCACTGTACAGCAGGTTACTTTGGATAGGTGTCTGCTAAGCGGTGTAAGTAGAGGGAAACACGTAATGAAAGAAGTCAGAGTTCTGGTTTAACCATACACCTGTATGTGGGCCATTGTTTAAAGTACTACAGTGATTATGAAGTCATCATTATGAAGTCGTCATCCATGCAGCACAACAGAATAATGGTATTTGCAGCACTAGAGTTGAATCAATGGCCTTCAATGAAAAATACAATTTCTCAAAACATGTCGAAGTTAAAAAAAATACTGAAAACTAAAATGTTAAGTGCCTAATATCACATACTGTATATTAATAATTTATTAATAATGCACATTGTACAGCCCATGATGATGATAAACCTCCTAAATCTGCCGCCACTAAAAAACGACCATTCAACAAAAAATCCATCCACCTCAGAAATCAACAGCAAAACAGTCCCCCTCTTTCGTATCCGCAATCTGTCTTCAGAGCCTTTAACTCCTCATTGAAGCAAGTGTTCTTTATATATAATTCTTTAAAACCTAGTCATATTAGTAAATTTGGTCTCCGTTCCCTTAACCAGAGTTGAACAGCACATTCACTTTGGATAGAAAAACTAAACAAAAAAGATGCTGCTCCATCTCCCCATCTCCTTCTCCTCCTTCCCTCACTGCTAAATACAAATCAGGTAGTCCATGATGGCTTTGATCAATCCTGTTAACCGATTGGGCCAAGAGGGTGTCGGTCTGTCTGTCCGTCTGCTCAGTAGCCTCCAATCACTCAAGCCCATTCTCCAGAGTTCTGATTCCGATGTTACAAACGCAGAGTAACGATTGTTCGACCGCTCTGTCCGTCATCAGTGGAAGGCGTAGAGCAGCAGGAGGATGGTGCAGACGCCAATGACTCCGCCCAGGATTAGGGAGTCCCGCCTCTTCCGCAGGTTGATTCGCTGGATGAGGTTGTTGATGGCTGGGAAACGATCTGGAGGAGGAAGTTAAGGGAAACAGAGAACCAATCACCTCTTATTAAAAGTATGTTCAGAAAATCATTCAATTGGAATTATAAACTGGGTGGTTTGAGCACTGAATGCTGAAATCCATAATATACAAGAACGTATACAACAGAACATTTATTTGTACTGCTCTAATTACATTAGTAACCAGTTTATAATAGCAATAAGGCACCTTGGGAGGTTTGTGGTATATGGCCAATATACCATGGCTAAGGGCTGTATAAGCATTGCGTCATACAGAAGAACAACCCTTAGCTGTGGTATATTGGTCATATACCACACCCCCTCTGGCCTTAATCCTTAATTAAAATCTAAAAAAGCCATACTGCCTGCTTTTCTGATGTCATTGCTAATTTCTTTGGTCTGTTCTGAAATTGTATTTCTGAAACAGGCAACTGATCTTTTCTTTTGACAGCAAAGTGAAATATAGATCCAATATGTTGTTCATAGAACCCTAGCAGGAGAGAGGAATGGAGCAATCTAAGCCCTGAATCCCCCCCAGTCAGTTAAATGGACCAGAATGGATCAAAATGCTCCGCATGCTCAGATATTTCCTTAGAATCAATAGGAGTTTTTCACCTCAAGAGGCTGGTGTTGGTGCCCCGAGGAAGATATTGTATCGCCCGGCTGAAAGGCCTGACAACCATGCTCAGAGCAAAGAGAAGATAACAGGCAGAATCAGGCTCCCATTGAAGTGGCACTCCAGTCTCCTTTTCACCTCATTTAAAACCTGATTTACTTAACAAAAGGCACATCTCAGTGGTCCAGGTATGTCATGACATGGCACAAGTGGGGGTGGGGAAGCTTTCCTCTTCTGCTTTTCAAGCAAGAGGGAGGCCAATGACATCACACATTCCCATTAGACCAACTCATTGAACTCCTTGAAATGTAGCTCAAATTTCTTTTTTTTACCTATTTAGTGACTTGTACTTCACTATATTTATACTTGGGCTATCACTTCTCAACAGGAAAAGTTCAAAAACCACTGGAGGATGTCTTTAAATCTTGCTGGGATAGATGCGTTTGATAACAATACAAACTGAACTTGGAGCATGCTTATTGTGCCTACATATATTTCTTTTTTATTTAACCTTTATTTTACTATGCAAGTCAGTTTTAAAAACAATTCTTACTTACAATGACGGCCTACCGGGGAACGGTGGGTTACCTGCCTTGTTCAGGGGCAGAATGACAGATTTTTACCTTGTCAGATCGGGGAGTCGATCCAGCAACCTTTTGGTTACTGGTTTAACGCTCTAACCACTAGGCTACCTGCCCCTATTTTGTAGTTTTCTATTCAATGCCACTACAGTATCCATTGACTTTGGCAGTTTCTATGCCTTCCACTAGATGTCAACAGTCTTTAGAAATTGTTTCAGGCTTGTATTCTGAAAAATGAGGAAGTAAGAGCAGTCTGAATGAGTGGACCCTAAAGTGTCACAGACCTTTTAAATTGACGACGTTATTGTCCGGTTGAAATATTATTGATTATTTAGGCTAAAAACAACCCGAGGATTGAATATAAACATCGTTTGACATGTTTCATTGAACTTTACGGATACAATTTGGATTTTTTTGTCTTCCTGTTTTGACTGCGTTTGAGCCTGTGGATTACTGAAGAAAACCGTGAACAAAACTGAGGTTTTTGGATATAAAGAGACTTTATTGAACAAAAGGAACATTTATTGAGTAAATGAATGTCTGCTGAGTGCAACCATATGAAGATCAGCAAAGGTAAGGGATTACTTTTATCTCTATTTCTGACTTGTGTAACTGTTCTACTTGGCTGGTTACTGTTTTCGCCGTAAAGCATTTTTTAAATCTGACACCGTGATCGGATTCACAAGAAGTTCATCTTTAAACTCATATAAAATATGTTTTGTTTTCTGAATTTTTATAATGAGTATTTCTGTATTTGAATTTGGCGCCCAGCAGTTTCACTGGCTGTTGAAGAGGTGGGACGGTAACGTCTTACGTACCCAAGAGAGGTTAAGGGACTCTATAGCTGTATTGTGTCTGGTTGCAGCTCACAGGAGGTAATAGTACGGTAAATAGAGGACGTAATGAGTAAGAGCATTGCGCTAACAACGCCAAGGTCGTGGGTTCAGTTCCTGCGGGGATCAATTCACATCTTCTAATATCTTCTAAGTGACATTAAAAGACAATTATGATCAAATAAAAGTGGTTTAAAACACACGATACCTGACAATCTCTAGAATTTCTTGACGGATTAAATACCTAAATAAGTATTTGTGAAATTGTTATTTTTCATGTGAATTTGTTCTTTCTCAAATAGATATGAACATAGGGTTGGCTTCCCAGACACATTTTAAGCCCAGTCCTAAACATTATGTTACATGGAGAATCTCCAATGTGCATAAAGTTTGCTGGGTGTTGTAAAGGATACTGGCCAGAGTGTTGACCCTGCTGTGTATGGACTTCAACAGCCCTCTCTGGGATGTCATGTTCTCCTTGGTCGCCATGGCAATACTGCAGGGAGAGAAGAGGAAGACAGTGACATACACAGGTTAAATTAGGGGAGAGGTAACCCACCCTACAATATCACCCCTGTAAGACTTCTGCTTTGTTATAAAACAGCTTTTCTCCAACCGAGAGTATAGGCAACACTACAATATCACCCCTGTAAGGCTTGTCATCAAACAGTTTTTCTCTAGCAAAAAGCATGAGGCACGATTGTGTGTGTGTGTGTGGTCCCCCAAGTGCAACTACCGTGACAGACAGAAGGCGGGTAGAGGCGGAGAAACCCATTAGAGGGGGGAGGAGAACTTTCACATTAATTTAGAATGCAGAGAGAGAAATACTGGGGGAGCTGAGTCACTCTGAGGCCGTGGATATTACAGGGGGAGCCGAGTCACTCCGAGGCCCTGTGGATATTAGTGCAGATACACTGAGGCGTGTAGTGCTAGCACACAGTGTTTCCCAATTATATTTTGTCAGGAGTGGTGGCAAGTGTAGCGGTGGGTGGGTGGGATAGAAATGTGTTAAAAAAATGTTTATGTAATAAACATAAATACCTTATTTACATTGGTATTCAGACCCCTCAATCAGAAATTGAGCTCAGGTGCATCCTGTTTCCATTGCACATCCTTGAGATGTTTCTACAACTTGGAGTCCACCGGTGGTAAATTCAATTGATAGGACATGATTTGGAAAGGCACACACCTGTCTGGCACACACTTGTCTATAAGGTCCCACAGTTCACAGCGCATGTCATAGCAAAAACCAAGCCATGAGGTCGAAGGAATTGTCTGTAGAGCGCGCCGAGACAGGACTGTGTCGAGGCACAGATCTGGGGAAAGGCATCAAAAAAATAAATCTGCAGCATTGAAGGTCCACAAGAACACAGTGGCCTCCATCATTCTTAAATGGAAGAAGATTGGAACCGCCAAATCTCTTCCTAAAGCTGACCGCCCGGCCAAACTGAGCAATCAGGGGAGAAGGGCCTT
The DNA here is from genome assembly GCF_029448725.1 of Salvelinus fontinalis. NCBI lineage: Eukaryota > Metazoa > Chordata > Actinopteri > Salmoniformes > Salmonidae > Salvelinus > Salvelinus fontinalis. The sequence continues at coordinate 27,050,077 of NC_074688.1, forward strand.
GGTCAGGGAGGTGACCAAGAACCCAATGGTCACTGACAGAGCTCTAGAGTTCAGGCCTTTATGGTAGAGTGGCCAGAAGGAAGCCACTCCTCAGCAAAAGGCACATGACAGCCCTCTTGGAGTTTGCCAAAACGGCCCCTAAAGGACTCTCAGACCATGAGAAACAAGATTCTTTGGTCTGATGAAACAAAGATTGAACTCTATGGCCTGAATGCCAAGCGTTACGTCTGGAGGAAACCTGGCACCAGCCCCACGGTGAAGCATGGTGGTGGCAGCATCATGCTGTGGGGGTGCTTTTCAGCAATCGTGACTGGGAGACTAGTCAGGATCGAGGCAAAGGTGAAAGGAGCAAAGTACAGAGATATCCTTGATGAAAACCTGCTCCAGAGCACTCAGGACCTCAGACTTGGGTAAAGGTTCACCTTCCAAAAGGACAACAACCCTAAGCACACAGCCAAGACAACGCAGGAGTGGCTTCGGGACAAGTCTCGGATTCTTTGAGTGACCCAGACAGAGCCTGTATTTGAACCCGGTTGAACATCTCTGGAGAGACCTGAACATAGCTGTGCTGCAACACTCCCCATTCGACCTGACAGAGCTTGAGGATCTGCAGAGAACAATGGGACAAACTCCTCTAATACAAGTGTGCAAAGCTTGTAGTGTCATACTCAGGAAGACTCCAGACTGTAATTGCTGCCAAAGGTGCTTCAACAAAGTACAGTGTAAAGGGTCTGAATACTTGTGTAAATGTGATATTTCTGTTATGTTTTATAAATTAGCAAACATTTCTAAACTTTGTGTAGATTGATGAAGGGAAAAATACTATTTAATCAATTTTAGAATGAGACTAACCTAACAAAATGTGGAAAAAGTCAAGGGGTCTGAATACTTTCCGAAGGCACTGTAGGTGACACAACAGCTGTCATAAGCCATCCCATCAAATCATATCAATCAATATGTATATTTGTAATAATGACAATTACAACAATACTGAATGAACACTTATTTTAACTTAATATAATACATCAGTAAAATCAATTTAGTCTCAAATAAATAATGAAACATGTTCAATTTGGTTTAAATAATGCAAAAAAAACAGTGTTGATGTGCCATGTAAAAAAAACAACTAACGTTTAAGTTCCTTGCTCAGAACATGAGAACATATGAAAGCTGGTGGTTTCTTTAAACATGAGTCTTCAATATTCCCAGGTAAGAAGTTTTAGGTTGTGGTTATTATAGGACTATTTCTCTCTATACCATTTGTATTTCATATACCTTTGACTATTGGATGTTCTTATAGGCACTATAGCATTGCGAGCCTAATCTCGGGAGTTGATAGGCTTGAAGTCATAAACAGTGCAATGCTTGAAGCACAGCGAAGAGCTGCTGGCAAATGCAGGAAAGTGCTGTTTGAATGAATGCTTACGAGCCTGCTGCTGCCTACCACCCCTCAGTCAGACTGCTCTATCAAATATCAGATCATAGACTTAATTATAATGAACACAGAAATACTTGCCTTAGGTCATTAATATGGTCAAATCCGGAAACTATCATTTGGAAAACAAAACGTTTATTCTTTCAGTGAAATACGGAACCGTTCCGTATTTTATCTAACAGGTGGCATTCCTAAGTCTAATAATTGATGTTTCATTGTACAACCTTTAATGTTATGTCATAAATATGTACAATTCTGGCAAATGAATTACGGTCTTTGTTAGGAAGAAATGGTCTTCACACAGTTCGCAACGAGCCAGGCAGCCCAAACTGCTGCATATACCCTGACTCTGTTGCACAGAACGCAAGAGAAGTGACAATTTCCCTAGTTAAAATGAAATTCATGTTAGCAGGCAATAGTGACAAAATATGCAGGTTTAAAAATATATACTTGTGTATTGATTTTAAGAAAGGCATTGATGTTTATGGTTAGGTACACATTGGTGCAACGACAGTGCTTTTTTCACGAATGCATTTGTTAAATCATCAGCCGTTTGGCGAAGTAGGCTGTGATTTGATGATAAACTAACAGGCACCGCATTGATTATATGCAACACAGGACAAGCTAGATAAACTAGTAATATCATCAACCATGTGTAGTTAACTAGTGATTATGTTAAGATTGATTGTTTTTTGTAAGATAAGTTCAATGCTAGCTAGCAACTTACTTTGGCTCCTTGCTGCACTCACGTAACAGGTAGTCAGCCTGCCACGCAGTCTCCTCATGGAGAGCAACGTAATCGGCCATAATCGGTGTCCAAAAATGCTGATTACCGATTGTTATGAAAACTTGAACTCGGCCCTAATTAATCGGCCATTCCGATTAATCGGTCGACCTCTAACCCCTAAAGTAAAGCATGGTGGTGGCAGAATCATGCTGTGAGGATGTTTTTCAGCGGCAGGGACTGGGAGACTAGTCAGGATCGAAGCAAAGATGAACGGAGCAAAGTAAAGAGATCCTTGATGAAAACCTGATCCAGAGCTCACAGGACCTCAAATTGGGGTGAAAGTTCACCTTCCGACAGGACACCCCTAAGTGCATAGCCAAGACAACGCAGGAGTGGCTTCGGGACAAGTCTCTGAATGTCTGAGTGGCCCAGTCAGAGCCTGGACTTAAATCTGATCAAATATCTCTGGAGAAACCTGAAAATAGCTGTGCAGCAACGCTCCCCATCCAACCTGGCAGAGCTTAGAGCTTGTGAGGATCTGCAGAGAAGGGGAGAAACTACCCAAATACAGGTGTGCCAAGCTTGAGGCGTCATACCCAAGAAGACGCGAGGCTGTAATCGCTGCCAAAGGTGCTTCAACAAAAAGTACTGAGTAAAGGGTCTGAATACTTATATAAAATGTAACAAGTTTTACAAAAAAAGTTTTTCCTGCTCATTATGGGGTCTGAATACTTTCCGAAGGCACTGTACAGACACACTTCACAGCAAAAAAGCTTCAGAGAACGATCCTCTGTTAGATATTGATTTCCCCAGACACCTCCAGACAGCAGATATACAATCTAATTTGAGAAAAAAAAATAGTAGCTTTCACATGGTAACTGTAATTTAGTCTGAAGAGACTAAATGCACCTCAGTACCGTCAGAGACGGTACCATTCAGTTAGAGTCCATTTCCTTCAAAGACGTAAAGCCTGGAACCAAGCCTGAGGGCTCTAGCTAATTTCAGATCTTGTGGTGTTCTTCGGTGTACATGGACATCAAGCACTTAATGTTCTCCCATCTCCTTCAACTGAGTGCTGCCTTGTCATTGGAAGATTAAATGGCTGTGATATGGATACTTCCTCACCAAGTAAGGATGTGGGTGCACTGTGTTGAGTGTGTGTGGGAGCTAAGGTGTTTGATTGAGAAAGTGTGGTAGTTTAACATTTGTAGTACATGTTTGAATAAGCGTGTATGTGTGTGTTGTGTCTGTAATCTTCATCGCTGCCAGCTGCTGACAGTCTAACACCTCGTAGGGTGTTGCTGAGGGGACAATCAGTCCCTGTGCCAAGGATCTAGCTCATATATCATGTTCTCCAGAGTCAGAGGGGAAGACCAATCGCCTCTCTTCCCAAAGCCCAACACTGCTGACTAACACTGGGCCAGCGTTAGCGCTACGCTAACGCGCTGGCAATCAGAGCTGCTATCTGATAGGGGCGAGGTTAAAGTACACACACACACTCTGGCTGAAAACCAGCTCAATGCTAAACTAATTCAGCTCATCACCGTTAGCATCTAAAGTAAAGTCACTGTGGGGTTTCTAGATACGTTTATTGAGACCAATTCTCTCCAGTCTAACCCCAATTTGACAGAGCTTAATATGGATATGTTACTTTAACTACCAAAAACAGCATTTCTGTGCTGTGAGAATCGCACTCTTTTCTTTCTGCTTCGGTGCACTCACTGGAGTACCCGACCAACTGTTCCTCTCAAAATATTGTCGATTTTTATTTCCAACCTGGGTCTTAAAACCCAATGCATATTAATTCACATAATGTAATCATAGCTCAACCCTCCTCGTTCCCACAGGGCATAATAACACACAAAAACTAATCAGGACAAAAAATAAGCTTCATTATCTTCTGGCTGTGTGCGTGGGTGTGTCTTGTTAGGCGTGTTCAAGATGGGAAGGGAACCGGTAATGATCGTGGCTTTCTCATCCAGTGTAATTTTCTGCTTGGCTAAAACAAGAGGGAAGAGAGGGGGAGACTTGGGGGGGCTGGACAGGAAGAGGTGCTGCACGGCCCACAAATCCACTTAATGAAGCACCTGTGCCAGTAGCCTCCCCTCAGGCAGCAATCTGTGGGTGGGCTGCGGCAGGAAGAGAAGATGGATGAGAGGGGGAGGGAGGGAAGGATAGATGGAGAGGGATGGAAGGATAGATGGAGAGGGATGGAAGGATAGAAAGGAGGGTGGATAGAGTCGGAGGAGTTTGGGCTGGGTGGCCACACATGACTGGGGATGTTGGGGACGCCCCTAACTGCATAAGATGCAGAGGCAACAGGGAGGCTGAGATGATGGGAGGGATAGAGGCAACAGGGAAGCTGAAATGATGGGAGGGATAGAGGCAACAGGGAGGCTGAGATGATGGGAGGGATAGAGGCAACAGGGAGGCTGAAATGATGGGAGGGATAGAGGCAACAGGGAGGCTGAGATGGTGGGAGGGATAGAGGCAACAGGGAGGCAGAGATGATGGGAGGGATAGAGGCAACAGGGAGGCTGAGATGGTGGGAGGGATAGAGGCATAGCCCACTTCCTCGCTCTTCAAACTTTGCTTGACCATATCAATCCACTTAGGCCTGAAAGCTGTTCTTGTCTCCATCTCTGGGCTAATGGTGTAATCTCATCTAAATGGTGTCACAGAGTGGATGTTAAGAGGTGGGGTCAGAGGCAAGGAGCTCCACACAGACCAAGGTCACCATCTGATTTGTCAGGATCAATAGTGTCTCTGTACTGGACTCTTTAGAGAGACTTCAACTCATGCCCATGGAGATGTCTAACGTCCAATGTAGCTACCAGTTTAAAGGCAACAAAAAAGTGCACACTAGGGAATACAGTAGTGTGTGTGTGACTATCCCCTAAAGTCCCAACAAGGATAGTAAAACAACAAAAATTCTCCCGCGTGGAGAGAATAGGATTTTGAATGGAAATACATTTTAGGTCCCCACAAGAATAGTAAAACATATGCTGTGTGTGTGTGTGTGTGTGTGAGAGAGAGAGAAATAACGTCTGTCTGCATTAGGCTTACCTTATTGTGTCATCCATCAGCCGGTCTGAGCTGCAAGGAGAGGGAGAGAGAACCAGAGAAGAAAGAGATGGTTAGTTTCTGTGGTGAGGCAGCACCAGTGTGGTGTGGTGATATGGGGGAGATCGAATGACTTGAGCATATCTCTGGGAGTCAGGGTGGCAACAAGCTGGCCAGAATCCTGATCAGGTCCCTGGGCGGGCTGCGCTGGGATCCACCTCCTCCCTCCATCTATCCCCAGGAGCACCCCAGCTAACAGAGCCTACGGGCTGAAATCCTTAACCTTGATTAATGTTGTGGGCCTTAATTCCAATTTCCCATTGCCTTCAATGTATGAAGTTATGATTAACAAGAAAACAGAGTTGCTTTTGTGCATCTTGAGTTAGGATGAAAAACTACTGAATAAGTCCCAGGTCACGGTTGGGGTCATAAAGCCATATGATTTGATGGGATGGCTTATGACAGCTGTTGTCACCTACAGTGCCTTCGGAAAGTATTCAGACCCCTTGACTTTTTCCACATCTCATTCTAAAATTGATTAAATTGTTTTTTCCCCCTCATCAATCTACACAAAGTTTAGAAATGTTTGCTAATTTATAAAACATAACACAAGTATTTAGACCCTTTACACTGTACTTTTGAAGCACTTTTGGCAGCAATTACAGTCTGGAGTCTTCCTGAGTACGACACTACAAGCTTTGCACACTTGTATTAGAGGAGTTTGTCCCATTGTTCTCTGCAGATCCTCAAGCTCTGTCAGGTCGAATGGGGAGTGTTGCAGCAGAGCTATTTTCAGGTCTCTCCAGAGATGTTCAACCGGGTTCAGATACGGGTTCAAATACAGGCTCTGTCTGGTTCACTCAAAGAATCTGAGACTTGTCCCGAAGCCACTCCTGCGTTGTCTTGGCTGTGTGCTTAGGGTCGTTGTCCTGTTGGAAGGTGAATCTTTACCCAAGTCTGAGGTCCCGAGTGCTCTGGAGCAGGTTTTCATCAAGGATCTCATTACTTTGCGCCCTTCACCTTTGCCTCGATCCTGACTAGTCTCCCAGTCCCGATTGCTGAAAAGCACCCGCACAGCATGATGCTGCCACCACCATGCTTCACCGTAAGGCTGGTGCCAGGTTTCCTCCAGACGTAACGATTGGCATTTAGGCCAAAGAGTTCAATCTTGGTTTCGTCAGACCAGAGAATCTTTTTCTCATGGTCGAAGAGTCTTTAGGTGTTTTTTGGCAAACTCCAAGCGGGCTGTCATGTGCCTTTGCTGAGGAGTGGCTTCCGTCTTGCAACTAACATTAAAGCCTGATTGGTGGAGTGCTGCAGAGATGGTTGTCCTTCTGGAAGGTTATTCCATCTCCACAGAGGAACTCGAGAGCGCTGTCAGAGTGACCATCGGGTTCCTAGTCACATCCCTGACCAAGGCCCTTCTCCCCCGATTGCTCAGTTTGGCTGGGCGGCCAGCTCTAGGAAGAGTCTTGGTGGTTTCAAACGTCTTCCACTTAAGAATGATGGAGGCAACTGTGTTCTTGTGGACCTTCAATGCTGCAGAAATGTTTTAGTACCCTTCCCCCAGATCTGTGCCTCGACACAATCCTGTCTCTGAGCTCTACGGACAATTCCTTCAATCTCATGTCTTGGTTTTTGCTCTGACATGTACTGTCAATTGTGGGACCTTATATAGACAGGTGTGCGCTCCTTTCCAAATCATGTCCAATCAATTTAATTTACCACAGATGGACTGCAATCAAGTTGTAGAAACATCTCAAAGATGATCAATGGAAACAGGATGCACCTGAATGTATGTCTGAAGTCTGACAGATGTGTCTTATGTTTTTATCACTGTCAGTCAAAGTCAGGCTTACATAATAGCTTTCACCTAGATTCAACTGGTCAGTCTGTCATGGAAAGAGACTAATGTTTTGTACACTCAGTGTATACCTGACTTGAATACGAACACACAGACAAAAATAGTACTACTTCTAACTTCCTACTACCCAAGGTGTCCCAACCTATCCTACAAACAAATAGCCTTGCTATCATTTCTAGTCCCCTTCACTCTGACACAGTACCAATCACCTCAGAGCTCATCTCTTCACACACAGCTAATACATAGCCTGCTGTTTAGCTGGTGTGTCACCTCATACTGTGTCAGTGCAGTGGCAGACCTAGCCCTTCATTCATCTGCAGCCTGAAGCCAACCAGTTGATGAAAACATATTAAGCCTGGAGATCAGCACTGTTAGCAATGTGCTGTTAATCGTTATAAAATGGCCCCAGTTGCTGCTGACAAGGCCCTCTTCAGTCTCTCTTCCTGCCCTATAGCAATTAGCAATAGTCTCTTATGGCTGTGCAGAGCCGTTTTCCATATGGTATGGATCTATTTAAAAAAAAGTAAAAAAAAAAACTGGTAAATTACTACTAGCTTACCCTAGACTCATGATTTGTTTAATAAATGTTTTGCTTACTACATGATTCCATATGTGTTATTTCATAGTGTTGATGTCTTCACTATTAATCTACAATGTAGAAAATAGCAAAAATAAAGAAATACCCTTGAATGAGTAGGTGTTCTAAAACTTTTGACCGGTCGTGTATATTACAGGATTATGGATGCTAACCAATTTGAACGGAGCTAATGGTGTGGATTGGTGGTGGGATGGGATGACTGTTACAGTATATGGGCACTGGGCAGCATCTTACATAAAATATTGCTGTGATGGAAATACTGAACGCATTCTGAAGACAAGGCAATCTGCTACTCCTGTAGCTCTGTGTGGCTTTTAAAGGAGCACCCCCACCTCACCATTTTCCTGAGCAGTGTGTGTGTGTCTGTGTGTGTGTGTGTGTGTGTGTGTGTGTGTGTGTGTGTGTGTGTGTGTGTGTGTGTGTTGACAGGTTAATTAAATCAGAGGTGTTGTTGTGATGTTGATGGACCCAAGCAGTAACATCTAAGCTGGAGATAATGAGGTTTAGCCTCAGTCAGTCTGAGTAAATCATTTGTTTGGTTTTCCAGGCCCTGGATGACTAAGTGGTAAGCTGGGCTCAGGAGACCCAGGATCCTGCTCCCCCCAGAGTATACTGTCCTACCCTGGAGGGAGAGGACATGGCGAGGAGAACTCTCCTCCATCTCGTCCCACAGAGCCTAATAACGTCACAGCATGCATGCATACTCTCCTAGTGTCACGCTCCCCCCGTGGCTCAAGTTGCTTGTCAAAAACAACGGTCTCGGCACTTTATTTCCTAATTAGAATCAATACTGATAATGTTTCAGAAAAGGAGGAAAAACAAAAACAAAGTAGCAGTCAGTTCAGTCCTCCCTTCAGGGAACAGGACACCAGGGTATAGCTAGGTCATTGGTGAACAAATCTGGAACATCATTTACAAACCTCCATTGTTGGAAAAATAATGATTTTATATTCTACCAGACAGGACGTGATTGTGATAGTCAAGCCAATTTGAATCATGTCGTACACAACAGTACTACACAATGGTGTCTTGGCTTTGCGCACGCACACACACACACACGGATACCCACGGACACACTTCATCCCCTATTCCCCCAGTGATGAATGGTCTCCGGGGGGGCAGTAGGGGATGCGGGCGCAGCCATCCTTCATTCCTGTGCCACCTGGCTTTACTGAGAGAGACAGATCTATGACTGGCAAGGTCCTCTTGTTACTAAATGGGCTGACCAGCGCTTGGCAACCACATATTTTATGGTTAGGACTTGAGGGAACAGCATGACTCAAGGAGAGGGAGAGTGGGGAGAGAGAGAGCAGGGAGATGGGGGGGAAAAAGGAGGGAGAGAAAGAGGTGAGGGGGAGGGGCAGCACAACTCAAAGAGAGAAAGGGTGAGTGCAGAGCGTTGCGGTCTCTAAGTTGGTCTTGCTCGTGTCCATGGGGAAAAAATATGGAGGTCGTCAATAATGATGAATCAAAAGAGGGCTTGATAATCAGGATGGAGAGTGAGTGTTGACAATACAGTAGGAAGTGTGTGTAGCTGTGTTCCCAAAGGAAACAGTTGTATCTGCGTATCAAACCATTACAGGTACAATTGCATTTAGTGAGCTGGTTTAACTAAACATGGATCATTCTTTTCATCAATTCAGAAAATAACATGACCATTATGTCTTGATTCCTGTTTGTATGATTTGTGTTCCTGTTTAAAAACGTACTATAAAATAAAAAAAGGGGTTGTTTTGGGACATCGGCTGCGTTCCGATTCTCTACCCTTCTCCTGAAGTGTGCACTTACACTCCCCGTCATGGATTTAAAAGGAATGAACTGGTGTGAGGAATATAGTGGAAACTCCTTCCAGAAATGCTAGCACCAATCCAACACTTTCATTGCACCAATCCAATGCATGATTGGGAGTGAACACCTCTGGAGAAGGGTAGAGAATCGGAACATGAGGAGGATAGTGGGTTACTCTGGCAAAGTCATTGGTGGAGGGACACAAAGCCAAAAGGCCTTGTCCTCATACGGGACCTGACCACAGTCACACCTCTGAATACCAGATGGGTCACACACACACACACAGTTCCTTTCCCAATAGAAACTGTTCTAACCTCACACTATTACAATAGCCAAAGCAGCACACATAGCCCATGGTACTAAGTCTGGATAATGTATTATGAATTAACCATATTATATACTGTATTTACCATTTGTTGGTACAGTTTTAACATTTAGTCAAGAATAGATGAATGTTGCCCCAAGAGGAGATCGAAAATTATGTTTTAAAGCTTTGAATAACAACAAATGTCCATCTGTCACTTTGGTAAAAGCCTGAGAAATGGGTCTGGAGAAAGACTCTCGCATTAATAGACAGAGCTATGGATGTAAAGACTGACCATCCAAGAAATCTAAATTATTTCATGGATGTTTTGAAGGGTTCTGATTGGGTAAGAAAGTTGAACTAAGCTCATGTGGAAAAAGTTATATTCTTCAAGAATAAAGGCTGAGGTGATGACAAAACTTAAATCAGCCGGTGATTGTCAAGCAAATAACTGTCTTACGGTAATTCACCGTTAATTAACATAAACACATTTAGCATCACCTGGCCTCCACATAGCCTACAAGCATCTGATGCAGACCTTTGAAACATCTACATTTGAAGTGTAATAAATCCATGTAATATAGTCTACACTATTCAATAAATTCATTATTTATTTTAGACAGGTCTAAAGAAACATGATATGAAGAAAATGTAGTCTATTTCAGAAGAAAATAATAGCATACTCTGAGTTTTCCTTATGTTAGGTCCTGATCTGGCTATGCTATATGGCTGTGGGTTACACTAGTTCATTTAGCAGACAAGATTATCTTAGAATTCTGTGGCATTATTTTATAGAAGAATATGATATTTTCTCAAAAAGTTGAGGGAATGAGCACAAGTGTTGGGCGGTTAACAAAGAAATAGGCACTCCTATATACTTAAGAGTTATTAATGTAACTTTAGTTGTTCTACAAACATTGGACGATATAGGTTTTGATTTTTTATACATTGTAAGGCTGCATGATGAGACTAATGATGATTTGAAAAAAGTAGCTTGAAAAGACATGAGCTCTGCTTTGTTTTTTTTGCGCAGAATGTGCACACTTGGTCTCTCATTCACAATTTGAGAAGCACTTGATAATGCTTCAAACTTCACAGCGGCATCCCCTTTGTGAGGCCGTAATGCACCCTAAAAAAATCCATGTCTTTTGCAGCTCTTCTCCCTGAGTGGTGCCTGCTCCGAAGCACTTCTCACTAAAACGACTCTCCATCATGTGATCTGGTCTTTCTCACAGGCTACAAGTGAAGACAGAAACATAAAGAAGATGATCTTGGAAGAACGGTGCACATTTCCTTTGTCAGCCAACAAGATGAGTAGGCCTAACGAACAGCAAAAGCATTAGCCTATGTCAATCTACTATCCCCCATTGTACAAAAGTTGACCTATTATATTCTGTGTGAGAAATAAATATTCCAAACATAGTCTGGGACAGTTGTGGGATGCGATAGATCCCAAATGAATACAACCGCTAGCATCAAAAACCTGTTTAAAGCATTTTAGCTTAAAATTTTGATAAACTATAAGGCTATTTCTTCACAATATAAGTTCAGCAATGCACACAGGGCAGTAGAATATAAACACCATTATCAAAAGTGACCACAAATGTGATTATGCATATAATGCTTTTATTATAAAGGTGCATATTTATGGTGAAAATGATCTTCCCCAAACTTGAAACTCATGCCCTGCTTATGTATGCCAGTTAGCTCTACACCCCTTGTAAAGTGGATTAATGTGCTTAAGTTATTTGGACACTTTAGTTGTGATACAAACCTTATTAAAACATGTAGGCCAATGGGGGCCAGGCTACATGAGGTGTGCGACTGATTTTTTTTTAAATCATAAGACCCCTTGACTTTATCCACAATTTATTATGGCACAACCTAAAATGGTACAATGGTACAACCTAAAATTAGTTTTTATTTGTCATCAAGCTACACACAATACCCCATAATGACAAAGCAAAAAAAAATAAAAACGGAAATATCACATTTACATAAGTAGTCAGACCGTTTACTGAGTAATTTGTTGAAGCACCTTTGGTTGAGAATACACCGTTGAGTTTTCTTGGGTAAGTTTGGCACACCAGCATTTGGGGAGTTTGTCATTCCTCTTTGCAGATCATCTCAAGCTCTGTCAGGTTGGATGGGGAGTGTTGCTGAGGGTCTTTAGGTGACTTTTGGCAAACTCCAAGAGGGCTGTCATGTGCTTTTTACTGTGGAGTGGCTTCCGACTGGCCACTCTACCATAAAGGCCTGATTGGTGGAGTGTTGCAGAGATGGTTGTCCTTCTGGAAGGTTCTCCCATCTCCACAGAGGAACTCTAGAGCTCGGTCACAGTGACCATCGGGTTCTTGGTCACATCCCTGACCAAGGCCCTTCTCCCACGATTGCTCAGTATGGCCCGGCAGTCAGCTCTAGGAGTAGTCTTGGTGGTTCCAAACTTCTTCCATTTAATAATGGAGGCCACTGTGTTCTTGGTGACCTTCAATGCTGCAGACATTTTTTGGTACCCTTCCCCAGATCTGTGCCTCGACACAATCCTGTCTTGGAGCGCTACGGCATTGCTTTTCGACCTCATGGCTTGGTTTTTGCTCTGACATGCACTGTCAACTGTGGGACCTTACATAGACAGGTGTGTGCCTTTCTAAAATCATATCCAATCAATTGAATTTACCACAGGTGGACTCCAATCAAGTTGTAGAAAAATCTCAAGGACGATCAATGGATCTCTGTATTCTCACACAATTTCATAGCCTATAGAAATGTTGCACAACATGAGCTCTCACAAAGTTTGATTCGATTTTTTCAATTACATTTGCATTGATGTCAGAGATTACAGGGACAATAGTGTGCCGAGTACCAGGCAGTTTGGTAGGCTACTAATGACCATCAGCAGCATCAGAGCTTGGAGAAAAACTAAAATGTCACGTGGAATTTGACTGCCATCATGACTCGTGACCGCCGGTGTGGCGGTAATACGGTCACCGCAATAGCCCTATTCAAGAATCAATGGCTATATATCAGAAAAGTCGCCAAAATGTACAAATCGCAGACTGTAGCTTTAAAAGTTGCTACGACCAAATGCTTCCAGGGTTTAAGGCAACATTTAAAAAAAGCAGTACTGCACAGTTAATTCCATATAAGCCGTAATGTTGATCACGTTATTTTGGGCTCATCACAGGCATAATCGAGTCAGAGTCGAGCAGAAACATCTCAGACAGAAATCGAGACGACACAAATCAACGTGAAGAAGCTCTCTCCACCCGGTAGAATGAAGGTAGTGTTGACCCTGGTTCTACTGGCTCCTGTGGCCACCCACTCTTAGTAAACCTTGCCTTTTTACTGTGCTGACATCTACAACCATGACAACACCCAACCCAGCAGCATCTAAAGCGCCGACCCCATTGGCCCAACGTCCAGCAAGTGTGCTGTGACATGGCCACTGACAGCAGGCGGGACGGTACTTCTACAGGCGATGGGATCACTACAAGAAAGGGTTTGGCAACGCAGATGGAGAATTCTGTCTGGAAAACATCTTCCATTTCACCCTGAGGAGGAAGCATGAGTTGAGTGTGGACATGGAGGACTTGAGGGTAACAGAGCGTTTGCCATGTACAACTACTCCTCTGTGGGTCCAGGATCCGACGGCTACAAATCAAATCAATTTACATTAGCAGATGTCCCAAAGTGCTTAAACTGCACATCACTGAATTCACCAATGGGGGAGCTTGTGACTCGATGTCCTGTCACAGGTTTCCAAAATGCTCCACTTCTGACAGAGCTCAAGATAAGACTAGTGATCTAAACTGTGCTAGAGTTAAATGGGGGCTTTCTGGTATAATATTTGTGCTCTGACAAGCCCTAATGGTGTGCATGTATGGGGAGTTGATGATTACTTCCTTCCAGTTGGTGTTCACTGGCGTTCCTGGAAAGATGACTACTCTCAAATCTACCTGCTGTCTCTCTGGCCACTCGAGAGGAGTTGTGTTACAGGGTCTTCCCATCTGTCAAACAGCTGTTAATGACCTAAAGCCTCATTAATATCCTATGCAAGTATGCAATGCAAAACCCCAATTAGCTACTCTGTGGAGCATTGAAGCTTGAGGAAAGATCCGAATCAACTATAATATAAATCACCCAAATCAAACATCATGAGCTTGGAAAGTATTTGGCTAGAGCTGAAGACATACAGGATGTAAGCCATATACAGGTGCCAAAATCAACATAAAGTGTCTTAATAGGGCGTTGGGTCGCCACGTGCCGCCATAACAGCTTCAACGCGCCTTGGCATAGATTCTACAAGTGTCTGGAACTTCACTAGAGGGATGCAACATACAGTGGGGAGAACAAGTATTTGATACACTGCCGATTTTCCTACTTACAAAGCATGTAGAGGTCTGTAATTTTTATCATAGGTACACTTCAACTGTGAGAGACGGAATCTAAAAAAAATCCAGAAAATCACATTGTATGATTTTTAAGTAATTAATTTGCATTTTATTGCATGACATAAGTATTTGATCACCTACCAACCAGTAAGAATTCCGGCTCTCACAGACCTGTTAGTTTTTCTTTAAGAAGCCCTCCTGTTCTCCACTCATTACCTGTATTAACTGCACCTGTTTGAACTCGTTACCTGTATATAAGACCCCTGTCCACACACTCAATCAAACAGACTCCAACCTCTCCACAATGGCCAAGACCAGAGAGCTGTGTAAGGACATCAGGCATAAAATTGTAGACCTGCACAAGGCTGGGATGGGCTACAGGACAGTAGGCAAGCAGCTTGGTGAGAAGGCAACAACTGTTGGCGCAGATATTAGAAAATAGAAGTTCAAGATGATGATCAATCACCCTTGGTCTGGGGCTCCATGCAAGATCTCACTTCGTGGGGCATCAATGATCATGAGGACGGTGAGGGATCAGCCCAGAACTACACGGCAGGACCTGGTCAATGACCTGAAGAGTGCTGGGACCACAGTCTCAAAGAAAACCATTAGAAACACACTACGCCGTCATGGATTAAAATCCTGCAGCGCACGCAAGGTCCCCCTGCTCAAGCCAGCGCATGTCCAGGCCCGTCTGAAGTTTGCCAATGACCATCTGGATGATCCAGAGGAGGAATGGGAGAAGGTCATGTAGTCTGATGAGACAAAAATAGAGCTTTTTGGTCTAAATTCCACTTGCCGTGTTTGGAGGAAGAAGAAGGATGAGTACAACCCCAAGAACACCATCCCAACCGTGAAGCATGGAGGTGGAAACATCATTCTTTGGGGATGCTTGTCTGCAAAGGGGACAGGATGACTGCACCGTATTGAGGGGAGGATGGATGGGGCCATGTATCATAAGATCTTGGCCAACAACCTCCTTCCCTCAGTAAGGGCCGTGGCTGGGTCTTCCAGCATGTCAACGACCCGAAACACACAGCCAAGGCAACTAAGGAGTGGCTCCGTAAGAAGCATCTCAAGGTCCTGGAGTGGCCTTAGCCAGTCTCCAGACCTGAACCCAATAGAAAATCTTTGGAGGGAGCTGAAAGTCCGTATTGCCCAGCGACAGCCCTGAAACCTGAAGGATCTGGAGAAGGTCTGTATGGAGGAGTGGGCCAAAATCCCTGCTGCAGTGTGTGCAAACCTGGTCAAGAACTACAGGAAACGTATGTTCTCTGTAATTGCAAACAAAGGTTTCTGTACCCAATATTAAGTTCTGCTTTTCTGATGTATCAAATATTTATGTCATGCAATAAAATGCAAATTAATTACTTAAAAATCATACAATGTGATTTTCTGGATTTTTGTTATAGATTCCATCTCTCACAGTTGAAGTGTACCTATGATAGAGATTACAGACCTCTACATGCTTTGTAAGTAGGAAAACCTGCAAAATCAGCAGTGTACCAAATACTTGTTCTCCCCACTGTATATACATTTTTTTAAATCGCACAAATTGACAGTGATAAAAATTATGTAAGGAAACAGAAAAAATTGTAGTGCAACATGGGTAAAATGAATGAGCCAATGAAAAGGTTTCATTTAAAAAGGTCCAATGCAGCAGCTGTAATAGAGTTCCATTCAAAATGGGCAGAAATGGCTTTTTAGCAAAAAACTTTCAAGCAAGAATTTTGCTAGGACTGTCTGGGAGTGCTCCTAGTGGGGAGGGGGAAACTGAAAACTAGCTGTTATTGGCAGAGAGGTTTGGAATTCTTTGTTATTGGTCTATTAACTATGGTGACAGCTGGGTGAGGATAGGGGTGGGGGGGGGGGTAAGGAGGACAGCTGGGTGAGGGTAGGGGGTGAGGGGTAAGGAGGGGATGAGGGGTTGAGGGGTTGACAGCCACCTGACACAGCTGTTATGAGAGGTTGGGTGAATGAATAAAAAGGCAAGGTAGCAAAAGGAGGAATGGAAGGAGGAAAGAAAGGAAGACTGCTCAGCTAGTAAATCATCAGGTGCAGAAAGGGGGACGATGACGGTTGAGCTGCAGCGGGAGCTAATTCATGGCATTTTTATATGCGCCAATGAGATGGAGAATGGATTTATGTGTTGCTCACTCACTCTCAGGCTATATGGTTAAATTGTAGAGGGGGTGGAGGGGAGGTAGGATAGGGATAGGGATGTGTGTATCCTTGCGGCAGCCACGACTAGGGTGTTCTCCATCCTGCCTCTTAGCTCAGTGCTTTGCTCTGATGTTCAGCCATCAGCAAAGCTAATTCCATGTGGTATTGTGATTTATCCTCTAGAAACCTACCTTTCTAGGAGCAAAACTTTACCGCAAGTGCAGAGATCAATGACTCAGTGAAGAACTAATGTAACGTAACAACTGCATTGTTGAAGGCATACTGGCACACATTGTCCACAATGTCTCCTAAATCAGACCTACTGGGGTTAACCTTCATCACTTTTCAGATAGTACAGTAGTTTCTGTCTTCATAACTTTTCTGAGACAATGGTGGTGAGTGAGATGATCGATGCCAGATTAGAAAATCAGATAGCTAATTAAACAGGCGTGATCAGCCTCAGCTCTGCTATGAGGATGTCCATTTCATTGATGCACCAAGTAAGAGAGATATTGTAAAGAGATAGGTTTTTATTTTTGTTTCAAAAGTAACACACACTGTCTTGCTACAGCTTCTCATTGGGACTGTGTGTGTGTGAGAGATATGTCCATGCTACTGAAAACTGACACAAACAGATGGAGGGAGGGAAGGAGGGAGAAGGGAGAAATGGTCTGTGAGGGAGTACTGGTACAAGAGGGGTGATGGGGAGGCTGCATGAGGGAGAGAGTGAGGTTGAGGGAATAGCGTGCGAGAGTGAAAAATACTTGATATACACAAAAAATGACGAACACTATTACTAACGGTAGTACCTCCAGTAAAGGGTGTGACTGGCTCCATCTCTAATCACTCCTGAGCAGCTCATAGGCAAAACGGAGGAGCAGCTGCCGCTCCCTCTCTGGTTCCCCAGGGTTCTCCCCACTCATGCTGATTACATTAGCATATCTGGAGCTAGCATAACGTGCACCAGAACAGTCACAGGAAGTGCAGTGGTCAGAGAAAGTGAGAGATGAAGGATGAGGCAATATAAAAAGGGAAAGAAAGTACCAGTGGGAGACATGAGTATGAGCTCGCGTGTGTGAGTATAAGTGAGACAGACAGAGTGAGGGAGAGAGGGAGCAGACAGAAGAGGATAACAGAGCGAGAGAATGGAGGGAGATACAGAAAGAGATAGAAGCGGGAGGGTAAAATTCAGCGAGAGAAAGAGGGAGGAAGAGAATGGAGAAAGATAGAGAGATATGAGAGATGGGATAGGTTGACCGAGAGAGAAAGGGAGGGGAAGAAAAACATCTGAGCCTTACGTCCGTTTAGCCCTGCGTCGATACTGCAGACATTCATTCGCCAGTGGGAGAGAGAGCATCAATGACAGAAAGTGAACAAGAGAGCAGGAAGGAGAATCTCTCATTGCTAGTCTCCACTTCCATTGAAAAACGGAGTGCTGAGTCATTGGCCCGTAGGCCCCCAGCTAGGGCTGTTACGGTGACCGTAACAGAGTCATGACGACATTCAAATGCCACATGACCGTTTAGTCACGGTAATTAGCCTTTTCAAATCATCATTAGAATCACATCATGCAGCCTTAGAATGTATTAAAAATCAAAAAACACAGTATAGCCCAACGTATGTATCACAACTAATGTTACATAAATACGTCTAAATTAAGCATATAGGAGAACCTGTTTCTTTGTTAACCGCCCAACACAGAAAAGCCGCATGTGCGCACACGCTCAAATCATTGAGAAAATATCCTTTCTATTTTATTCAGCTTTGTTCAATTGTATTCTTCATACTATGAAATAATGCCAAAGAATTCTAAGCAAATATTGTCTGCTAAATGAACTCGTGTAGCCCACAGCCATATAGCATAGCCAGATCAGGACAACTCAGAGTATGCTATTATTTTCTTCTGAAATAGACTAGATTCACTTCATATCATGTTTCTTTAGACCTGTAAAATAAAGAATGAATTTATTGTGATGGTGTAGGCCATATTACATGGATTTATTACACTTAAAATGTAGACGTTCCAAAGGCCTGCATCAGTGGCTTGTAGGCTGTGTGGAGGCCAGGTGATGCTAAATGTGTTTATGTTAACTAGAGGTCAATTACTGTTAGACAATCAGTTATTTACTTCAGTTATTTTCTTGATCACCGGCTGACAATTTCAAGACCGCCACAGCCATCTTTGCTTCTTCTGTCCCCAGCCGCTACGGACTGAGACATTGATTTAGTGTGGAAATTACCTCAACATTTTCCATCCCTGAGTAGGTTATTTCCCAATAGAAAAGAGGACTGGATCGTTTGCCTGTTTCCTGTCTCAAACAGCACATCACTAATAGGAACATGTTATGTCTTCGAGCAGTACAGGATTCTGCTGGATGCTAGACTGAAATGGCCAGGGATGGATGATTAACTGGCTGGAAACAGAGAAAGAAAGCAGGAGAAAAAGGAAAGGAGGAGAGGGAGGGAGAATAGAGTGAGAAAGCAAAACATCTGTAAGAGAGCTGCAATCAGCAGAACCACAACCAACATCAGTTCCAGACACTCTGGACTGATTGGTCCTGCAGCATGCTCCTCCCTTCCTCTCATTTAATCATGACCAGACCTTTTCTTTACAGACGGAGAGGGAGGGGAAAGGGAGAGGGAGAGAAAGAAAGCGAGAAAGGAAGAGGCTATGGGCTATGTAATGGAAAGAGCGCATGAGTGGGAGACAATAAGAGCGTGCGTGTGTCGGCGAGAGACAGAAAGACCTAAACAGTACGGCACAACACACTTCCAAGGCCCCAGCCAAACCCGATTAAACAAATGTTCTCCTTAGGGACAACAGACTATCCCTCACTCCCGCCACCCCCATCCTCCTCCTCCCTGAGAGAGAGGGAACAAGGGAGTAACATAGCAGAGGACAATACATGTCACAAGAGTTCCCCTAGCCATTTTGGTACACAGGGATAAGTCCACTCTCCAACTTCACACAGCCAGTCACCTTATATCCAGATCTGATTACAACATGGATGTGTCTTAATAGTTATTACATGTGCTGTAGTCTGCTTTTAACATAGTTGTATAAGAAACAACCTTCGATAAAGGCCTATAGTGTTTTCAGATCCCCTTTCAATCACTGAGTATCCATATCCAAAACTAGGCTTCTTCACCATTCACAAATACTAGGATTTCAGATGGGACAGTGGAGAAATGTAAATAATATTTCACAGTGACACCAAGCAGGGGGGGGGGGGGGGGGGGTCCCAGGAAGTATTTTATGCTCTGTGTGGTTTCATATGGGGCCCATTCATTTAGTCTGTTCGTCAATGAAATATTGTGTTTGTCCTTTTGAACTTTTGGCCCTCCATAACTGGCTACAAGACTATTGCAGCTCTGTGGGTGTAACATTTGACAATTTAGATACTTTCTGGAAACAAAGCTCATATTATAAAGCAGGCTGGGATACACCCAAATCATTTAAGTTCCTGGATCCTTTCACAGCATTATAAGGCTGCGTTGAGAGAATTACATATCGATGACCCAAACCCAGCTCATTTAATCCCTACCATTGTGTCGCTGAGTTGTCATAATGCTTCAGCAAATGTACATTATCCCAGGGGCGTTGGAAGACACAATGTATGTAACCTAATGTATGTCCCTCTTACTACCCTGAACGCCTCTGCTGATCCTACAGCTATTGTATACAGTAATCATATGCCTATGAACCAGAGTTATACTGGTAGCACTGAGGCGGTATGCCCTAGTAGGAAGTCCACTGTTTGCAGTTCACCCTGCACTAACATAAAAACAAATTAATAAGGTTATTTAAATCAATAAATTTGCTAGTAACAGATGACATTCATATTCTGACAATCTCTGAAACTCACTTAGATAATACCTTTGATGATACAGTGGTAGCAATACATGGTTATTAGATCTACAGAAAAGACAGAAATGCCAAAAGGTGGAGGTGTGGCCGTTTATATTCAGAACCACATTCCTGTAAAGCTTAGATAGGATCTGATGTTAAATACTGTTGAAGTAATATGGCTACAGGTTCATCTGCCTCACCTAAAGCCCATTCTGGTGGGAAGCTGCTATAGACAACCAGGTGCAAACATTCAGTATCTGTGTGAAATGCTTGATAAATGTACAGTGGGGGAAAAAAGTATTTGGTCAGCCACCAATTGTGCAAGTTCTCCCACTTAAAAAGATGAGAGAGGCCTGTAATTTTCATCATAGGTACACTTCAACTATGACAGACAAAATGAGAGAAAAAAATCCAGAAAATCACATTGTAGGATTTTTTATGAATTTATTTGCAAATTATGGTGGAAAATAAGTATTTGGTCAATAACAAAAGTTTCTCAATACTTTGTTATATACCCTTTGTTGGCAATGACAGAGGTCAAACATTTTCTGTAAGTCTTCACAAGGTTTTCACACACTGTTGCTGGTATTTTGGCCCATTCCTCCATGCAGATCTCCTCTAAAGCAGTGATGTTTTGGGGCTGTTGCCCAGCAACACGGACTTTCAACTCCCTCCAAAGATTTTCTATGGGGTTGAGATCTGGAGACTGGCTAGGCCACTCCAGGACCTTGAAATGCTTCTTGCGAAGCCACTCCTTCGTTGCCCGGGCGGTGTGTTTGGGATCATTGTCATGCTGAAAAGACCCAGCCACGTTTCATCTTCAATGCCCTTGCTGATGGTAGGCTTTGTTACTTTGGTCCCAGCTCTCTGCAGGTCATTCACTAGGTCCCCCCGTGTGGTTCTGGGATTTTTGCTCACCGTTCTTGTGATCATTTTGACCCCACGGGGTGAGATCTTGCGTGGAGCCCCAGATCGAGGGAGATTAGTGGTCTTGTATGTCTTCCATTTCCTAATAATTGCTCCCACAGTTGATTTCTTCAAACCAAGCTGCTTAACTATTGCAGATTCAGTCTTCCCAGCCTGGTGCAGGTCTACAATTTTGTTTCTGGTGTCCTTTGACAGCTCTTTGGTCTTGGCCATAGTGGAGTTTGGAGTGTGACTGTTTGAGGTTGTGGACAGGTGTCTTTTATACTGATAACAAGTTCAAACAGGTGCAATTAATACAGGTAACGAGTGGAGGACAGAGCAGCCTCTTAAAGAAGAACTTACAGGTCTGTGAGAGCCAGAAATCTTGCTTGTTTGTAGGTGACCACATACTTATTTTCCACCATAATTTGCAAATAAATTCATTACAAATCCTACAATGTGATTTTCTGGATTTTGTTTCTCATTTTGTCTGTCATAGTTGAAGTGTACCTATGATGAAAATTACAGGCCTCTCTCATCTTTTTAAGTGGGAGAACTTGCACAATTGGTGGCTGACAAAATACTTTTTTGCCCCACTGTATGTGATATTGTGATGGACATTTTATACATGTGCTTTTCTGTGTTCTATTCATGTGCTGCTCTAATAACCAATTTCTGTGTTCTATTCATGTGCTGCTCTAATAACCAATTTCTGTGTTCATGCAAGTGACTGATTGAACGAATCCTCACTTATCCGAATCCTCACTCATTCTCTCAACGCAGCCTTGAACGAATCCTCACCCTCCCGGGTGGCGCAGTGGTCTAGGGCACTGCATCGCAGTGCTAGCTGCGCCACCAGAGTCTCTGGGTTCGCGCCCAGGCTGGGCTGGGTTCGCGCCCAGGCTCTGTCGCAGCCGGCCGCAACCGGGAGGTCCGTGGGGCGACGCACAATTGGCATAGCGTCGTCCGGGTTAGGGAGGGTTTGGCCGGTAGGGATATCCTTGTCTCAGTATGTAAAATGTAATGAAATGTAAAAAATGTAATAAAAAAAAAATGTATGCACTCTACTGTAAGTCGCTCTGGATAAGAGTGTCTGCTAAATGACTAAAATGTAAATGTAATGTATCTGCAATTGGGCAGTACGCCCAGACCTTGTTTTGAGAACAAAATATCTCAGTTTCAAGGTCTCAGCTTAGAGAGAAGAAGCCTTGTGAGGTATTGGTCTGCCACATGAATGAAACAAAACGGTAATGATGAATCATGCTACATCATGCAAATATAACTTGTCTGCTGCTGGAAAAACGTACAATTGAAGTCGGAAGTTTACATACACTTAGGTTGGAGTCATTAAAACTTGTTTTTCAACCACTCCACAAATTTCTTGTGAAACTATAGTTAGGTAAGTCGGTTAGGACATCTACTTTGTGTATGACAAGTCATTTTTCCAACAATTGTTTACAGACAGATTATTTCACCTATAATTCACTGTATCACAATTCCAGTGGGTCAGACGTTTACATACACTAAGTTGACTGTGCCTTTAAACGGCTTGGAAAATTATGTCATGGCTTTAGAAGGTTCTGGTAGGCTAATTGACATAATTTGAGTCAATTGGAGGTGTACCTGTGGATGTATTTCAAGGCCTACCTTCAAACTCAGTGCCTCTTTGCTTGACATCATGGGAAAATCTAAAGAAATCAGCCAAGACCACAGGAAAAAAATTGTAGACCTCCACAAGTCTGATTCATCCTTGGGAGAAATTTCCAAACACCTGAAGGTACCACGTTCATCTGTACAAACAATAGTACCCAAGTATAAACACCATGGGACCACGCAGCCGTCATACCACTCAGGAAGGAGACGTGTTCTGTCTCCTGGAGATGAACGTACTGTGGTGCGAAAAGTGCAAATCAATCCCAGAACAACAGCAAAGGACCTTGTGAAGATGCTGGAGGAAACAGGTACAAAAGTATCTGAAAGGCCGCTCAGCAAGAAAGAAGCCACTGCTCCAAAACCGGCATAAAAAAGCCAGACTACGGTTTGCAACTGCACATTGGGACAAAGATTGTACTTTTTGGAGAAATGTCCTCTGGTCTGATGAAACCAAAATAACTGTTTGGCCATAATGATGGTTATGTTTGGAGGAATAAGGGGGAGGCTTGCAAGCCGAAGAACACCATCCCAACCGTGAAGCACGGGGTGGCAGCATCATGTTGTGGGGGTGCCTTGCTGCAGGAGGGACTGGTGCACTTCACAAAATAGATGAAAATAGATGGCATCATGAGGGAGGACAATTATGTGGATATATTGAAGCAACATCAAGACATCAGTCAGGAAGTTAAAGCTTGGTTGCAAATGGGTCTTCCAAATGGACAATGACCCCAAGCATACTCCCAAAGTTGTGGCAAAATGGCTTAAGGACAAAAAAGTCAAGGTATTGGAGTGGCCATCACAAAGCCGAGACCTGAAAAAGCAGAACTGAAAAAGCGTGTGCGAGCAAGGAGGCCTACAAACCTGACTCAGTTACACCAGCTCTGTCAGGAGGAATGGGACAAAATTCACCAAACTTATTGTGGGAAGCTTGTGGAAAGCTCCCTGAAACGTTTGACCAAAGTTAAACAATTTAAAGGCAATGCTAATTGAGTGAATGTAAACTTGACCCACTGGGAATGTGATGAAAGAAATAAAAGCTGAAATAAATGACTCTCTCTACTATTACTCTGACTTTTCACATTCTTAAAATAAATTGGTCATCCTAACTGACCTAAGACAGGGAATCTTTACTAGGATTTAATATCAGGAATTGTGAAAAACTGAGTTTAAATGTATTTGGCTAAGGTGTATGTAAACTTCTGACTTCCAACTGCATTTGTTACGGCTTTACACCCCCTGCTATATATGACCCGATTCAGGAAACTTGGAGTATGTCGCAAGTCACGACTTCACAGGAGAGCGGTATGATCGTACATTTTTTAAATCAAAATGCATTTTTGGCAGAAATACCTTCTCGAACATGTGAACGTTTATGTGCCTTAATATCAAACTCGTTTGCCACCTGTAAAAACAGCCTAGTTGGTTTAGCCACAGAAAGAGAGCAACCTTCCCGCTAGCAATGATTAGCTGAGATGAGTGGGCTGGACATGCTGAGAGATGAGTTTGGATTGGTCTGCCATATAGCATGCGTCTCTCTATTGGAGCTTGTCAGTATGTCTAGGTAATCGTGTCAAACACTACATTTTAAAAATTTATCTCGTAGTAAAACTGCATAAACCTATTGTCAAGTTAAAGTGTATTGTTAGCTAGCTAACATTAGCTGACGTTTTGTGTATGCTTTCCACTTTCTGGGAGGACAGAGTTTAGAAATAAATGGAATTCGAATATGATAGCTAAGGAGATGGAGAAAACACCAGTCTGGATTACATCAAACTACAGGCAACCATGCATGGCATCAGACAGGAGACACATCCAACCATGATGTATACTAGTAAGATACATTCTCAAATATTACACATTTCTAATTCACAGAAAGTGGTTTCATTTCAAGTGTAGTGTTAGCTAGCTAACGTCAGCTGGCTGTAGCTGGCTGGGTCGCTAGCTAATGTTGTGTATGATCTAATTCTTCGTATCTCAGACACATTAGCTTGACTAGTTATAGACATAGAACCTGGTTGGTTAGCTACCTGCAGATTCATGCAGGGTAGTAACGTCATGAGTTGTGATTATGGTCCATTGTTTAGCTAGCTACATGTCTTAACAAAAGACAACTAATTTTGACAAAGTATTTTCATTTCAAGTTAGTATACTGTTATCTAGCTAGCTAATGTTAGCTGGCTGGCTTGCTAACTAACGTTACGTCATGCGGTGGGATTCATTGTTTACATGGCTAGCTATCTAGCTACATTTCTTAACAAAAGTCAAAATTGATGGATTTTTGAATGCTCAACACCCGTTGAATATGTCCTGTGTCAGTAAACATCGGCAACAAAGCGTAATTCAATTGTTGTTAGCAGCACAGTTACCAATGCTCTGGATAACATGAAAACTGCCTAACCAGCTCTGCTAGGGGGAGTAAAATGGTCAGAGTGGGGTGTTCTCTCACTATGTGTCTGGAAGTAGCTAGCCAATGTTAGCCAGTTAGCTTGGGTGCTTGACTGTCATTGTGAGGTCAGAGCTTTTGGAACAACCCTACTTATTGGCCAGAGCGTCCAGCGTCCTCTGAATTTACGAACGGACAATCTGACAGCACAGTTGTAGTCACCAACACTCTGGATAACATAACAGCCTAACCAGCTCTGCTAGGGCGAGTAATGTTCAGTGAGCTGTTCTCTCTCTTAGATGTCTGGAAGTAGCTGGGATCAACCCAGAACGCACAGATCAACCATTAAAGAGATGGGTGGGGCTACAGCTTAAGAGGTTGTGAACCATGCTGAATGGGTGTAGACAAAGGGCTCTCCAATAGTGGTACCAAAACATTTAAAAGATGGTTCTCAAAAGTGAGATTACAAGTTGATCAATGTTCAAAGCATAATTACTTGTCCTTTATCCCGTTGTCCTTTCCCGTTCTCCTGATTCTGCCTCCTCAACCCTCCTCTCCTCCCTTTCTGCATCCTTTGACTCTCTACGTCCCCTATCCTCCAGGCCGGCTCGGTCCTCCCCTCCCGCTCCGTGGCTCGACGACTCATTGCGAGCTCACAGAACAGGGCTCCGGGCAGCCGAGCGGAAATGGAGGAAAACTCGCCTCCCTGCGGACCTGGCATCCTTTCACTCCCTCCTCTCTACATTTTCCTCTTCTGTCTCTGCTGCTAAAGCCACTTTCTACCACTCTAAATTCCAAGCATCTGCCTCTAACCCTAGGAAGCTCTTTGCCACCTTCTCCTCCCTCCTGAATCCTCCTCCACCTCCTCCCTCTCTGCAGATGACTTCGTCAACCATTTTGAAAAGAAGGTCGACGACATCCGATCCTCGTTTGCTAAGTCAAACGACACCGCTGGTTCTGCTCACACTGCCCCACCCTGTGCTCTGACCTCTTTCTCCCCTCTCTCTCCAGATGAAATCTTGCGTCTTGTGACGGCCGGCCGCCCAACAACCTGCCCGCTTGACCCTATCCCCTCCTCTCTTCTCCAGACCATTTCCGGAGACCTTCTCCCTTACCTCACCTCGCTCATCAACTCATCCTTGACCGCTGGCTACGTCCCTTCCGTCTTCAAGAGAGCGAGAGTTGCACCCCTTCTGAAAAAACCTACACTCGATCCCTCCGATGTCAACAACTACAGACCAGTATCCCTTCTTTCTTTTCTCTCCAAAACTCTTGAACGTGCCGTCCTTGGCCAGCTCTCCTGCTATCTCTCTCAGAATGACCTTCTTGATCCAAATCAGTCAGGTTTCAAGTCTAGTCATTCAACTGAGACTGCTCTTCTCTGTATCACGGAGGCGCTCCGCACTGCTAAAGCTAACTCTCTCTCCTCTGCTCTCATCCTTCTAGACCTATCGGCTGCCTTCGATACTGTGAACCATCAGATCCTCCTCTCCACCCTCTCCGAGTTGGGCATCTCCGGCGCGGCCCACGCTTGGATTGCGTCCTACCTGACAGGTCGCTCCTACCAGGTGGCGTGGCGAGAATCTGTCTCCTCACCACGTGCTCTCACCACTGGTGTCCCCCAGGGCTCTGTTCTAGGCCCTCTCCTATTCTCGCTACACACCAAGTCACTTGGCTCTGTCATAACCTCACATGGTCTCTCCTATCATTGCTATGCAGACGACACACAATTAATCTTCTCCTTTCCCCCTTCTGATGACCAGGTGGCGAATCGCATCTCTGCATGTCTGGCAGACATATCAGTGTGGATGACGGATCACC
Organism: Salvelinus fontinalis; assembly: GCF_029448725.1. Classification (NCBI taxonomy): domain Eukaryota; kingdom Metazoa; phylum Chordata; class Actinopteri; order Salmoniformes; family Salmonidae; genus Salvelinus; species Salvelinus fontinalis. Next base: position 27,077,023 of record NC_074688.1, read on the forward strand.
ACCTCAAGCTGAACCTCGGCAAGACGGAGCTGCTCTTCCTCCCGGGGAAGGACTGCCCGTTCCATGATCTCGCCATCACGGTTGACAACTCCATTGTGTCCTCCTCCCAGAGCGCTAAGAACCTTGGCGTGATCCTGGACAACACCCTGTCGTTCTCAACTAACATCAAGGCGGTGGCCCGTTCCTGTAGGTTCATGCTCTACAACATCCGCAGAGTACGACCCTGCCTCACACAGGAAGCGGCGCAGGTCCTAATCCAGGCACTTGTCATCTCCCGTCTGGATTACTGCAACTCGCTGTTGGCTGGGCTCCCTGCCTGTGCCATTAAACCCCTACAACTCATCCAGAACGCCGCAGCCCGTCTGGTGTTCAACCTTCCCAAGTTCTCTCACGTCACCCCGCTCCTCTGCTCTCTCCACTGGCTTCCAGTTGAAGCTCGCATCCGCTACAAGACTATGGTGCTTGCCTACGGAGCTGTGAGGGGAACGGCACCTCAGTACCTTCAGGCTCTGATCAAGCCCTACACCCAAACAAGGGCACTGCGTTCATCCACCTCTGGCCTGCTCGCCTCCCTACCACTGAGGAAGTACAGTTCCCGCTCAGCCCAGTCAAAACTGTTCGCTGCTCTGGCACCCCAATGGTGGAACAAACTCCCTCACGACGCCAGGACAGCGGAGTCAATCACCACCTTACGGAGACACCTGAAACCCCACCTCTTTAAGGAATACCTAGGATAGGATAAAGCAATCCTTCTGACCCCCCCCCCCTTAAAAGATTTAGATGCACTATTGTAAAGTGGCTGTTCCACTGGATGTCATATGCACCAATTTGTAAGTCGCTCTAGATAAGAGCGTCTGCTAAATGACTTAAATGTAATGTAAATGTTGTTTCCTCAAATGCAGTGTATGATAGAGCTACAATGGTATGAGTCTCTACTTTTATCCAATGTAAAAATAAAAAAAGAAATTCAAATGTTGCTACATAAGACTGAATCCAGGTGTAGAGTCACATATTGTGGATAAAGAGTTACCTGTCTAACAGAACATAGAGGGTGTTCTTTAATGGAAGCCTCTCAAACACAATCCAGGTAGAATCAGGAATTCCCCAGGGCAGGTGTCTTGGCCCCTTGCTTTTTAAATTTTTTACGAACGACATGCCACTGACTGAGTAAAGCCAGTGCGTCTATGAATGCGGATGACTCAACACTATACATGTCAGCTACTACAGCAACTGAAATGACTGCAAGGCTTAACAAAGGAATAAGTTAGTCCTAAATATTTCAAAAACTAAAAGCATTGTAATCAATAATGTGGAAATTTACCACGTTGAGGTGACTAAACTGCTTGGAGTAACCCTGGATTGAAAACTGTCAGTGTCAAAACATATTGATACAACAGTATCTAAGATGGGAAGAAGTCTGTCCATAATTTTTTATTTTACCGTTATTTTACCAGGTAAGTTGACTGAGAACATGTTCTCATTTGCAGCAACGACCTGGGGAATAGTTACAGGGGAGAGGAGGGGGATGAATGCGCCAATTGTAAACTGGGGATTATTAGGTGACCATGATGGTTTGAGGGCCAGAATGGGAATTTGGCCAGGACACCGGGGTTAACACCCCTACTCTTACGATAAGTGCCATGGGATCTTTAATGACCTCAGAGAGTCAGGACACCCGTTTAACGTCCCATCCGAAAGACAGCACCCTATACAGGACAGTGTCCCCAATCACTGCCCTGGGGCATTGGGATATTTTTTTAGACCAGAGGAAAGAGTGCCTCCTACTGGCCCTCCAACACCACTTCCAGCAGCATCTGGTCTCCCATCCAGGGACTGACCAGGACCATAATAAAGAGTGTCTGTCTTCTTAACAGCACTATCAACAAGGAAGGTCCTACAGGACCTAGTTTTGTCGCATCTGGACTACTGTTCAGTCGTTTGGTCAGGAGCCACAAAGAGGGACTTAGGAAAATTGCAATTGGCTCAGAACAGGGGAGCACGGCTGGCCCTTGGATGTACACAGAGCTAACATTAATCATATCAAAGTGGAGGAGAAATTGACTTCATCACTACTTTTATTTGTGAGATTTATTGACATGTTGAATGCACAAAACTGTCTGTTTGAACTACTGGCACACAGCTCTGACACCCATGCATACTAGAGGTCGACCGATTATGATTTTTCAACGCCAATACCAATTATTGGAGGACCAAGAAAAGCTGATACCAATTAAAATTGGTCGATCGAGATATATATATATATATATATATGTGTAATAATGACAATTACAACAATACTGAAAGAACACTAATTTTAACTTAATATAACACAAATTAAAATCTATTTAGTCTCAAATAAATAATGAAACATGTTCAATTTGGTTTAAATTATGCAAAAAACAGTGTTGGAGAAGAAAGTAAAAGTGCAATATGTGCCATGTAAAAAAGCTAACGCTTAAGTTCCTTGCTCAGAACATGAGAACATATGAAAGCTGGTGGTTTCTTTAAACATGAGTCTTCAATATTCCCAGTTAAGAAGTTAGGTTGTAGTTATTATAGGAATTATAGGACTATTTCTCTCTATACCATTTGTATTTCATATACTTTTGACTATTGGATGTTCTTATAGGCACTATAGCATTGCCAGCCTAATCTCGGGAGTTGATAGGCTTGAAGTCATAAACAGCGCTGTGCTTCAAGCATTGAGAAGTGGGGAAAGTGCTGTTTGAATGAATGCTTAAGAGCCTGCTGCTGCCTACCACCGCTCAGTCAGACTGCTCTATCAAATCATAGACTTAATTATAATATAATAAAACACAGAAATACGAGCCTTAGGTCATTAATATGGTCAAATCCGGAAACTATCATTTCGAAAACAAAACGTTTATTCTTTCAGTGAAAAACGGAACCATTCCGTATTTTATCGAACGGGTGGCATCCAGTCTAAATATTGCTATTACATTGCACCACCTTCAATGTTATGTCCTAATTATGTCAAATTCTGGCAAATTAATTACGGTCTTTGTTAGGAAGAAATGGTCTTCACACAGTATGCAACGAGCCAGGCAGCCCAAACTGCTGTGATATGATGAGAAATTAACAATCACCACATTGATTATTTGCAACGCAGGAAAAGCTAGTTAAACTAGTAATATCATCAACCATGTGTAGTTAACAAGTGATTATGTTAAGATTGACTGTTTTTCATAAGATAAGTTTAATGCTAGCTAGCAACTTACCATGGCTCCCTGCTGCACTCGCGTAACAGGTAGTCAGCCTGCCATGTAGTCTCGTGGAGTGCAATGTAAATCGGCGTCCAAAAATGCCGATTACCGATTGTTATGAAAACTTGACATGGGCGATTTTATCAGGGCCTATGCCGATTAACCGGTCGACCTCTAATGCATACCCCACAAGACATGCCACCATAGGTCTCTTCACAGTCCCCAAGTCCAGGACAGACTATGGCATAGTACTACATAGACACAGTACTACATAGAGCTATGACTGCATGGAATTCTATTTCACATCAAGTAACTCATGCAAGCAGTAAAATGTTAATTTTAAAAACACTTTATGGAACAGCGGGGACTGTGAAGCAACACAAACATAAGCACAGACATACACATGCGATAACATAAGCACTACACACACACGTACACATGGATTTTGTGTTGTAGATACGTGGTAGTATTTAACCTTAATTGATTTAACTAGACAAATCAGTTAAGAACAAATTCTTATTTACAATGACGGCCTACCCAGGATAACATTGGGCCAATTGTGCGCCACCCTATGAGACTCCCAAATACAGCCGGTTGTGATACCGCCTGGAATCGAACCACGGTTTGTAGTGACACATCTAGCACTGTGATGCAGTGTCTTAGACTGCTGCACCACTCGGGAGCACACATGTATTGTAATGTTTTTTAAATTGTACAACTGCCCTAATTTTGCTTGACCCCAGGACAGTAGCTGCTGCCTTGGGATCAGCTAATGGGGATCCATAATAAATGCAAACAGTGTATCTGTACACAGGTCAACAATATTGAATTTGGAGTTAGTAATGAATAAAGAAATACAACTCCTGTAGGGACAGTGCTCTTCAAAGTGTTCTTCAAAACACAGCCTCTGCATTTCTGGCCTGGGCATGGGGATTCTGTGTGTGTCCATTTTCATCTGCCAAGGTAAGGTTGACCTCCTGTAGAGCAGGGTACTTAGGGCAAGAAGTTTTTCCTGACCACGGGAAACTGGGCACGCACACACACCCTACCTCCCAAACATTTCCACTGGTCTACGCAGCAGAGCTGAAAACCTTGATGGGAAGCATTTCTTCCTTTGGCATCTATTTGTTTGAGTCTCTAAACCGCTATAGGCCATTACCACAGCAGCCAGTAACACATTCATCCCTTCTTTCCTCCATCCCCCTTTCCTGCCCTCTCTTTAATACAATAGATCTAAGGTAATAGAATCAAGCCCACTAAGCTACAGCTCGCTCTCCTCTCCTCCGTCATTGGTATAGTAGGGGAAAGTCCTCTCTGGTATCTCCTGTGGTTAACATCATATTGTGCTCCTCCTAGCTTGTCATGTGGTTGAGGCTTTGTACCCATACCGCGACAGCAAACATGACCACATTTTCCTAGATTGTATTGTATGTCTGAACTGGCATAGATATGGCTCAGATTACAGATAGCCTCCTCTCTTAAAGACAGGTTCTGGGGATTGGTCTAGGACAGGTTTCGAAACCAACCAAGGTCCTCTACAAAAGCATTGTGAGACTGAGAACTAGACCCAGACCAACTCTATGTGCCATCTTTTCTCAATGTAATGAGTGCAATAACATATGCACTATGCAGCTGTGACTATAACAATGGATATTAGAAATTATTTTGCGCATCTATAGCATTTCAAATGCTGCAGTTCTGCCTTTTGTATAATGTTAACCTGAGATTGAAAAATACACATACCGAGCAGCTGTCCTCATGCCCTACTTACTGTATTGTATTGTTAAATCACATTAAATGTACACTACAATAGGCTGCTAGTACAGGATAATGTGTTTGTAGAGGTTATGTATGGCTTTAATGTTCTGCACCGGCAGTTATTGTCATGGTCCTTCTCTTTCATCCACAGCGGGGGAAATTGACTGATTCACAAACAGAACCTAAACCTGCATCAGCAGCACCTGATAAATAAAACACAGTCAAACAGGTCTTCCACCAACACAGCACAGCGTTTTGTAAGGATTCCTTTGGTACTAAAGTAAACAGCACACAGAATGTAATGCTGGTGATATCAATGCTGAGAAGTGGGCCCTACCGTCCGAGGCAACTGCTGAGAGAAACATAAAAACCATGGGTCCCCTTACACCAACTTTACTATGAAATTACACAGAGGTACACGATATATTCAAAAGTATGCGGACTCACCTTAAAAATTTGTGGATTCAGCCATTTCAGCCACAACCGTTGCTGACAGGTGTATAAAATCGAGCACACAGCTATGCAATCTCCATCGACAAACATTGTTAGTTGAATGGCCTTACTGAAGAGCTCAGGGACTTTCAACGTGGCACCGTCATAGAATGCCATCTTTCTAACTCTGCTAGAGCTGCCCCTGTCAATTGTAAGTGCTGTTATTGTGAAGTGGAAACATCTAGGAGCAACAACGGCTCAGCCTGAAGTGGTAGGCCACACTAGCTCACAGAACGGGACAGCCAACTGCTGAAGCACTTCATCTGACCTCAGTAGTGAGTGTTGCAACTGAGTTCCAAACTGTTAAGTTCATGTTTTAAGTATCCCTATACTTCTGCTATTACGGAGCTATCACTGAGTCAAGAGTGCGCATGCGCAGGAAGTCTTGTCTTTGATGGACCTGGCCTTGAGTGTAATGGCTACTTGCAGTGTGTTCATATAGTATAGTAAACTTGTTAAACTGGAACCTGGTCGTTGTGTCATTTCGAGTTAACACAAACTACCTTTGAAAGCAACGTCAGCACAATAACTTTGTCAGGAGCTGCATGAAATGGGTTTCCATGGCCGAGCAGCCGCACACAAGCCTAAGATCAGCATGCGCAATGCCAAGCGTCGGCTGGAGTGGTGTAAAACTCACTGCCATTGGACTCTGGAGCAGTGGAAATGGGTTCTCTGGAGTGATGAATCACGCTTCACCATCTTGCAGTCTGACGGACGAATCAGAGTTTTGCGGATGCCAGGGGAACGCTACCTGCCTGAATGCATAGAGCTAAATGTAAAGTTTGGTGGAGGAGGAATAATGGTCTGAGGCTGTTTTCATGGTTCGGGCTAGATCACTTAGTTCCAGTGAAGGGAAATCTTAAAGCTACAGCATCGAATGACATTCTAGACCAGAGGTCACCATCCAGTTGATCGCGATCGACTTGTCGATCTCCAAGACATTTCTAGACGGTCGCCAAACAATTCTGCACAAACTCTGCCTTCCCGGAGGGCCTGGAGAGGAAATCCAAGTGCACTATGCCACCGCTGGCCAATCAGATTGCTCAGATGACCGAGTCTGCAGTAACGAGGCAGGCATAAAAGAAAGCTATGGCAAAATTGATACTGTGAGATTTCAAAACCATGACTAGAGAGAGACTGTCAACAAATACAGAAAAGAGCTGCTGTTTTTATGAGTGAGGGTAAGTTCTTAGTCAGCATTGTCAACACTTTGATATGCCATAAAATGTGCCTTGTTCCCATTTCCACTCAGCGCTACAAAAAGCAGTGCAGCAGTACTGAATGAGTAGGAAACTGTATCTATAGGCTTGCGTTGTTATTATTAGCAACTTGGGTCTTTTAATATCGAGGAATATTTCACTTTCTCTGTTCATATGAGTAACAACATGAATTTGTGCATGAGGCAGAAATAATGCGGCGCGACTCGAGTTTCGCTATCAGCTGGAAGACAGTGTCCCTTTTTGGTCAGTATCAGTGGAGGAAAGGGGGAGTGAAGGGATGTTGAGGGGAACCCTCATTCTCCTCTCTTCTCACCGCTGAGACTGACCATCAGATGCAAGCACCATCAGTCCAGTAAAATAAAAAGCTAATTATTTAAATGTATGCTCACTCAGCTGTGCCTCTCACATACAATGGAGCTATTACCGGTGTGATCATATAGCCTACCTCAATTTTTTAAATCAATTAAAAAAAATGTCCCAAACAATGCATTGGCAGGTAAATTCAAGCAAAGCCAATATGCGGTGATAATGTATTGAGCCTATAGCTTACTGCACAAACCTCATTGCTACGGTACTGTTTTTAATTGGTTTATGTTGCATAGGCTTACATTTTTTAAGTCTGAGCAGTAGATCTCGGCATGCATTTTGACTCAGAAAGTGATCTTGACTCAGAAAAGGTTGGTGATCACTGTTCTAGATGATTCTGTACTTCTAACTTTGTGGCAACAGTTTGGGGAATGCCCTTTAGTGTTTCAGCATGGCAATGCCCCCGTGCACAAAGCAAGGTCCATACAGAAATGGTTTGTCGAGATCGGTGTGGAAGAACTTGACTGGCCTGCAGAGACTTGACCAACACCAGCGCCTGACCTCACTAATGCGCAAGGGTGAATGGAAGCAAGTCCCTGCAGCAATGTTCCAATATCTAGTGAAAAGCCTTCCCAGAAGAGTGGAGGCTGTTATAGGAGCAAAGGGGGGACCAACTCCATATTAATGCCAATGATTTTGGAATGAGATGTTCGTGTCCACATACTTTTGGTCATGTACTGTACTTGAATGAGCACATTCAGTGCAGTGACTGGAAAAATACCATTCAGCTGTCATGTGCCCTGGGGGTATCATAGGCGCCCCCATCCCATTTCAATTCAAGGGGCTTTATTGGCATGGGAAACATGTTAACATTGCCAAAGCAAGTGAAGTAGATAATACACAAAAGTGAAAAACAATCAAATGAACAGTAAACATTACACTCACAGAAGTTCCTCTCTCGTCACAGTTTTATGACTTAACGACATGTCGTAAATTCATGGAAGGAACCCTTTCCCCCTTTGGACATGCAGTATTGAGAGAGAGAACAAAGAACTAGACTTAGCCAAACTCCTAAGCCCCAAAATGGGAGAATGAAACTTCTCTACTTCTGAGAATGTGGAAATGGTCCGTGGACACAAAGGACAGTTATGACGAGTGTGTTTCATTTGGTGATATCGTGATCTCATGAAGGACAGGAAACACACATAACGGTATCTCTTAAAGTGTACATTTCCCAGCTGTCAGGTTTACATCTAAATATTGTGAAACGTATGTGATTAAACATGAAACCATTTGTGAAAAGATGTAATTTGATGTTAACCTTCTAAATGAGAAAATATGGGTTTTTATATAAAGTTAACCAAGTCAGTAACCACGCCCACGAGAGCATAGACATTACGTCGGCGTCATGGACCGGCCCTTTTCTCTGAAGTGTATAAAACCACCCGTGACGAAATTTACATTTCATACCAAAGAGACCAACGGTAAGCCGGACGTCTCGAATTGTTAAGATCACGCAAACCCCGGTGTAAGCTAAGGTTGCAAATGTTAGAATTTCTAAGACTAGAAAACATGTCGCTGATGCACTATAACTCTACCAAAGGACAAGACCATACCACGTGGAGCATTGGCTACACGGCTGGAAATGGTTCAACTCTGAGACTATCGATCACTACAGAATAAGAGCAAATCTTAGACATAATTACTAGTCTGCAGCTAGAAATGACGTAAGTCTAGAATGAGAATACCGACAACCGCGGAAGCATCTATCTATGAGAACATTTCCGAATGGTACCAACTACAACCACGAAAGACATCGTGACTTCTGGGAAAGTGAACCAGAGACTCTGATGAACCCTACAGGACGATCAAGGATTCCAACAGAAGACAAACATATATATTTCAATTATTCTCGAATGAGCGGCCGTTCATGTGAAAAGGATTAGCATTTCAATGAATATAATTATAGACTGTTTGTAGTGAATCCATTTTGTCTTTCCCGCTCTCTCAGTCCCCACCCCTTTCCTTTGTCTACCAAGCTGTCATATCGGCTTAGCCCACTAGGGAATTCTCTATCATTGTTAGTAACCAATATCTACTGTTGGTTTGTTAAGCATTTCTGTGATTATTTAGTTAGTAAATAAATAATTAAGCCAATTTGTATATTGCTGATAATGGAAACAAGGGTTCGTGCAGATAACCAAGAATTTTACGACGTTCAGATGAGACTGAGAAGGTAAAGAATAATTAATGACCGATTGATGACTGAAATGCAAAAGATCTTTAGATCGCTAAGAGTTAATTCAGAAGACGGAACTCCTTAAATAAACATCTCCGTGGTGCCCCAGGTTATTAATTAGTTAATTGTTGCACGATTTAATTCAATCACGTAATCAATTAAACATTAGATAATCAATTTGATAAAATAGCATGTCATTAATGAGTCACAGACACGACACAGCCATTTTGTGACAGAACAGTCAGACGGTTTCTTCTAGTGAATGGAAGTTTGGGGTGTATCTGGAGAAACTGCTATTTGGGGGCCAATTCTTTAGTCAGATGGTTTGCAATGTCTCCCTCCTGACACTGGCCATGACACATGTAACGCTGTAGTTAATGTGTATGTGTCTGTCTGTCTGTCTGTCTTTGCACCATGCTGATACCCTGTGTGAGGTTGAATGGGTTAACACCTCTGCGCGCCACACGACTTCAGAGGTAAACAAAGAATTAACCCTTGAAATTTAGCGCGCCATGCAAGTCCATTCAAGTTGAGGAAAATTATAAAATGACAGTTCCATTGCTGTGTTGCACCGTGTGACGTTTATGGTCTGACTGAATGAGAATAACCTTCCTGAACTCAAATGTATAGTTGTGCTATGACTGAGTGTGTGGTGGGGTTTGACCTTTAGGAGTTATTGCCTTGATATTTTAATGGGAGAATAATACATAACGCAAAGGGATTTTTTATTGTATTTATGAATTATTAGACCTAAATGACCCTTTACCTTAAATCTATTTTTTTCTCTTACATTTCATTTAAACAGATCATTAACTTAAGCAGTCAAGTTGCTGTCTACGGAGAAAAAAATTGCCAGAAATGCCAGTGAATCAAGATGACACACGCTGATTTATACACCAAAACATCCTTACCCCGAGCTCTACCTATAAAATGAAAAACCCAAACAGCTTCCCATCTGTCTTGTTGGGGGAAGAAGTGCTTAAGCAGTGCTTAGCAAGCAAACAGCAAGAGCAGGGAGATCATTTTAGAGTTATTCAAAATGCCTAACTGGGCCCATCAACATGAGTTATCCCAGCACTGTGCTGCTCTGCAGACTGCTATTGGTCTGGTTACTGGGAAGTAGTAGCTCCTCTGAGACCTGATACAGCTATGATAACAGCTCTGGGAACAGCAAAGACACTGTACTTGGAATTGACAGAAGCAAAAAGCCAACTTGCTTGTAAGAATTTCAGAAAGAGCTTGACAGAATAATTGTGAGATGACAGTATGGGTACTTGGAGAATATTGCAAGATGATATTGCAAAGTAATCTGGTGATTTAGAGTCACAAAAAGTCAGGAGCAGTGTGTGCGCCCGCGCGCGTGTTCGTTCTTACTTTCTCAGGTGGTCATGCTCCTTCAGAAACAGTTCCGTTCTTCTGTTGTTTACTCCTGAGCCACTCTTGTATGTCCTGTTAGACAGAAAGAGAGAATGGGTTTCATTAATATAACACAGTGCATATAAATTAGACAAACAACTCAAGATGACATCACTGCTATGACCATATGAAATATTTACTGAGAAATTGATCCTGATTAATCTAAGGTATTACCAAATTCAGCCACGATTGTATCAAACACAACATCTATGGATTCATCAATGTGACCATTTGACACAAGGTTGGTCTGACACAAGGTTTGTCTATGCAGTTACAGTCCAAGCAGACGGGCACAGGTGGTAAAAGGAGGAGTTCATGTATAATAGGAGGCCAGCCATGCTGAGGTGGTTTAAAGAGCCAGCTATAGGACTGCAGTAGATGTACAGCTCTTTTAAAGCAGCCTGGCCTGAATGGAAAACACTGAGGATGGTTTCTCCTGCTGTCAACATCACCATGTAAAATTAACTCAAGTCGCTCTGGATGATTGTCTTAGTCAGTTTAACTCTACCTACACGTACATATTACCTCAACTAACCGGTGGCCCCGCACATTGACTCTGTACCGCTACCCCATGTACATAGCCTCACTTGTTATGTTACTGCTGCTATAATTATTTGTTACTTTTATTTTCTATTTTTAACTTAACTCTTATTTGTAAAAAAAAAATTAAAAAAATAATCTTGAAACTTCTTAAAGCATTGTTGGTTACGGGCTTGTAAGTAAGCATTTCACTGTAAGGTCTTGTTGTATTAGGCGCATGTGACCAATAAGATATTTGATTTGTCTGCTAAATGACTCAAATGTACTATTTGGGCCTCATGATATTATCCCAACACCGTGGTGCCGTTACAATATGTATTACGATTCTATATGTATTAAGATTTGATACTGGGATTTTATTACGATGATGTTCCAAACATATTGCTCACTATACTGTCTGCTGCAGAGAGACGAGAGCATGAGAAAATGAGTTAAATCAGTGATGGAAATAAAAGTGCTGAAGACATGTTGGCTTACTATTTTAAAAGGATGAACAAGCTATAGGATGAAAAACATCAGCGTTTCTGCGCAGGTACAGCAGACTAGCGCTAACTGGCGCTAACTAGCTATACTTTGACACAAATCGATACTTGGAGTCAAAGTATTGTTATAATATCCAAAATAATATTGCGATATGCAACTAGTGATTTTTTCCACCATCACTAGTGCTGGCCCGGAGTGCTGCTCAATTGCTTGGTGTGTGTTGGCCAGAGTGATCTGTTGACCCAACTAGGGCCATAAGGTAAACTCACCACATTCCTTACAAATGTGCGCAAACACAACCTTCAAACGAGGCTACAAAGAAAACTAAATGGGACTGTAGCGACTGTGTTGACTTCAAAATCGGTGGTGTGAACTAGGTTTCAATTCAAGCATTGATCGACATGGTAATGCCTCTATAGTATTGGAGAAAAGTTGAAAAACACGGATCCTCCGTTACATCGTGACGGGTCATGTCGTAACGTACAGCACGCATAAAGCATTATTTCTGTCTTACAATCTCTCTCCACCAGGTGTAGCACTTCTCTCATCGTTTAAAAACAAGAAATGGACAGTGACAGGGGTAATGGGGGGATACCTAGTCATTTTTTGCATCATCATTGCATGCGATCATCCTTCTCAAAGCTGCTGTTTACTTCTAAGATCACTTTAGCTAAAAACCCGATTCAAATTCGACACAAACCTTCAAATAGGTATGTAATGACACATTATATAAACTCTTTATAGTGTTTCAATTACATTTTAGAGGCGATAAGGTGATAAGTTGGACAGATCGAGTGAAAAAAAGCAATTTGCCCACACAACATCTCTCCTTCTCACTATCACGCATTAGTTTCGCTTCCCCTCCCGCCATTTTTAAAAAGACCTGACGGGGCTCATTGCCTGCTTGAATTATGCAGAAACGGACAGCGTTTAGGTCATATAATTGATTCTGTTGGAAAGGGGAGAAATTGTGCTTTACAATGTTATTGACATTACAGTTGATCTGGAAGTATTACGTTTTTGGGGCGCTAAAATAAGGGCAATTGTACGGACCAAGGCGATGTACGAGTTTACGTTAGTTGTGGGAAAATTATATTGAAAATGGATGACGAGGTAATAATGGAATGGTCCACATCTCAGAGGGATTGTCTGGTCATTGCTACAGTAACAACGTTAGAAGTCTTGCTGGTCATTGCGCTAACGCTAGTTAGCATTGGCTCGCAAAACTACCTCCAACTTCCTTCATACTGGACACAGACATAAAAATGATATCCACTAGTTCATACGACTCTGGGGAAGTAGATACCAAAATGCAGAAGAATCCTTTAAAGATGGCTGGAGCAGTGTGTGTGTGTGGTATGGTTGTAAACAGAAAAATCCCTCATTGTGACTGCTTACTTAAGCAGCCACACACACCCAGTCAGGTATGCAGAAGATCTACTGCCACCTGGTGGGCAACAGGGGAATGTGTGCTACACAAGAAAGACACCACTCAGCCCCACACGCTTCAGGGTTTCTAGAACCATTTCAATAATGCTTAATTAAGTTTGAGCGGAAATAAAACCCTCGGGGGTTTGTGGTATATGGCCAATATACCACGGCTAATGTGTCGTTGTCGCATTGCGTCATGCCTAAGAACAGCCATTAGCCGTGGTATATTGGAAATATACCACACCTCCTCGGGCCTTATTGCTTAAGTCTATACTGTTCACCATGTAGCCTACACAACGGCACACTCACAGAGTAGATATGAGCACCCAGCAACCCGTCGACAGCTCCTTAGCGCTACTCTCAATTCCCACTGCAGTGGGTGCTATAGGAAGTGGCTGCTGGACTAGCTATAGGCTGTAAGCCCATAAGCACTTTATTGATGCTCTCCTTCCTCTCCACTGACCTGGGAAAGGAGAGGCAGCCATTGTTTCAATACTTGATCCAGGAGGGGATGAATGCATAGAATCAGAACACTAATAGTAATTTAATAAGATCTCTATGATCGAATGTCTCTGCTGTAAACAAGAAGCTTGACATCTAGCCTCTTATATAGCAAGTTAGCAAACCGAACGCATAGCTGGAGCCCTGAGCTAGATATAATTTGACACATCTTAGATTTCTTATAGTTTTAATTAACTTCTAGTTATAAGCAGTGGCGTAGCACAGTATTGAAAATCCTACCATCGGTATACGGTATATCGCCCAAACCTACTAGAGGGGGAACATCCATGGTGGATAATGTGTTATGCCATGTTGGCAGGGATCTTTTAAAATATACTTATTGGGGGATTTGGCATTGTCTGGTTACAGGAAGTAATACATCACTTAAGAAATAATGCAAACAGTATTGATAAGAGTACGCATGATTGCATGGTGAACTTATAAAACAGCGCAACATACTATATTGATTCAAAGTGACCCAACAACGGTATGCAACATTACAGTAGAGTTTGACATATAAGCTAAGTAACTAGCATGGCCACGAAACAAACCGTTGCAAGCTGCCATAATATTGATCGACATAACATGAATTGATATATGGGAAGTCTCAAAGGACACCATTGAATGACACGAGGCTGAAAACGTGCCCGATCGGGTTGCCAAGATGACTTACTAATACAGTCCAAATCTGTATGAAGCTTGAACATACTGTACAGTCTATGGGTAGGAAGAACAATTGGATACAACAGTTCTTGTACTAGAACAGATGGCAAATTATTTTTAGTCCAGTCAGCCAAGTACCAAAGAAGGCAAAATGACTCTAGGTCCATTTTATAACGACTGTATAGTATCATGTATTGCTGTATCAGAAAAACTGAAATGGCCTTAGAACTTGTGGAACTTGACAAAATGGACAACTGTTACAGAATAGTGGTGAAGCATCCCAGTGGTGCCCTGACAGAATACCACCTCTACCATCTCCCTCTCTATTCCATCACTTTCTCTCTGTTTCCCAATTTCTCTGAGTTTCATGGATATGGAAGCTCTGAGTCTCTGCATCTGCATGACTGCCTGTGTCTCTCAACTCAATGCTTGATAGTACAAGACAATAGGGGTTCTTGTTAGCTTAGCGCTGTTGTATTGATTATGAGCACTGTCGTTAGCTTCAGTAGCTTGGCTATTAGTGTGCGTTAGTTCAGCCTTAGCACGCCACAAGATTCAAGCACGTGGGCTTTGAAAGCACTACAACACCAGTCTAAATCCTTGAGGAGCAGCATGTACAGCGACTTCGGAAAGTATTCAGACCCCTTGACTTTCTGCATTTTATTACGTTACAGCCTTATTCTAAAATGTATTAAATAAAAAGTCCTCCGCAATCGACACACAATAACCCATGACAGAGCAAAAACAGGTTTAGAAATGTTTGCAAACGTATTGAAAATGAAAAACAGAAATACCTTATTTACATAAGTTTTCAGAACCTTTGCTATGAGACTTGAAATTGAGCTCAGGTGCATCCTGTTTCCATTGATCATCCTTGAGATGTTTCTACAACTTCATTGGAGTCCACCTTTGGTAAATTCAGTTGATTGGACATGATTTGGAAAGGCACACCTGTCTATATAAAAGGTCCCAGAGTTGACAGTGCATGTCAGAACAAAAACCAAGCCATGAAGTCAAAGTAATTGTTCGCAGAGGTTGTGTGTGTAGATTGAGGGTATTTGTTTTTTAGAATAAGGCTGTAACCTAACAAAATGTGGAATAAGTCAAGGGGTCTGAATACTTTCTGGAGGCAGTGTATGTAGTATCTCATTTCCCAATGTGTATGTTAATGCTTACAGTACATCATACACCATGTAGGCTACATGGATCAGAATGCATACAATAAGAAAAATGCTCCTTTGGGGACTTTAGTGATGACTAAGACAGGATAGGAATACGATTAAAACAAAGCTCACATTTCCCATCACATTATGTGGGTGGGCAGTAATGTCCTTTTCTCAAGCAGAACAATTATAAATTCAGTCCACAGCCAACAGAACAGTGAAAGGTTCATTCCCAGGCACCATGATGTTTGATTTATTGTGGAGCACAAGGAGAACACACATGACTGCATGGAACAACAGAGAGCACTGATGAATAAGGCTATATGCTTATATAAAGGAGGGGTGTGTGTGTGCTCAATAGGAATCCTGCAGTGATCTTGTGGTGCGGCCTGACGCATCTTACCATAGATCAATAAGCCATTAGAGCAGACAAGAGTCATGGTCTGGTTGCCTAGCCCTCATTTAAATCTCCTCATTCACTACCAAGCCAATCAGTGGAGCACTGAGCACCTTCTCTCTCATTAGAGGCCCATGGGTGTAGGGCTGGCCGGTAAACCATTTAAAAAAAAAAAACATATCTGTATTCATTCAAGGACCGGTTTGGATTTTTACTTTACCTTCTATTAAAAAGGCATTTTAATGTTTGATTTATTATACACTGCTCAAAAAAATAAAGGGAACACTTAAACAACACAATGTAACTCCAAGACAATCACACTTCTGTGAAATCAAACTGTCCACTTAGGAAGCAACACTGATTGACAATAAATTTCACATGCTGTTGTGCAAATGGAATAGACAAAAGGTGGAAATTATAGGCAATTAGCAAGACACCCCCCAAAAAAGGAGTGATTCTGCAGGTGGTGACCACAGACCACTTCTCAGTTCCTTTGCTTCCTGGCTGATGTTTTGGTCACTTTTGAATGCTGGCGGTGCTCTCACTCTAGTGGTAGCATGAGACGGAGTCTACAACCCACACAAGTGGCTCAGGTAGTGCAGTTCATCCAGGATGGCACATCAATGCGAGCTGTGCCAAAAAGGTTTGCTGTGTCTGTCAGCGTAGTGTCCAGAGCATGGAGGCGATACCAGGAGACAGGCCAGTACATCAGGAGACGTGTAGGAGGCCGTAGGAGGGCAACAACCCAGCAGCAGGACCGCTACCTCCGCCTTTGTGCAAGGAGGTGCTCTGCCAGAGCCCTGCAAAATGACCTCCAGCAGGCCACAAATGTGCATGTGTCAGCATATGGTCTCACAAGGGGTCTGAGGATCTCATCTCGGTACCTATTGGCAGTCAGGCTACCTCTGGCGAGCACATGGAGGGCTGTGCAGCCCCACAAAGAAATGCCACCCCATACCATGACTGACCCATCGCCAAACCGGTCATGCTGGAGGATGTTGCAGGCAGCAGAAGGTTCTCCACGGCGTCTCCAGACTCTGTCACGTCTGTCACATGTGCTCAGTGTGAACCTGCTTTCATCTGTGAAGAGCACATGGCGCCAGTGGCGAATTTGCCAATCTTGGTGTTCTCTGGCAAATGCCAAACGTCCTGCACGGTGTTGGGCTGTAAGCACAACCCCCACCTGTGGACGTCGGGCCCTCATACCACCCTCATGGAGTCTGTTTCTGACCGTTAGAGCAGACACATGCACATTTGTGGCCTGCTGGAGGTCATTTTGCAGGGCGTTGGCAGTGCACCTCCTTGCACAAAGGCGGAGGTAGCGGTCCTTCTGCTGGGTTGTTGCCCTCCTACGGCCTCCTCCACGTCTCCTGATGTACTGGCCTGTCTCCTGGTAGCGCCTCCATGCTCTGGACACTACGCTGACAGACACAGCAAACCTTCTTGCCACAGCTCGCATTGATGTGTCATCCTGGATGAACTGCACTACCTGAGCCACTTGTGTGGGTTGTAGACTCCGTCTCATGCTACCACTAGAGTGAGAGCACCGCCAGCATTCAAAAGTGACCAAAACATCAGCCAGGAAGCAAAGGAACTGAGAAGTGGTCTGTGGTCACCACCTGCAGAATCACTCCTTTTTGGGGGGTGTCTTGCTAATTGCCTATAATTTCCACCTTTTGTCTATTCCATTTGCACAACAGCATGTGAAATTTATTGTCAATCAGTGTTGCTTCCTAAGTGGACAGTTTGATTTCACAGAAGTGTGATTGACTTGGAGTTACATTGTGTTGTTTAAGTGTTCCCTTTATTTTTTTGAGCAGTGTATTAAACATTCAGTAATGAGTAAAAAAAATTATAGCAATCACCCTTTTTATCGCCAGTAAGAAAACGGCTAAAAGCTGAGAACTGCTAGCTAACTTTCTAGCACGACAAGTCAACAACTTCAGGAGGGCAAGCTTGGCAAAACCCCCAGAAGTAGGTTGACTACGCACAAATAAGAACTGTAATTGAATCCAAAAACAGTCAAAGGGGAGAATTATTATTCTCATGAAGGAAACTTGACGAAATACAGGCATATACTAAGACAAAAATTTGTGACAGTGACAACAAACTAGCGCAGGAAATGAAGAAATGTATGAAAATGCAGGAAGTGAATGCTAGAATTCAACAAATAACTATGGAAATGGGAACCATTGGTTGAGTACCAGAGTGAGGTTACAAAATAGGATTTTCAATCCTATGCAATGTTCTACAAATAGGCCTACTTAAAAAAAATACAAATATTTAACTAGGCAAGTCAGTTAAAGAACAACATTTTATTTACAATGACGGCCTACCGGGGAACAGTAGGTTAACTGCCTTGTGTAGAATGACAGTTTTATCTTGTCAGCTCTGTGACTCGATCTAGCAACCTTTCGGTTACTGGTCCAACGCTCTAACCACTAAGCTACCTGCCGACTACTTCACTGTCAGTTTTGTATTCCTATTATTTTCGGTTGAAGTTTATTTGAACAGTATAAAGCAATCAGAATGGAGAAAGTTCATTAAAACTACTAAGAATAAATGTGTTGCCATGCACTACCGCTAAGCCTATTTAAAACTATTTTTATTCAGAAACATCAAATACCATCAAAAATATGAAAACTACAGTGATATGATAATTTTGGTTTCACAGGTCTAACAATAACATGGCTATATACAGGGTGTAACAGTACCGACTCAATGTGCATGGGTACGAGGTAATTGAGGTAGCTACGTACATGGGTTGGGGTAAAGTGACTAGGCAACAGGACAGATTGACAGTAGCGGCAGCGTATGTGGTGAGTGTGAAAGTGCCTATAAAGAAAGTTTCAATGCAGCGTTTTACCCTTTCATTGTATATGCTTTCGTCATCCTGCCCGAAGTGGATGAACTGTCACTAAAACATTTTTTATTAAACTTCAACATCTAAACAGCATACAGGACTGGTATTCTATTTTCTTTTATTTTCACTGTTAAATGATCAGGGATTTGAGACACACATGAGGGCGTGTTCTTACATAGAGAACCATAATAATCAATATAATCAAATGCTTTATCAATCACCCTTTTCAGTTGAAATAGTCGACAATCTGTTGTTTCAAGTCAGTACAAATGGTAAGACAGGATCTATGGAGGGAGGGATGGCTAGAGGGAGAAATACTCACTCAATGTCTTTCCGGACAGAGCCCAGCAAATCTTCTCTCTCCCGGATGGCAAGGAAGTTGGCTTTGGTTTTGT
This sequence comes from Salvelinus fontinalis, assembly GCF_029448725.1. Lineage (NCBI taxonomy): Eukaryota > Metazoa > Chordata > Actinopteri > Salmoniformes > Salmonidae > Salvelinus > Salvelinus fontinalis. The sequence goes on from NC_074688.1 coordinate 27,096,114, forward strand.
GGAATTCGTGAGTGTAGTCCTAGGGTACAGCAACAAAACAGGAGTAAAAGGAATGAAAAACCATTAACCAAGGAAGTGAAAATTATGCATGCAGAGCTCAAATTAGGACTAAGTTCTGATAGAGGAATAGGCGAGAGAGAGGGGGAGTGAAACAAAGAAAGAGAGGGGGAGAGATGGAGGGATAAAGAGAATAATGTAGAAAGTAAGAGAAGACAGACAGACCTGCAGAATGTCTCTGTGTCTCTGGAGCGTGTGCATCAGGGCTGCGTTGAGGGACGTCACACCTGGGGTGCTGGTGTACTCCGCCATCTTGTCGTTCACACCCGTGAGCTAAGAGACACAGCACCGTCAGTACACATACACACAACAATGCAAGATTCAACCATATTGGCATGCCTATGATAGTGAAGCTGAATACTACTTGAGGACCAAAATCCATTCTGAAATTTCATATCAACTTCATACAATGATAATTATTTGCTGGGAAGTCTTACTTTGGCCAGGAGCTGTTCAATCTCCACAGACATGGTCTCAAACATTCTATCCTGTGTCGAGTTGTTGAGGAGGGGAGTAGTATCCGAGTTACTATAGGGCAGAAAGGAAGACAAGGATGGAGAGAAAGACCATTAGGACTGGCAACATGTGGGCTTGGTGGAGGTACTGTATCGCCATATTTGTAACACCTAGCAGTTCTTTTAGATCCATAAACACTAAGAAAAAGCATGTTTAAAGGAGAATCTCCATTGAAAGTACTTTTTAGTCCAGAAGGCTTAATCTCGGTTCTGGGAAACTGGCCCCAAAGTTGTGGTGGCAGGCACTAGTCTCACCTGTAATGTAGGACCTAGGCCATTGGGAAAGGGTTAGGGACAAAAAAGGAACTGGTCTTAGTCTTACCTGTCTCCTCGACGGCCATCTCTGGAGCTGCTGTAGCTGGTACACAGTTTACTGAAGGACACCAGCTTCAGGTCCAGCTCATTCTCCAGCTGCCTGGCCTGCTTTCGCAAATCTGGGATGTGCAACATACATAGACACACACACCGTTTGGAATTGATTAACAGGGTTGGCGTCAACAGCAACGTACGCCTACAGAAAGATTGTAATCCAAATTGCTGAAATCAGTCATTTTAAATCAGATGTCTTGTTGTCTTTTTCGTATAGCTAGTTAAACATCTGAATTGATGTTAACGGTAGTTATCTATACAATAGTGGTAGACAGCTAACGTTCGCTAAGTGGAGACAAAAAAACAACCAGGCAACACTCTAATCATCCTGCTGCTGTTGACAATACAACTTTGCTGGCTAACCAACTACTTTAGTTAGCTAGCACAAAAACAATTTTGCTTAGGTTGGCTGATCATTTAGCTAAATAACTAATGTTAGCTAACTAAGTGAAACTGAAATCACATAGCTAGTTAATCAACTCGACAGCAACCTAACTAGTAAACTAACTAGTGTATACAACTAATCTAAAATAGCTTGCTACAACCTAAGGTTTGTATAGCTATGTGAAACTATTAGCTAGCTAGCTGACGAAGTTAACATTACATCGGTAAACGCTTCACTTGCTAGCAAAAGCTTGTTTTGCTAGCTAGCTAGCTGAGCTCTTAGACAGGCCACCCAACCCAACAGTGTCGATTTGCTCCATATTTGACAACACTTTTGGCCTGTAAACCCCATTATAATTTACCAAACATCGTTGTAAATGTATCCAATGGCTCTGTCTGATCGCACCCTAGTTGTGCCAGTTTGCCACCTCACCTTCCCAGTAGTTGCTGCTTCCTCCTGCCATTTTTGTCCAACGTCATCAGCTGACGCACGGCCCACCTACTGTACTTGGAAAACTCCTACAACTGTACACTACAACAGCGCCTCCCCGTGCTGTTAACTAGTCATGTGCAGCATCCATTGACAAACTGGTCAGAACCTTGGGAACAAAAAAAGCAGTGTATGTATAGCCTCAAACAGTAATTGATAGCGGAATGATTTTATGAGAGAGACAGCTACAGACCACACCTGCCAGCAGAAGAGAATAGGATGTTGCCGTTATAGCCTTCTTTTCATATAAACTGTGTCGACAAAAGCAATGAGGAATGTTGTGAAACTGGTCCTATTCTCTCTACATTCTTCTTCCCCTCCCCATAAAAATAAAATGGCAAATGCTAGTAGTCTGCAACACAAACAACTGCATTGACATCTCAAAATCCAGCCTATTAAACTGACTAAATGAAATCTGCGGTAACACATTTTTAACCTTTCACAGCAGCCACCATGCAAGTTGTCTTCATTCAAAACATAAATTCATTGGCCGTCCACTAGTGGCAATAGTGGGTCAATAGAAGATGCTACAATTGAGAATCTGCATTAACATTTTGCTGCTATGTTGCTGCTGAATGACATCTCTGAGAAGAGATTAGTGTGGAGTCAAACCAATGCAACGAATTAGGACATAAAACCATATTGAAAGAAAATGATTTATTTCATCAATGTGTCTTGAAGAATGTTCATGTCAGCATGGTCTGTCATATGGGGCTCCCGAGTGGCGCAGCAGTCTAACGCACTGCATCTCAGGGCTTCACTACAGACCCTGGTTCGATTCCAGGCTGTATCACAACCAGCCAAGACTGGGAGTCCCATAGGGTGGCGCACAATTGGCCCAGCGTCGTCCAGGTTATTGTTTGGCCGGGGTAGGCCGCCATTGTAAATAAGAATTTGTTCTTAACTGACTTGCCTTGTAAAATAAAAAGAATCACCACATACAAAGTAACAGGTTGGTTTGTTATGAAATGTGTGTTGTATAGTCAGGGTTAACTTGAATTGCACTTATTTTTCTCCCTCAAATACACTTGGCAACAGTACATTATCTACAATCAATTCAGTTTCATATAAAAAGAAACAAACATAACCATTTATCAAAACATCAACATCCATTCAGAAAACACACTCTCTCCATCTCTCTCTCTCACACAGAAAGTAAAACAAAAATAACTTAATTTCTCCCCCTCCCCTAAGATTAGCTGGCTTCGCTACAATATTGATTATGTGCAACTGAGATGAAAGCTAAGAGTCAGACACTCCTGTAGACTAGTGGTCCTCCACCCTGGTCCTGAATAACTACATGGTGTACAGGGTTTTGTTCCAGCTCAGCACTAACACACCTGGTTCAACTAACCAGTTACTCAATAAGACTTGATTGATGAGAGTATTGATGATGAGAGTAGAATTGGGAGGGTCAGTGTTGGCCTGGAACATGTCTGCACACGTCATACTCCTCATGACCAGGGTTGGTGACCACTGTTGTAGAGGAAGATGCCCTCCTCTCTAAACACTCTCCTGCCACTGCTGGATGGTTCTAGAGCAGACATTCTGCACATTTTCAATCATGTAGGGCTGACATCTACCATAAGGATTTGATAGAATTGTATTATATCAGATGTACAAATAAATCATGAATGAATGCATGAAAAGAATTAACAGCAAAAATAGAAAAATAAAAGTAAATTACAACAAAATATACATCTATGTTGCTGCCGATTATTAAAGCATGGTTAAGTAATTTGCCATCTTAAAAGGTCATTTTAAGAAATGAAACATTTTAAACAAGCTGGTCTATGTGTAGAAAAAAAAAAAAAGCATACATATTCTCTTAAAAATTGATTTTTTTTAAAGAAAACCATCCATTTGTAATCTACAGTATTTGCATCTATTTCAAAGTGCTTTCCTTGAACAATTAAATGGGGAATCATGCATTTGTATTTAACATACAGTGCGTGTAGTATAATGCATAGAGGGCCTTGTGCTGTATGTCCAAGAGGGCACATTAATAAGCAGAGGGCAATAGAAGTGAAAACACATACAGCCTGTGAACCCAGGCCCATTGCAAGTCTTCTGCTCTGAGAGTGCATCACTTAAAATACTCAAGACTCCCGGATGAATCCTGGACGACTATTATGTCTTCCATACCACCTGAGTATCTGATGGATCACAGAATATAATCTGTACTATGTCATAACCTGGACGAGATTCTAGTATATTTACTATGCTTCTAGTACCCACACCACCACGCTTCTGTACTATAGCCCTAAAAGAGAATGGGGTGTCTAACTCTACAGCATCCAAGGCACTGTGTTTGATGCTCCCTCTGAAAGATTGGCTAACTGGACTGGGACAACATTGACAAAAACCATGAGAAACAGACATTTCTTGAATCATTTCAAATTACTGTAGTTAGTGTATTCATTGGTACTAGTTCCAAGTATAAGTATCAAATACATATATGGACAGGTTGATGAGTGGTGAGCTGCAAAAGTGTGCATGTGTGTGTTGCGTGCATGAAAAAAAGAAAAAAAGGTTTTCCAGCTCCACTAGGCCTTTAGTGTGCATCCATGAACAGAGCTAAGCAGGTGCTGATTTGGACGATTCGGCTTGGACACCAGCCATAGAGGAGAGTTGTAGACTCTGAAACAGCTCTCTCTGGTAGGCTGGAGGAGGACAGGCAAATAGGACCTGGGGAATCTTATAGGAAAGGACAAGAACAAGCCCTCCCTGCTCCACCGCTTCCTCCAGTAAAGCAGAGCCACAGAGCACAATACCAGCCAACTCAACAGTCACCGGCATGGGCAGTAGAGCAATTCAACAGTAACAGAGTGATGCTGAGACTCAGATTTTTCATGTTTAAAATGTATGTCAAACAAAAACCTGTACAACTCTATGCACTCTAACTATTACAATTTCCACTGAACATTTTACATAAACTTATTTACATGAAGAACAGTGCAGCTGCAAATTTTGGTAACAGAATGACGGCACCAACTGCACAAACCATCATTCTGTTACTAAACTTCGCATCACCATTGTTCTTCAAGTAAATGTGTTTTTGTAAAATGTTCTATGGAAATTGTTAAAAGTAGTGCATAAGAGTTTTATGGTGTGTTAAATTTTGCAATCATTGGTTTTTGTTTTAAAGTGGAAAATCTGAGTCTCAGCAGCACTCTGTTAATGTGGAATTGCCCAGTACTAACAGGATCGTATTCATTAGGGCACACTGTAGCAAAATGTTTTTGAACAACAGATAGCAAAAACAAGCGTTTCTTGTTGTCCCTTCCCTGCTCCCGTCTGTTTGGTGCCTAACGAATACGAACCAGGTTGGCCGTGTATGTATGTGGGATCTCAGAGTTTGTCGGCGTTGGCGTAGAGTGTGTCCTCATCACTCTCGCTCTCATCCTGGAACTCATTGGAGAGCAGGGATTTTTTGGAGCCCATGGACGTGAGGCGTATCTCGTCCTCGTAATCGTCACGGTGCTGCCGCAGCCGGTGGAAGCCATCCTTCTGCTGGTTGGACTTAGCAGAACACACACACCAGATGATACAGGCTGTCACCACCAGGGCCGTCATGGAGGCCGCTGCAGGGAAGGAGAGACAAGCATAAAGTTTATTTGGAAAGTATTCAGACCCCGTGACTTTTTCCACATTGTTACCATACAGCCTTATTCTAAAATGTATATATTTTTTTTCATCCCCCTCAATCAATCTACACACAATACCCCAAAATGTCAAAGCAAAAATATGTAGTAGGGGGAAAAAAACAAATATTACATTTACATAAGTATTCAGACCCTTTACTCAGTACTTTGTTGAACCATCTTTGGCAGAGATTACAGCCTCGATCTTCTTGGGTATGACGCTACAAGCTTGGCACACCTCTCAAGCTCTGTCAGGTTGGATGGGGAGCGTCGCTGTACAACTATTTTCAGGTCTCTCCAGAGATGTTCAATCAGGTTCAAGTCCGGGCCACTCAAGGACATTCAAAGACGTGCCCTGTAGCCACTCCTGCGTTGTCTTGGCTGTGTGCTTAGGGTTGTTGTCCTATTGGAAGGTGAACCTTAGCCACAGCATGATGCTGCCACCACCATGCTTCACCGTAGGGATGGTGCCAGGTTTCTTCCAGACATGACGCTTGACATTCAGGCCCAAGAGTTCAATCTTGGTTTCATCAGAACAGAGAATATTGTTGCTCATGGTCTGAGATTCTTTAGGTGCCTTTGGTAAACTCCAAACATGCGGTCATGTGCCTTTTAATGAGGAGTGGCTTCTGTCTGGCCATTCTACCATAAAGGCCTAATTGGTGGAGTGCTCCAGAGATGGTTGTCCTTTTGGAAGATTCTCACATCTCCACAGAGGAACTCTGGCAGAGTGACCATCGGGTTCTTGGTCACCTCCCTGACCAAGGCCCTTCTCCCCCGATTGCTCAGATTGGCCGGGCGACCAGCTCTAGGAAGAGTCTTGTTGGTTCAAAACGTCTTCCATTTAAGAATGATGGAGGCCACTGTGTTCTTGGGGACATTTAATGCTGGGACATTTAATGCAGCAGAAATGTTGGGGTACCCTTCCTGAGATCTGTACCTCGACACAACCCTGTCTCGGAGCTCTACGGACAATTCCTTTGACTTCATGGCTTGGTTTTGCTCTGACATGCACTGTTAACTGTGGGAACTTATATAGACAGGTATGTGCCTTTCCAAATCATGTCCAATGAATTGAATTTACTACCAGGTGGACTCCAATCAAGTTGTAGAAACATCTCAAGGATGATCAATGGAAACAGGATGCATCGGAGGTCAATTTTGAGTCTCATACCAAAGGGTCTGAATACTTATGACAGTGAGTATGACAGCCCACTTGGAGTTTGCCAAAAGGCACCTAAAGGACTCTCAGACCATGGCACAAAACAAACGTGTCCTAAAAACTTACAGCATTTAACTTATTCACCTTGTTATACTCCCTACAATGAAAAATCTGTGGATGTGCCCTTGAGAAAAGCACATTACCCTAATTGCTCCTATAATAACAACGTCTGCTAAATGACAAAAATGTCAAAAAAATGTAATTGTCTGCAGTCATCTGGCAACATTACATAAAAGGTAACATCTCCACAAAAAACATTTCTCCTCATGCTTACCTGCAGTAGCCACAACAAACTCCCGGGGCAGGCCAAAAATACGGTTGTCCATGTCAAACTCTATGATGATGGAGCTGGCGGCTTCATATGACGACACAACCACCTCCTGCCGTTGTTGCTGGTAGCCATCAGCCACAGCCTCTATGTTGTGGTTTCCTGGTGCCAGAAGAGCATGGAAGTAGCCTCCCTCTGCAGTGAACACCCTCACACCCCCGTTCAACACTATCATGGCCCCCACGATGGGCTTCCCACTCTTATCCTTTACCACGCCACGCACACCTTTATGGACCTGGGAGACAGACGAAACACAGATTGAATGTAAAGTACACAGAACAAAAAGTAAGTAGCCATGTCCGAGCCAGAACGGCCGATAGGGCAGGAGCCTATATCCTGTTACTGTAGCGTAAGGCAGCTTGATGTGCAGTACAAGTACACATTCTAGCAAAGATTTTATAACTAAACCAAGATAGACCTTGTTGGCATGGGGATTCGATCCAGCAACCTTTCAGTTACTGGCACAATGCTCTAACCACTAGGCTACCTGCCGCCCCAACTGCGTTTGACAAATGCGTTTGATAAGTAACCAAATCGGAGTGCCGAAATGCATTAATTAATTATTATCAAACACACTCAATAACTCTTATCAACGCATTTGTGAACTTATTTAATGCATTTGTATCACATGGCCCCAGGTCAGAGATCAAGGGTATTACTGACCTCCACCAGCATGCTAAGCAGTGCCTTCCTGTTCTCAGCCCACAGCGTGGCCAGCTGCACGGCCGGGGGGAACAGACAGCAGCCTGTATACACCGTGATCTCTGGACAGTGGCCAAAGTCCACACTGAAGTCCTGGAACACAGACATACACACAGATCAGAAGAGGCAGATCATATTGGTGACCAATTTATAGTCCTGTCGTTCCAGGACTCAACCAGCAGATGCCTCTTTGGGCCCGGGGTGTCAGAACAACCCTCCTCCTATGAGAGGTATAGCATTAGATAGCATTAAGAAGCAGGGATTGATGGAACATACCTTCATACTGCCCATGTGACTTTGTCTCTCTGCTGCCCTGAGTACTCCATCTGGGATGTTACCCACTGAGGAGAGAAGAGAAGAGGAGGCTGAAACAGAGGCGTCAATAGATATATAGAAGCTATCCATCTTCTTTTCCAATTCACCACTTCCTTTTAATTCACTATACAGTCTATAGGTCACAGTGATCTATTTGCGGTGCTGTTGGTACATACTTTGGTCATTGCTTGGACATCCTGTATCCCCCAGGTGCATCTTGGGATGGTTTCTGGCGTAAACATTGGCCAGGTACTTCAGAGTTTCCTCATTTTCAACTGAAAAAAAGTACACTATTAGTTAACTATTTATCTTATAGTTTTCCCACTAAAGTATTCTATTTGGAGCCCTATGGTCCTACCTGGCTGTACAGGCTTGTCGTAGGGGTAAGTGGCCAACAGGGAGCCTCCATCCAGGGCTACAGAGAGTGTGAAGCCCCTCTCTAAGATCAGGTCCATCACTGCCCTGGTCTCTGGCTGAGCCTCCACCAGGCGCTGGGAGGCATTACCTACAACAGCAGCACACACAGACAGGACACCATCAGACATGTAAGGGCATGCAAGCATACACACACAAAACATCTGTCTATACACAAACAACAGCAGGTACTGACCGAAGAAGTCAGTGTCCAGATCTTTCCCGTGTGTGTTGGTCATGCCCACAGTAGAGGTGCACTGTTTCTCTCTGGCCAGCTCTCGTCCATCTGGGTTGATGGAGGGAAGGATGACAATCCGCGTCTCATTTATCAACTGTGGAGAGGAGAAGAGGGAGAAGGATAGAGAGGAATTGTGGGTAGAACAGGACATCAGTGATATTTAATGGGAGCTTTTGTATTTTACAACATCTCTAAACTTTTTAGAAAGTGTGGTAGATCAAGAAATCCACATGAATATTTAGCCATTTCTAGGCAACACAACTGTACAAGGGTGTGAATAATTTCACTAGGTAACGTAGTTATGATTGGTGTAGTAAAACCATCTCAGTTAAAATATCTCACCCTGGTGATGATGGGGTTCTTGCCGTAGTTGATGCAGAGGAAGGCAGCGAACTCCAGCAGCAGCTCTGTGCCCACAGGGGCGTTGCCATGGATACCTCCCACCAAGCGGATCTTGGGCTCGGCCGTTTCAGGCTCGTCTGGTTTGTTGGAAATCTCCAAGGCCCAGATGGTCCTGTACTCCACACTCTGGCCCAAACTACACAGAAAAATGCATGTTATTATCAGTTCCACTGTAGATAATATGGAATATGGTCACCTAGCAGACTCTTCTGCAAAGAGACGTAGACCGTAATTCAAACCATTTGGAGAGGTTTTGAGGTTAGCCATTAGAAGTACAGGGTGGCAGGTAGCCTAGTGGTTAGAGCGTTGGGCCAGTAACCGAAAGGTCGCTGGTTCGAATACCCAAGCCAACAAGGTGAAAAATCTGTCGATGTGCCCTTGATCAAAGGCACTTAACCCTAATTTGCTCCATGGGCGCCGTACTACTACGGCAGACTCTGTAAAACAATACATTTCAAAGCACCTATCTGGTGTATGTGACAATACATATACATTATTTATTTTTTTACATGACAAGATAAATTATTTTGATTAAGTGCAGTTACACTAGGGGTTAGAGGTCAGAGTTTACTATGCAGGGAGGTGACATTTTATGCGTTTAGCTAGGAGGTCAGAGGTCATAACTCAGGCCTACTTGTGCAGGGAGTTCCTCTTGGGAAAGTTGAGGTTTAGAGGTTAGTTGTCAGGTTAGGGTTTAGAGGTCAGGGGTCATAACTCAGGCCTACCTATGCAGGGAGGTGATCTTGGGGAAGTTGAACGTCAAACCCCTCAGGAACTCTGACAGCTCTTTGTAGCGTCTGTATCTGAAGCTGCTCTCTGTGACGGTGCTCTGAACCAGCTGCTCCAGCCCCTGGCCCAGAGACAGGTCCTTAATGAAGCTCTGGAACACCTCCTCTGCAGGGTCTTGGGTGGCCCTGGGGTCCATTGGGGCCTGGCCGTTGGGATCAGAACGCACCCGTGTCAGCCGGAAGTCTACCAGCTCCACCCCCTCCTCTGGCACTGTGGCATAGATCTTTACTGAGTTATACCTGAGAAGACGGGGAGGAAGGATTAGGCCATAGAGGTCATTCATTCTAGTTGTTCTGTTTCTATGGGTTAGTGTGTGGTTACCCTGCAGATAAACAGTTTTTTTTGGACCGGTCTTAGGTCTACATTTTAAACAAACCCTCAAATTTATCTCAGTTACTACTACGGTCCTGTCTCTCACCCCTGTGCGGAGGCGGTGAGGTGGTACGTTCCAGGGACCAGAAGTCTCCAGTAGTCTCCAGCTAGGTTGGTTGTGATTTGATGATCAATCTCTTCCACCGTGATGGTGGCATTAGGGATGCCTGTACCATCTTTAATGTCTATCACCATGCCCTTCACGCCTCTGTGGACCTACAGAGGCACACACACAATGAATACCTCAAATACAAGTTGGTGCATTTGAGACAAAATAAGTAGGTAAGACATTTAGAGGGAAAGAATATACACATACATTTTTTTAAATAATAATAATAATTGAGAGAGAGAGAGTGTGTGAAGGACTGCATGTAAGTATGCTGACCTGCTGGATGTACTGCAGTAAGGCTCTACGGTTCTGGTCCCAGTACAAAGGCAGTTGCTGGGCCTTAGGGTACTTCACACAACCCAACTCTATGGTCACCTCAAAACAGTTAGTGTTCAGGTAGTTCCAGTCCTGCATCCCACCTGGCAAGTAAACACAAAGTCAGATACACACACACAGGTGCGCAGACATACAAATCGTTCCTCACAGTATGTGAATTGGAATGGGAGGGCACGTACCGGGAACATTGTACCAGTTGGCGCCGTTGGTGATGCCGTCCTCAAAGAACTCTGATCGGTAAAGGTCTTCACAAGGGTGTCCTTTGTGCATGAGAGCGTTTTCCTGGACACACACACACAGGCAAATGCAATGCAATAAAAACATCAGAAATGAAACAGTAAACGTATCAACGTATCTTCTAACTGTCCAGTGGTTAAATTAACAGAATTAAAATAGTTTACAACTGTATAAATGTATTCATTAAAAAGTTACATTAAATGGACTGATATAAGGACCAAAATTGTGTGTTGAAGTCCACTGACCTGAGAGTAGGCTCTGGCCACTTGTTTAAAGACCTTGTCATCAGGACACTTGCTGTACTCCGTACGTCCCTGCTTGTCATCATCATATGGGTAGTTGACCACCAATGACCCTGTGGTGGGCAGAGAGGAAATATTCAATGAGAATACAGTATATTACTAAAATTATAAAGCTGTCCCCCAAAAGTGGGCCAATATGTTGGTGGCAGGCCAACATACAATTTTTATAAACATTGAAAAATGGGGGAGCTTAGGGCTTACCTCCATGTAGGTTGGCTGAGAGCACAAAGGGATTACTCTTGAGCCAGTTCATCACAGCGATGGTCTCTGGCTGCCTGGGTTCAGTGATGGTAGTAAACTGGTCAGGGAAGTTACGGTTCAGGTCAAAGTTGTTACTGTTGTTGCGTCCCGTGTACCCTCTGACATCACCTGCCAGAGAAAATGAACAGAAAACAATACAAATACATGATACCTATATCTCAATCCATTATACAAAGACAACAGAAACGGATCGTTCTCATGTCACAGTACCCAGGTAGCAAAACACATTTCCATGGCTTCTTTTAATAATAGGGTAGTTCCACCTTAAATATTTCCCCAGTGATCAACTTCCTGTTTATAAAGTGCTGGGGAAAACACCAGCACAACTAGCTGAGCTAAAACTTGACCTATGTAAGAGGAAATGTGAGAAAATCTACAGGGCAAATAAGGAAGCTAGGCAGCAAAAGAGAAGAAATTCCATTCAGAAGTATTTCAAGGTCTCAGTCTGACACTTGACGTACAGATAGTTTATGTTAGCATATTCAAGCTATTTGGGTCTGAACACTTGTTTTTGTTCACAGCCAGACAGTTTTCTTAAAATTCTATACAAATTCGCCATGTCTAATGTGTATTCCTGTGATATTTTAGTGACTCAAACAATACAACAAAATCTGTGGGGTAAAAAACCTACCTAAAATGTTTTTGCTGACATGCGCTAGTTGATCAGGACATTTCTTGCAAGTTATAAATGGCTCTCTAAGGTATGCAATGACTGACATGACAAGAGGAACTGATGATGCACTACCCGACCTCAAAATTGCACCTGGTGCATTCTACTATTACAACTCTCGAGTAAGTTGAAAGCCGGACCGAGTTCCTTAAGAAAACAGTTTGGGAACCACTGACTTCTTGCTACCGCTAATCCTGTTAAATACCTTCTTTTAGACCTACACTGCATTTTTCTTCATCTGGCATGTGTACAAGCAACATTTTCACAAATAGACCCCCCACACATACACGTTCCTCTCTTACCCTCCCTGGCGATCTCATAACCATCTGGGTTCATGGAAGGCATAATGTGTATCCGAGTCGTGTTGACCAACTGGGTGACCTCAGGGTCGCTGCCATAGTTACGGCACAGGTACTCAATAAGGTTGAGGAGTAGCTCGCGTCCCACCACCTCATTTCCGTGCATGTTAGCTATATACTTGAACTCTGGTTCACCTGAAGCAGAGGGGAGAAAAGAGTGGGGAAAATAAATACAAAAAGTGTTTGAGTGCTATTAAAAGAGAAGTAGGGCAGAGTCGGTTGAGAGAGAATGAGGGCGGAAGTCTCCTGAACAAATTCACACTCAATTAAACTAAAGCACTCCTGTCATTTTAAAACCCTCCTTATCCTTGCAGTGCCACTAAATATTGAAGACACACAATGCTGTAATGGGCCTGCTGATACGAGTGAGTACACCACATTCAAAAGGATATCAAATCAAATTTTATTGGTCACATACACATATTTAGCAGATGTTATTGTTGGTGCAGTAGTATCTAACAATTCACAACAATACACACATTAAAAGTAAAATAATCAAATTGAGAAAAATATAAATATTAGGACAAGCAATGTTGGCGTGGCATTGACTAAAATACAGTAGAATAGAATACAGTATATAGTTGAAGTCTGAAGTTTACATACACTTAGGTTGGAGTCATTAAAACTAGTTTTTCAACCACTCCACACATTTCTTGTTAACAAACTATAGTTTTGGCAAGTCGGTTAGGACATCTACTTTGTGCATGACAAGTAATTTCTCCAACAATTGTTTACAGACAGATTATTTCACTGTATCACAATTCCAGTGGGTCAGAAGTTTACATACACTAAATTGACTGTGCCTTTAAACAGCTTGGGAAAATTCCAGAAATGTCATGGCTTTAGAAGCTTCTGATGAATGATGTCAATTAGCCTGAGTCAATTGGAGGTGTACCTGTGGATGTATTTCAAAGCCTACCTTCAAACTCAGTGCCTCTTTGCTTGACATCATGAGAAAATCAAAAGAAATCAGCCAAGACCTCAGAAACAAAAAATTGTAGACCTCCACAAGTAAGGTTCATCCTTGGGAGGAATTTCCAAACGCCTGAAGGTACCACGTTCATCTGTACAAACAATAGTACCCAAGTATAAACACCATGGGACCACGCAGCCGTCATACCGCTCAGGAAGGAGACGCGTTCTGTCTCTTAGAGACGAACGTACTTTGGTGCGAAAAGTGCAAATCAATCCCAGAACAACAGCAAAGGACCTTGTGAAGATGCTGGAGGAAACAGGTACAAAGTATCTATATCCACAGTAAAACGTATCTATATCCACAGTATCGACATAACCTGAAAGGCCGCTAAGCAAGGAAGAAGCCATTGCTCCAAAACCGCCATAAAAAAGCAAGACTACAGTTTGCAACTGCACATGGGGACAAAGATCGTACTTTTTGAATAAATGTCCTCTGGTCTGATAAAACAAAAGTAGAACTGTTTGGCCATAATGGCCATGGTTATGTTTGGAGGAAAAAAGGGGGATGCTTGCAAGGTGAAGAACACCATTACAACCGTGAAGCACGGGGGTGGTAGCATCATGTTGTGGGGGTGCTTTGCTGCAGGAGGGACTGGTGCACTTCACAAAATAGATGGCATCATGAGGGAGGATAATTATGTGGACATATTGAAGCAACATCTCAAGACATCAGTCAGGAAGTTAAAGCTTGGTCATAAATGGGTCTTCCAAATGAACAATGACCTTAAGCATACTTCCAAAGTTGTGGAAAAATGGCTTAAGGACAACAAAGTCATGGTATTGAAGTGGCCATCACAAAGCCCTGACCTCAATCCTATAGACAATTTGTGGGCAGAACTGAAAAAGCGTGTGCGAGCAAGGAGGCCTACAAACCTCACTCAGTTACACCAGCTCTGTCAGGAGGAATGGGCCAAAATTCACCCAACTTATTGTGGGAAGCTTGTGGAAGGCTACCCAAAACATTTGACGCAAGTTAAACAATTTAAAGGCAATGCTACCAAATACTAATTGACTGAATGTAAACTTAAGACCTACTGGAAATGTGATGAAATAAAAGCTGAAAGAAATCATTCTCTCTACTATTATTCTGACATTTCACATTCTGAAAATAAAATGGTGTATATATATATATATATATATATATATATACACTGCTCAAAAAAATAAACACTTAAACAACACAATGTAACTCCAAGTCAATCACACTTCTGTGAAATCAAACTGTCCACTTAGGAAGCAACACTGATTGACAATAAATTGCACATGCTGTTGTGCAAATGGAATAGACAACAGGTGGAAATTATAGGCAATTAGCAAGACACCCCCAATAAAGGAGTGGTTCTGCAGGTGGTGACCACAGACCACTTCTCAGTTCCTATGCTTCCTGGCTGATGTTTTGGTCACTTTTGAATGCTGGCGGTGCTTTCACTCTAGTGGTAGCATGAGACGGAGTCTACAACCCACACAAGTGGCTCAGGTAGTGCAGCTCATCCAGGATGGCACATCAATGCGAGCTGTGGCAAGAAGGTTTGCTGTGTCTGTCAGCGTAGTGTCCAGAGCATGGAGGCGCTACCAGGAGACAGGCCAGTACATCAAGAGACGTGGAGGGGGCCGTAGGAGGGCAACAACCCAGCAGCAGGACCGCTACCTCCGCCTTTGTGCAAGGAGGAGCACTGCCAGAGCCCTGCAAAATGACCTCCAGCAGGCCACAAATGTGCATGTGTCTGCTCAAACGGTCAGAAACAGACTCCATGAGGGTGGTATGAGGGCCCGACGTCCACAGGCGGGGGTTGTGCTTACAGCCCAACACCGTGCAGGACGTTTGGCATTTGCCAGAGAACACCAAGATTGGCAAATTCGCCACTGGCGCCCTGTGCTCTTCACAGATGAAAGCAGGTTCACACTGAGCACATGTGACAGAGTCTGGAGACGCCGTGGAGAACGTTCTGCTGTCTGCAACATCCTCCAGCATGACCGTTTTGGCGGTGGGTAAGTCATGGTGTGGGGTGGCATTTCTTTGGGGGCCGCACATCCCTCCATGTGCTCACCAGAGGTAGCCTGACTGCCATTAGGTACCGAGATGAGATCCTCAGGCCCCTTGTGAGACCATATGCTGGTGCGGTTGGCCCTGGGTTCCTCCTAATGCAAGACAATGCTAGACCTCATGTGGCTAGAGTGTGTCAGCAGTTCCTGCAAGAGGAAGGCATTGATGCTATGGACTGGCCCGCCCATTCCCCAGACCTGAATCCAATTGAGCACATCTGGGACATCATGTCTCGCTCCATCCACCAAAGCCACGTTGCACCACAGACTGTCCAGGAGTTGGCGGATGCTTTAGTCCAGGTCTGGGAGGAGATCCCTCAGGAGACCATCCGCCACCTCATCAGGAGCATGCCCAGGCATTGTAGGGAGGTCATACAGGCACGTGGAGGCCACATACACTACTGAGCTTAATTTTGACTTGTTTTAAGGACATTACATCAAAGTTGGATCAGCCTGTAGTGTGGTTTTCCACTTTAATTTTGAGTGTGACTCCAAATCCAGACCTCCATGGGTTGATAAATTTGATTTCCATTGATAATTTGTGTGATTTTGTTGTCAGCACATTCAACTATGTAAAGAAAAAAGTATGTAATAAGAATATTTCATTCATTCAGATCTAGGATGTGTTATTTTAGTGTTCCCTTTATTTTTTTGAGCAGTGTATATATAGGGCAGCAGCCTCTAAGCTGCAGGGTTGAGTAACCGGGTGTCAGCCGGCTAGTGATGGCTATTTAACAGTCAGATGGCCTTGATAGAAGCTGTTTCTCAGTCTCTCAGTCCCAGCTTTGATGCACCTGTACTGACCTCGCATTCTGGATGGTAGCGGGGTGAACAGGCAGTGGCGCGGGTGGTTGATGTCCTTGATGATCATTTTGTCCTTCCTGTGACATCAGGTGCTGTAGGTGTACTGGGGGGTAGGCAGTGTGCCCCCGGTGATGCGTTGGGCAGACCGCACCACCCACTGGAGAGCCCTGTGGTTGTAGGCGGTGCAGTTGCCGTACCAGGCGGTGATACAGCCTGACAGGATGCTCTCAATTGTGCATCTGTAAAAGTTTGAGGGTCTGAGGGGCCAAGCCAAATTGAAGAGGCTCTGTTGCGCCTTCTTCACCACACTGAAATGGTCCACCTACACAGACAGATCGTCAGTGCTGTGTACGCCGATCAACTTGAAGCTTTCCACCTTCTCCACTGTGGTCCCGTCAATGTGGATAAGGGCGTGCGCCCCCTGCTTTTTCCTGAAGTCCACGATCAGCTCCTTCCCTTTGTTAACGTTGAGGGAGAGGTTAATTTCCTGGCACCACTCCACCAGGGCCCTCACCTCCTCCCTGTAGGCTGTCTTGTCATTGTTGGTAATCAGGCCTACTATGGTTGTGTCGTCTGCAAACTTGATGATTGGAATTGGAGGCGTGTGTCATAGGTGAACAGGCTGTACAGGAGGGGGCTGAGTACGCACCCTTGTGGGGCCCCTGTGTTGAGGATCAGTGAAGTGGAGGAGTTGTTTCCTACGTTCACCAGCTGGGGGCGGCCAGTCAGGAAGTCCAGGACCCATTTGCACAGGGAGGGTTCAGACCCAGGGCCCCGAGCTTGATGACGACCTTGGAGGGTACTATGGTGTTGAGCGCTGAGCTATAGTCAATGAACAGCATTCTTACATAGGTATTTCTCTTGTACAGGTATTGTAGGGCAGTGTAATGGCGATTGCATCTCTGTGGATCTATTGGGGCGGTAGGCAAATCATAGTGGGTCTAGAGTGTCAGGTAAGGTAGAGTTGATATGATCCTTAACTAGCCTCTCAAAGCACTTCTTGATGACAGAAGTGAGTGCTACGGAGTGCTAGTCATTTAGTTCAGTTACCTTTGCTTTCTTGGGTACAGGAACCATGGTGGAGATCTTGAAGCAAGTGGAGACAGCAGACTGGGATAGGGAGAGATTGAATATGTCCGTAAACACTCGAGCCAGCTGGTCTGCGCATGCTCTGAGGACGTGGCTAGGGATGCCGTCTGGGCCGGCAGCCTTGCGAGAGTTAACACGCTTAAATGTCTGGGCCGGCAGCCTTGCGAGAGTTAACACGCTTAAATGTCTTACTCACGTCGGCCACAGAGTGCAGGCCGCGTCGATGGCACCGTGTTATTCTCAAAGCGAGATGTAGCTGGTTTTCCCTTTGTAATCCGTGATTGTCTGTAGACCCACACGTCTCGTGTCTGAGCCGTTGAATTGTGACTCCACTTTGTATTTGTTCTGACGTTTTGTCTGTTTGATTGCCTTATGGAGGGAATAACTTCACTGTTTGTATCGACCATATTCCCAGTCACCTTGCCATGGTTAAATGCAGCGGTTCACGCTTTCAGTTTAGCGCGAATGCTGCCTTCTATCCACAGTTTATGGTTTGGGTAGGTGTTAATAGTCAGTGGGAACAACTGTATCTGTGTATACATCAATGTTATTATACAAGGCTACCCGGAACATATCCCAGTCCGCATGATCAAAGCAATATTGAAGCATGGATTCTGATTGGTCAGACCAGCGTTGAATAGACCTTAGCACAGTTACTTCCTGTTTGAGTTCCTGCCTATAGGAAGGGAGGAGCAAAATAAAGTTGTGATCTGGTTTGCTGAAGGGAGGGCGGGGGAGGACCTTGTAGGCATCCTGGAAGAGAGAATAGCAGTGGTTGAGTATTTTCCCAGCGCGAGTACTACATTCAATGTGCTGATAGAAAATTTGAGGAAAATGCTCCTGAAGTTCTATGTTAAAATCCCAAGCCACAATAAATGTGGCCTCAGGATATGTGGTTTCCAGTTTGCATAATGTCCAGTGTAGTTCCTTGAGGGCCGTTGTGGTATCGGCTTGAGGGGGAAAATACACGGCTGTGACTATAACCGAAAGAATTCTCTTGGGAGGTAATACGGTCTATATTTGATTGTGAGGTATTCTAGGTCGGGTGAACAAAAGGATTTGAGTTCCTGTACGTTATCGCAATCACACCATGAGTGGTTAATCATGAAACATACACCACCACCCTTCTTCCCGGAGTTCTTTATTCCTGTCTGCGCTATGTACTGAGAACCCAGCTGGCTGTATGGACGGGGACAGTATATCCGGAGCCATGATTCCATGAAACAGAGTATGTTACAGTCCCTGATGTCTCTCTGGAAGGAGATCCTCGTCCTGAGCTTGTCTACTTTATTGTCCACAGACCGAACATTAGTGAGTTATATAATTGGAAGCGGTGGATGGTGTGCCCGCCTCCTGAGTCGGACTAGAAGTCCACTCCGAATACCTCTTCTCCGCCGGCGGAGTCTTGGAGCAGCCTCTGGGAGAAGTTCAATTGCCCTGGGGGTTGCGAACAAAGGATCCAATTCGGGAAAGAAGTATTCCTGGTCGTAGTGCTGGTAAGTTACCGCCACTCTGATATCCAAAAGCTATTTCCAGCTTTATGTATTAACACAAAAAACGTTCTGGGCTAATAGTTTAAGAAATAACACACAAATAAATTAAATACTGAAAAGTTGCTTAGGAGCTAGAAGCAGAGCTGCCATGTCTGCCATCGCCAACTTGCTATGAAGCTGCTAGATAATTGGGCCGAAGCAATAATAATCAGGATCTTCTTAAGGAAGAAAACAGCAGAACTGCTATGAATTTCAGTGTATGAACACAATCCAGTTACTGTAAGAAGTTAGATCATAAAACAAACAGCCATTGATTGAAGGCCTCGCTTTAGAGCTAATAGTCTCTTCTGGAGCTACACCAAATCACATCCATACCTGGCTCATGGACAGTGGGGTTGTCTGATATCACCATGACGTAGAGCTCACGGTCCTCTGCTGACTTCCCAATGGAGTAGAGATGAGCGATGGAACGGAACCCATTGCTGTACCTGTTGTGTTGAAAGAACAAGGCTTTTTCACATTTAATTCAAGCTCCAACATCCTAATATTACTTTTTGTATTTATTTTATTTAACAGGCAAGTCCGTTAAGAACAAATTCTTATTTACAATGACGGCCTAGGTACAGTGTGTTAACTGCCTTATTCAGGGGTAGAACGATAGATTTTCACCTTGGGGATTCGATCTAGCAAACTTTCGGTTACTGGCCCAACTCTCTAACCACTAGACCACCTGCCTCCCCAGGTAGCCTATACTTGCTAGCATAACATTTTAAATGCTTCACTGCAAAGGCTATAAAGCAAACATAACAGTACCTGCGTAGGAACAGCTCCATGTCATTGTAATGGTGATGGCGGAAGTCCTGTGGCTGGATGGGCTGGTGCTCCTGGGGAGTGGAGCTCTCGTTGGCCCCAGAGGTCCCCATCTCAGAGGTGGTGCTGGAGGTCTCGATGCTGGTGGAGTCAGGGTCAGAGGTTGTGATAGGGCCGGCGGTAGTGGTGGTGGGGGTAAAGGGTACGGTTATGCCACCTGTGGGTTCATTTCCCAGGGGTGCCAGGGTGAAATTGAGCTCGGTGGCCTTGCCCTCCACCACTTGAACCCCAACTACTGTCATGGACATGTACCTATGACAGACATTGAATATGTTTATTTTGTTGCAGTGAAAATAAACATTTAGTAATGCAAAAAAACTAAGTAAAACCCCTGTGCAGAGCAGTGTATCTACATCCAGGTGATTTTAAATGTATTTCACCAGGAAGTGTCAGGTAACATGGTTAAGTACCAGTAACAAGCTCTAAGATATACATGTACTTCCTGTAAGAAAACATCATACACAAATCAGTTCTAAGGAAAACAGACAGGAACTAAAATCAGGAGTTGAGTATGCTTCTTTTGTTAAAGACTACAATAACTTGTGCCTGCAAAGTACTTACCCTGTAGCGATAACTGAGACATTGTATGTCCCAGGGAGCAGCAGACGGTAGTAGTCACCAAACTGGGCCGTGGTCAGGTTATGGTTGATGCCTGCCACCATGATCCTGACATCAGGCAGAGCTGTACCATTGGTAGCTTCCTTCACATAGCCTCTTACTCCAATGTGAACCTGGGAGAAAACAGGATAAAGTCAGAAGAGATCTCAAACACTGTCTCTATTGCCTCAGTAGCTGGGAACAAAATAAGCTCAAATAACTAAGTGCTGCCCAGAACTCAGTAACTAATGCAAACAGATGTCAAGACAGAAAAATCTCTTAAATTAAAATAAATAGAGTACAGTAGTAAGAACCAGAGAGTAATACTACAGATATTCATATGTGCAATGAAATGATGTGTATGATAGTTTGAAAGTTGGAGTGTGACACTGTGTCTTGTGAAAGCCTACCTGCTCCAGGTAGGCAATGAGTGACTCCCTGTTGTTGTCCCACTCTTTCTTTAACTCGGAGGCCAGGGGAAATTTACAGCAGCTCAGTTCCATGGTGATCTCCAGGCAGTTTCCATTCAGGTAGTTATAGTCCTGCATGCCTCCTGAACAGGGATTACAAATTGTAGTTTATTTCAAAAGAAATTCCTGCAAACATTTCAATGTCTCTCTGCTTCAAAACCACTCATGAAGAAATCAATATCACGTTTGGAAGCACAAACTAAAGAAAGTGGGCAAGCATACAAATAAACTGTCAAAAGAAAGTCTGTTTAGGTCATGGAAGCAACAGCATGAACACAGGCCTAACGCTTTGAATCAGGTATGTCCTTAAATCTACACCAATCCACCCTGCATCCCATTGCTGGCTTGCTTCTGAAGCGAAGCAGGGTTGGTCCTGGTCAGTCCCTGGATAGGAGACCAGATGCTGCTGGAAGTGGTGTTGGAGGGCCAGTAGGAGGCACCCTTTCCTCTGGTCTAAAAAAAATACATATATCCCAATGCCCCAGGGCAGTGATTGGGGACATTCCCCTGTGTAGGGTGCTGTCTTTTGGATGGGACGTTAAACAAGTGTCCTGACTCTCTGTGGTCACTAAAGATCTCATTACACTTATTGTTATAGTAGAGGTGTTAACCCTGGTGTCCTGGCTAAATTCCCAATCTGGCCCTCCTCATACCATCATGGTCACTTAATCATCCCCTCTCCCCTGTAACTATTCCCCAGGTCGTTACTGTAAATGAGACTGTGTTCTCAGTCAACTAAACTGGTAAAATATATATTATTTTTTTTAAAGTAGGCTAAAAGGTGTTGATAAATCCAAAGTGGCTGTGGCCAGCACCAGCCTTTCCTCCAGTCCAGGGCTGCCTGGTGGAGGAATGTTTTTGCTGTGGCCTAGTGCCACCTGCTGCCCAGGCAGGTTTGCAGGCAGTAGGCCTCTGGAGGATTGCCATGACTGGATGCTGTAACCCAATAAGCGTTTCCATTTGGAAAATGTGGTGCCAGAAATTTGACAGGCAGCTTTTAAAATTTACCGGACATTTGAGAAATGTACTAGACCATGCAAGACCTGGATGCAACCATGTGTGGTCCATCTTATTGAAATATGTTGCACACTTTGAAGATGTTACAATAACTGTCCACATTGACTTTTCCTGAGCCAACAAGATGAGTAAGCAACAGCAAAATCACTAGCCTATGTCAATCTACCATAGTCCCCATAGTAGAAAAATGAACCTAGGCCTATTCTATTGGTCAGCTTGTTGAGAAAGAAATAGCCTATTCCAAACAGACTCTGGGACAATTGATCGCAAATTCATACAACCAGCAAGCATAGGCTACATAAAAACAAGTTAAAAAGCATTGAGTATGATGCAACAGATAAGAACATTTAGCTTAACATTTTGATTAACTATTTTTCACATTATAAACACAGCAATGCACACAAGGCAGTAGCGAAAATGTTCGAACCATAATGCAATTAGCGGGAAAACTGTTGTCAAAAGTGCACCGCACATGCGAGCGCTTTCATGTGACAGATGAAAATACCCATTCGAAATTTAGAAAGAGGGGAGAGCTAATATGCTACAACTAACGTTAGCATGTGTTGCTAATATGACTACGGTTGCGCCTTTGGCTACTGGACAATGAAATAAAGTTGATGAAATTGCCTCCACGGACATGGTCAGATTGTGGATAGCTTACTTTGAAGCAAGGTAAAACATACCTCATATGTGGTAAACTTTCAGGTTTTAATCAATTAAAAAGATGTTGTCAAAATGCATAGGTGTATGACGCGCTGATGAAGCATGCCTCCTGTTGCCTATGCTTTTGCTGTTTGAGATGCTGTATAAGCAGCTCTCGCGATGTCTGACAGATTCTCTGCTCAAAGGCTTTGTATCTCTCTATGCTTTGCACGTGTGATAAATAAGATACAGCGCATTTGGAAAGTATTCAGACCCCTTGACTTTTTCCACATTTTGTTACGTTACCGCCTTATTCTAAAATGTATTTAAAAAACACTGTAATCAATTTTAGAATAAAGCTGTATCAAAACAAAATGTGGAAAAAGTCAAGGGGTCTGAATAATTTCCGAATGCACTGCACATAGCGAATATACTGTACACACGTGCCAATTCAATTCCACTAAATGATACAAAGTAACCCATAGACCGATAAGCATGACCATCAAATGTATTTCCATTGACTGATATTTCAATCAATTAATAAGCTAAAAAGCATTATTTTGCAATGTGATTGTCTTCTCCCAGACAATTGGTCGGCACCAATTTTATTTGAAATCGGCTTTTCGATTTTAAAAAAATGGTTTACATACCATGCATAAGGAAAGTATTCAGACTCCTTTCCCACATCGTTACAACCTTATTCTAAAATGGATTACATTTTTTTTTTTTTTTTTATGCCTCAATCGACACACAATACCCGATAATGACAAAGCAAAAACATTTGCTAATGTATTAAAAATCAAAAACATTTACATAAGTATTCAGACCCTTTACTCAATACTTTGTTGAAGCACTTTTGGCAGTGATTACAGCCTTGATTATTCTTGGGTATGATGCTACAAGCTCAGCACACCTGCATTTGGGAAGTTCTCCCAATCTTCTCTGCAGATTCTCTCAAGCTCTGTCAGGTACGATGGTGAGCATTTTGCACAGCTATTTTCAGGTCTCTCCAGAGCTGTTCGATTGGGTTCAAGTCCGGCTCTAGCTGGGCCACTCAAAGAGAATCAGGGACTTGTCCCGAAGCCACTCCTGTGTTGTTTTGGCTGTGTGCTAAGGGTCATTGTCCTGTTGGAAGGTGAACCTTTGCACTAGTCTGAGGTCCTGAGCGCTCTGGAGCAGGTTTTCATCAAGGATCGCTCTGTACTTTGCTCCGTTCATCTTTCCCCTCGATCCTGACTAGTCTCTCAGTCCCTGCCGCTGAAAAACATCCCCACAGCATGACCGTCATGCTTCACTGTAGGGATGGTGCCAGGTTTCCTCCAGACATGACGCTTGGCATTCAGGCCAAAGAGTTCATTTTGGTTTCATCAGACCAAAGAATCTTGTTTCTCATGGTTTGAGAGTCTTCAGGTACCTTTTGGCAAACAAGCGGGCTGTCATTTTACTGAAGAGTGGCTTCTGCCTGGAAACTAACATTAAATGCCTGATTGAAGAGATCTGCAGAGATGGTTGTCCTTCTGGAAGGTTTTCCCATCTCCACAGAGGAACTCAGGAGCTCTGTCAGAGTGACCATCGGGTTCTTGATCATCTCTGACCAAGGCCCTTCTCCCCCGATTGCTCAGTTTGGCCAGGCGACCAGCTCTAGGAAGAGTCTTGGTTCCAACTTCCTCAATTTAAGAATGATGGAGGGCACTGTGTTCTTGGGGACCTTGAATACTGCAGCCATTTTTTGGTACCCTTCCCCAGATCTGTGCCTCGACACAATCCTGTCTCGGAGCTCTAAGGACAATTCCTTCGACCTCATGGCTTGGTTTTTGTTCTGACATGCACTGTCAACTGTGGGACCTTACATAGACAGATGTGTGCCTTTTCAAATCATGGCCAATCAATTTAATTTACCAGGTGGACTACGATCAAGTTGTATAAACATCTCAAGGATGATCAATGGAAACAGGATGCACCTGAGCTCAACTTCGACTCTCATAGCAAAGGGTCTGAATAATTATGTAAATAAGTAAAAAAAATTATACATTTTCAGAAATGTCAAAAACCCTGTTTTCGCTTGGTCATTATGGGGTAAAGTCTGAATACTTTCCGATACTGTCTTTTATTTTTAATAGTTTTGCTAAAATTCCTGGAAACCTGTTTTCACTTTGTCATTATGGGGTATTGTGTGTAGATTGATGAGGGGAAAAAATAATTTAATACATTTTCAAATAAGTCTAACATAAAATGTGCGAAAAAGGGAAGGAGTCTGAATACTTTCCGAACGCACTGTATGTATGTATTAGAGGTCGACCGATTATGATTTTTCAACGCCGATACCGATTATTGGAGGACCAAGAAAAGCCGATACCGATTAAATCGTCCGAAAAAGAAAAAAAAATGTAATAATGACAATTACAACAATACTGAATGAACACTTACTTTAACTTAATATAATACATCAATAAAATCAATTTAGCCTCGATTTACACAAAAATTAACCACAAAGATTGCCATTTTTCCATTCACTATAATGGGGGATCCTGTTTTCTGCTAACAATACCTGCAGTACCGTGGTCAGCCTTGAACTTCTGTGGCTTCAGTGAGAGGGGGCAGTCATTCTCCCCTGGGATAGGCTATACACAGTGAGTGACACACACTCATCCAGTGTTTTCCTAACTACATGGAGTAGCTAGCCAAATAGAACAAGTAAAACTCCCTGGCCAAAACTCCCCAGCTGGCTACTTTGCAGAACGAGCTCTATTTTGGTGGCCTCTGGTACATTCTAAAGCCTTGATTCCATCCGAATACACCAAATGATTTAATACTTTAACGACTTCCCCTCCCAGATTAGTCAAATGAGTTAGAGTAGAAATACATGACTTCACAATAAAAATGAAAATGTATGAATTCAGTGTGTTAGTTGTTTTGGATATGGCCTAGGCCTATATGATCAGGACCATTTAGTTGTTTTGGATAAGGCCTAGCCCTATATGATCAGGACCATTTAGTTGTTTTGGATATGGCCTAGCCCTATATGATCAGGACCATTTAGTTGTTTTGGATATGGCCTAGCCCTATATGATCAGGACCATTTAGTTGTTTTGGATATGGCCTAGCCCTATATGATCAGGACCATTTAGTTGTTTTGGATATGGCCTAGGCCTAGCCCTATATGATCAGGACCAGTTGTTTTGGATATGGCCTAGCCCTATATGATCAGGACCAGTTGTTTTGGATATGGCCTAGCCCTATATGATCAGGACCAGTTGTTTTGTATATGGCCTAGCCCTATATGATCAGGACCAGTTGTTTTGTATATGGCCTAGCCCTATATGATCAGGACCAGTTGTTTTGGATATGGCCTAGGCCTAGCCCTATATGATCAGGACCAGTTGTTTTGGATATGGCCTAGGCCTAGCCCTATATGATCAGGACCAGTTGTTTTGGATATGGCCTAGGCCTAGCCCTATATGATCAGGACCAGTTGTTTTGTATATGGCCTAGCCCTATATGATCAGGACCAGTTGTTTTGTATATGGCCTAGCCCTATATGATCAGGACCAGTTGTTTTGTATATGGCCTAGCCCTATATGATCAGGACCAGTTGTTCTGTATATGGCCTAGCCCTATATGATCAGGACAATTTTTTAAGTAAGATAATCTTTAACATTAAACTTGTCTTCTCTTGAGAATAAAGTAATATTTACAGTTTGAGAAACAATATAGAAATGCAGGAAAATGATTTTAAAAATGCAAACATTGGTGGTATGACCCCCAAACCCCCTGCCAGATTGTATAAAAGTGGGGGTGCACAAAGGTATGATTGAAGAATGAAGGTATGATTGAAGAATGAAGCACGTGTTAAACATGGGCTTTGCTATATAGAAAGCAACAGTTGACTACTCCATTTGACACGTTGATTAAATCAGTAGGCCTATATCTAAATCTTTAATAATACTAGGAATCATTAGATTTTATAACCTTTAATCACTTTTATCATATTTTGGACCCGAATGAGGCTCTCTCACCACTCCTCACTGCAGGAATAGTAGGTATTCAACCTTGGTTTAATATTTTCATGATATATCTGTAGATAAATCGCGAGTACCGGACCCCTTTTGCCTCCAGAACTGACTGAATTCTTCGGGGCATGGAAACATTGCCCAATTGGTATCAAGGGACCTAATATGTCAGGAAAAAAACATTCCCCACGCCATTACACCACCAGCCTGTACAGTTGACAACATGCAGGATGAGGACAACAGGAACCGAGATTCGTCAGACCAGGCAATGTTTTTCCACAAATGTCCAGTGTGGGTGATCACATGCCCACTGGAGCCGCTTCTTCTTGTTTTTAACTGATTGGAGTGGAACCAGACGTGGTCACCTGCTGCAATAGCCCATCTGTGACAAGGACCGACAAGTTGTGCGTTCCGAGATGCCGTTATGCACACCACTGTTGTACGGAGTCGTTAATTGCTTGTTTGTGGCCCCCCTGTTAGCTGGCACGATTCTTGTCCTTTTCCTTCGACCTCTCATCAACAAGCTGTTTTTTTGCCCACAGGACTGCCACTGACTGGATGGTTTCAATTTGTTGCACCATCCTTGGTAAAACACTAGACACTGCTGTTGTGCGTGAAAAGCCCAGGAGGCCTGACGTTTCTGAGATACTGGAACAGGGCCGCCTGGCACCAATGAGCATACCATGCTCAAAGTTGCTTAGGTCACTCGTTTTGCCCATTCCAACGTTCATTCAAACAGTAACTGAATACATGTCTGCCTGTTTTGGCGGAGCTCATTCAAATAATAGCCAATGTGTAGAATACCCAAATATGCAATCTTCCAGTAAATACGTTTTAGTAAAATATTCTGTGCACAATTTTTTTTAAAGTTGTCCTTATGCATAGAGTTCTATGGTTTGTTGAACTTTGAAACCAATGTTTTTTGTTTGGCATACATTTTAAGTTAAAAATCTGATTCTCAGCATAATTCCGTTACCGTAGAATTGCCCTACATTAACCTCACAGCCAAAGACAAGACATAACTTCGACAAGAGGGAGTCTCATGGCAATAGACTTTTAAACAGAGAAATTCCACAGAATTAGCCTTGTCATCACTACAATCACCATGTCTGTTGTTTTCCGTCTGTTTGCAGTGATGCCTGTTTGTAGCATTAGGCCTACCAACTCTGCAATACTGTTTGTATAGGCTTTCCACCCAAACCAAATTGACCAATTGCCTTGCTCAACAAATATAACGGACCTATAGTAGGTAGGGATGTGCATATTTCCCTTTCAAGATGATTCATATGTATCATGGCTCCCAACCGATACCTTTTAGTTTGAAATGATTCGATGCGATTCAACAAACAAATCAATGTGATTCTGTGCACTAACATTTAGTGAATAAACATTCATTTTCCACACTAAATTTAAATCTGCTGCTGATAGAACTCATGAGCTGGGCCGCTCTGAGCTGGTCTGTCTGCTGCAGGGGTGCAACTTTGGTTTTAGAAGTTTTGAGGACATAACTTTTGTTTTTTATCCAGTCGGATAAACACTCCAAACAGCCTACCCGACACTCGGAGGCGTCCTCGTGGTCCTAAAGCACATCGTTGCCTCGTTTTATATCACATTCCAATGATAAAACTTGGGGGGACAAAAATGCAATTTCAGAATGTGGGGGGTCCCCCCCCCGTCCCCAGTGAAAGTTGCGCCCCTGGTCTGATGTATGTGTCGATGGCGTATGTAGTCACCTGAGCCATAAGGGATCCTAGTGGGCATCTACCACCCCGCTATTAGATTAGGGGGAGGCAATGTATGTTGTTTTTTTAACCCCACTTTTGATCACCCATTTCTGCAGATTAAAATTATTTGAGCTGGTAATGTATCAATATTTATCTTTTACAAAATTAGCCATGACATAACCAATGAATATATAGCACAACTTTGGATTTCACCCAGTCTCAAACTGAAATGGTTTTGACCATTTGGAAGTTATGGAGTAAGCTCCTCCCTTTTTTGACCATGCAGTGCTGCTTCACTCGCAAAAGTGATGATGGCCGTCATCATTTTAAAATGATCATCTTTACCCTGTATATCTAAAAATGACCATATATAGTGATCATATAAAGCAAAAACTACCAAAACTATAGCTGATGGTGAACCCGATCAAAATCTAATCTAATGTAAGCCATGTTCAGCAGGTAGGCTATAGCCATATGAGTTGTGTCTCTGGTGGTTTACTTATATTCCGGTATATTCCGCATTTGATAACTTATCAAATCAATAATAAAGCCTAATATTGCGCGAGCCATTTTACAGTCATTTGAATGATGAAGGTGCTACGCAGATGTGCAAGATCAGTAATAAGCTGCATACCTCTCTTTGGTCAACACATGAAGCAGGGCACAGTGTGAAGTTTGACCAGAATACTGATATGGCCTGGGGTTATTCGGAATGCAACATGACTTGTAGATCAACACAGTTGTCACAAAAGATTAGGTATTTTTAGAAGGTAGAAAGAAAGTAATATGAGCAAAAAAAAATCCTTAACCAATGATTTGTAATGTTTTTCTGACCGTGTATCTACATTTGGATCGGTTTGGGGTCCCGTGGACCGATCCACTCCTATCTTAACTATTTGAATGGGTGACCGATGAGTACAGGTGAATCCTTACATCCCTAATAGTAGGTCCAGTGGATCTCACTTCAGCCTCATGTTAAATAACAAACACTAAACCGGACATAAAAGATACCACAGGGTACCAAGAACAACAGAACTGACCGTTGTCATCCAAGTATGAACAGTCAGAAACAGAGCACTGGGTATTGCTGGTGAGTAAAAGGACTAGGCTAGTTAAAATGATTTAGGCTATAAATAGACTACAGGCCCAAGTAGTTTATAAACTTCATGAATTATCAGTTCATGAATTTGTCGGGGCATGGATTCTACAAGGTGTCGAAAGCGTTCCACAGGGATGCTGGCCCATGTTTCCCACTGTTGTGTGAAGTTAGCTGGATGTCCTTTGGGTGGTGGACCATTATTGGTACAGACAGGAAACTGTTGAGCGTGAAAAACACAGCAGCGTTGCAGTTCTTGACACAAACCAGTACGCCTGGCACCTACTACCATACACTGTTCAAACGCACTTAAATATTTTGTCTTGCCCAATCTCCCTCTGAATGGCACACATACACAATCCATGTCTCAATTGTCTCAAGGCTTAAAATTCTTAACGAGTGACATCAATAAGGGATCATAGCTTTCATCGGGATCGGGATTCCTATTAGTATAGGAACTCCCCTCGCCAGCAGACACTAGGCCAGGATTCCCAAACTTGGGCCTTGGGACCCAAAGGGGTGCACGTTTTGGTTTTTGCCTTAGTACTACACAGCTTACTCAAATAATCAACTAATTATCAAGCTTTGATCATCTGAATGAGCCGAATAGTGTTAGGGCAAAAACCAAAACATGCACCCCTTGGGGTCCCAAGGCCCGAGTTTGGGAAACGCTGCACTAGGCCCTCCATGGAATGAATTTGACACCTCTGGCATAGAGGTAAAAGATAAACTAGCTATAAAATTGGTCTACAAAAAAAGCTTGCCAAAAGGTAATCAGTCACTATTGCAATTACCCAAGTCAACCCAAACTTTCCCTCCCTCCCTCCCTATCATTCGCTCTCTCAACAGTCACCTCTTGGAAGGTCATAATGACAATTATCTAGATTCTAAACTCACATTTGTAATGTTCTAATAAGATCCTACAATATCATTGGGTACATTTCACTCCTGTCATTTCCTCATAGAGCATTGTGTAAGTCTATTCTCAAATACCATCAGAGAATTAAGTTATATTTCAATACTTGTTAAAACACCTAAACTTTACACTTCCTAGTTTCACCTTTAAATGACACCTCTGCTGTTCCTTTGGTAGTGCTTATAGAAAACAGATTTCCTCTGATGCACAGACCTCCTGCAGTCTCCATTAACCACAGAGGCGGTCAATTTAGATTCAGGTGAGTAATGAAGAAACCAGAATTAGTCTTCTGCCGAGTCATAATTTACAACTGAAGCAGAGGCAGTCTGTTAGAGCATATTCTGGGATTATTGAGGAATGGCTGAGAATATACAACCCCTACACACAAATACACACAGGGTGATGACGCCACACGTCTATACAGGAAAAGCCTTGACGGTCACCTGAAACCGTCAGACTCAGATTAGAGTATCATCTCATCGCTCCTCGTCTGGCTCTCTTTCCAAACCCCTGACCTGACAGCAGCCACACAGCACAACAGAGACTGGGGGTCCGGTTACTGCCTGGTGAACAGACACCTGTTTTCCTGAACATGAAAGAGGGTAGTGGGGGGACAGCAAGCTGCATGGACAGGTGGTGTCACACACACACACACACACACACACACACCTCGTAAAAGACAGATAGGATAACCTGAGACCAGTCACGCTTTCTGTGAAGAGAGAACAGAGAGCAGGTCTGTCCTGCAGGGGTGAATAATACAATACTAGCTAGCTGGGTCTGTT
Source organism: Salvelinus fontinalis (assembly GCF_029448725.1). Taxonomy (NCBI): domain Eukaryota; kingdom Metazoa; phylum Chordata; class Actinopteri; order Salmoniformes; family Salmonidae; genus Salvelinus; species Salvelinus fontinalis. The sequence goes on from NC_074688.1 coordinate 27,127,160, forward strand.
GTCCCCTGCCACAGCTGCTCTACTAGATAGTGAAGTCAGCGCAATGGAACACCTGTATGTTCAAAGTCGTACTCTGATTCAATAGCCTAATTAGTGGGGTTTTAAATCAAGACTAGACAGACAATTACAGCTGTGGCTCTGCTGGTTTGGTTCTCAAATAGATCCAAAATGAGTCGAGGGAAATATATTCAGTGAAAATTGGGCCATGGAAAATGTAGCAAAGACACAGGGTACACAGGGTACAGTAGCAAAGACAGAGGAAACCACCACACTAATTAATTAACCCGTTTTCATGGCAGAATGGTGATGTCTAGTAGCTAGACACATTGGGCTTTGTCCCAATGACAAACAGTAAGTCTGTCCACACTTTACATGTTATCATTTTTCCTTTATTCCCTTACTATAGGACTACATTTCATTCAATATTCATTTCAAGGTGTCTCCATGAACTCATACAACACTGAGCTGAGTAAAACCTGATATCCAGCTGATTATGAACGCCTGAGAGGTAAATATACCACATGATGTCTCAGTCTCTGAGAAGAGAACATTTTAAAATAGACCCCAATTGACTTAATCGTCATGGCAACGCAGGACTCCACTCTCTGTTTCAACAATAATGTGTGATTGTTCTGAGAGAGGTGAGGTGGGATAATGAGGTAAACATTCAAAAAAAGCAGGTGAAGATATTTTGTCAAGAAATGGAAATTAAACAAATTATGAAGGAGAAAAAAATACATTAGAAATCACAAAAGGAAGATACTGGAGCTGGTCTGGGCTACTTTGTGTGTGAAAGATAAACTCTTTTTCAACAAACTAAGAAGGAAAAAGAACATGACCTTTGCTCCCCAAAGAGCATAAATCAGTGGTCTGATAGTTAAGGAGGAAAAAGTCTTACCGGGTACATCGTACCACTTTGCCCCGTTGACGATGCCATCCTCAAAAGTCTCGTCAGGGCTATCTGGGCACTTGGGCTCCCCGGTCCTCATGACGGGGTGGTTCTTGGCGTAGGTCAGCGCCAGGTGTTTAAACAGCTTGTCGTCCACAGAGCGGCTGTAGTAACCCTGCATTATGTGGGAGGCCGAGTCATCAAACGGGTAGCTGGCCACCACAGTGCCACCATGCAGGTTCCCTGACAGGACAAACCTGGAGGGACATAACAACAACACAATGTTATCAGGAGGCAGGGCATATATAGTAGGCCTAGTATCTAATGTCTGCCTGTCTGTAGCAGGGGGAAGGGAAAGGGGTGAAACATTTAACTATCCGAGGCTGAGCTGAAGTACACACACGAGCACGCCCACATTCACATCGACAGGGCTATAGTGGAGCAGGTCGATAGCGTCAAGTTCCTTGGTGTCCACATCGCTAAGGTCTACACCATGACAGTCGTGAAGAGGGCACGACAACGCCTATTCCCCCTCAGGAGGCTGAAAAGATTTGTCATGGGTCCTCAGATCGTCAAAAAGTTCTACAGTTGCACCATCAAGAGCATCCTGACTGGTTGCATCCCCACTTGGTATGGCAACTGCTCGGCATCCGACCTACAGAGGGTGGTGTATACGGCCCAGTACATCACTGGGGCCGAGCTCCCTACCATCTAGGACCTCTATACCAGGCGGTGTCAGAGGAAGGCCCTAAAAATTCTCAAAGACTCCAGCCACCCCAGTCATACTGTTCTCTCTGCTACCGCACGGCAAGCGGTACCGGAGTGCTAAGTCTAGGACCAAAAGGCTCCTGAACAGCTTCTACCCCTAAGCCATAAGACTGCTGAACAGTTAATCAAATGGCTACACAGACTATTTGCATTGAACCCCTTATAATTTTTTGCACAGGCTCGATGTACACTCCTCACTGGACTCTAACCACACACACACACACATTAACATTCCTTCACACACATTGCTGCTACGCTCTACTTATTATCTATGCATAGTCACTTTTCCCCTACCTACATGTACATATTACCTCAACTACCCCATACCCCTGCACATTGACTCAGTACCAGTACCCCTTGTATATAGCCTCACTATTGTGTTACTATTTTGTCTTTAACTTACGGGGCGACAGGCATTGGACTAGCAAAATTGAATCCCCAAGCTGACAAGGTAAAAAAAAAATCTGCCGTTCTGCCCCTGAACAAGGCAGTTAACCCACTGTTCCTAGGCCGTTATTGAAAATAAGAATTTGTTCTTAACTGACTTGCCTAGTCAAATAAAGGTAAAATGTATTTTATTTTTTATATTAATAATGAATAATTGTCTTTATTTAACTTTATTTTTTATTAATAATAGTTGGGGGCTCGTAAGTAAGCATTTCACAGTAAAAAGTCTACACCTGTTGTAATTGGCGCATGTGACAAATAATTTGATTTGGTCTATTGTGTTCCAATAGATAACACAGTGATTTCCTGTCCATGCAGGAGGTTCTACACACCAGATGGGACTATAACAGTAACAGCAACATATCCTGCAGTAGTGACAAAAACATTACCAACACATAAGATAGCATAGTCCTGACTGTATAGCTAAAGCCCTGAGCTGCAATACAGGTTTATAACAAATAGGGCTGTCACCGACTAAAAAAAATCTTGGTCGACTGAAAGTCGTCAGTTTTTTAGACCAATTTAAAACGTGTGTTTTTCCATATATAGACAAACCCTATGTGCTTTAATAAAATAAAGTATATGCAATAACATAACATCATTAGATGTTTTTCAACAGCTGTTTACTCAGTGACAGCTGGAAGAGGAGGTATAGTTTGTTTTGACAGGTCTTTAGACAAAGGTGGCCGGACTAAAGTTGCATGGCCGGCTACTTATGTTGGCCTATTGGAGTCTGATGTTGATCGAGGGCATTCACAACTGTTAGCTGGCAACCGTTGTGGTAAATGGATAGATCCTTCAGGGATCCTTCTGACTTGCCTAGTTAATAAATAATAATAAATAAAAGGGGGAGGGAGAGGGTATTTAGAGTCCATGAGGAGGTGCTTCAAAACAATAGGAACAATGATAGATGCAGACTGCCAGTAAAGTCCTTGGTTTTAGCAGTTATAATTTGATTTGCAGTAAAGGATGTCTGTGGAGCCCAGGGTCGTGGAGTGCCGCAGCCACTTCATATTTTTTATTTAACTGACCTGGAGGATCAGGTGTGTGATGTGTTGAATTTAGGCAATTAGTGAAGTGATCAATTACCTCAGTTGGTCAGGTGTCAGAACAAAATTCTGTAGTACCTGGGCCACTCCAGGAAACGGGTTGCCTAACCCTGGTGTAGCCCATAAAGTTGAGCCCCATCTCACCATTTGAATTTGGTAAAAACAATGTAAACTAAACAAACCATGGTGTATGTAGGTCTATGTAAATAGAAAAGAGAAAAAAATACTTACTTTTTCTCCAGGATCCATTTAATGACAGCTGTAACCTCGGGAATATCCTCTTGCTGGACGTTGATTTTGTCAAACTGGTCAGGAAAACTTCGGTTGAGGTCCATGTTCCTGGCGTTGGAACGACCGTCGGCGTCGCCACTGCAGTCCCCCTCCTTGGACACCTCGAACCCGTCTGGGTTCATACTGGGCATAATGTAAATATCCGTGCTCGTCACCAACTCCGTGATACGCGGGTCTTCTCCATACCTCGTCAATAGGTAGTCCACAAGGTAAACCAATACTTGCCTCGAGATAGTTTCGTCCCCGTGCATGTTCCCCACGTATTTACATTTGGGTTTTCCCGGTACGTCAGCGTTGGGGTCCTTTGTGATTCGCATAACCCACAACTCCCTGCCCTGCACGGACTGGCCTATACTAGACAGGTTGGCGATGTGAGAGTATTTCAAGGCCATGAACTTCAGTAGCCGGGTCATTTGCACATAATTGTAGTATTTTGTATAGTCTTCTACCTCTTTCGCTGCGGTGTTGCTTCTGACAAGCCTCGCCTCGCCGACGCTCAGAGCCGTGATGGGGACAACAACAAAAAGGAGGAAGACGAAAAGTGAGACACACAGTTTCGGCGCTGTATGTCGATGCTCCCGCAAATATGTTGCCATGTTTCCGACTCTCTTACCTCTTGAACATCCACTCTTGTTAAATAAAAAGGTGAACATTGCTAGCTAGCTAACCCAGACTGGATGCATCCAACATCCCGTTAAGCTTTTAAAGGGGCGGGGCTTTAGTTTGACGTCACTCTTGAGGAGGAGCCTCTTTTTAAGGTGGTTTGCATAATATATCATAATTTGAGTACAGTACTATAGTGTATTTTAGTTCTGTACATTGATATCTGTCACTATTAGTCGGTATTGTAATATACAACATTTAATTTTTTGTATACAACATACCAAGTTGTATAAATATTTATTCAACTTGGTATGTTGTAAATTCCCATTGTTGTCTCAATATTTCCATAGTCTCAATTTCCCAACACATTCCTCATACAGTATTGGCTATTAGCTACCAAATCGCATTGGATAAACCTGAGCGATACCATGCATTTAGGCACGATTTGTCCTATAATGGTCAATATTTCAGATGGAGAATGGTATTGACTTGAGACTGGCGTTTTTAGTGTTGCCTGAGAGAGGCAGTGTTGGATAAACAGTTCATGATGTCTCAATAAAGCTGGGTTAAATTGAAACGTTTTACTTTACACAGAATTTCACTCATGATTGAAGCTTTGTATTTTCTTTTGCATTATTGATAAAATAGTTTAGATTTCTGGGGTTTATATTTGTGTGCTATAGGGTGTAATATAGTTTGCTTTTGCTATCAAGGTACACTTAATATTTATGTTTCCTATATCCAAGGGTTTAAAGTGTTTGTTCAAGGAGCTGGGACTACTGAGAACTGCTGAGAAAATATACTAGTAGAGAGAAAAAATGGTTAATACAAGTTTAGACAATTGATCCCAGAGCAGGTTAATACCAGACTTTTATCGCTGTTTATTTTTGTTGCTCATTCTTTCTTTCTTGATCACTGTGGCTGTGAATTCCCCGTGACAACACTGAAGAACAGCATCAAAGCCTGGGTCCTACCACCACACCAAACAAGACCCTTCACTCCGCTTGCTGTGGGGTGTATCCGTCACTTTCATTTTCTTATTCTCTCGTTTTTCTTCTTTCTGCAATGGAACAAAACATTTACATTTACATTTAAGTCATTTAGCAGACGCTCTTATCCAGAGCGACTTACAAATTGGTGCATTCACCTTATGATATCCAGTGGAACAACCACTTTACAATAGTGCATCTAACTCTTTTAAGGGGGGGGGGGGGGGGGGGGGGGGTTAGAAGGATTACTTTATCCTATCCTAGGTATTCCTTAAAGAGGTGGGGTTTCAGGTGTCTCCGGAAGGTGGTGATTGACTCCGCTGACCTGGCGTTGTAAGGGAGTTTGTTCCACCATTGGGGTGCCAGAGCAGCGAACAGTTTTGACTGGGCTGAGCGGGAACTGTACTTCCTCAGAGGTAGGGAGGCGAGCAGGCCAGAGGTGGATGAACGCAGTGCCCTTGTTTGGGTGTAGGGCCTGATCAGAGCCTGAAGGTACGGAGGTGCCGTTCCCCTGCATATAAAACAGAAGTGCTGTAAACATCTTTGTCGCTGTGGAGCACCAGAAGCTTGGAATGATAGAGTGGAAAGAAGGAGGCTGTGGAAGAGGGAGAAGGCTGTGGAAACTTTCACTGCTGGATGCGGCATAGAGCCTGGACCTGGAAGGTCTGAGCATGGGAGCCCCACTCCCTGTAGTGTTTGTACACTCCAACATGACAGTCGCACTACATGATGTGCTGGTAGCCGCGTTACTTGGGGAACTGGTAGCACACCCAGCGAAAGGGAGAAAATATCCAGAAAAAAGCCCCAGCCCTTATTCTAGGCCTTTGCCGATCAGAAAGAGTTGGCCTCTACAGTACATGTTAATCCTCTGTATAATATCCAGGGACACCATATAATAGCACATTTATCTCATTTTTCACCATAGTGTCTCTTTAGCACATTTGGCAAATGGAGGTCAGTAAGGTCACAGGACACTCATTGACAGTGCTTTTGAAAGTATTCAGACCCCTTGACTTTTTCCACATTTTGTTACATTAAAGTTTTTTTCTAAAATTAATGAAAGAAAAAAAGTCCTCAATCTACACACAATACCCCATAATGACAATGCAAAACAGGTATTTTTCAAATGTATAAAAAACAAAATAAAAAAATACCTTATTTACATAAGTATTCAGACCCTTTGCTATGAAACTCGAAATTGAGCTCATGTACAGTGATGGCTCGGATCCACGGAGACAGGGCTGGATGATAACCCAGAACACACTGGAAGGGAGTCAGCCCGGTGGAGGAGTGACGCAATGAATTCTGAGCGTATTCCACCCAGGGAAGGAATCGGTCCCAGTACTCTTGCTGGTCCTGGCAGTGACTCCTCAGGAACCTAACCAGCTCCTGGTTCATCCTCTCCACCTGCCCATTAGACCGAGGCTAGTAACCGGAAGTGAGGCTGACCGTGACCCCCAGTTTCTCCATGAAGGCTTTCCATAACCGTGACGTGAATTGGGGGCCACGGTCGGTGACAATGTCCTCCGGAAGGCTATAGTGCCAGAAGACCTGCTGGAACAGTGCCTCAGGATGACTTTGTGTAAGGTAACCGTGGGGATTAGGAAGGGAAGGCTTTCCTGGTACAAGGTTGCCACAGTGAGGGTGAGTGGTGCTGTAATGTGCATGATAGTGCCGGATCCCAATGGTCATTTATCCAAGGCTTGGACCGGGAAAGGAGAGGAGAGCGGGTATGTGGTGATGTTCAGGGAGGAGACAAGGGCCTGGTCGATAAAATTCCCCGTAGCACCGGAGTCCATTGGAGCCATAGAGACAACAACTGAGAGATAGCCAACCAGTGAAATGGAAACCAGGGAGGGTTTAGCGGAAAACGAGGAAGGAATACTCACGCCTATCCTGGGAGACGGATGATCACAGGGCCGTCCCTCTGCCCCAGTGGACTTAGGGTTGGGAGCCGGTGCTCCTCCTGGCCGCAACAGGGACACAGGCCCAACTGTCTCTGGCAACGTCACTCTGCCGCGGAGAGATGTGTATCTCTATAGGTTCAGACAATGCCCCAGGACGGCCAAAGGCGGAGGGTGAGGGGCGATAGAAGCACCGGCGCCCCCGAAGAAGGTTGTCCATGCGGATGGCCATCGCGATGAGCACATCAGGGAAAGGTTGTCGTCCTGGCACACCAACCTCCTCGTGCAGTCCTCTTCAGAATAGGGTGCTCATTCAATTCTCTGGAGGCTGCCACAGTCCAGAAGGTGAGGGCCTACTCCACAGCGGTCTGAGCACCCTGCCGGAGTTGGAGTAGTCGCTCAACTCCCTCTCTGTCCTCTTGTGGATGGTCAAAGACTGCCCTGAACAGAGCCATGAACCTCTCATAGGAACCTAGCGCCTCCTCTCCTCTCTCCCAGACAGCCGTAGCCCACTTCAACCCCTGCCCGGTCATCAGTGGCAATCTTGGACCTCTCGGTGGTGGGGCGAAATAGAGGGAGCACTGGAGTAGGAAGCCATGGCATTTCGATGGAGTACCGTCATACTTTCTGGAAGGGACAGTAGGGCATCTCTGACCTGGGCGGACGGCTGGGTAGGCTGGCAGACTGGCTCACTGTGACGACCCGTGGTCGGAAGCCCTCTGAAAGGTATATGGGGAGCCTCGCTGGTGGTGTCGAGGCGGTGGAGAATGCGGAGGACATCCTCCATGCCCGTACCCAGGTGCGCCAGTTGGTCGTGGTGTTGGTGGAGTAGATGACCCAGTTCCTGGACCTTCTGGAAGATGGTTTTCTCCTCTGCTGCTTCCATATTGTGAGGTAGTATTCTGTCACGTATAGGCAGGGAGTCAGGAAGCAGGTGCAGTAGAAGACTTTAATAACAAGGATGCAAGGCAAATGAACAAAGCAGGGGCTGCGTAATGAACATGAAAACAAACCAATACTGCCTGACGACTGAGGCTACTGAGGGCTAAATAAAGGGAAGGTAATCAAGGTGATGATTAAGACCAGGTGTGCTTAATGATGTGGAGCAGGTGGGCGTAATGAAGGTTGCCAGGGCCAGTGATTAGTAGACTGGCGACGTTGAGCGCTGGAGAGAGCCATGACACGATCAAGGATAGCTACTTGTATCTGTTAAATGTAATAATATCAGTGTCAGTAACAGTAAGTAGAGCTAGACTCTGTCAGTGTCAGTCACAAGAGACATAGACTGAGGACAGAACCCAGGCTTCTGTTCCAATATCGGTACGAGCTTACTATGTGAATGAAGTAATGTTTTGGGCATTCTAAGTGAAACGCTAGAATGGATATTGGAACGTAGCCCATAGAGGAGAGTGCCTGTCTGGTCTAGCCTGACAGGAACAGGAAGTGGGCTTCAGGTAGTTATAGTCATGCATGTCTCCTGAACAGGGATTAGAAAATATGAAAATGTAGCCTATGTTAAACATTTTTCCTGTAAACATTTCATTGTCCCTCTGCTTCAAAACCTCTCATGAAGACATCAATATCATTTTTGGAAGCACAGACAAAATAAAGTGGGCAAGCATACAAAATTAACTTGACTGTCACAAGCAAGTGTGTTGACTATCTCTTCTGTTTAGGTCATGAAAGCAACAGCGCGGACACAGCCTTAACGCTTTGAATCAGGAACTTCCTTAAATCTCCACATAACCCAGGATATAGGCTACAAGATGTTGATCAATGCAAAGTTCCTCTGGCAGAGCAGAGCAGAGCGGGCTGTGGCCAGCACCAGCCTTTCCTCCAGTCGAGGGCTGCCTGGGGGAGGAATGTGTTTGCTGTGGCCTGGTGCCACCTGCCGCTCAGGCAGCATTCCCAGATTGCCCTCAGCACAGAGCCAGAAAGCAGGCAGGCAATAGGCCTGTGGAGGGTTGCCATGACTAGGTGGGCACTGGAACCCAATAAAAGTAGGAAACTCAACTTTCTTCCTTACACAGAAAAACAAGGCCAAGTCACTGCCGCCTTTACACAGACACAATCCAGCGTGTAAATGCATGCTAGTGCGCATAATCGCACGCACGTGCACACACACACACACACACAAATTCACAGGAGACTAACATCACAAACAACCCCTGCTACCAGCCTCAGGTTAGAAATGCTGCTGTGTGCATATTATGATATCAGAGAGCATAATGTGGGCAAGATACAACACAGCAGATTCAGCATTTACATAATTGAACAACACACACCCCGGCAGCAACAGACAGCTAACGTGGCTGCTTGAGATTTGTCCCAACTACAGGACGTGGCTTTAATACAGGAATCTTCAGAAGTTATTTGACACAGAGGCAGTCAGAGGGGATGAGGTGGGGGAGAAAAGGAAAAGAGGAAACAAGTGTCAGTCCACCCATCCATCCATCATCAGTAAGTGGCTGTAATCACTTACCAGGCACCAGATAAAAAAAGCAATCTCCAGTAAGGCGGCTGTTTAATCCACATACATCAGGGTTGAACGTGTGCATGCTAGGCCAGTTCTCACTGAGAGACGAAAGGTATCAGAAAGCACAGAGTAAGCCCTTACTAACACAGTACTGAGTAAGCCTAGGACAAGCCAGAATACAAGCCAGAGTGGTACATGCAGCTGTGGTACATCGTCTCAAATGGCTGCATCACTGTGACTGCCTGGCCTGCAGATTGATTCTGGGTTCTGTGGTTTTGGTTGACTGGTAAAGAGTTTAGTTATAAAACCACAAGACAGTTGGTGGGTTATTTAAAATATATTTGATGCCAGGCTTTATGGCAGCAGCATAACATATATTTCTACATGTTTCATAGAGTTTTCATAGTATTTTGCTTGAGTCATGCTAGTGGAAACATGACTAAACATGTTGGACTGCCTTGCATGACTGTTAAATGGCAGGGTGTGTGTAAGCCCCAGTCTAGTTGTGGTGTGGTGAAACAGATCAACAGGGCAGTGCCTGTACTTTAGGGATGTTAGTTCAGGATGGTTCTCAGGGGCTTAGTCCCATATGGGGACACCAGCAGGGTGCAACAGGCCTAGGCTGTCTCTGACAGTGCCTCTATGGACACTGGCTAATAACCTTAGCATGAGAAAGACAATCATTTGCATTGTAACAATGCTCCAAATAATAGTCATGTTGTACTGACTTTTTAGTGTTTAACAAAACTGGCCTGGGAGCACCTGTGATGTGTGTATCATATGACAACATGTCATATTAGACAATATCTGAGAGCAAACGTCCTCCAGAGATTGAGCTCATGACAGGACCTCTAGCCTATCAGTCCCACCCTCAACATCCTCCCTTCAAGCAGGATACACACGGCATGATAGTGACACACCTTCGTCTCACTGTGAGGAAACCATTGTGTCTATATCTATCACCTGACCCAAGCCCCGGGTAAAGCCCCCAGATTTCATAGATGAGATCTATACATAATATAAGAACGGATGGCGTTAAAAAGGCTGCGTGGGGTTAAATATACACTAGGTCTGTTACTTCCTGTTTACTTTACTTACAACCACAGGCTCTGAAGTGGTAGAGGACAGATCAAAAGAAGAACAGGAATTAATGTAACACTACTATTATCAGTCCTTGTTGTAGTTTGTGGGTTTTCTGACATTCTGATTCCGAAATGTGTGAAAACCAGAACTAGGTTAAAATTGTAAGGCAATGTATTTACTTTCAAATATACATTAGTGTATTGTATCAGCTGCGCTTGATTGAATTTCAATTGATACATTTTCCAACGCAATGTCACAAAAAACATCCATAATGGGACAGTTATTGTCCAAGAGTCTCCTTGGGAGTTGTTGTACATTAACCTCACAGGCCAAGACAAGCAGATCAAAATTGATTCATTCCAGAATCCAGACAAAAGCTACAAACACATAAAGCTGTTAGGTATATGAATACAGGGTACCTAATCCGGCTAGTAAGAAAACAACCCCATTTGAATAACATTTAGTGCAGAGCTGGAGCAACCAGGCCTTCAGTATTGTAACTGTAAATGAAGCCACGTATGCTCTTTAATATAGTTCACTACCACAGCATAATGATTTGTGCTGATGGCTGTTAAAAGGCTAGCTGGGATGTCATTGAGCTAGAAAATAACAGCCTATCTATGAGATTATTATCAGTTATAAAAACAAATATAACTGGAATAACTGATCTATAGTAGGCCAAGCAGTTCTCATTTCAGTCTCATGTTAAGTCACTAAACCAGACATAATTTTCACGGATCCCCCCCGGAACTTTCATTACGCACACCTGGCCCCTATTCCCAGTGATTAGTAATTGTATAAGTGTGCCCTTGGTTTACCAGTGTCCTGTTGATTATTGTTACAATGTCCGTTGTTTCATGTGAGTACCTGTGCTGTGTGTTTTGGCTTTCGTGCCATGTGGCTTGCGCAGATGATTACGGGTCTCATCCAGTGTGTTAATTATTGTGCGCTTGTGTTATTTATTTGAGGTCCTCCTCGCTCTTTTGTTTGGGTTTCAACCCTGTTTTTTCTATAGTGTTGGTTTGGTCTTCGCCCCCGTGCCTTTACGCGGCACGCCGTAATTTGGGTAAGAAATAACAAAAATAAATTAAAATAGGCGTGCGAAATCGTAATGTCTCCCGATCCTTCATACCAACGTGACAATAATAGAGACCACAGGGTACCAAGATCAACGGAACTGACTGTTGTCATCCAAATGAGGAGATACAGGTGAGAGGGAAAAGAGAATCTCCCATTTAGGATAAATAAGTAGCCCTGTGCCACCACCGCAATGACCAGATGCACTCAGACTATGAGAGAACGCATAGTCCGATGACGAGAAAGCAGCTGTAGTAGCACTGTTCTCTGGGGTAGTCCAAGTGTCCGTCAGGGCCAAAAAGTGTAAGGATGAACTCAGCTTTCTTGACCACAGATCGGTAGTTCCAAATGCCGCTGGAATTCCACATAGGTTGTGCACGCAGAATAAACTAAATTAGGTTTGCTGCCAAGGCGTGGGAAGCGTCTGTAAAACCCACAAAGCGAGGATTCCGAAATGTGTGAAAACCAGAACTAGGTTAAAATTGTAAGGCAATGTATTTACTTTCAAATATACATTAGTGTATTGTATCAGCTGCGCTTGATTGAATTTCAATTGATACATTTTCCAACGCAATGTCACAAAAAACATCCATAATGGGACAGTTATTGTCCAAGAGTCTCCTTGGGAGTTGTTGTACATTAACCTCACAGGCCAAGACAAGCAGATCAAAATTGATTCATTCCAGAATCCAGACAAAAGCTACAAACACATAAAGCTGTTAGGTATATGAATACAGGGTACCTAATCCGGCTAGTAAGAAAACAACCCCATTTGAATAACATTTAGTGCAGAGCTGGAGCAACCAGGCCTTCAGTATTGTAACTGTAAATGAAGCCACGTATGCTCTTTAATATAGTTCACTACCACAGCATAATGATTTGTGCTGATGGCTGTTAAAAGGCTAGCTGGGATGTCATTGAGCTAGAAAATAACAGCCTATCTATGAGATTATTATCAGTTATAAAAACAAATATAACTGGAATAACTGATCTATAGTAGGCCAAGCAGTTCTCATTTCAGTCTCATGTTAAGTCACTAAACCAGACATAATTTTCACGGATCCCCCCCGGAACTTTCATTACGCACACCTGGCCCCTATTCCCAGTGATTAGTAATTGTATAAGTGTGCCCTTGGTTTACCAGTGTCCTGTTGATTATTGTTACAATGTCCGTTGTTTCATGTGAGTACCTGTGCTGTGTGTTTTGGCTTTCGTGCCATGTGGCTTGCGCAGATGATTACGGGTCTCATCCAGTGTGTTAATTATTGTGCGCTTGTGTTATTTATTTGAGGTCCTCCTCGCTCTTTTGTTTGGGTTTCAACCCTGTTTTTTCTATAGTGTTGGTTTGGTCTTCGCCCCCGTGCCTTTACGCGGCACGCCGTAATTTGGGTAAGAAATAACAAAAATAAATTAAAATAGGCGTGCGAAATCGTAATGTCTCCCGATCCTTCATACCAACGTGACAATAATAGAGACCACAGGGTACCAAGATCAACGGAACTGACTGTTGTCATCCAAATGAGGAGATACAGGTGAGAGGGAAAAGAGAATCTCCCATTTAGGATAAATAAGTAGCCCTGTGCCACCACCGCAATGACCAGATGCACTCAGACTATGAGAGAACGCATAGTCCGATGACGAGAAAGCAGCTGTAGTAGCACTGTTCTCTGGGGTAGTCCAAGTGTCCGTCAGGGCCAAAAAGTGTAAGGATGAACTCAGCTTTCTTGACCACAGATCGGTAGTTCCAAATGCCGCTGGAATTCCACATAGGTTGTGCACGCAGAATAAACTAAATTAGGTTTGCTGCCAAGGCGTGGGAAGCGTCTGTAAAACCCACAAAGCGAGGAGCGAGGAGCGAGCAGTGTTATCTGAACAGTTATCTGAACATCACTCTTCACACAATATGGACAAAGCAAAAACAGGTTTTTAGAATTTTTTAGCAAATTGATGTAAAAATAAATATTACATTTACATAAGTATTCAGGCCCTTTACTCAGTACTTTGTTGAAGCACCTTTGGCAGCGATTACAGCCTCGAGTCTTCTTTGGTATGACGCTCCAAGCTGGGCACACCTGTGTATGGTGAGTTTCTCCCATTCTTCCCTGCAAATCCTCTCAAGGTCTGTCAGGTTGGATGCGGAGTGTCACTGCACAGCTTTTCTGGTCTCTCCAGAGATATTCGATCAGTTTTAAGTCCGGGCTCTGGCTGGGCCACAAAGACATTCAGAGACTTGTCTCGAAGCCATGCCTGCGTTGTCTTGGCTGTGTGCCTAGGGTCGTTGTCCTGTTGGAAGGTCAACCTTCACACCTGAGGTCTGAGGTCCTGAGCGCTCTGGAGCAGGTTTTCATCAAGGATCTCTCTGAACTTTGCTCCGTTCATCTACCCCTCGATCCCAACTAGTCTCCCAGTCCCTGCCACTGAAAAACATCCCCACAGCATGATGCTGCCACCGCCATGCTTCACCAAAGGGAGGGTGCAAGGTTTCCTCCAGACATGATGCTTGGCATTCAGGCCAAAGAGTTTAATCTTGGTTTCATCAGACCAGAGAATCTTGTTTCTTATGGTCTGAGAGTCCTTTAGGTGCCTTTTTGGCAAACTCCAAGTGGGCTGTCATGTGCCTTTTACTGTGGAGTGGCTTTCGTCTGGCCACACTACCATAAAGGCCTGATTGGTGGATCGCTGCAGAGATGGTTGTCCTTCTGGATGGTTCTCCCATCTCCACAGAGGAACTCTGGCGCTCTGTCAGAGTGACCATTGGGTTCTTGGTCGCCTCCCTGACGAAGGCCCTTCTCCCCTGATTGCTCAGTTTGGCAGGGCGGCCAGCTCTAGGAAGAGTCTTGGTGGTTCCAAACTTCTTCCATTTAAGAATGATGAAGGCCACTGTGTTCTTGGGGACCTTCAATGATGCAGAAATGTTCTGGTACCCTTCCCCAAATCTGTGCCTTGACACAATCCTGTCTCGGAGCTGAACCTAGCTATCTGGCCGACCGTGCAATGGCTAATTCATTAAAAACGTAGGCGTTGGCTTGCTTGTATAGATCAGGTACTACCTGTTTGCTGAATTGTGTGCAAGAGGGAAGTTCATAATGTGTCTCGAACTTTCACGAGGTGCTAAAACCCCCTATTCTCAACCACAGAGAATGGGCGCATATACACAGCTATAAACCAAAGACTAAAAAATATAAACATAGCCTACTTATTGCTATTGTAATTCATTTTCAAGGGTTGCTTGAATGCAGAGAGGAGGCAACGTTGTGGCGGTTCTTTGCATTTCCATCTTGCTCCGCTACACTGGGGGTGATGTTGGTGTAAATGTGTCAAAATATTTGCGGTGTTGGCAGCTGCATAGGCTATTCTCATTGAGCGAGGCGACATAATACTCTCCATCGCCGTTGTAGTTGTAACGGCGGTCCTCCTCCTCTTCAACCGAAAAGGAGGAGTATTGATCGAACCAAGGCGCAGTGGAGTTTGAACACATATTTATTAAACGAAAACACGAACTTAACTAAACTAACAAAACAACAAACGGTGTAGACAGACCTAGACGACGAACTTACATGAAACAAGAAGAACGCACGAATAGGGAACAGACTACATAAACCGAACAAACCGTAAACAGTCCCATATGGTGCAAACATATACACAGACACGGAAGACAATCACCCACAACGAACACTGTGACAACGCCTACCTAAATATGACTCTTAATTAGAGGAACGCCAAACACCTGCCTCTAATTAAGAGCCATACCAGGCAACCCAAAACCAACACAGAAACAGAAAACATAGAATGCCCACCCAACCTCACGTCCTGACCAACTAACACACATAACAAACTAACATAAATAGGTCAGGAACGTGACATAACCCCCCCCCATAAGGTGCAAACTCCGGGCGCACCAGCACAAAGTCTAGGGGAGGGTCTGGGTGGGCATCTAACCACGGTGGTGGCTCAGGCTCCGGGCGAGGTCCCCACCCCACCATAGTCAATCCCAACCTCCATCTACCCCTAAAAATGTCCACCCATATCCCACAAAATCCTCTTTGTAACATCCATGACAGGGACAGCACCGGGACAGAGGAATAAATCAAGACAGAGGGATAGATAAGAATAAAGAGGTAGATCAAGAAAGAGAGGGAGATCATAATAGAGGGGCAACTCCGGACTGAAAGGCAGCTCCGGACAGAGAGACAGCTCTGGACTGAGGGGCAGTTCTGGGTATATAGCCATTTCTGGCTGAAGGGCAGCTCCTGGCTGACTGACGAATCTGGATGCTCATGGCAGGCTGACGGCTCTCGACGCTCATGGCTGGCTGACGGCTCTCGACGCTCATGGCAGGCTGACGGCTCTCGACGCTCATGGCAGGCTGACGGCTCTCGACGCTCATGGCAGGCTGACGGCTCTCGACGCTCATGACAGGCTGACGGCTCTCGACGCTCATGGCAGGCTGACGGCTCTCGACGCTCATGGCTGGCTGGCGGCTCTGGCAGATCCTGTCTGGTTGGCGGCTCTGGCAGATCCTGTCTAGTTGGCGGCTCTGGCAGATCCTGTCTGGTTGGCGGCTCTGGCAGATCCTGTCTGGTTGGCGGCTCTGGCAGATCCTGTCTGGTTGGCGGCTCTGGCAGATCCTGTCTGGCGGGCGGCTCTAGCGGCTCCTGTCTGGCGGGCGGCTCTAGCGGCTCCTGTCTGGCGGACGGCTCTGTAGGCTCATGGCAGACGGGCGGCTTTGCAGGCTCATTGCAGACGGATGGCTCAGACGGCGCTGGGGAGACGGATGGCTCAGATGGCGCTGGGGAGACGGATGGCTCAGATGGCGCTGGTGAGACGGATGGCTCAGATGGCGCTGGTGAGACGGATGGCTCTGGCCGGATAAGGCGCACTGTAGACCTGGTGCGTGGTGCTGGAACTGGAGGCACCGGGCTAAGGACACGCACCTTCATACTAGTGCGGGGAGCAGGGACAGGGCACACTGTACTCTCAAAGCCCACTCTATACCTGATGCGTGGTACCGGCACTGGTGACACCGGGCTGAGGACAAGCACATCAGGATTAGTAGGGGGAGAAGATACAGTGTGTACAGGGCTCTGGAGACGCACAGGAGGCTTAGTGCATGGTGCCGGAACTGGAGGCACCGAGCTGGATACACGCACTACAGGGAGAGTGCGTGGAGGAGGAACAGGGCTCAGGAGACGCACTGGTAGCCTAGTGCGTAGTGTAGGCACTGTAGGTACTAGGCTGGGGCGGGGAGGTGGCGCCGGAAATACCGGACCGTGGAGGCGTACTGGCACTCTTGAGCATTGAGCCTGCCCAACCTTACCTGGTTGAATGCTCCCGGTCGCCCGACCAGTGCGGGGAGGTGGAATAACCCGCACCGGCCTATGTAGGCGAACCGGGGAAACCATGCAAGGCAGGTGCCATGTATGCCGGCCCGAGGAGACGCACTGGAGACCAGACGCGTTGAGCCGGCCTCATGACACCTGGCTCAATACCCAATCTAGCCCTACCAGTGCGGGGAGGTGGAATAACCCACACTGGGCTATGCACTCGTACAGGAGACACCGTGCGCTCTACTGCGTAACACGGCGCCTGCCCGTACTCCCGCTCTCCACAGTAAGCCTGGGAAGTGGGCGCAGGTCTCCTACCTGCCCTTGGCCCATTACCTCTTAGCCCCCCCCCCCCCCAAGAAATTTTTGGGTGTTACTCACGGGCTTTTTGGGCTTCCGTGCAAGACGTGTTCCCTCATAACTCCGGTTCCTTTCTCCGGTAGCCTCTGCTCTCCTCAGTGCCTCCAGCTGTTCCCATGGGAGGCGATCCCTACCAGCCAGGATCTCCTCCCATGTGTAGCAACCTTTCCCGTCCAATATATCGTCCCAAGTCCATTCCTCCTTCTTTTCCTGTCCCTTACTCCATTTACTCCGCTGCTTGGTTCTGGAGATTTGGTGGGTGATTCTGTAACAGCGGTCCTCCTCCTCTTCAACCGAAAAGGAGGAGTATTGATCGAACCAAGGCGCAGTGGAGTTTGAACACATATTTATTAAACGAAAACACGAACTTAACTAAACTAACAAAACAACAAACGGTGTAGACAGACCTAGACGACGAACTTACATGAAACAAGAAGAACGCACGAATAGGGAACAGACTACATAAACCGAACAAACCGTAAACAGTCCCATATGGTGCAAACATATACACAGACACGGAAGACAATCACCCACAACGAACACTGTGACAACGCCTACCTAAATATGACTCTTAATTAGAGGAACGCCAAACACCTGCCTCTAATTAAGAGCCATACCAGGCAACCCAAAACCAACACAGAAACAGAAAACATAGAATGCCCACCCAACCTCACGTCCTGACCAACTAACACACATAACAAACTAACATAAATTGGTCAGGAACGTGACAGTAGTTTTAAATGTGGAAATGTGGCAATTAAGATGTGAATTTTGATGATTACAAGTGCATAGGCTTTAGTTGTTTTAAAGGAAATGTTGTTTTTTCAGCTCAAATTTACTCAAGAGGCATGAGCCTACAACACAATGTAGGCATAGCCTATATGTCTAGTCTTTTTATTTTGTAAATATTTTTATGTATTCATTCAGGTTCACAGTGCGGACCGAAACCGAGGTCCCTGTACTGAATGGTTCGGTACCAATACCTGTACCATTACACCCCTATTAAGTAGGCTACCAGGTAGAGACATAACTTAAATGAATCTTCCCTAGCAAGACAATACAAACAGCAACTTATTGAAAAAGAAAAGAAAATGCTACTCTTGTAGGACTTGATATCCTTCCAAACTTTAGATGAGGCACTAAGACTGGGGCCAAGTGAAACTCCTTAAATAGTCATGGAAGACAGGTAAGGAGTGGACACTCCCCCTTAAAACACCCAACAGTTACCAAGACTATTAAATAAATAGGCCTGAAAAAAAATCCACAGCAACAGTCACAACAGGTCAAACAGCAATGTAGGTTGGCTACTAAGTAGACAACACTTAAATTAAATTGCTCTAGCAAGACCATACCAACTGCAACTTATTGAATTTTAGTTTCACATCTAAAATCAAGAGACAGTGTATTACAGTGGTTTGTATTGACTGGAAGAGCACATATGTGTAAAATGTGTGTAAAATGCTCTATTTGTAGCTAGCAGTAGGACAGGTTTTTTTCTCACTACATGACCAGAACACCAGGAAACTCCCTAGAAATACACTAACTAGGGAAGTGGTCAACAACCTTTTCTGAGTCAAGATCATTTTGAGTCAAAATGGAAGCCGAGATCTATTTTTTTTTATATTTAAAAAATATTACTTAAAAAAGCCTGTGCAACATTAACCAATTAAAAACTGTTATGTTAGCAACGAGGTTTGTGCAATAGGCCCAATACATTATCACTGCATATTGGCTACGCTTAAATTTCTCTGCCAATGTTGTTGTTAGACCATTTTGAAATTGTAGTTCAAAATGTTATGTATATGATCACACTGGTAATAGATCCTTTGTTGTACTACTTGTAAGGCACAGCTGAGCATAATTTTTTATTTTTTTACTGGACTGATGGCCCACATCTGATGGTCAGTCTGAGGGGAGGGAGCAGCAGTAAGGCTGCCTGTCACCCGATTCACTGTCCCTCCTTTCTTCCTCCCTCCGCTGAGAAAACGGGACAGTCTTCCAGCTGATGGCGAAACTTAACACTGCATTATTTCTGCCTCATGCACCAATTCATGTTACTCCTATGACCAGAGAAAGTGAAATATTCCTCTATATTAAAAAAGACAAGCTGCAAATAATAACGCAAGCTTATCGAAACACTTTGCCATACTCATTCATTGTAGCTGCAATGCTGGTTGTAGCGTGAGTGGAAGTAAGGAGAATGTGCATTTTATGGCTTATAAACAAAGTGTTGACAGTGCTGAAAAACTACTTAAACATGAACTTACTCATAAAAACAGCAGATTTGTTGAGTCTCTCTAGTCATGGTTTTCATAGCTTTGAAATTTCACATTGTCAACTTTGCTGTGCGTTCGAGGAACCTGTGCAGACACGGTGATTTGGGCTATCTGATTTGCCAGCAGTCGGCCTATAAGTGCACTTGACTTGCTCCTTGGGCCTGCTGGGTAAGCGGGGTTCTACGTTTAGACACATGAAGCGGTTAAAAATGGGAACACTATGCCTTCCCAGCGCTAGTGCTGCTGAATCAAGTGCATCTACTGGCAACAGCGCAAAATGAATAAAATAAATCAATATTTTTTATTTTACCTTTATTTAACCAGGTAAGCTAGTTGAGAACAAGTTCTCATGTAAAACTGCGACCTGGCCAAGATAAAGCAAAGCAGTGCGACACAAACAACAACCCCGGAGTTACACATGGAATAAACAAGTGTACAGTCAATAACACAATAGAAAAAATAAAGTCTATATACAGTGTTTGCAAATGGCATGAGGAGGTAAGGCAATAAATAGGCCATAGTAGCGAAGTAATTACAATTTAGCAGATTAAAACTGGAGTGATAGATGAGCAGATGATGATGTGCAAAAGAGCATAAAATAAAATAAAAACAATATGGGGATGAGGTAGGTAGATTGGGTGGGCTATTTACAGATGGACTATGTACAGCTGCAGTGATCGGTTAGCTGCTCAGATAGCTGATGTGTAAAGTTAGTGAGGGAAATATAAGTCTCCAGCTTCAGTGATTTTTTGCAAATCGTTCCAGTCACTGGCAGCAGAGAACTGGAAGGAAAAGCTAGGATAGGCTTTAAATGTATTGTTTTTTACAGCAATGTTAGGTGATCGACTAGGAATGGCTTGGAGATCGACCAGTCAATTGCAATCGACCGGTTAGTGACCACTGATCTAGGGAGTTTTTTCTTAGATACTGGTTTGATTGTGCCCTGATTGGATGACAGGTTCTGTTTCTGCTCTGTAGAAGGGGGTGGGGGGTAGGATAATAGCTAGGGTCACAAGTCTTTCCTGACCATTTGATCTGACCATGAAAAACTCTGGTCCCTATACAGCAACACAGGAAGTTCTTACCGACATCCCTGCTATCCTCATTGACTCTCAAAGCAGGGTTAATATGTTTTTGCTATTTAACTACGCAGGGTCGCCATTTTTGCATAGCTAATTGTAAAGCTTGCGTTCATACGTACGCAGGGTATAAATGATGCTTACAGGCTGAATACACCGCTTGCGTCGCGTGCGCTGCAAAATACATTTAGAAATTGATATTATTCAATTATTGCACCCACACTGCTCGCGCGCGCAAACGAGCATCTGCGTTGCCAAGGGCTAACACAGAACCCAAACCGGCTGCGCGCGTGTGCCATCGTGCATAAATGTATTTTGTCCCCTGTAAGAAATTGTAATAGAGACTGGAAACTAGCAATAACAACATTTCAACATAAGCCATATTTTATACAAAATACACATACTCCTCATTTCTCTTGGACATATGCTGGACTTATTAAGACACCAACTACAGACACACACAATTCCCCTCCCCCATGATAACCACAGACACACACAACACAAGGTTGGAGCTCAAGACAAAGAACTACCTCAGGAACCAATGGAACGTTGACACCAGGCCTGTTCAGGACTACCCAAGACCCAGATCGACCAATCGGAAGGCCAGACTTCCAGATCAACCTACTTTGCTTGTTGTCTATATAAAACTGTACAACTGCTTAAACTACGCTCTCTTCCGACGATTCTATACGAATCAGACAGAAGGAGCCGTGCGGCACGATTGCCAGATATCCTCACACTGAATAAAACTGTCTTACTAAATACTGTTCCACCCTGTCCAGCCTATTGACTTGGTCTCATTTCTCTAGTAACGAATCATCAACAGAACTTGGTAGCAGAGGATGGTTTAGACACCTCTGAATTCGGTCCATAGAAAGTTGATGAGAGAAAAGACAAGTTTAAAACAGATTCCAGAAGGACGGGTGACCTGGCCATAGGAGATATCGGAGATTCAACTCACCCAGGAAACTGATCTAAGAGCTCGAAAACTATAAGGTGAGCAGAGCCGGTTTAATCAAAATCTGTATATTGTATTATAGCCAATATCTAAATTGAGATCAGAAGTACTGGCGTGTGTATGATTTTCTGTTTAAATTTGTAATAATAAAAAATAAAAAAATATACGTTAAAACAAAGGCATGGTGTGAGGATATCTGCGTTAAAAATCCCATTCCAAGTAGTCTGATAACAGTGAGGAATTAAATGGATTTTGTTTGAATGTATTCCAAGTAGTCTGATAACAGTGAGGAATTAAATGAATTTTGTCTGAATGTATTCCAAGTAGTCTGATAACAGTGAGGAATTAAATGGATTTTGTTTGAATGTATTCCAAGTAGTCTGATACCAGTGAGGAATTAAATGAATTTTGTCTGAAATGTATTCCAAGTAGTCTGATATACCAGTGAGGAATTGATGAAATTATGTGAAATGATTTAAGGTGATATTGTGTGATCAAGTTGGTAATAGCGAACCTGAGCCTACTGGAGTTGGCATTCCAGTAGACAGAAGGCTATGCGTGTTATTCTGAATGTATTCCAAATAGTCTGATGTACCAGTGAGGAATTGATGAAATAAGTTGCATGAGCAGAACCGAGACTAGTCGATAACTAATTTTCGATTAGGAGCGTTGGGAAGAAGTTATTGCTTGAACTAGGTGTATAGGAATTAAACCCAAACTCGCCAAATCAATGTGAGTGATTGAACGTTCCACGAGGCCGATTGCTACTAATTACTGATATCCTAAATTGAGACTGTGTTGGAAGTGACCGCCGAGAAAATAAGTTTAGGTCGTGGTCCGGTCGCCGCGCTGAAAGTTGACCTGATTTTTCCCTCTCGTGCTGTTGGTAAATCCTTAAGGGTTAGAATTAATTTGACAATTATTTTAGAAGCGCTTGAATTCATTAGTATATTGTTCCCAAAGGAAACTTCTGAAATATTTTGCCAAAGTATTTAATTAATTGAATAAGCGAAAAGCAATAATATTTTTTAATATAAGTACCTAAAATTGTCATTCCAATTATATCAGGAGCGCGTGAATATATTCGTATATTGTTTCAAAAAGATATAGCTGAAATATTGTTGGAAAACAAAAATAATTCATCGAATACACGGTAATAAAATTATTTGTGCACGCGGGTCGGACACGAGATTGGTGTGTGTTAGAGAGAAAAAATACATCGCTGGTTTCGATCAGTGACGGGCTAAAGTATACAAAGATAATAATAGACCCAGACATAGCTTAACGACAAAATGACCACGACTATCGTCCCCAAACACAAATTCAACGAATATTTAGATCAGAAAATGAAAGACAGAGCAGGCGGGAGATTACATTACAAACCCGTTAAAAGAATTTGGCAAGAAGTGAGGCTAAAATGGGCGCAAGCAGGTTTCCTTAGTGGAGTCGCCCCATCAAAAGGGCAACTCCTCACTATGGAGAAAGAATTGGAGGAAGCAGTGAAGCAAGGGATAGAATGTGAAGTTGATAAGAATAAGAGTCACTTATTTAAAAAGGAAGGAACAAAGCAAAGGGAAAAGGCAGAGGCTGAGATGAAAATAGGATTGTGGGCGATTGAAGAGATCAGAAGGACACTCCCCTACAAAAAACCTGACATGATGGGGGTGGTCACTGGAGCACCAACTGACACCAAAGAGGGCAGGCCCAACAATAATGATGCCCCACCTACCAACACAGCAACCCCATCGGCCCCCACCCATCTATACCCAGAACTGCCACAGGGAGAGAAAATAACACCACCTCCCTATTCTCAAAATCCAGTCACTCACCTCCCTCAAAATCCTTTTTTGACCCCTGCTGTGGTACAGGCACCGGTGTTTGTGGTGCATGAAGGTCACCTAAAAGGAAGCATGAGTTGGGGATCCAAGAAGGGCAACTCGTGTGTGAAGAGAGGCCTGATCATCGAGACAGGGAGGAAAGGGATAGAGCATTCACACAGGGACGTGGGGGGGGTTCGAACTCCGCCTCACTACAGGGACACGGTGAGTCTCTACCAACCTACCCACAAGGACGGGGTGGTGGGTCTCAACCAGGCCCTTTGAAGAGAGAAGACAGAGAGCTGATTCAGTTTTCTTCCACTCCAAACCCAGACTGGTTCAGAAACAGAACACGGGGGGATAGTCAAATAGTCTCTGAAGGGTCATGGTCGCCACCAGGACAATGTTCCTCTGGGGCCTCATTAAGAGGGAACCACAGCAAGGACGATGAAGGTGAGAACAGAACAGGACAAGATGAAGAGGAGGAGGAGCGAGACCTCAGGGAATCAGTGACACTGGCCAAATCTATGATAGAAGGTGCTGAACGTGGAGGGAGCTCGTACCATATAGAAGGGGTAATGATGGGGAAGGTGACGGATTTGGTCGAACCTATTAGACAGTCTGTACGTCTCAGGGAACAGAACAGCAGGGGTGTCTCGTCCAGGGCAGACTGGGATCCCCAACATGAAGGACGGGGAGGGTCGGAGATGCAGATGCCGTTGAGGCCCACACCAGACGGAGGGCATGAAGAATACCAACCCTGGAAAATAACAGACCTTACCATTTTGATGGAACAATTACCCAGCCTGCATGGGGGTGCCTCTGCATGGCTCCTTCAACTGCAAACACTGACGTCAGGCCTACGGCTCTGTCTAGGTGACATGAGGGCCCTTCTGGCTAGAGCAACAGACCACACCACCATGAGTGCTCTGATAAGAGAGGCAGATCTTGCCACAGCCCCGGCTGCACTGGCCCAGGAAGACTTCCGAGCGGAATTGTGGGCAGTTTTGAGAAGGGCATATCCCACAGAACGAAACCATGCAACCCTTTCATCATTCACCATCAATCCAGGGGAACAACTGGCAGCCTACCTTGACAGAGCAAAAACCACATGGAGAACTGTCCACGAAGAACCATATGACCACACAGCCACCACGGTCAGCATGTGGAAGGAGATGGTGGTGAGCGGAGCTCCAAACGAGGTCTGTACTAAACTCAGGGGCACTGTGGGGTTAATGGCACTTCCCCAGGCTCAGTTCAACTCCCATGTACATCACCACATCACCCAATACAACAAGGATAAGGGAGGGGCTGAAACACAAGTCCAGTCCCTACAGGTACAACTTTTGAAACTGCAACTGAAAGAGGCTCAGAAGGGGGAGAAACCCAAGAAACAGATGGTGGCTGTAGACCAACAAGAAATCTCACAAATTATTGAAAAAACTGTTTCCCAAATGATACAGCAACAACAACTACCCATCTTCACCCAGCAGGGACCACCTATACACCCACCCCAGGAGCAGCCATTCCAACTGCCGTATGCCTACCTGCTTCAGCCATACCCTTCGTCGGAACCACCACTACAACCCTACTACCCACTACCACAATCAAACCATTCACCCACATGGGGACAGCCCCAGAGGTACTCTGGATCTTATGGAAGCTGTCATAATTGTAAACAAGCTGGGCACATGGTGCGACAAAGCCAGTGGTGCGACAAAGCCCAAAGCCAGTTTCTGGCCAATAGGGGACGAGGATACGCCCCTAGACTAAGAGGGGGAGTCAGGCCAATGATGTATCAACCACGTGCGGCCCTTCAACCCGCATACAATCACCCAAACCCAGACCCTAACCAACAGCCGCCTCCTCCTTTCCAGGGCATGTCAGACGCATATGCCCCATGGTCCTGAAGCTGCCCACCACCACAGAACGAGAATGGGGGTCAGCGTTTTCCACTCCACACCGAACCAACTGTCATGTGTGAGGTGGAGGAAGTGACCCACCAAATGGACCACCGAAGCGTCAAAGGCTCTTGCACTCCTGAAAACAGATCTCTCAGTGGCAGCAGCCTTGACATCACCTGACTACAAAAACAAAATTCCATCTGGATGTTTCTGAAAAGGAAGGATTCACATCATCCATTTTTTTTCAGAAACAAGAGGGGGAGAGAAGAGTGTTGATGTATCACTCCTCCAAATTGGACCACATTGAAGTAGGACAAATCACATGCTCCAGGTCTGTGGCTGCAGTGGAAAAAGTTATTGAAAAAACAGCCCACCTGGTAATGTGCCATCCATTGGAAATCCACACCCACCATGGGGTTGCAGCATATCTGATGAGCAAAGAATTCACGTTCAGCGCTGAAAGGAAAACGAAAATCCAGGATAAATGCACACAATCACACATCACATTTGTCAACACTGACAAAAACATGGCAGACGCACTCAATGCTGAAGGTCTACCCCACTCCTGTGCAGAAAGAGCTGCACAAGAACTGAAACTGAGACCTGACCTGGGGAACGAACCACTCACCAACCCGGACCTATGGTTATACACAGATGGATGCCGCTATAGAGGAGAAGAAGGGAACATAGCAGCATACACAGTGGTGCAGCAGCTTCCGAATGGATCACACGTGACTTTGGAATCTGCTACCATCCCACAACCTGCATCAGCCCAATTAGCTGAAATCATAGGTTTGACACAAGCACTGGAAAGAGCTGAAGGGAAGACTGAACATCTACACCGACTCAGCTTATGCTCATGGAGCAGTCCATACGAATGGATCACAATGGCTGAGACGCAACTTCACCACCACAGGAAACCTTCCAATCAAACACAAGACACAGATGAAAAAACTGATTAAATCGGTCTCACTACCTGAGAAGGTGGCCATCATGAAGTGTAAAGGACACCAACAACTGAAAAACAGAGTCGGCAAGGGAAATGATGCAGCTGATAAAGCAGCCAAAAAAGCTGGCGGATACACCCCGAGACAAATGGTACTACGGACCCAACCAGCTCGGACTGAGCTCACAAAGCAACACATAAAATAACTCCAGGCCACAGCAGGACCCTATGAACACTCAGTATGGGGACAGAAAGGGGCCACCAAGGGACCTGATGAACTGTGGAGATGCCATGATGACAGACTAGTGGCCCCAGCAAACCTATGTCCAGAACTAATACGAGAAGCTCATGGGCCCACACACGAAGGCAAACTAAAAACTTTACAGAAAGTGTCCCACATCTGGTGGCACCCCCACATGAAAGACTTGACAGATTTGTTTTGTGACGAGTGTAGCATTTGTGGTAGCCACAATCCAAAGAAACCATATCAAACGCCCATGGGTTCATACCCAGTCCCAAATGCTTGTTTTCAGGACATCAGCATAGATTACACAAATATGGGGCAAGACAATGTGACAAATGGAATAAGGTACCTGTTGGTTATGGTAGACAGGTTCTCTAAATGGGTTGAGGCAATACCAACAGCAAGGGAGGATGCAAGATCGGTCATTAAGTGGCTGCAAACCGAACTCATACTAAGGTATGGAGTTCCAAGGCAAATTTGATCCGACAAACGGGTCCCGTTTCAGTAACCAACACCTGAGACAGGTGGAGGAAAGATTGGGTATTGTGCACAAGTTTGGGTTAGTGTACAGGCCACAATCTCATAAGTCTCGTGGAACGCGCCAATCAAAGGTATGTGCATGCTGGGTTCACCAAGGGAGGGAGGTCATATGCCCGCCCTTGATGTACAACAAATTGTAATGTCTGATAATTGACGGAACTTTCTGCAGCTCTCTCCACACAGATTCACAAGGTCCAACGGGGAAGCTGACGGGAGATCCGGCACCACTGAAGGTAAAAATTGGTGACTGGGTGGGGTTGAAGTCCACAAGAGAAAGTGGCTAGAACCCAGGTGGACTGGACTGTACGAAGTGAGGGAGGTTACTTCACACTCAGTCCAGGTCAAAGGTAAATCAGGCGCACCTTGGCACCACCTCACACATTGCACTCCAGCCCCAATCCCTTCTAGAACACTGACAGAAGTCAGAGCTGATTTAAACAGCTTAAATTCGATTCCAAATGAAGACATTCCTGACTCAGGTGATGCGGCATCAAACTCCGCCACCCCTGATAAAGGAACCTCGCCCAGTTAGAGGGATATTTCTCCCTCCCTGGGCAAGGCTAGGGATATCTGGCCCCTTATTTGTGATATTCCTACTGATATTTGGGGTGTCCCTGGGCACTTTCACATGGTTAATAGAATAACTAGAAGGTGAATCACTCGACCTGGGGGCATATCGCACTTGGAGGGTGAGACACACTGACACTGCCGAATGATCACAGAGTTAAGGAGAAGAACCGTTGCTAATAGAGCTCGGGGATCAACTCCTTAATGAAGAATCCCTGACCCCGACCTCTCAACACTGTGTACGTTCATAGAAGTGAAAGAGTTGTTTGATCTCTGGCTGATGATGTGTTCTCTGGGAGAGGGTGGGGTTTTACAGGACTGCTTGTAGTCCTGAGCTGTCTGATTAGGATACGATGGGGATGTTACCATCGCAGTGCTGCCAGAACCACCACCAGTTCCAACGGACCAGGGTTCAGCCGGCCTCCTCCACCACTTCAAGACCAAGTCCCACGTCATCACCTTAAGTTCTCCAATCTGGTACAGATAATAAATATAAAAGACATCTCCGGATAGGAGCATTTCAAAAGCTCTGAGTGGGTTGGCAAGGTTATCAGTGGAGATGAAGGGTCTTGCAGGTGTGGAGGAGAGTGGACTGTTCCCCTGGCTGGGTGGTTGTTTTGGTAAGTACACTGCAATGATGATTACTGGATTACTGACACTAGTTGTTGTTTTTCATTTCTGTGTTGCTTGTATCATACCTTGTTTGAAGAAGTTTGTTACAGATGTGTAAGGGGCCTCTGGTATGATGCCGTTGCTTGATGCTCCAGTTGGAGAGGCTGATACGAAAACAAGCTTCCGCAGGAGAGTGGGCTGACAGAGGAAGACCCTTGGTTTGCTGTAGATGATGTTGTTGAATGAATAAAAAGTGATGCTTGTCCTCCCTGATGTGAAGGTTTGAAGTTCCCGGGTGGCGACGATGTACCGGGTGGTACAGGTTGTATAGAGGGATGGACCTGAGGGTTTAACATATTCTCGTTTTTTGGTTTACTAATGAGTGGTTGGCCACTCCAGGTGTAGTTATTGGAGTGGTCTCCTTTTTGGTCCTTGCTCATTTACGACTCAACTTACATTGATGCTATTGGTGTCCCTAGGGGGTGCCAGATGAATATAAACTGGTGGACCAAGTGACAGCTGGGTTTGAATCTTCTGTCTGTTGGTGGTGTACAGTTAGTAAAAATGTGTACAGAATTAACTACATTCATTTTAATGTCCAGAAACTGGGCAATTGGACTCAACAAGGCTTCGAGGCGGTCCATGGTCAATTGGCAGCTACGTCCCTGATGGCATTTCAAAATAGAATTGCGGTTGATATGTTATTGGCTGAACGGGGGGGGGGGGTCTGTGCAATGTTTGGTGAACAGTGTTGTACTTTCATTCCCAATAACACAGCTACGGATGGGAGTCTGACTGTAGCATTGGAGGGACTTCGTACCCTTAATGGTAAGATGAAACAGCATTCTGGAGTGGACACTTCTATGTGGGACTCATGGATGGATGCTTTTGGTAAATATAAGACGCTGGTTTCCTCCATCCTAGTATCAATTTTCGTTTTTGCGGCCATTCTTGTACTTTGTGGATGCTGTTGCATTCCATGTGCGCGCACGCTTGTAAGCCGTGTTATAACTGCCGCCATAGACCCTAATCAGGAAAGGGCCCAAATGTTCCCATTGCTTGATGATGGGGAAGCTGGACCTGTCTATCTATTTGAGGACTAAGATACTTTTATGTCACGTCTCTTGTGAGACGTGAAGAGAGGGAATTAAAATTTGTGTTCTGACAAATTTTATCCCATAGCTTTGACTTTTTTATACTTTTATGTCACGTCTCTTGTGAGACGTGAAGAGAGGGAATTAAAAATGTGTCTTCTGACAAATTTTATCCTTTAGCTTTGTCTTTTTATATACTTTTATGTCACGTCTCTTGTGAGACGTGAAGAGAGGGATTTGTAAGAAATTGTAATAGAGACTGGAAACTAGTAATAACAACATTTCAACATAAGCCATATTTTATACAAAATACACATACTCCTCATTTCTCTTGGACATATGCTGGACTTATTAAGACACCAACTACAGACACACACAATTCCCCTCCCCCATGATAACCACAGACACACACAACACAAGGTTGGAGCTCAAGACAAAGAACTACCTCAGGAACCAATGGAACGTTGACACCAGGCCTGTTCAGGACTACCCAAGACCCAGATCGACCAATCGGAAGGCCAGACTTCCAGATCAACCTACTTTGCTTGTTGTCTATATAAAACTGTACAACTGCTTAAACTACGCTCTCTTCCGACGATTCTATACGAATCAGACAGAAGGAGCCGTGCGGCACGATTGCCAGATATCCTCACACTGAATAAAACTGTCTTACTAAATACTGTTCCACCCTGTCCAGCCTATTGACTTGGTCTCATTTCTCTAGTAACGAATAATCAACACCCCCCACACCAAACGCGATCACGACACGCAGGTTAAAATATCAAAACAAACTCTGAACCAATTATATTAATTTGGGGACAGGTCAAAAAGCATTAAACATGTATGGCAATTTAGCTAGCTAGCTTGCACTTGCTAGCTAATTTGTCCTATTTAGCTAGCTTGCTGTTGCTAGCTAATTTGTCCTGGGATATAAACATTGAGTTATTTTACCTGAATTGCACAAGGTCCTCTAGTCCACCAATTAATTCACACATAAAACGGTAAACCGAATCGTTTCTACTCAATCCATTGTCAAGTTAATGCTACCATGCCATCTAGAGCACCACACTCCTACCTCTTGGAAACATCATAGCTTGTGAAATAAAAAGGTAAATGATGGAAACATTTCTATCTATCTAGAATTTTGCTAGCTGTCTTTCCGGCCAGCCTGCCAGTGTCTGCATTCAACTCTTTTTAATAAAGGGGTGGGGTTTCATCTGATGTCAGTCTCCTCCTTGAGGAGGAGCCTCTTTTTAAGGTCCGCGCTATCCGGGGTCCTTGTGACGTCTCTACCTCCAATGAAGTTTACATTTTTTAAATGGTTAAGTTAACTTCTTTTGGCTGCAGGGGCAGTATTGAGTAGCTTGGATGAAAGGTGCCCAGAGTAAACGGCCTGCTCCTCAGTCATAGTTGCTAATATATGCATATTATTATTAGTATTGGATAGAAAACACTCTGAAGTTTTTTAAACTGTTTGAATTATGTCTGTGAGTATAACAGAACTCATATGGCAGGCAAAAAGCTGAGAAAAATCCAAACAGGAAGTGGAAATTCTGAGGCTGGTTGATTTTCAACCAAGATCCTATTGAAATCACAGCGAGATATGGATGAGTTTGCACTTCCACTAGATGTCAACAGTCTGTAGAACCTTGTCTGATGCCTCTACTGTGAAGGGGGGCCGAATGAGAGGGGAATTAGTCAGGTCTGCCATGACCTGACCATTCTTTGACCATGCGCGTTCACATGAGAGGAAGCTCTGTTCCATCACTCATCTGAAGTCAATGTAATTCTTCGGTTGGAACGTTATTCAAGATTTATGTTAAAATCATTCTAAAGATTGATTCAATACATCATTTGACATGTTTCTACTGACTGCTATGGAACTTTTGGACATTTCATAATCTTTTAGTGAACGCGCTTCCTGACGTTGGATTTGTTTACCAAACACTCTACAGAAATAGCTATTTGGACATAAATGATGGACATTACCGAACAAAACAAACATTTCTTGTGGAAGTGGGAGTCCTGGGAGTGCATTCCAATGAAGATCAGCAAAGGTAAGTGAAGATTTATAATGCTTTTTATTAGTTTTGTTGACTGCACAATTTGGCGGGTAACTGTATGGCTTGCTTTTGTGGCTGAAAGCTGTTTTCAGATTATTGAATATTGTGTTTTGCCATAAAGGTTTTTGAAATCTGACACAGCGGTTGCATAAAGAACAAGTGTATCTTTAATTCTATGTAAAACGTGTATCTTTCATCAAAGTTTATGATGAGAATTTCTGTTATTTGACGTGGCTCTCTACAATTTCTCCGGATATTTTGGAGGCATTTCTGAACATGGCGCCAATGTAAACTGAGGTTTTTGGATATAAATATGAACTTAATCGAACAAGACATATATGTATTGTGTAACATGAAGTCCTATGAGTGTCATCTGATGAAGATCAAAGGTTAGTGATTCATTTTATCTCTATTTGTGCTTTTTTCCTCTGGAAAAATGGCAGAATTTTTCTGTGAGTTGGTGGTGACCTAACATAATCGTTTGTGGTGCTTTCGCTGAAAAGCCTATTTGAAATCGGACACTTTGGTGGGATTAACAACAAGATTACCTTTAAAATGGTATAAGACACATAAATGTTTGAGGAATTTTAATTATGAGATTTCTGTTGTTTGAATTTGGCGCCCTGCACTTTCACTGGCTGTTGTCATATAATCCCGTTAACGGGATTGCAGCCATAAGAGGTTTTAAGGGGTAGGGTTACGTAATGGTTATCTTTCAAGTTAGGGTAAGAGTAGAGGTTAGGGTTTAGGGCAGGAACACCCCAAGGATTCCAGATCGCATTGACCCTCCTTTTTAAGGTGGCTTGAAGAAGCTAGACTTTGAGACTACATGTACAGTGCATTTTAGTTAAGTACAGTGCATTTTAGTTATGTACAATGACGTCAACATTAATCAGTAATGTAATATATATACATTGTATGAATATTTCTGAAATGTGGTAGGTCGTAAATTGCCAATATTACCATAGTCTAAATTTCCTAAACATATTCCTCATACAGTATAGGCTATTGATACTAAATTGCATAGGATAGGCCTGACAGACACCATGCATTTAGGCAAGATTTGGCACTCAATTTTTTTAAATTTATTTTACCTATATTTATTTAGGGAAGTCAGTTAAGAACAAATTCTTATTTTCAATGACGGCCTAGTAACAGATTTGACGGCAGAACGACAGATTTGTACCTTGTCAGCTCGGGGATTTGAACTTGCAACCTTTCGGTTATCTTTTTACTGTTTTATTTCTTTACTTACCTATTGTTCACATAACACCTTTTTTGCACTATTGGTTAGAGCCTCTAAGTACGCATTTCACTGTTGTATTCGGCGCACGTGACAAATAAACTTTGATTTGGCAATAGACCTGAGTTTAATTAAAACATTTTACATTACACAAAGTATTTAATTTCAATCATTATTTAATCTTTGTACTGTATGTTGAATTATGGCTAAAATACGTTGATTACTGGAGTTTCTAAACGTGTGCTGTGCTATAGCGTGTAATAAGGGTGTAATATATGTCAGTTTGCTTTCAGTATACTTAGTAGACACTTTGTATTTCTTAACAATATTTTCTATATTTCTTATAAGCAAGGGTGAAATTAGTTTGCTCAAGGTGATGGAACTACTTTACATAAAATTAACTGACATTATAGGGTCATTTCAACTAAGAGTTTATAGCTACTTGTCTGCTACTGTAGGCTTGTAAGGGTAGGCCTAGAAGTGGTGGAATGCTGTGGTGTAACTCCAGCCCAGTTTGACCCGTTTTATAGTGACCGGAAACCTGATGCTGACCATGAACCAGTAGATTATAGCCCTTTTGTATGGTAGGCCGGTGCATATTGACATACTCTACTAACTTCTATTACAGATAGTGAAGCCTTCATTAGAAAGTAGTCGCCTACAGAGGAAAGGGCTGAGAGAGATGCAAGAGAAGACAGTGAAAAGAGTAAAGACACTTGAGCAGGTTAATAGCAGACTTGTATCGCTGTTTATTTTTTTGCTAATTTTGTCTTTATTGATCACTGTGGCTGTGAATTCCCTGTGACAACACTGAAGAACAGCATCAAAGCCTGGGTTGTACCACCACATCACCCGAGACCCTTCACTCCGCTTGATGTGGGATGCATATGTCACTTTTCTATCTTATTCTTTCGTTCTCTCGTTTTTCTTCTTTTGGCGATGGAACAAAACAAAAGTGCTGGAAACAGGTTTGTCGCTGTGGAGCACCAGAAGCTTCAGGAGCCGTCGGTCTTGGAGGTTTAACAGGACTACTGGTCAAGCTTGGAATGATAGGGCGAAGGAGGGATGAGGGGAAAGGAGGAAGAGGAGGGGTGAAAGAGGGAGGAGGCTGTGGACGCTCTTACTGCTGGATGCGACGCAGAGACTGGACCTGGAAGGTCTGAGCGTGGGAGCCCCACTCCCTGTAGTGTTTGTACTCTCCGCCATGACGGTCGCACTCCATGATGTACTGGTAGCCACGGTAACCGGGGAACTGGTAGCACACCCAGCTAAAGAGGAGATGGAGAGGAAGTGGGTGAAGTGAGAAAATACCAGGAAACAAGCCCCAGCCCTTACCCTGTAGAGCAGGGATCGGCAACTGGCGGCCACTTTTGTGGGTCCGGAGATCAAGTTCCACAAAAAAAAATGTAATACTAAAGGTGCAATTTCAAAATTTGGTTGTACATAAGCAGTTTTTTTTCTTCTTATGACAGTCAATCAATTAAAACAATGTCAGCAAACATTTTTCAGATTGGTAAATTAGTCGAGCAAGCTATCTAAACTTGCAGAAATCATCATTGAATTACCAACCGGTGGCTCCCCATTGATCATCAGATATCATATTAAAACCTGCAAATATTTCTCTCCACCACATGGCAAAATGAGTAGAGTTGCAGCAAACTTACTTTAAACTGAAACATTTTCTCTATGCTTGCCCCCCAGCCACTGTGGCCCCTCATGATGTTCAGAGTCTAGGCACTTGCAGATCAGAAAGAGTTGGCCTCTACAGTACATGTTAGTCTCTGTATAATATCCAGGGACACCAAAAAAATCACCATAGTGTCCCTTGAACACATTTGGCAAAGAGAGGTCAGTAAGGTCACAGGACACTCATTTAGATAAATAATCATTTCAGTTCTGAAAGTTTTTTGCTTAGTTATATTATGATCTATTACAGAAAGGATTATGCTCTCACAGTTTATATAGTTATTACAATGGATTTGAATTATATAGTTATTACAATGGATTTTATTCTTACTGCACCTTAAACCTTTTTATCAGTTTGTCCAAGTTTTGTATTTTTCTCCCCAAATTCGATCTTGTCTCATCGCTGAAACTCCCCAACGGGCTCGGGAGAGGCGAAGGTGGAGTCATGCGTCCCCCAAAACATGACCCACCTAACCTCGCTCCTGAACACCCGCCCACTTAACCCGGAAGCCAGCCGCACCAATGTGTTGGAGGAAACACCGTTCAACTGGCGACTGGGGTCAGCTTGCAGGCACCCGACCCACCACAAGAAGTTGCTAGAGCACGATGAGCCAAGTAAAGCCCCTCCGGCCAAACCCACTCCTAACCCTGACGTAGCTGGGCCAATTGTGCGCCATCCTATGGGACAACCCAGGAATGAACCCGGGTCTGTAGATGCAGTGCCATGGACCGCTGCGCCACTGGGGAGGCCTGATTCCTCTATTTCTGATTTGTTATGAGCATAGTCTTCTGTAGTGTGAAAAAGGAAGCCAGGAATTCTACTCCTACTACTTACGCTCCACTCTGGACCTGCATGGATCCGATCTCGTTGTTGCCCCAGCCCATGGCCTGCAGGGAGGGGTAGTCATCGTTCATCTCCCACTGCTTGCCAATGAAGTTCTCCCTTTCGAACACCACAATCTTGGACTCCTTATGGTTCTGTGCAGTTCAGAGAGAGGAGTAGGCAATGTCAGGTTACATTCAACCTGTTTCACTCCAAACTATTTACGAAAGATATACTGTGTAGAACTATGAATGAAAGTATGAAATCTTTGTAATACTGTGTTTTATTCACTTTGTCATTTAGTACTTTCAATAATGCTGGTAGAGGCTATCGAGGACAGCTACTTTTATCTGTTAAATGTAATAATGTCAGTGTCTGTAATACTGAGTAGAGCCAGACTCTGTCAATGTCACTCACAAGAGCCAGAGACATGGACTGAGGCCAGAACCCAGGCTTCTGTTCCAATATCGGTACTAGCATACAATGTGAATGTCTTGGGCATTCTAAGTGGAATTCTACAATGGATATTGGAACATAGTCCACAGAGGAGAGTGTCTGTCTAGTCTGGCAGGAACAGGAAGTAGGCTTGGATAGTACACTCACAGCAGAGCAGACTGGGCGGAAGGACATCAACCTTTCGATGTGGTAGGCGTTGCTGCCGCTCCAGGACTCCCAGCGAGGGTACTCTCCACGCTCCAACACAAACTGCTGCCCGGAGAAGCTGGAGTGCTCGTACCCTACCCAGCTACACATACACAGAGAGAGACAGAGCTAGGGAAACATGGAAAGTCGGATAGATACAAAGTGATAGAGAGACATAGAGATAAATAGCGAGACATAGTGATGAATAGCAAGACATGGAGATACAGAGGTATAGAGATATACAGTACATGTGGATAGTTGCAAAGGTGGGGCAAAGACTTTGTCATGTGTCCATGATACAGTATGTGTCTATCAGTATCCCTTAGAAATTGTTGCCTGTGCAATGGCTTGAAGGATAATGTGTAACCTGTCAGGGAGATAAATATCCTACAGTATGTACATGTGTTTTGGGGGGCTGGCTGACTTACGCTCCACACTCGACCTTCAGGGAGCGGATGTTGTCCACACCACACTCCATGATGTTCTGGCAGGAAGCAGTGAACTCCATACGCTTTCCCTGGAAGTTCTCCTGGTCGTAGACAGTGATCTAGGACAGAGGATATAGTGCATATTTGTAATCTGCCCGACCCGCTATTGCTGTTTTTAAAAATATATATTTTTTTACTGTTTTTAACACAACCAGTGTCTCTGCTAGAGAATGCACTTCCGTGTGCAAAGCTTTCCTTTCTCCTCTTACGTCTGTCAAGGAAAAATGGAAAGGGTTGTGGAAACGTGGTGTACCTAACACTGACTCACCTTCCATGGTCCCACTGGGTTAGGAGTAGTCAGCGCCATGTTTGATATCTCAGTAATAATTGACCTGCAGTGCAGAAAGCACACAGTCACAGACAGTCACGCAGTCACATTTCTGTTTGGCCTTACAGGGAGACCAGGGTAGACCTGACTAAACCCCAAATGGACCTCATCTCCACTCAGCTCTAGCTCTTGCATCAGTCTGTGCCCAGCAGCTAATGCCCAAATATATTAATGTAATGGTTATGCTAATGTGGCTGGAACTAGAGAATCTATGCAAGAGACTCATGACAAGCCCAAACAAAGCACTGCCCTGGCTGTTGCTGATGATAATACAATGCACATAGGGCTGAGGGAGGAGATGCACACCACAAAAACAGCTAGCTAAAGAGAGGAGCGACGATACAAAAACAGCTAGCTAAAGCCAGAGCGATGATACAAAGCAGAAAACGGATACCAACAGAGAAGTGCAAATACTATAGTATAATACTGGAAAGAATCCTCTCTAATACATAGGCCTGGTATCTACCGTTGGTATGTAATACCACAAATAAAATGGTACAATGCAAAGCATCCATCCACATTTCTGAATGATATGTGATAATTATGTTTTTCTTTATTAGTTGTTATAAATTCTACATTGTGGACCATTGTGTCATGTGCCTGTAAGTCATGCCATTGTCACACCCTGAGTGTGTAAAGTAAACTGTGCTGTTGATGGCGTCATGTATGATGTTGACTATGATGACGATTGGCGTGTCCATTTAGAGAATGTGTGTGTGCGTATGACCCTTTCTATACATTCCCAAGGCTCAGCAGAAAACAGCAAAGGAAAAAAACAGGAGAATGGACAATGTAAATGGACAACAATGCTGGCAAAAGGCTATAGGCTGAACGGTCTAAAGATGGAGGGCTTACCTGACCTACCCCAAAAAATTGCTGTGTA
Source organism: Salvelinus fontinalis (assembly GCF_029448725.1). Taxonomy (NCBI): domain Eukaryota; kingdom Metazoa; phylum Chordata; class Actinopteri; order Salmoniformes; family Salmonidae; genus Salvelinus; species Salvelinus fontinalis. The sequence goes on from NC_074688.1 coordinate 27,164,613, forward strand.
GCGCTCAAGGGGGGCTCCACAAAACGATGTCCTGACCCCTGAGTAAACGGGCCTATTTATACACAGTGGTGGTAAATGGAGCCCAGGCCTGTGGGACGGGGTAGGAGTCAGCACATTGCTGGGCCCTCCATTGTTCCATACTGAACCGCAGGGCTTTAGGCTCTCCCCCGCCTACCATGGTGTGCTGGTGTACTGGTCTGGACGCAGGGCACCGTGCCCAGTGCCGATTAACACAAGCCCCTGGACAAGCGTCCGGACCCCATGATTATACAGACATAGACTACACCCAGTGCTGGTCATAGCCCAACCCCTAACCCACGACACGATTGCAGTAGTTAATGTATATGCTGTTGAGGGAAAAGATAGAGACACACGTCAGAAAGAGGATGTACCAAAATTCTAACCATTTAAAAATGTGTTTCTTAGATGACAATTGGGGAGATCAATGAGTCAATTAGAAGCTGGGGATGATTAGGTGGCCATGATGGTCAGATTGGGAATTTAGTCAGGACACCAGGGTTAACATCCCTACTCATACAATAAGTGCCATGGGATCTTTAGTGACCACAGAGAGCCAGGACACCCATTTCACGTTGCATCTGAAAGACAGCACCCTACACAGAGCAATGTCCCCAATCACTGCCTTGGGGAAATGATTTATTTTTTAACCAGAAGAAGGTGTCTCCTACTGGCCCTACAAACACCACTTCCAGCAGCATCTGGTCTCCCATCCAGGACCAACCCTGAGATTGAGATTTAAGCCAGAAGTGGGATGCAGGGTGTTATGCTGCTGGCTCCATTCACTGTAGTTTTTTGTGGACAAAACAGTACAGTGAATACTGTAGTATAGTGAAGTGTTTCCAAAAAAAATTGCCTTTTAACTAGGCAGTTAAAAGTTAACTACAGCATAAAAACTGTAGTATACAGTATACTACAGTACTTAATGTAGTGTTTTTTGCGGATTGTAGTATACCATAATATGTACTGTAGTGTTTTTGCTGACTGTAGTATTTGCTGTAGTGTTCTTGCAGACACTACTATAGTATTTTTGTTTTATTATCTTTGACATAGAAGTGCAGGCTTTCTCCCTGAGGAAACCTACTGGAGAAATACTAAACGAGAACATTTTCCTTAAATGGTAACTCTCAACCCAAATTTCATCCTTTGCCCATGTCACGCCCTGACCTTAGTTCCTTTGTTATGTCTCTATTTTGGTTTGGTCAGGGCGTGAGTTGGGGTGGGCATTCTATGTTTTTGTTCTATGTTTTATATTTCTATGTGTGGTTCTCAATCAGAAGCAGTTGTCTATCGTTGTCTCTGATTGAGAACCATACTTAGGTCATCCCACCTGTGTTTTGTGGGTAGTTGTTTTCTGTTGTGTGTCTGCACCAGCCAGAACTGTTTCGGTCGTTCACGTTGTTATTTTTGTTATTTCAGTGTTCATTAAGTAAATATGGACACGTACCTCGCTGCACCTTGGTCCTCTCCTTCCAACAGCCGTTACAGCTCAACCCCTTCAAATTTAAAACAAAATACATTCAGGTGAGACTTTGTGGCTGGGGGGAATTTTTCATAAATATACATTTGGGTGAGGGGGGGTAGTTGTACCTGATCCCAACACTTTCTCACTAAAGCATACTTACCAGAAGTCCATTGGCACGCTCTGATAATAAGATTGTGCATCTAGAGCAAACACTCCTCTGGACAGTTAGCTCACAGTGGTAAGGTGCAGAGTTCCTGACATCTATTGCAACTTGCGGTGTAATTTTGAATTCCCAAAGGAAATGTAACTTACTGCCTTTTGAATTTTGTTTAATGTCAGTGGTCTAGTCAAGGAAGCATCATGCAAATATTGACACACTCCACTTACCACAGCCTGGTCTCATAGACTAGATGTAACATTAGTATGATATGGTACGTTTGGTATGGTTACATAAAGACCAATGGTTACTTAAGGCAAAATGAAAGTAGGGTGGTTGGTCAGGGTGCAACTTTAGCATTTTAGCTAATTAGCAACTTTTCAACTGCTTACTACTTTTTAGCTCCTTTGCAACTGCTTAGATGGTTAGCTAACCCTTCCCCTAACCTTAACCCTTCTCCTAACCCTTTAACCTAACTCCTAAACTTAACCCTAACTTTAACCCTAATCCCTAGCCTAGATAATGTTAGCAGCCAGCTAATGTTAGCCATCTAGCTACCTAGCTAGAATTTGTAACATATCATACATTTTGCAAATTTGTAACATATTCGTAAAATATAATATGAATTGCAATTCGTAACATATCAGGACTCTCCATAGGGTGGTGCGGTCTGCACAACGCATCACCGGGGGCAGACTACCTGCCCTCCAGGACACCTACAGAACCTGAAGTCACAGGAAGGCCAAAAAGATCATCAAGGAGAACAACCACCCGAGCCACTGCCTGTTCACCCTGCTTCCACCCAGAAGGTGAGGTCAGTACAGGCGCATTAAAGCTAGACTGAAAAACAGCTTCTATCTCAAGGCCATCAGACTGTTAAACAGCCATCACTAGCACAGAGAGGCTGCTGCCTACATACAGACTTGAAATCATTGGCCACTTTAGTAAATGGAACACTAGTCACTTTAATAATGTATATACTGTATTCTATACTATCTACTGCATCTTAGCCTATGCCGCTCTGACATCCATATATATATTCTTATTCCATAACTTACTTAGATTTGTGTGTATTAGATATTTGTTGTGAAATTGTTAGATATTGCTGCACTGTTGGAACTAAAAGCACAAGCATTTCGCAACACTCGCAATAACATCTACTAACCATGTGTACTGTATGTGATCAATAATATTTGATTTTGATTTGAAACAAGTAATGGACATCCACAAATGAATAGATACAATACGAAACATAACATATCATACTAAATGGAGTGTCTCGGATTTACATACAAAATAATACGAAATGCTTAGAGACCAGGTTGCTTACAAGACCATTGCCACATAAGGTACGCTCTCACCTGCTTTTATAGTAAGCCTTGAGGTGGTACCACCCAGCACATCTAGAACGGAGTGTATTTCATACCGAACCCCTCCAGTTTGATGACAGAGGCACAATCACGATTTCAATGGTAGAGTTGAACCGCATGGGCTGCATCTCAATCCTCCGCATCTGCGGTGGAAGGCGGCCGAGCTACAGCGGTGTTTGTCAGACCATGTGACATCCCGAAAATCGGTCTTCTCACAAATGTCCATAGCGTCTGAACCATTTAGGCTACAAACTAATATGACTCCATAAGTGTCACGGGACTCATCTGAAGGTAACCCATACAAATGAATGGAAGTACGGAGATGGTTAAATATATATTATTATTTAAAATAAAAAAATCCTGCGCTTTCTTATGTCTCCTAGATATAGGACAGACACTTCAAATCCTTATTATTTATTTTTTGGACTGTCTTTGTTGCCATTTATGAAGGTGTTATTAAATGCATTTCTATGGGCTATAGTAGTAAATATGTTTTTTCTACCTAAGTGTCCTACATTTCAAAATCAAATAGCTAAATGATCCATGATTTGATAATCTTAAAACAATTCCATATGTTAGCTTAGTAGAACCCCCCCCCTCCCAACAGCTTAGACTTGTAGAGTATATTAAGCACCATTATCAATAACATTTAAGTCATTTAGCAGACGCTCTTATCCAGAGCGACTTACAAATTGGTGCATTCACCTAATGACATCCAGTGGAACAGCCACTTTACAATAGTGCATCTAGATCTTTTAAGGGGGGGGGGGGCAGAAGGATTGCTTTATCCTATCCTAGGTATTCCTTGAAGAGGTGGGGTTTCAGGTGTCTCCGGAAGGTGGTGATTGACTCCGCTGTCCTGGCGTCGTGAGGGAGTTTGTTCCACCATTGGGGTGCCAGAGCACTATTTCTATCCTAATCCACTTGATCGCCCCCTTTATCTTTGACATGATGTACTATATAATGTGACACCTGTACCAAACATGCTTTACAAAACTGCTTTCTTCACCCAACTGTACCTGATGATTTCCACTTAGGCCAGGCAGAGAATATCTAGCTATGTCATGTTCTGACTGTTTCACTGTAAACCATTCTTGTATTGTAAAATGACATGGGTGCCAAGTCCTTTTGCTGTGTTCCCCTCACTATACTAGATGTTGGCAGTCTGACAGACACTACTGTCCGTTGAGGTGTCTATATGCTATAGCAGAAAACAAAACCTAGCAAACACCAAACTGTGTGTGCATACCTGCCTCCCTGCGTGCCAGTTCCAACTGAACAGTAGCCGGCCCGCCTATTCGCACTACACACAATAGGTCAGCACATTGCTTGCTCTGCTAGAGAGAGCGAGACAGCGCGAGATCCACCACACAGCACAGGACAACAAAGCGAGCAGCCGACTCAGCATGGCTTAGTGGAGATCAGCATATATGACCCCCCCCCCCCCAAAGAGAACCCTGCTCATCCAATGACGAGGTGGGATCCCGGCCCAATAGGCGGCATGGGGATGTAAATGTATATATATCCCTACTCTGGGGGCATGATTTCAACTCATAGGCTTATCTTTCTGGACGTCCGTTCCTCCCTTGTACCTGACAACCAGCCACTTGGTGAGATTCACGCTCAGGGAAGGGGGTTGTGAGCGAGAGAGATGGGGGGCAAAGGTGTGGTCTCTTCGTCCCATTACCTAAATCAAGGACTGTCAAATTGAAGCTTTTGACTTCAATTAACTCTGGGATGTTCTTTGTCTTATGTCAGGAGAGTGATGTTTTGCATTACTTTGACGTTCTGTCTGTTCCGTGGTTTTTTTAATGGGAAATGGCGGTGAGAGAGATGAGCCCATGTTTGACTGTGATCTTCTCTCAGCTCAGTAATACTACATGACAGGCCTACCTGCATCTGGCAGATGAAAGTGTGCTCAGTGTCACTGAATTTAGTAATTGTAAGAAATATGTTTGAGCATGTTGTTTAAAAAAGATCTTTAGAGATTTTATTTTTTTCAGAGGAATTGCTCTTTATGGAATATTTAGTGGGGGTAAATTGCACAGGCAAGTCTCTTAGAACAGGCTTCACCATCAAAAGGTGTGTTTTGGGGTAGAGTTAATGATAGAGGAAAAAGCCTATAAACCAGTCTCGATTAAGACCTCGAGTGACTAGATACAAGTAGATTATGTTCTCATTAATAGTTTGGGTGGACAAGTGGGTTTTGATATGGAGTTTTGCCAAAAGACGAATATTGAAATCTGTTTATAGTCATTGAGTTGAACATGAACTACTGTTGGTCTTTTTTTCTCTTTTGTATATGAAACCTGTGGGAAACATTCTTTTATCTATTTAGCTGAACAGATATGACTCTTGGCGGGCCAGGGGCCTGTTGAATAGATACACAGCTGGGGCATGGGCTGCAGATAGCTTAGTGGTTAAGGGTGTTGGGCCATTAACTAAAAGTTCGCTGGTTTGAATCTCTGAGCCAACGAGATGAGAATCTGTTGATGTTCCCTTGAGCAAAGCACTTAACCCTAGTTGCCCTGGATAAGAATGTCTGCTAAATGACTAAAATGAATGTCACAATATGAAGGTCAAAGGAAGCTGTTTTTCCAAGAGGCTAGGCTTTAACCTCTCTCCCTCTTTATTTCTCTCCCTCCCTCTCTTCCTGTTTGGCCACAGATTCAACCATGTCCCACTCCGGAGCCCAGGGCAGCATTGGGAGCCACCCAGCCATGGGGCTGCGTGCCCACAAAGTAGGTCAACACACTTTTTTTAACAAACTACTTATCATAACTAATAATCTCTAGCGAAGATACAGCATTTCCAGTTGTTTTAAATGCCCAAGACCGGCATCTTGATCAAAGATCTCCATATCAAATCATTAACAGTATTATATTATAGCTTACTACGGTAAATGACCATACTGTGGTATTCGCTATCTTTACAGATGTACCTGTTTGAGTTTGAGAACTTCCAGGGTCGTATGATGGAGTGCATCACTGAGTGCCGTAACCTGTGTGAGAAGAACTTTGAGAGGATCGGCTCCATCAGGGTGGAGTGTGGACCGTACGTCATATCTAACTTCATCTGTTTACATAGAAGATTAAAAAATACATTCATAGGGATTCATATTATTCGAGCCATTAGAGTGAAGTTGTCAGCTGGAGCGTGTCCAGAAGAAAGCTTGCAGAATAATTCTGAGCGGGTCGTACACCAGCTACTGGGAAGCCCTCAAAACCAGCAGACGGGAGCAGATCTGCCTGACATTTGCTAAATCCCCACAGAACTCCCAGTTTGCAGACTGGCTCCCCCCTACCAGACCTCAGATTACTGGACAGGCAACCCGCAACAGCCACAAACTGAACACTCCCATAACACACACAGGCCGCTATCAGAACTCTCCCGTTCCATACTTCACTAAAGTGATCAATGCACACACCATATAGCCCAAGGCCTTAGAAATGCCTTCCTAAGAACTCTGAAGATGCCTTTTCTAAAGCTGCCACCCCAAACCTTGTTGTCGTAGTATTGTTGTTTTGTATATATTACATATTTTTACCTTTTATTATATTAAGTGTTTTGATAATACAATCCTGAACTATTTGATAATTATGTGATTGATGTTATGATTGTAAATTGGTTCAGTCTATGACTGAGAGAAACCAATAAAACCTACTAATACTAATGTTATCTTAGTCCAATGAGGCACCTGATACATAGTTAATTTACAACATACAATTTCCAATGATGACTTTTGCGATGAACATGTGACATCTAACATGATGTCACCTAGGAACCTTCTAATCACTTAGCTGTACCTAGCCTCAAGGCTTCTGATCATAAGAGTTGTGTTAATTCATAAGTGTGTTATAGTTGTGCTGTAACACTTTTATAATGTCCCCATACAGCTGGGTGGGCTATGAGCAGCAGAACCTGAGTGGAGAAATGTTCATGCTGGAGAAGGGAGAGTACCCCCGCTGGGATACCTGGAGCAACAGCTACAGGTGTGACCGCTTCATGTCCGTCAGGCCCGTTCGCATGGTTAGTCTATCCATCCATCCACTACATGGATACTCTAGTCTAACTGGCTTCCCCTCCTCGTCTGAGGGATGTGGGTGAATAGGGGGTAAACTCTATTGCTGATATCCCTCCCTCTGTCCCTCTATGCCTACAGGACACCCAGGACCACAAGATCTGCCTGTTTGAGTGTAATAACTTTGAGGGCCGTAAGATGGAGGTGTGTGATGAGGATATCCCCAGTCTGTGGTCCTACGGCTTCCAGGACCGTGTGGCCAGTATCCAGGTCACTGGTGGAACGTGAGTTGGCATATTAACTTATCAATCAATCCATCCATCTACACATCCATTTGATTTAAGATGTTAACTTCCATTTCTCTCTCTCATTATCTCTGTCTGTTTCTCTGGATGACAGTTGGGTTGGCTACCAGTACCCCGGTTACCGTGGCTACCAGTACGTGTTCGAGTGCGGTGTCTTCAAGCACTGGAACGAGTGGGGCGCCCACCATCCCCAGATCCAGTCCATCCGTAGAGTGAGGGACATGCAGACACATCGCAGAGGCTGCTTTGAGTGGACCGTCTAGAAGGGGCCAGGCAGGCGACGGGTCATGGGCCAGCAGGACAGAGGGGAAGGGGCCTGGCTTGCCCTGGAGCTAACCATCCCTGGGTCTGGAGCTCCATCTTGGAACTCCACACAGCCAACATAAGCTAACAGCGTACATCACTGGCTCCACCTCAATCACTTTTACAAGTAGCAACATTCAGGGTGTGTGTACTGTGATGCACAATCCTTGAATGAAGACAGTGCCACCTAATGGGCAAAGGTTCCTACTGCAGTTCACCTGCAGCTGACTTCCACAATGCCTGAATATAATAATACTGGTGAAAGTGATAGCTGTACTCTCTGCTCCAAGACCTGATGGAATTATAGCATGAGAATATTTATGATATTTATGATGGGGATTTTAATTGGAGAAAGGGAATTAGTTAACAAAGATTTTAATAAGTTATATAACTTCATTAGTTTGTGTTCACTAGTTTGTTTCCATATCTGCAAACCCAATTTATTTTATACATCTTAGTTGCTTATGTGTTTCTTAGCTATATACCTAATGATGCCGAATAAGCCTGTTCATTACAATGCTCTACCCTCCTGCGATCTGTGAATGATTTTAGCGAGCAGAGATACTACATACTGCTCTCACTCGTCCCTAAGCTATGATGGACAGCTGCCAGCTCTCTGTGCTCTGTCCATGCCCTGCAGTGAGCTCAATCATCCACGGGAGGCACTGTTTCCCCATGTACTCTCCCCCAAGGCCACCTTCTAGTCTAGGGATTGCACCTCAACCATAATTTCCCCAATGACATTCTACCTTCAAGGCTTCAAAGCTATGCCCATGACCCACTCAATCTAGGGCAGTGAAGCTATGCCCATGACCCACTCAGTCTAGGGCAGTGAGGCTGTCTGAAGGAGGAAGTGAGCTAGGGGGCATGATTGGGAGACAGGCTGCTGTAGGCTACCTGGTAGTGTTTTTCTAGACATGCTGACCTTTTGGGAGACCCCTCCCCCCTCTTAATGATGGGGTTGCTGAGGAATCTTGTTATATACACTATATATTTCTCAGGGATGCTGGCATCTGGAAAGCAACTTTCCAATAAAATAAAAAAAATGAATGAAGATTCCTAACCTCAGTGCTGGAAACGCAATCAGTGGCTCATGTCAAGTTACTTGTTTGACTTTTTGTTCTCTTGTGTGTTGTATGATTATCTGTGGTGTTTGTCCCACGTTTTCATATAAGTTATGCTGAACATTCAAAACATTATTCTACATAATATGGATATCCTCACAAAGGCAATCCTGCATCAACATCAACAGTGACAAACTGTAACCATGTCATGTTCATGCAATCCAACAAATAGTCCATGAGCCAGACCCCCAAATTTGGACTGTCGGGGGCTCACTTGGGCCAATGTCAGAGTGATTTGTTTTACATTTTTAAGTCTGTCATTAATGTTGGAAAATGTGTGATAGCAGTGCAGCAATGATAGCTTTCTGTGTGTTATCACTCTTTCTTTCATCCCTCCATCCCAATGTTTTTTCATAGGGAATTTACCCTATGACAATGTCAATATGCAACAAGTTATTTCTCGCTTATACCCTTTAATCATATATCATTGGAAAGCTTAGATTCACAGTTATACATCAGACACATGTTCAGAAAGTTCAGGTCAACAGAACTTTGATCTCTGACCTCTAGGGTACATATCAAAATTACCTGTATAAATGGCTTTAAATCAGAAACCCTGATACATTTTAAACTTTGTTTGACAGGTGGTTCTGAAAGATCATGAAATTACCTTTCAAATTATATACAGTACCAGTCAAAAGTTTGGATACACCTACTCATTCAAGGGTTTTTATTTATTTATTTTCTACATTGTAGAATAATAGTGAAGACATCAACTATGGAATAACACATATGGAATCATGTAGTAACCAAAAAAGTGTTAAACAAATATATTATATATTTTACGTTCTTCAAAGTAGCCACCATTTGCCTTGATGACAGCTTTGCCAGTGGTGGAAAAGGTATCCAACTGTCATACTTGAGTAAAAGTCCCACAGTAAAATTCTACTTGAGTAAAGGTCTAAAAGTATTTGGTTTTAAATATACTTAAGTATCAAAAGTAAAAGTATAAATAATTTCTAATTCCTTATATTAATCAGACCAAATGGCACCATTTTCTTGTTTTTTTATTTATTTACGGAAAGCCAGAGTCACACTCCAACATCTTTTACAAACAAAGAATGTGTGTTTAGTGAGTCCGCAAGATCAGAGGCAGTAGGGAAGACCAGGGATGTTCGGTTGACGTGAATTTGACTATTTCCCCTGTCCTGCTAAGCATTCAAAATGAATCAAGTACTTTTGGGTGTCAAGGAAAATGTATGGAGTAAAAAATACAATATATTCTTAAGGAGTGTAGTGAAGTAGAAGTAAAAGTAGTCAAAAATATAAATACACTGCTCAAAAAAATAAAGGGAACACTTAAACAACACAATGTAACTCCAAGTCAATCACACTTCTGTGAAATCAAACTGTCCACTTAGGAAGCAACACTGATTGACAGTAAATTTCACATGATGTTGTGCAAATGGAATAGACAAAAGGTGGAAATTATAGGCAATTAGTAAGACACCCCCAAAAAAGGAACGGTTCTGCAGGTGGTGACCACAGACCACTTCTCAGTTCCTATGCTTCCTGGCTGATGTTTTGGTCACTTTTGAATGCTGGCGGTGCTTTCACTCTAGTGGTAGCATGAGACGCAGTCTACAACCCACACAAGTGGCTCAGGTAGTGCAGTTCATCCAGGATGGCACATCAATGCGAGCTCTGGCAAAAAGGTTTGCTGTGTCTGTCAGCGTAGTGTCCAGAGCATGGAGGCGCTACCAGGAGACAGGCCAGTACATCAGGAGACGTGGAGGAGGCCGTAGGAGGGCAACAACCCAGCAGCAGGACCGCTACCTCTGCCTTTGTGCAAGGAGGTGCACTGCCAGAGCCCTGCAAAATGACCTCCAGCAGGCCACAAATGTATTTCCAACAGTCTTGAAGAAGTTCCCACATATGCTGAGCACTTGTTGGCTGCTTTTCCTTCACGATGCGGTCTAACTCATCCCAAACCATCTCAATTGGGTTGAGGTTGGGTGATTGGCCAGGCCAGGTCATCTGATGTACTGCTCCATCACTCTCCTTGGTCAAATAACCCTTACACAGCCTGGAGCTGTGTTTTGGGCCACTGTCCTGTTGAAGAACAAATGATAGTCCCACTAAGCGCAAACCAGATGGGATTGTTAAACAGCCATCACTAACATTGAGTGGCTGCTGCCAACATACTGACTCATCTCTAGCCACTTTAATAATGAAAAATGTATGTAATAAATGTATCACTAGCCACTTTAAACAATTCCACATTATATAATGTTTACATACCCTACATTACTCATCTCAAATGTATATTTTGTACTCTATACCATCTACTGCATCTTGCCTATGCCGTTCGGCCATCGCTCATTCATATATTTTTATGTGCATATTCTTATTCATTCCTTTACACTTGTGTGTACAGTGATCCCTCGCCACTTCGCGGTTCACTTATCGCGGATTCGCTATTTCGCGGATTTTCATAATGCATTTTTTTTTTTTTTTTGGTGCATTGTGCTCTGCATTCTGATTCGCTAAAAACTCACTCCCGCTTCTTGTATCAAAACATGCTACGAATTGTGCTATCATTTTGTCGTCTCGTGCAGTTATGTGTACGTACATCGCTTAGCAACCATGGTGCGAATGGCCACTGAACTTAAGCGAGTAGCTGAGGAATGGGACCCTTTGATGAGCCGTTCATTACAGTTCTCCAACGTAATCGATGGTGGCATGTCGGTGTACAAGGATCTTTTTGCAAAGAAGAAAAAAGAGCGACAACAGCTGCCTATCATTATGTTCTTCTCCCGAACAAACACACCTGCACCGCGGGCTTCAGAAGAAGAGAACACTGCAGAGCGCAGTCAGGATGCAGCGGCCCAGTCTGAAGAGCAGTGAAACGGCCTACACGTGAGTCACTGTATTTGTATACATGTAATAGTTGCTAATTGTAAAAAAAAAAAAATATTCTATTTCGCGGATTTCACTTATCGCGGGTCATTTTCGGAACGTAACCCCCGCGATAAACGAGGGATTACTGTATAAGGTAGTTGTTGTGAAATTGTTAGGTTAGATTACTTGTTAGATATTACTGTATGGTCGGAACTAGAAGTACAAGCATTTCACTACACTCGTATTAACATCTGCTAACCATGTGTATGTGACAAATAACATTTTATTTGATTGCGTATCGCTACAGAATGCTGTGGTAGCCATGCTGGTTAAGTGTGCCTTGAATTCTAAAAAAATCACAGACAGTGCCACCAGCAAAGCACCCCCACACCATCACACCTCCTCCTCCATGCTTCACGGTAGGAACCACACATGTAGAGATCATCCATTCACCTACTCTGCGTCTCACAAAGACACGGCGGTTGGATCTAAAAATCTAAAATTTGGACTCATCAAACCAAAAGACAGATGTCCACCAGTCTAATGCCCATTGCTCATCTCTTCTTATTGGTGTCCTTTAGCAGTAGTTTCTTTGCAGCAATTAGACCATGAAGGCCTGATTCATGCAGTCTCCTCTGAACAGTTGATTTTGAGATGTGTCTGTTTCTTTCTCTTTTTTTTACCCCCTTTTTCTCCCCAATTTTCGTGGTATCCAATTGTTATTAATTACTATCTTGTCTCATCGCTACAACTCCCGTACGGGCTCGGGAGAGACGAAGGTCGAAAGCCATGCGTCCTCCGAAACACAACCCAACCAAGCCGCACTGCTTCTTAACCCAGTGCGCCTCCAACCCGGAAGCCAGCCGCACCAATGTGTCGGAGGAAACACTGTGCACCTAGCTGCCTTGGTTAGCGCGCACTGCGCCCGGCCCGCCACAGGAGTCGCTTGTGCGCAGCAATGAGACAAGGATATCCCTACCGGCCAAACCCTCCCTAACCCGGACGACGCTAGGCCAATTGTGCGTCACCCCACGGACCTCCCGGTCGCGGCCGGCTGCGACAGAGCCTGGGTGCGAACCCAGAGTCTCTGGTGGCACAGCTAGCGCTGCGATACAGTGCCCTAGACTACTGCGCCACCCGGGAGGCCCTAGATGTGTCTGTTTCTTGAACTCTGTGAAACATTTATTTGGGCTGCAATCTGAGGTGCAGTTAACTCTAATTTATTGTCGGCAGCAGAGGTAACTCTGGCTCTTCCTTTCCTGTGGCAATCCTCATGAGAGCCAGTTTCATCATAGCGCTTGATGGTTTTTGCGACTGTACTTGAAGAAACGTTTAAAGTTCTTGAAATTTTCCGGATTGACTGACCTTCATGTCTTAAAGTAATGATGGACTGTCATTTCTCTTTGCTTATTTGAGCTGTTCTTGCCATAATATGGACTTGTTTTTTTACAAAATAGGACTATCTTCTGTATACCCCCCTACCTTGTCACAACACAACTGATTGGCTCAAACGCATTAAGAAGGAAAGAAATTCCACAAATTAACTTATAACAAGGCACACCTGTTAATTGAAATGCATTCCAGGGGACAACCTCATGAAGCTGGTTGAGAGAATGCCAAGAGTGTGCAAAGCTGTCATCAAGGCAAAAGGTTGTGTCACGACGTCCGCCGAAGTTGGTCCCTCTCCTTGTTCGGGCGGCGTTCGGTGGTCGAAGTCACCGACCTTCTAGCCATCGCTGATCCTCTTTTCATTTTTCCTTTGGCTTTGTCTTGTCTTGTATCACACCTGGTTTCAATCCTATTCATTACATGTTGTGTATTTAACCCTCTGTTCCCCCTCAATGACCTTGTCGGTGATTGTTTGCTTGTAAGCATCGTGCAAGTTATGTTCCACAGCGGCCTTGGTCGCACCTGTCGGTGGATTTTCTGACTGTTCTTCCACTCTCACAGGGTAACACTGCGATCCTGGTCGTTGTGGATCGTTTCTCTAAGTCCTGTCGTCTCCTCCCTCTGCCCGTTCTCAGTACGGCCCTACAAACTGCGGAGGCCTTATTTACACACGTCTTACGGCACAACGGGGTGCCTGAGGATATAGTGCCTGATCGGGGTCCCCAGTTCACGTCTAGGGTCTGGAAGGCGTTCATGGAAAGTCTGGGGGTCTCGATCAGCTTTACTTCAGGTTTTCACCCTGAGAGTAATGGGCAGGTGGAGAGAGTGAACCAGGATGTGGGCAGGTTTCTTTTGGTCCTATTGCTAGGACCGGCCGGGGGAGTGGGCGGAGTTCGTGCCCTGGGCCGAGATGGCACAGAACTCGCTCCACCACTCCTCCACTAACATCTCTCCCTTCCAGTGTGTACTGGGGTACCAGCCTGTTCTGGCGCCTTGGCATCAGGGTCAGACCGAGGTTCCTGCTGTGGACGACTGGTTCAGGCGAGCGGAGGAAACATGGGAAGCCGTCCGTGTCCACCTTAAGCAGGCCGTGACGCGCCAGAAGGTTAATGCAGATCGCCACCGCAGTGAGACGGACCGGGTCTGGCTCTCAACCCGAAACCTGCCCCTCCGCCTGCCCTGCCGGAAGCTGGGTCCGCGGGTTGTGGGGCCATTTAAAGTCCTGAGGAGAGTGAACAAGGTTTGTTATAGGTTACAGCTTCCACCCGATTACCGTATTAACTGCTCGTTCCATTTGTCTCTCCTCAGGCCGGTGGTGGTTGGCCCGCTCCAGGAGTCTGAGGTGCGGGAGGTTCCTGCGCCCCCTCTGGACATCAGGGGGGCCCCGGCGTACTCCGTTCGCTCCATACTGGATTCGAGGCGACGGGCCAGTATTTCGTGGAGTGGGAGGGGTACGGTCCGGAGGAGAGGTGCTGGGTTCCGGTCAAGGACGTGTTGGACCCATCTATGCTGCAGGAGTTCCACCGTCTTCGTCCGGATCGCCCTGCGCCTCGCCCTCCTGGTCGTCCCCGAGGCCGGTGTCGACGCGCTGCTGGAGCCGCTCGTCAGGGGGGGAGTACTGTTACGACTTCCGCCGAAGTTGGTCCCTCTCCTTGTTTGGGCGGCTTTCGGCGGTCGAAGTCGCCGACCTTCTAGCCATCGCTGATCCTCTTTTAATTTCCCTTTGGTTTTGTCTTGTCTTGTATCACACCTGGTTTCAATCTCATTCATTACATGTTGTGTATTTAACCCTCTGTTCCCCCTCATTGTCCTTGTTGGTGATTGTTAGTTTGTAAGCATTGTGCAAGTTATGTTCTGGTGTGCGACGGGTTTTGTACCCACTTGTATTATTTTGTATATTTTGGTTTTCTGAGTTTTTTAGCACTTATTAAACTGCTCCGTTTATACCAAGTTCGATCTCCTGCACCTGACTTCCCTGCTACCAGCACGCACCCTTACAGGTTGCTACTTTGAAGAATCTCAAATATATACTTTTTGGGTTACTACATGATTCCATGTGTTATTTCATAGTTTTGATGTCTTCACTATTATTCTACAATGTAGAATAAAAAACCCTTGAATGAGTAGGTGTGTCCAAATTTTTGACTGGTACTGTATAATATAACCAACTTTGAAAGCATCAGCTGCAACTATTGTTTAAAAATTGCCCATATTGTGCCATTGACATTAGAATGTTGGACGTTTAGTCATATAATTCCATGTAATGTGGCAGCTACGTTTTTGGATTGTAACTTTCTTGATAGAGGCACACGGTAGAACAGGGTTTAAAAAAAGATTTGTAGCTATAGGGCCATCACATAATTCACTAGCCCCACAGAAGCTCTTTTCCAATATGGCTACCAAACAACTCAATGTGGTCTTATCATAACATTTTGCAGGACCATAACTGTATGAAATATAATTGTAATATGCCCTGAAATATCTTAAAATGTTCATAGTGATGTAGAATACACAACCACGTCTGGCACTTGTGCCAGATACGGTATATAAGGATGTTAAATTATTCACAGAATTTTGGTAAGAATGTGTCCAAAATGCTGTCTGAATCGCTGATTTCTGTAGATATGATCAGTAATGGCAAAATATCTGCAAACATGTAAATTGCATATGTACACGTGAATAGTCATGGATGTGAGCTGATTAAAAGGGACAACTGCTTGACATGACCTACACTGGCCAAGTGGCCATTTTTACAGTTTCTGGGAATCATGTAATGATCATGTCATAAATTGATGAGAAGTTACAGTAACAATTGAATGAGTCATACATAGGCTGTTCAATGCGGATGCGCATGTCCATGCGCTAGTTGGCCACCGCAGAGATGCATGTAGGGTGAAAGGACTCCGTTTATGTGAGAATATCCTGCTATCATTTGAGTTTGTATGTATTTTCATGAACGGTTTATGATGCTTTCGTATGAGTGCAGACGACCCACCACATCCCTCCTTCCTCTCTCTACGTTCTGAAGTCAGTAAACCCCCGCCACCACCACACGCGCGCTCCAAGAGCAAGGGCTATTCAGCCGCCGCACACAAGCAGTCACGGACAGACGGGTTTAAAGAACTTTAAGGATTTAAATTACATACCGAGTGAGAGAGCCGTTGAGCCTTGGGTGAGGGAGGGAGAGAGACTGATTTGTATCTTCACCAGATCGGGAGGGGGAGGAGGCACGGAGAATGAGCTATTCTTGTACCAGCACAGAGGCTGTGTGTAATAGCCAGGACGCACCTAACGCCAGTGCGAAGAAAGCGGTAACTAATAATACGAACCGTGGCAGCGGAGATCTCGACAGCAGCAGCAGAAGCCCCAGTTCCCGCCAGTCGCAACCCAAACCGCTCGTGGCCATGAAAGTGAAGAAAGGCTGCAACTCGACAGATGCTGGGGTCCCGGTTACATCGGAAGACGAGTTGCTAAGAAACCCCGTAATATCGCCTGAGGATGTACTTGGGTTACAGAAGATCACTGAAAGTAAGTAGACTACTAATTGGTCTGAAGGGTAGCCTGAACCGTTCTGGCCACAGCGCACCTGCTGTTGCTCGGATGCCTGATGCCTGGCATGAAGCATCCGGTCCACAGCAACAACGTTACATTGTTAACGTGCAGCCAGCCATCCATCTATTCATCCATCCGCGTAGTAGCATATTAGTTGCCCTCGTGCCAGGTTTTCATTTTCAAGGGTATACTGCCAGTGCATTGGATAGCGAAATAGAGGAACATTAGGCTAAAGTAGTATATTTGTGGAAATAAAGGTTATATAGGCTAGCGAAATGTATACTTGAATGTTTCTGTGTGGGCAATCTGGGCATAATAGATAATGATGTAAGACATGGGAGTAGGCTATCAGCCTCTAGCTCAGACAGGTTTAGTAGACCGGAACATAGGTATGCACACAACCCTGTGTGTGTGTGTGTGTGAGAGAGAGAGAGAGAGAGAGAGAGAGAGAGAGAGAGAGAGAGAGAGAGAGAGAGAGAGAGAGAGAGAGAGAGGGAGCGAGAGAGAGAAATAGATAGAGAGAGAAGGAGCTAGAAAGAGGGATAAAGACAGAGAAGGTTGGAGCAAGCCAGAGAGAGTGTGTAAATAGTCCTTTTGAACCAGACAGGCAGGGATTCATGTAATTGTTCTTTCTAATGCCCGTTGTTGTCCACGTTGATGAAAAAAAGAAAATCAGACTTTTCTTAAATCCTTTCCCCAACCCGAAGAACCTGTTTCCTCTTAGGTAACAGGTGGTCAGTGCTCTGTGCCTGCCAACTGAGATTGAGACAGTCAGAGCCTATTTAAAGATCTGTATTAGATTGTTACATGACACAATAACACAGCTACAGTCACTTGGGACACAGATAGGCTTTTTGTTGTTGTTGTATAAAACACATCCACTCTCTGTTCCTTCTGCATTCACACTAGGTTACTGGTGACTGGTGAGCTGTAAAAGTAATTTTACAGGGCCATCTTTATGTCAACTACCTAGTGCATCCTGGTTCTATCAAGTGGCTTTGTCCTGGTCTGAAAGAGACTGCTTCTCAGGTTAAAATGAATTGCACCAGCCTCACAGAGTATACAGACTGGTGGCTGTTGTAATACTTGCATCAATTCACCTTTCACATCAGTAGCAGATATACAGTACAATAGAACGAAGGCCAGGCATACTACGGTACTATTCTGTAGGCACTGTAGGATAAGGGACTTCTTGGCCACTTTAGAGACTTGGGATGCATCCATATTGTACTTGACACGCTAGTTTCATTTTATATCACAAACCAATGCCCTGTGGTCGTGGGTTAGCTAGATGGTAATAAGGCCTTTAACCTAAGCCTCCATGTACGATGAGTCATTTCAATATACTGTACATACAGACTTGTGTCTGAACAATTTGGTTGCTATGCGGAGAGTCTCTGCTTTAAGCAAAGGGCATTTCTCATCATCCAGAGCAGTACTCATCCCAAAAGGCGCACTAGCCTGCCGACATCATCCCTTTTATCCATGTTGCTGTCCGATAGTGTTAGCTGTTTGGTTCTGTAACCCCCAGAGGAAGAGCAGAAGAGCAGCATCGAGCTGCAGTGGCGAGATAATACAGAAATCACTGATGATGGTTGCCTAGTGGTAATCTCTGCTCTCCACTGACATGTAATCTGGATTATGTTAGAAAGGAAGGGAATGTGGCACTTCTATGACCTGATTGACTCTAGTTAATTAATGCTTCAGAGTCAAGCAGCATGCAACAAAACACTCAATGAAGAACGCATCCGGACATTTGTTTACAGGGCATATCATTTCTGATTAGAAGCCAAGTTTAGCTGATACTATATGTGTTACATTTGCTGTGTTCACTGTTTTGGTCTCTAGCCCACATAGTTGCAGTTTAGGATACATTCAGGAAACCATAGATCAAATGGCATAAATGGCATTTCTCTGACAAATGCTTTATGATAGCCACCTGCTATGGCCTAATAATTATTTGATTCATGGTCATTGTATAGAATATCGTTGTCCCCCCCTCCTTTAGGAGATGCAGTCGTATTGAATTTGGCCCTATGGTTGCCTTACTCCCTTTGAATCAGCACAGTACATACTGTATTAATGAACCAGAGAATCTTCATTATTCTGTCAATACATATGCTACATGTATGCCGAGACTGTACAGAGATCAATTTTGTCAATTTTCTGCTCAGTGGAGGAGAAATAACCAGTGAAAGACTGAAGCAGAAAATTGCAAGGCTTGCTGTGTAAATGACTTTCATGGCAGTGCTTTGGGAGGTAACTGCGTCCATTTTGGGGTGTCAGGGAGACACAGTGGCTCAGTGCTGATAAGGGAGGGAGACACACTGTTTCTCTGAGACAGGCATGATGAGGAAAATAAATGTAATCTAACCAGTAGAGAGAGTGTTTTGTGAAATGAGAAATGGTTTCTTATCAGTGTACTACTGTATGTATGCTGCATGGGGCTTTTCCTATAAGGAAAGGGGATCACAGGGGGCCTAGGGAGAAGGGATATCAAGTACAGTAGTCACTGCAGGAATTTATTCAGCTTACAGTATGCCATGTATTTAATAGTATGTAAGATGTGAAGAGTTTCATTCCAAAACGCTATATATGCATTTTCATAAATGTTGGTAAATTAGCTTATATTCTTTATAGAAATTATGAAAGAGATTGGTGTGTTCTTTCACTATCTAATCATGGCATGGGGTTGTTCAATGGCAGACATGTATTTATTTAAAATCTATCACTTGATAGTTTCATTTCAGGGAGACAAATAATCATGTTGTTTTGCAAAATTCTAGTCTCAGAGAAAGATGTAGTACTGCTAGGTTTTACACAGTCAAATCTAATAAATAACTACATCTGTCATAAATACATGTACAAATGATACATTTGTGACATCAATATTATTATGTTTATATATATACAGTGGGGCAAAAAAGTATTTAGTCAGCCACCAATTGTGCAAGTTCTCCCACTTAAAAAGATGAGAGAGGCCTGTAATTTTCATCATAGGGTACACTTCAACTATGACAGACAAAATGAGAGAAAAAATTCCATAAAATCACATTGGAGTATTTTTTATGAATTTATTTGCAAATTATGGTGGAAAATAAGTATTTGGTCAATAACAAAAGTTTATCTCAATACTTTGTTATATACCCTTTGTTGGCAATGACAGAGGTCAAACGTTTTCTGTAAGTCTTCACAAGGTTTTCACACACTGTTGCTGGTATTTTGGCCCATTCCTCCATGCAGATCTCCTCTAGAGCAGTGATGTTTTGGGGCTGTTGCTGGGCAACACGGACTTTCAACTCCCTCCAAAGATTTTCTATGGGGTTGAGATCTGGAGACTGGCTATGCCACTCCAGGACCTTGAAATGCTTCTTACGAAGCCACTCCTTCGTTGCCCAGGCGGTGTGCTTGGGATCATTGTCATGCTGAAAGACCCAGCCACGTTTTATCTTCAATGCCCTTGCTGATGGAAGGAGGTTTCACTCAAAATCTCACGATACATGGCCCCATTCATTCTTTCCTTTACACGGATCAGTCGTCCTGGTCCCTTTGCAGAAAAACAGCCCCAAAGCATGATGTTTCCACCCCCATGCTTCACAGTAGGTATGGTGTTCTTTGGATGCAACTTAGCATTCTTTGTTCCTCCAAACACGACGAGTTGAGTTTTTACCAAAAAGTTATATTTTGGTTTCATCTGACCATATGACATTCTCCCAATCTTCTTCTGGATCATCCAAATGCTCTCTAGCAAACTTCAGACGGGCCTGGACATGTACTGGCTTAAGCAGGGGGACACGTCTGGCACTGCAGGATTTGAGTCCCTGGCGGCGTAGTGTGTTACTGATGGTAGGCTTTGTTACTTTGGTCCCAGCTCTCTGCAGGTCATTCACTAAGTCCCCCCGTGTGGTTCTGGGATTTTTGCTCACCGTTCTTGTGATCATTTTGACCCCACGGGGTGAGATCTTGCGTGGAGCCCCAGATCGAGGGAGATTATCAGTGGTCTTGTATGTCTTCCATTTCCTAATAATTGCTCCCACAGTTGATTTCTTCAAACCAAGCTGCTTACTTATTGCAGATTCAGTCTTCCCAGCCTGGTGCAGGTCTAAAAAAAAAATTCTGGTGTCCTTTGACAGCTCTTTGGTCTTGGCCATAGTGGAGTTTGGAGTGTGACTGTTTGAGGTTATGGACAGGTGTCTTTTATACTGATAACAAGTTCAAACAGGTGCCATTAATACAGGTAACGAGTGGAGGACAGAGGAGCCTCTTAAAGAAGAACTTACAGGTCTTTGAGAGACAGAAATCTTGCTTGTTTGTAGGTGACCAAATACTTATTTTCCACCATAATTTGCAAATAAATTCATTAAAAATCCTACAATGTGATTTTCTGTATTTTCTTTTCTCATTTTGTCTGTCATAGTTGAAGTGTACCTATGATGAAAATTACAGGCCTCTCTCATCTTTTTAAGTGGGAGAACTTGCACAATTGGTGGCTGACTAAATACTTTTTTGCCCCACTGTATATTTATCAAATGTCAAATGCAAATGTTTTACATACAAATCTCATTTTACTGTATTGAATTATATATATATATATATATATATATATATATATATATATATATATATATATATATATATATATATAATTCAATACAATAATATGATATTTGTACGTAAAACATTTGCATTTGACATTTGAGTTGTTTAGCAGACAATCTTATCAGAGTGACAGTAAGTGCATTGATCTTAAGATAGCTAGGTGAGACAACCACATATCACAGTCCAATACAGGATACGAACATTCCATTCCAGCTAAACAATTGATATATAGAGAACACATTTTCATATACATCTAAAATCTATTCATCAAAAATCTGAGAACAGTAATATTTAATACACACACACACACACACACACATAAGCAATCATTTCTGATGAAAAAACACACGTGACAAATTGGTAGATATAGTGTTTAGGAAACTCTTCATGTACAGTATACAATCTGTCTCCAAAGGAAACTGAAGAAACATTTTATCTTTGGCACATGCTCACATCTATTAGATAAACTGCGGGCCATTTGACATTTGATGTGACTTGTTCACACAACATTGGATGTCATCCTATTACTCGAATGTAGTCAGATGGCCCGCTTTGTTGTGATAGTATTAATCATAATGGCTTCAGATTGTTCACCAGGGAGAATCCTTTCTCAGGGATAGCTCATTCCACTCTAGTCAGCCAACACTAACCCAACAGGCTTTTGGCTCTCAGGAAGTGTCTCACCACACAAGCAATTACTTGAATATAGGCCACCACTCTTGGAAAACCATCATAGGTAGCCAAAGCCAACAATACATCAACAGGCTTCTGGCAGAATACTGGGCTGCTCTGTATGTGTGGGGTGAAGTGGGGAACCAACCTGTATACTGGCAGGTCTCAGTCTCACCACATCAGATAAAATGCAAATTAATTACTTAAAAATCACAATGTGATTTTCTGGATTTTTGTTTTAGATTCCGTCTCTCACAGTTGAAGTGTACCTATGATAAAAATTACAGACCTCTACATTTTTTTAAAATTTTACCTTTATTTAACTAGGCAAGTCAGTTAAGAACAAAATCGTATTTTCAATGACGGCCTATGAACAGTGGGTTAACTGCCTTATTCAGGGCAGAACGACAGATTTTTAGCTTGCCAGCTCGGGATTTCATCTTGCAACCTTTCAGTTACAAGTCCAAAGCTCTAACCACTAGCCTACCTGCCTCCCCATGCTTTGTAAGTTGGAAAACCTGCAAAATCGGCAGTGTATCAAATACTTGTTCTCCCCACTGTATATAGGCCACTTCAATCAGTTGTCTTTAGGTAACATAATGAGATCCTAAAAGTAGAACTATAGCTTTTTTTCTCACACTTATTGACTTCTTACTGTAGTTGTCAAGCCACATCAAAAAGTAACAGTACTATACGTAAGTAATAAGGCCCGAGGAGGTGTGTTGCGACGTGCCTAAGAACAGCCCTTAGCCTTCTACGCTGCTGTAGAACATGCTAAAGGAATCCCATCTATACCGTCTCATCCATTTCATTCAAGCACACTTGGTACCATTAGAGATCATGTTCACAGCATTCTCTGTACTATGGTTAAATCTGTTTAATCTTCGTTGAGAGAGACTTTTTGGGTTTTATTTGATGTTCTTGATTTAAGCTGCTGTGGTAAAACCTAAAATATTGTATTGCAATTTCTTGTCCTCACCAGGGACTTGTCCTGACTGCAGTTCGGCGTCGTTACTGACTTCAGTGGGCAAATGCTCACCTTTGATGGCCACTGGCACAATGGAGAAGTGCACTCTTTTATTTTTATTTTTTTCTATTGGCCATATATCACAAACATTCGAGGAGCCTTATTGCTATTATAAACTAGTTACCAACATAATTAGAGTAGTAAAACTAAACCACCCGGTTTATAATGTATATTAGCTATTGCTTGTTATTTATTACACCTAGTCACCTCCAACTGTTGTCCAGTCCTCCTCACTCATTGTGTGTTTATTTGTCTGCAGTATAATTGTCTTTTTTTCAAATGAGTTTATGAAAGACATTACTCTAAGTATATTAATGTAAGTATATTAGCGCTCCAGTAATGAATCTCTTATTCAGTGAGACCAGCCCACTTCACGTCCAGCTTCTATACAGTCTCTCAATGTCTCCGTCATCATAGAGAGATTGAATTAAAGCCAGGGAAACACTGCATCACTGTCTGTCTGATAAACAACAACCTTTCCCTCTAACTGTATATTCCCATGACTGTATTTACAGTCTCTGGACTTGACTGTCACCACAATGGCTGGAGCTTTAAAAGCAAATTGATGTGTGTGGCTGGCCTAATTTAAATCTGCTCTTTGCATCTGTCACAAGGTAAACTACTATTCTATGGGTGTCATTCATCTGATGTCGATGGGCAGGACAGTCCTCTCCTCTCTTCTATTCTCTTCTCCCGTCCTGTCCTCTCCCGTCCTGTCCTCTCCTCTCCTGTCTTCTCCTCTAATTTTTGCATGTGGATAGATGTCTTGTGGTGGGGATATTGTTCCTCACTTGGGTCAAAGCAACTCAACTCTAAATCTGATTAAACAAGTGTAATCTTTAGAATAACAAAACAGTTGTGATAGCCTGTTGATTTGAAGGTTAACAATTAACGCAAGTCGGATAGGCCTAAGTAATACAACATGTATGATCTATGGAGTGGCACATTGGGGTATTGAGAATGTATCATTGTGTGTGTGTGTGTGTGTGTGTGTGTGTGTGTGTGTGTGTGTGTGTGTGTGTGTGTGTGTGTGTGTGTGTGTGTGTGTGTGTGTGTGTGTGTGTGTGTGTGTGTGTGTGTGTGTGTGTGTGTGTGTGCGTGTGTGCGTGTGCGTGCCAGCCGACCACAGAGTCTGTGCACCGGTAGAGGGGAAGAAGAAGGAGCCACCCACTCAACACACTGTTGGTGGAGGAGTGTAACGGCGGTCCTCCTCCTCTTCATCTTCGGAAGTGGAGGAGTATTGAGGGAACCAAGGCGCAGCGAAGTTTGAACACATATTTATTTAACAAAACAAGAAAACGATCGTGAACCTAAATAAACGATGTGCACACACAGGCTACAAACGTTTAACATAGACACGAACTTGTATAAACTAACAAAAACAACAAAACGATGTAGACAGACCTATACGACGAACTTACATAAAATAAGAAGAACGCACGAATAGGACAAATAGACTACACAAACCGAACAAACCGTAACAGTCCCGTATTGTGCAAACAATTACACAGACACGAAAGACAATCACCCACAACGAACACTGTGACAACGCCTACCTAAATATGACTCTTAATTAGAGGAACGCCAAACACCTGCCTCTAATTAAGAGCCATACCAGGCAACCCAAAACCAACACAGAAACAGAAAACATAGAATGCCCACCCAACCTCACGTCCTGACCAACTAACACACATAACAAACTAACATAAATAGGTCAGGAACGTGACAAGGAGGAAATGACTTCTTCGGTCAGGGACACAAAAACCCTCCATCCTATGGCTGTACCCGGCCCACCATGACAACATTATGTATTACATAAACCTTCCACAATATGCTATTGTATAATTTGCATAATGAAAAATACGAAAATATTATTACTCTCTTTTTTATTGTCGGACAGACCATTGTTACACCAGTCTTAGCATATGTGTTACTATTGTATGATGCAGGTCTGAAAAAAGGTTCACATGATATTTGAATGTATCTGTGACTAAAGTTCTGGGGTAGGGAAATCTGTTTCCAGACAGACCGGTGAACTCAGTATGCCACGTCGTGGAAAGAGACCCTGGAGGAATATATGAACTTAGTCATACCGCCACGAGTGTGAGTGTGTTAAAGTGTGTGCGTGTGTGTGTGAGTGTGTACGTGTGTGTGTGTTTGTTTGTGTGTGTGTGTGTGTGTGTGTGTGTGTGTGTGTGTGTGTGTGTGTGTGTGTGTGTGTGTGTGTGTGTGTGTGTGTGTGTGTGTGCGCGTGCGTGCGCGCATGCGTGCATGCATGTGTTCACCCTCTGAATGGGATGACGTGATGAACTGAGCCGATTCGCGTTCAAGCTAAAACAGCCCTACGGTACAATAACACAACAGTACTTCTTTCCAAGCCGTATTCATTTCAGTTGCCTCCATTCTTTGTGACGTTTGGCACAGAATCCTATCAACATAGAGCAGAGTTTAAAATGGCCACCGGCCTTTTCTCTCTCAACTGGTAGCAGTGTGACCCTGGGGGCCAGTGAAGTACTGTAGTGGTAGATGGTAGATATCAGAGGAAAGCTATCAGAGAGACTGCAGTGTAACTGGAGCTCCCTGGGTTTTGTTTATTTTTCCTATGGCCCTAAAACATGGCTCCAACTAGGCCTACATGGCCAAGCTGCAAAGTCAAACTTGGCTATAACATTGTACTTTTTTTGCCCTACTATATGCTTATTTTAAGGTTAAGGGTCAGAGCTTTTCCTTTGATCCTCCACTTCCTAGTATGTGTCTATACTTGCTCCTGGTTGGCTGAAGCAGTGTAGTAACCTGTAACAGCCTATATTGTGGCTTCTACTGTTCCGCCTCTCTGATAAAAAAAGATTTTCTTCTCAAAGTTCTAAAGCAGATGAATAAAAGGATTGTGACCAGTAAACAAAACACCATAGGAAGGTTTGTTTAAATCAAAACTAAATGATAGACATGTTCTATCACTTAGTAGGTTTATCTTGTGTGTGTTTAAAAAAGGCCTAGTTTTATAGTCAATGACTTACCGTCACATATTGTTGTTATAGGCTACTGTAGACACACAGTTGGTCCACTTCCTCCATTTTGTTGAAGTGGGAAACAGTTAACTAGCCGTCTGTTGCAGATGCATCTCTACAGGGTTAATGCAGTTAACCCTTTCAGGACAGCAGCACCCCCTGCTGATCATCAAATCCCCAAGCCAGTGTGCTGCTGACAGTAGCTTTCTACCTGACTGTATGTGCAGTAAATGTGAGTGAGAGGGCTTCTCCAGACAGTTACCACAGCCACTTGCATTACAAAGCAAGATGCCTGCATCATGATAAAGGAGCAGTACACTATGTTAACATGTAGACCTAACTCACACTAACATTAGATAAGATGGTGGTATTAGTCTAGTAAATGTGACAGACCTGTAAATGTAAGTGGAGCATTAATTGCTGTGTTGTTTTATTACACAACTGGCAATGACATTGGCAGGAAAGGGAAGTGGATATGAGGTGTGTGTGTGTGTGTGTGTGTGTGTGTGTGTGTGTGTGTGTGTGTGTGTGTGTGTGTGTGTGTGTGTGTGTGTGTGTGTGTGTGTGTGTGTGTGTGTGTGTGTGTGTGTGTGTGTGTGTGTGTGTGTGTGTGTGTGTGTGTGTGTGTGTGAGATATTGAGGTGTGGGTGTGTTTATGTGTGTGTTGTGGTCAGACCGGGAGGGTTCCATCTCTATTACTGTAAGTCAGCAGAGTAAAGCTTGAACAGGAAGTGAGGTTATTTGTGCGTCCCAAATTACACCCTATTCTGTATCAAGTGCAATAGCGTTGGTCAAAAGCAGTGCACTAGATAGGGAATAGGGTGCCATTTGGAATGCATACTATTTGATAGGTGAGGCAATCGCTTACTTACCCTGATGTGTGTGGTTAGCATGATGTAGCGCCTAGCACAACAGAACATAGTGTTCAATCACAGGGCTTGTGAACAGAGCTAGTATGTTCTGCAGAGCAACCACACAGCAACACTTCTCTCACAGCCAATTGCAGCTCAAATTCAGACCTTAACGCCTCGATCACACCGACAGCTTCATTGAATTTTGGTACACCAGAAGTACATTCAATTCCAATGGAATTCTGCGTTTGCCTTGCAGCATTGCAATGCAGAGGCAGTTGCAGTGTGTTCTGTGCCGTGCATACGTTGGATTTATCGAACGTATGTATCAAACTGTCTGTGTAGACGGCTTGACAGAAATGGTAGCAGAAAGTGAATATTGAACTTTTGTTGCATATATATCCAGATGATGCTGCTTACCATTTTGCTCAATGACACTGTCGGTGTGATGGAGGCGTAAACCCTCCTGATACATCTCCCCCAGACCATTATACAAACAGACACAGGCCCTCTCACGCATTCCCTTCAAAATCAAGCTGCTTTTTCACACCGACCGAACAACAGACCAAGCAGGGGGCTAAGGAGGGAGGAGATCTCATCTGCATTTAGCTCTTAAATAAAAACACAACCTTTCAATGAACTTCACAGCCAGTCACCTCACAGTCAGCCAGCCAGCCAGCCAATCACCTCACAGTCAGCCAGGCAGCCAACCAGTAGCTTACAGGCAAAAAAAGCATAATAATAAATTGTGCTTTTTTGCCTGTAGGCTACTGTGTGTGAAAAAGCATAATAATAAGCCTATCACTATCATCCTGAAAAAAAAACTATTTCTAATGTAGATTTGTTCCTGTGGGAGACTGTCAAATGTTAGGTTTTGGGCATGTACTGTAAATAGGTCTCCTTGTGTATTTATCCATGTTGATTGACAGCTTGAGTCAAGTCAAAAGAAAGAAAGAGGGAGATGTGAAAGAAGCTTGTGGCGGAAAAGTCTTCTAACTCCTCCTGGCTAATCTGGGGGATTAGGAGCTATAAATGACAGCCAGTCGCTTGCTGATGATGAATGCCATGAACAGACATCTTGTGTCAAAACAGGTCCCTTTCTTTAAGAACTATATATGGCAGTCGCTTGCTGTTGATGAATGCCATGAACGGCCATCTTGTGTCATACAGGTCCTTTCTATAAGAACAGCATGACTCAAGGCTGAGTCTAATTTTACTCCTCCGCAATACTTCTGTGAGCTTTGAAGCATTCGATGCAAGAAATGCAGATCAGTGTCAGCCCATGCTGTATTGTGTCCAGTTTTGGAATAACCTGAGGCTCTATCATATCCTGTAGCCTTGTCGTCTACTGTGTATGAATATAAGGACTGTACATAAGGCATAGAACCTGCATAAAACCCACATCCCTATTACGTGGAGTTCATGTCAATGTACCATGTTGTATGTTGACACATCTGTTCCAAGACATATCTGAAGGTGTTCTGCATCACACTGTAATGTATTACAGGCAGAGCCTCAGGCAGTAACAGCCAAATTGCTTTCTGAGCAAGTGTGTAAAATGTCTTTCCCATCTCTTTTTTTTTTTTTTACACTTCAGTCAACGCTCTTATCCAGAGCAACTTACTTAGGGTTAAGTGCCTTGCTCAAGGGTACAGACAGATTTTCCACCTAGTTGTCTCGGAGATTCAAACCAGCAACCTTTCTGTTACTGTCCCTACCTTATGTTAAGTTCCAGACAGAGAAAGACACACGGACACTCACACACATGCGCACACACACAGCATGAGGCCCAGTGGTCTGTCACCACTTTATCAGATCACTGTAAAATAGCATTTCATTACCCTGATTTTTCATGACAACAACCATATAAGTTACATCTATACAGCACAAACAGATCTGAGACCAGCTGATAGTGTTTCATTACCATCTGAATTAACCCTAACATGATCCGTTCAGCTCTGCTTTGTCTTGGTTATGCAAAAAAGGTAGAGGAGGAGGAGAGGTGGGTGGAGAGGAGGAAAGGTAGAGGAGGAGGAGAGGATGGTGGAGAGGTGGAAAGGTAGAGGAGGAGGAGAGGTGTGGAGAGGAGGAAATGTAGAAGAGGAGGAGAGGTGGATGGAGAGGAGAGGAGAAAAGGTGGAGGAGGAGGAGAGGTGGGTGGAGGGGAGGAAAGGGGGTTGAGGAGGAGGAGAGGTGGGGGGAAGGTGAGGAAAGGTGGAGAAGAGGAAAGGTAGAGGAGGAGGAGAGGTTGGTGGGTGGAGGGGAGGAAAGGTGGAGGAGGAGGAGGAAAGGGGGTAGAGGTGGAGCAGAAAGCAGAATGTCCTGGCACGGCATCAGAAGGAGCGTTGCTAGGTGATGCTGTTAAAGGAAAAGGAAGTGAAGAGTGGCACTCCTCTCAGGGAGAGAAAAATAGGGAAAGAGAGAGAGGCATTAAGAGAGAGAGACAGAGGGAACCTGGGAGACGCTGCCACTTCAGAGCCTTCCGGCATCTGGCTGCCACCGAGCTGCCGACACACATGGGCAAGCACACGGACAAACACACACACACAGTCGCACAGGAAGAGATACACACACGCATGGCCACATATTATTCATAAACACTCATAGAGCTCATAGACACTCATAGAGCATAAACACTCATAGAGCTCATAGACATTCATAGGGCAATAACACTCATAGAGCTCATAGACACTCATAGAGCAATAACACTCATAGAGCAGGGTCCCTTATGTTCACACATACACAGACAGAACCACACATAGGATTCCAGACGAACCAGATCTCCTTGACCATATGGAGCAGCGGCAGCCCGTAGAACGCAGACTGAGAGGACAGTGACACCCTATATCTAAATACACCCAGGATCCTTGATTCACACACATAACAACCAAACTATACACACAAAGAACCATCCATCGATATGTACACACGCACAGACCAACCACAGGGCCTGTCTGTGCTGCAGAGCTCAGCTAATACAAAGCATACCATATAGCACACACTGATATACTGTATCTAGATGAGAGACAGAAGACACAGTGATATACTGTATCTAGATGAGAGACAGAAGACACAGTGATATACTGTATCTAGATGAGAGACAGAAGACACAGTGATATACTGTATCTAGATGAGAGACAGAGGACACAGTGATATACTGTATCTAGATGAGAGACAGAGGACACAGTGATATACTGTATCTAGATGAGAGACAGAAGACACAGTGATATACTGTATCTAGATGTGAGACAGAGGACACAGTGATATACTGTATCTAGATGAGAGACAGAGGACACAGTGATATACTGTATCTAGATGAGAGACAGAGGACACAGTGATATACTGTATCTAGATGAGAGACAGAGGACACAGTGATATACTGTATCTAGATGAGAGACAGAGGACACAGTGATATACTGTATCTAGATGAGAGACAGAGGACACAGTGATATACTGTATCCAGATGAGAGACAGAAGACACAGTGATATACTGTATCTAGATGAGAGACAGAGGACACAGTGATATACTGTATCTAGATGAGAGACAGAGGACACAGTGATATACTGTATCTAGATGAGAGACAGAGGACACAGTGATATACTGTATCTAGATGAGAGACAGAGGACACAGTGATATACTGTATCTAGATGAGAGACAGAGGACACAGTGATATACTGTATCTAGATGAGAGACAGAGGACACAGTGATATACTGTATCCGCCGGATCCTAATTCACACAGAACGATCCATAGAGTTCGACTCACACTCTGTGAAGCCCATTTCTATCCCACACACAGTGTCTACAATGCCTCCATAAGCACATACAATAAGACCTAGAGCTCAAATTATTATCAGGTGCCAGACCGTTAGGATGACATACTTCCGCACAAACAGGGAACAAAAACGTTTATCAGTTACAGTATAAACTCTATCAATGTTAGAGTTGGTTCTCATGAACTGTCTAATGTCACCCACCTGTCATTTTAATATCACCTTTTAGTCATTACAGGTTGATGAATGGCCACCTGTATGGCAATTGTCTTGTGATGCAGTACACACACACACACACACAAACGCACGCTCACACACACGCTGAAGTCAGCAAGACAACAGTGGTACTCTGTGTAGACTAGACTACAAAGTCAACTGGCCTTTTAACTGCACAGTGCAGTGGCATCCCTCAAGTCTCTGCCAAGCAGCTCCTATCTGATATCTGCACAGCCAGCAGTTTGAAGGAAGTGTTTTGGTGAAGTTCATTACAGAGAGAATCCCTCTGCTTTGAAAAGCAAGCAGTAAGCCACTGCTCAATGTTCAGACTCAATGAACCATGCTGGTACTGGAACATCAATACACCTGACAATGTAGCCATCGACAAGAATTTCGCTACACCCACAATAACATCTAGCTAAATATGTGTATGTGACCAATAAAATGTAATTTGATTTGATTTTGACTGCAGACTGATACAATGCAGGTTCATTTGTGCTCTGTCCTGCTGCATACTGGAAGTGTGCTTGGACCAATCAGACTGAATTTAGACAGAGACAAATGTATTAATTACAAAGGAATACACACACACAGAGACACACATACATACTTTACACACACACATACTTATTCATATACCCTCCATAGATGCGTAGATCAACTGGGCCACCTTGCTCTAAGATATCAATAGGCTGTCTCTACTCAGACATTGATGTATTGTAATATGCAGGTCAACTCCTGGTGGGATTGCAGAATTGTCCTTTTGATGGTTTTCTATGTAAATTAAGCCATAGCTTTATTCATCTTTATTAGCCTAGTTACTCAAGGGAATACTGGTAAAGGTCATCATGGACCAGGTTGTTGCTGTAATGCTGTTAATGGACAGAACTGTTTTAACATTCAATTACAATGTATAATCTTCCTCTTCTATTCTCCCACCTCTCATCGAATCCTCTTCATTCCTCTCTTCCTCTCCTCTCATCCTTCTCTTCTCTCCTTTCATCTCTTCCTCTCCTCTCCTTCTCTCCTCTTCAAGGATAACCATTCAGATGAATAGGAAGTGGAACCTCTTCATGTTGAATATGATGATTCACGCCATATTTGTCGTGACTCCGTCTTTCTGTCCCTCTCTCAATGTTTTAGACGTAAATCACTATCTTGTGTTGTCGTTCCTTGTGAGGAAATATACACAATGATCACTTAAATGACCCTTAAAACTTCTTATGGCTGAGATCCCGTTAACGGGATCGACTTGACAACAGCCAGTGAAAGTGCAGGGCGCAAAATTCAAACAACAGAAATCTCATAATAAAAATCCCTCAAACATACAAGTATTTTACACCATTTTAAAGATAACTTGTTGTTAATCCCACCACAGTGTCCGATTTCAAAAAGGCTTTACGACGAAAGCACACCATCTGATTATGTTAGGTCAGTACACAGACATTTTTCCAGTCAAAGAGAGGAGTCACAAAAAGCAGAAATAGAGATAAAATGAATCACTAACCTTTGATGATCTTCATCAGATGACACTCATAGGACTTCATGTTACACAATACATGTATGTTTTGTTTGATAAAGTTCATATTTATATCCAAAAATCTTAGTTTACATTGGCGCGTTATGTTCAGTAATGTTTTGCCTCCAAAACATCTGGTGATTTTGCAGAGCCACATCAATTTACAGAAATACTCATAATAAACATTGATAAAAGATACAAGTATTACACATGGAACTTAAGATAAACTTCTCCTTAATGTAACCACTGTGTCAGATTTCAAAAAAACTTTACGGAAAAAGCACACCATGTAATAATCTGAGTACGGCGCTCAGACACAAAAACAAGCCATACAGGTACCCGCCATGTTGTGGAGTCAACAGAAGTCAGAAATAGCATTATAAATATTCACTTACCTTTGATGATCTTCATCAGAATGCACTCCCAGGAATCCCAGTTCCACAATAAATGTTTGTTTTGTTCGATAACGTCCATAATTTATGTCCAAATACCTCCTTTTTGTTCGCGCGTTTAGTTAAAAAATCCGAATTCACGATGCGCAGGCACACTTAGTCCAGACGAAAAGTCAAAATATTCCATTACAGTTCGTAGAAACATGTCAAACAATGTATAGAATCAATCTTTAGAATGTTTTTAACATAAATCTTCAATAATGTTTCAACCGGAGAATTCCTTTGTCTTTAGAAATGAAAAGGAACACAGCTACCTCTCGCGGGGGCACGCCTGAGTGAGTTCGTGGCACTCTGCCAGACCCCTGACTCAATCAGCTCTCATTCCCCCCTCCTTCACAGTAGAAGCATCAAACAAGGTTCTAAGACTGTTGACATCTAGTGGAAGCCTTAGGAAGTGCATTATGACCCCATAGACACTGTATATTGGATAGGCAAACCTACAAACCTCAGATTTCCCACCTCCTGGTTGGATTTTTTCTCAGGTTTTTGCCTGCCATATGAGTTCTGTTATACTCACAGACATCAGTCAAACAGTTTTTGAAACTTCAGAGTGTTTTCTATCCAAATATACTAATAATATGCATATCTTAGCTTCAGGGACTGAGTAGCAGGCAGTTTACTCTGGGCACCTTATTCATCCAAGCTACTCAATACTGCCCCCAGCCATAAAAGTACAGAGGATGAGGTCTGTTAGGATTTTAACAGCGGCTATTACTGTACTTATGTCCATCTATTATGTACATGCAGGCCTTACTCAGTGAGGGATGTAGAGAATGTAGAGACATTTAGGAGCTGTGATTGCAGGGCTTTTTGGTGACTCGTTGGGCATGACATTTGTTTACAAGTAGAGTACATTTATTTCTATGCAAATGTTCACACTGTCTGGATCACGATGAGGGAAATTAGCGCAGGTTAATTAGCATAGTGTGGAATGTCTGATGACATTCTCTCTCCATCTGTAATTCTGGCTGACTTAGCGTGTGTGTGTGTGTGTGTGTATGTGTGTGTGTGTGTGTGTGTGTGTGTGTGTGTGTGTGTGTGTGTGTGTGTGTGTGTGTGTGTGTGTGTGTGTGTGTGTGTGTGTGTGTGTGTGTGTGTGTGTGTGTGTGTGTGTGTGTGTGTGTGTGTGTAACTTGGCGTGTTGCTATCCCTCCTCTGCAGGGCATCTGTCGGTAATCTGTCCAGTCAGCTTCAGATTTATAATCACACACGCGTTTTGCAGTGGAGTGTTTCACGGGCCAAAGATTCAAGTTAACGCTAGGCAGCCATGTAGTGTATTCTCTCCCTACCTACCTGCCCACTGGACTGGATGAGTGGGCAAAGCTAAAGCTACAACAGAAATCAATCAGAGAGTAGATTTCCCAATGAGGAAGCTGACATGATCACTTATATGATGTGCGGTGTATTTTGTGTATCGGGATGTGTAGCGAAGGGAATACAATATTTAGGCTACATGAATAATCAGGGATGGCTGATTAACGTGGCCCACGCCATGTTAGTTGAAATGATTGAATAGCTCATGCTCATACAAGCATTACAGGGAGTCATCATGACAGTCTCTGATGGAACAGGGTCCATGTGCCTTTTGGCATTGCCTGCACAAAGGTCTCTGATGCTATCTTACTCTGAGCCTTCAGCATTTCAGTCCCTGTTACTTCAGATGGCTCAATGACTATTGGACCTACAGTAGGTACAGATAATGTAGTGGTATTATCATTGTCATCTTTTGTGATGAGCAATGGAGTATTGGTCACTTTGGGTGTGTCTCAATAGTCTCTCCTCGTCTCCTTCCGGCAATCTACACTGACATGAATGAAATGAACAGGTGAAAGCAATTTCCTGATTCAGTTGGCATCCTCCATAAATTATTTGTCTGTGTTCAGATCAGTAAAGGGGAGGAAGCCACTTTAGACTATTGAGATGTGGCCTTCTTTGTACTACGGGTCATGGTGATGACTATTGAGATGCAACCCTTGTACTGCAGTATGGGTAGTGGGGCTCATACAATTTGCTCGTGGAGCTCCTGTTTAGCTAGCTGATCTGTAGCCGTCTCATGTTCTGAGAACATCACTCTTATCAGACATCCCGGTCACAGTAAAGAAGGCAAGGCTGCCATGTGCCAAGAACATAGTGCCAGTGTTGCCAGGGTAACAGCACCTTAATTTCCAACACACTGTGGTTGTAGTTGTCATGGCTGTAGAAATGTGGGTGGAGCCTTTGGGGTTGAGTGACAGATTGGAAAAAGGGACATCGATTATAGAAATTGAATGGTCATAATAACGTAGTTTCTTACAATTTTGCATACGGCACAGCATTATTTTTTAAACCAGAGATTGAATGTACACTTGACTTTTCTTACACCGTGATGCAGCATGGTTGTGTGTTGATGAGGATTTAATGGCCGCACTATTCTGCTCTACCACTTGTTAGCCGATGCCTGGACACAGCTTGGGCCTCTGATCTAACGTGTTAGGTGTTAGATAACACCTACCATATGGCACCAGAGTCAGAGTGCAAATGAAGGTCATTCAGTCACTACACATATAACTGACCTACAATCATGTTATAGAGCTGTAATAGTCTAGTGTTTTGTTATGAATATTTACATACAACACTGTAGGTCTGTTCTATAATTCTTTGTTTATTATTGAGGGGACAGCAACATTTCATTTGAAATGTATTATTTCCCACCGATTTGAACCTGAATGACCTGTGCTCCCCAAGGAGGAAAAGGTTAGCCTAAGAGCTGTAAGTTAGTGTTTGAACTCAATGGTCAATTATTGAAGAAATACTGTAGTGTGCAGCCCTCCATATTCCTACTGTTTATTTACCACATTTACCCCTAAATCACTGTGTTATTCACCTACAGCTACAGTATCTACCTCAATACTCCAGTATCACTACACATTGTCCATTTGGTATTGGCACTGACCTTGAATATACCTGACATTCTTCTGTTTTTGTCTTTTTCTTCCTCTCTTATTTCTCAAGATTTTATATTTTTATTTTTGTATTAGTTATACTATTTTGATATTGAATACTGCACTGTTGGATAGTGCTTACAAGATAAGCATGTCACTGTACATGTGCATATGACAAATAAAACTTGAAACTTGACTCTGGCATAATATTCTTAGTAGTACAGATAAGTGTCATACATCAACATCAGTTATTTTGTGAACCACTGTAACCCGCAGAGCTTGCAGTAGATTGGCCTCAGAAGTAAAAATCCAGCAGATATGTGAATTTGTGTGGCTATCCCAGTGCTGAGTGCTTTCCCATCAACTCCACTGAGACAACCTTTCTGGACTTAGACATAGACCCCCGGTCTTACATATTAAAAAGGTCCATTATCCCACCAGTACAGAATACACACACACACACACACACACACACACACACACACACACACACACACACACACACACACACACACACACACACACACACAAACACACACACACACACACACACACACACACACACACACACGTACAGTATATACAGTTGTTACTATCTATCAGTGGGTGTAGTAGTACTGTGGTGTGGATTATAATGACAGGTGGGTAGTAGGTGAGATGGAAAGTAGCCAGGAGACCCAGTCACAACTCACAAGGGAATTACTGCCATCTGCACAGCACACACACACACACACACACACACGCACACACACACACACACACACAGCAGAGTCCAAAGCCTGCTACCAATTATTTTAATGAACCTAACAACACCGGAGCCTGAGCAGGGAACGAGGGCGTCGTCTTAAGACCTCAGCAGATTTGTGTGAAGGCCCTTTGAGTCCAACACTCCCCCCTCCTCCACTCACATAGATACACACACGTATGTGAGTGCACACATACACACAGACACACACGCGTGCATGTGTATACACAAACACACACACAAGACCTTTCATACTTACTTACACATACACACACCTCCCCTCTCTCCATGTAGCACAGCTAGGTAACAGGAAGGCTAAAATATCTCCTGGCCATTGGCTAGCCAGTTTGGTCCATCTGCTTCCTAACCCTTAGGTAAGTAAAGAACTGAAGAGAGAGAGGAAGAGAGACAGAGAGAGAGAGAGAGAGAGAGAGAGAGAGGCAGAGAGAGAAAGAGAGAGAGTGTGTGCACACACGTGTATGTTTTGTGTGTGTTTGAGGGCTCGCTGAAGTCTTACTAGAACGTGCTCTTACTATTCTACCTCAGTACAGTTTTGACATGAAGTTATATCAAAGGCTTAGAGGCAGGAGCCTACCTGTAGTTTCCATTAATGGGACGCAGGTAGGGAGGGGTGTATGGGTCAATGTGTGGGGTGGTGTCGGGGGAATGGGGGTTATACTACAGCAAAAACTATAGTTTCCCCAAATCCCCTTAACGTCTCCCAATCTGTCCATGTGACGGTGAAACAATGTAAGCCTCTTAGTCCTAATCCACAGCCTGTGGGGAGGTGAGTGTATGCCACAGGGCTGTAGATGCTGTCCCTTAGGCACAGATCTGTAAAAAGGGTGCTATCTAGAACCTAAAAGGGTTCTACGCATTTCCCCATAGGATAAGCCTTTGAAGAACCCTTTTTGGTTTCTTCTTTTGCGTTTCATGTATTATCCTTTCCACAGAGAGGGCTCCACATGGAACCAAAAAGGATTCTAACTGGAACCAAAAAGGGTTAATCTATGAGGACAGCCGAAGAACCCTTTTGGAACCCTTTTTTTTCTAAGAGTGTGGGATCAGCGTACAGTACTCTCGACCCAAACCTTAGGTTATGTTGGCTGGCCCCCTGGTGTTGCCCTCGACAACATGCTTCAACCAACTGAGCTATATTGGAACCATACGTGTTTGTTAGTGTTCTATTTCTGTCCTAATATTTTTCCTTCCACATATTCCAAACTGTAAGTTCTGTGAGAGGGCCTTATAGAGGTGTCTCATATTCCAAACTGTGAGTTCTGGGAGAGGGCCTTATAGAAGTGTCTCATATTCCAAGCTGTCAGTTCTGTTAGTGTGACACAAAACACTGTGGGCCTGCATGTTATCACAGAGAGGTTCTGTGGTTATTGTCAGTGTCACATCTTGGCAGACTCAAGGATTAGAGGAATAAAAATAGCTATTTCTGTCTCTGTGTTAGGTGAGGATCTGACAGGCTGGCCAAGTGGCTGGATGCGGCAGGGTCAGAGTGTTTAGTGAAGGGGCATGTTTTGGAAGAGCTAAATCAGTGTGCACAAGGCTTTAACAACTGCATAATTGTCTTTTAACATAGCTATTATTACTTGTAGTCCAGGTGTACCAAGTTTCACGCTTTTACATTCCTCTATTTGATCAAAGTGAACTTTTATACTAATATATTAAACATTTCTGGTCTGGTTTGTATGCAAGAGGTTGACAATTCTAGAATGTTCATGAACTTGAACAAATGTATCGTAAACGTATCACATAGTCTTTGTGGAACTACTGTTCATTCCTTTGATTAAAAGGTGTTCTGTAGAGTATGTAGCCCTCCTGTATTCAGATTAAAAGGTGTTCTGTATAGTATGTAGCCCTCCTGTATTCAGATCAAAATGTGTTCTGTAGAGTAGTGTAACGCTCTAGGTGTCGGGGTGTTTGTGGAATCAGACGCAGGAACAGCAGAGCTTCAATAGGTTGAGTTTAATTCCCAACTCATAAACAAACAATGTCCAAACCGGACTACTGGGTGTCAAATAAACACCTGTCTTCAAACATGAAGACAAAACCAGTACACACACACGAACCACTCCCGAAATCCAAAGAAACAGACGAACAATCCCGCACAAAGAAGCAGACAGGCTGGCTGACTAATAAAGCCACCCTGATTGCCAATTCCCTCAAACCAGGTGATAACCATAAACACATAAGGAGGGGGAGGAAAAAGAGTCAGTAGCAGCTAGTAGGCCGGTGACGACGACCGCCGAGCGCCACCCGAACGGGAAGGAGAGCCTGCCTCGGTTGAAGTCGTGACAGTACCCCCCCTCTGACGCGCGGCTCCCGCAGCGCGCCGACACCGGCCTCGAGGTCGACCCGGAGGACGAGGCGCAGGGCGCTCCGGATGGAGGCGATGGAAATCCTTTACCATAGATGGATCCAACATGTCCTCCACCGGTACCCAGCACCTCTC
Source organism: Salvelinus fontinalis (assembly GCF_029448725.1). Lineage (NCBI taxonomy): Eukaryota > Metazoa > Chordata > Actinopteri > Salmoniformes > Salmonidae > Salvelinus > Salvelinus fontinalis. Next base: position 27,203,404 of record NC_074688.1, read on the forward strand.
CTCCGGACCGAACCCCTCCCAGTCCACGAGGTACTGTAGGCCCCTCGCCCGGCGTCTCGAGTCCAGAATGGCCCGTATCGTGTACGCCGGGGACCCCTCGATGTCCAGAGGGGGAGGAGGGACCTCTGGTACCTCACCGTCCTGCAGGGGACCAGCTACCACCGGCCTGAGGAGAGACACATGAAACGAGGGGTTAATACGATAATAGGAAGGGAGTTTTAATCGATAACACACCTCGTTTATTCTCCTCAGGACTTTGAATGGCCCTACACACTGCGGCCTCAGCTTCCGGCAGGGCAAGCGGAGGGGTAGGTTTCGGGTCGAGAGCCAGACCCTTTCCCCCGGTACAAACACGGGGGCCTCACTGCGGTGGCGGTCAGCGCTCCTCTTCTGCCTTCCAGTAGCTTGTTGAAGGGACTCCCGGACGGCCCTCCAGGTCTCCTTGGAGCGCTGTACCCACTCCTCCACCGCAGGAGCCTCGGTCTGGCTCGGATGCCATGGTGCCAGGACCGGCTGGTACCCCAACACACACTGAAAGGGGGACACATTAGTAGAGGAGTGGCGTAGGGAGTTCTGGGCCATCTCAGCCCAGGGAATGTATCTCGCCCACTCCCCTGGCCGGTCCTGACAATACGACCGAAGAAACCTACCCACCTCCTGGTTCACTCTCTCCACCTGCCCATTACTCTCGGGGTGATACCCGGAAGTCAGGCTGACCGTGACCCCCAGACACTCCATGAACGCTCTCCACACTCGGGACGTGAACTGGGGGCCCCGATCAGAAACAATATCCTCCGGCACCCCGTAGTGCCGGAAGACGTGAGTGAATAAGGCCTCCGCAGTCTGTAGGGCAGTAGGGATACCGGGCAACGGGAGGAGACGACAGGACCGATCCACAATTACCAGAACCGTAGTGTTTCCCTGAGAGGGAGGCAGATCGGTCAGGAAGTCTACAGACAGATGAGACCATGGCCGTTGTGGAACGGGGAGGGGTTGCAACTTCCCTCGAGGAAGGTGCCTAGGAGCCTTACTCTGAGCGCATACCGAACAGGAGGAGACATAAACCCTAACGTCTCGAGCTAAGGTAGGCCACCAATACCTCCCCCGAAGGCTCCCCACTGTCCTTGTCACCCCAGGGTGACCCGAGGAGGGTAGGACATGAGCCCACCGAATAAGGCGGTCCCGAACACCAAGCGGTACGTACTTACGGCCCGCCGGACACTGAGGAGGCGCGGGCTCCGCCCGTAGCGCCCGCTCGATGTCCGAGTCCACCTCCCATACCACCGGCGCGATCAGCCTCGAGGCGGGGATGATGGGAGTGGGTTCAGTGGTCCTCTCCTCCGTGTCGTAAAGGCGGGACAGTGCGTCTGCCTTTACGTTTTTTGAACCGGGTCTATAGGACAACGTGTACCTAAACCGGGTGAAAAACATGGCCCACCTTGCCTGACGTGGGTTCAGTCTCCTAGCTGCCCGAATATACTCCAGATTCTGGTGGTCGGTCCAGATGAGAAAAGGGTGCTTAGCCCCCTCAAGCCAGTGTCTCCACACCTTCAGAGCCCTGACCACCGCTAACAACTCCCGATCCCCCACATCATAGTTACGCTCCGCTGCACTGAGCTTACTAGAGAAGAAAGCGCAGGGGCGGAGTTTTGGTGGCGCACCCGAGCGCTGTGTTAGCACGGCACCCACCCCAGCCTCGGAAGCGTCCACCTCCACTATGAATGCTAAAGAGGGATCCGGATGCGCCAACACGGGAGCCTCCGTGAACAGAACCTTCAACCTGTTGAAAGCTCCGTCCGCCGGCGCTGACCACCGCAACCTCACCGGACCCCCCCTCAGCAGTGAGGTAATGGGAGCCGCTACCTGGCCAAAACCCCGGATAAATCTCCGGTAGTAGTTGGCAAAACCCAAAAACCGCTGCACCTCTTTTACCGTGGTCGGAGTCGGCCAATTACGCACGGCCTTTATGCGGTCACTCTCCACCACCACCCCCGAGGTGGAAATGCGATAACCCAGGAAGGAGACGGCTTGTTTGGAAAACACACACTTCTCAGCCTTGACGTATAAGTCATGCTCCAGCAGTCTGCCAAGCACTTTGCGCACTAGAGATACATGCGCGGCGTGAGTAGTTGAGTAGATCAGAATGTCATCGATATACACAACTACCCCCTGCCCGTGCAGGTCCCTGAGAATGTCGTCTACAAAGGATTGGAACACGGCTGGAGCATTCTTTAACCCATACGGCATGACGCAGTACTCATAGTGGCCCGATGTGGTACTAAATGCGGTTTTCCACTCGTCTCCCTCCCGAATACGCACCAGGCTGTACGCGCTCCTGAGGTCCAGTTTTGTAAAGAACTGCGCTCCGTGAAATGATTCCACCGCCGAAGCGATGAGAGGTAGTGGGTAACTAAACCCCACCGTGATGGCATTTAGACCTCTATAATCAATACACGGACGCAAACCTCCCTCCTTTTTCTTCACAAAAAAGAAACTCGAGGAGACGGGTGAGATGGAGGGCCGAATGTACCCCTGTCCCAGAGATTCCGTGACATATGTCTCCATAGCCAACGTCTCCTCTTGGGACAAAGGGTACACATGACTCTTAGGAAGCGCAGCGTTAACCTGGAGATCTATCGCACAATCCCTACCCGGTCGATGTGGTGGTAATTTCGTCGCTTTCTTTTTACAGAAAGCGATTGCCAAATCGGCATACTCGGGGGGAATGCGCACCGTGGAACCCTGGTCTGGACTCTCCACCGACATGGCACCAATGGAAACTCCCAGACACCTTCCAGAACCCTCCTCTGACCACCCCTGGAGAACCCCCTGTCTCCACGAAATATTGGGATTGTGCCGGGCCAGCCAGGGAATACCCAGCACCACTGGAAACGCAGGCGAATCGATAATGTATAGACTGATACGTTCCCTATGATTCCCCTGCGTCACCATGTCCAGGGGAACTGTGGCCTCCCTGACCACCCCTGACCCTAATGGCCGGCTATCTAGGGAGTGCACGGGAAAGGGAGAATCTATCGGCACAAGCGGAACGCCCAACTCTCGGGCGAGTCCGCGATCCATAAAGTTCCCAGCTGCACCTGAATCGACTAGTGCCCTATGCTGAGAAGAGGGGATAAAATCAAGGAAAAAAATTGAGACAAACATGTGACCGACAGGAGGTTCTGAGTGAGTTTGGTGCTGACTCACCTGGGGTGATCGAGAAGCGTCCCGCCTGACATCTTGACTCAAGGACAGACCCCCCCAGCACCGATCGGCCGTGTGTCCTCTCCGACCACAGTTGGTGCAGGGGAGGCCTCGTCCTCCGATACCCCTAGGCGCGGCCCCTCCCAACTCCATCGGGATGGGAGCCGGGGCGCTGGGTGGTGGAACGCACAGGACCCTCTCCGAACGCCCGCGGGCAGCCAGCAGATTGTCCAGTCGGATGGACATGTCGATGAGCTCATCCAACGACAGAGCGATGTCCCGACACGCTAGCTCCCTACAGACGTCCTCCCGGAGACTACACCGGTAGTGGTCAATAAGGGCCCTGTCGTTCCACCCTGATCCCGCGGCCAAGGTCCGGAACTCCAGCGCAAAATCCTGTGCGCTCCTCCTCTCCTGCCTTAGATGAAATAGTCTCTCACCCGCCGCTCGGCCGTCTGTGGGGTGGTCGAACACAGCACGAAAACGACGGGTAAACTCCGGGTAGTGCTCCTTCACGGAGTCCGGGCCATTCCAGACTGCGTTGGCCCACTCCAGAGCACGACCCGTTAGGCAGGAGACGAGGACACTCACCCTGTCCGCTCCCGAGGGAGTGGGGCGAACAGTGGCCAGGTATAGCTCCAGTTGGAGTAAAAACCCCTGACAACCTGCCGCTGTTCCATCATAATCCCTCGGGAGCGTAAGACGGAGCGCGCTGGAGCCGGGGGATGGAGAATCCTGGAGAGGGGGAGCCGATGGTGGAGAGAGGAGCCCACTCCTCTCCCATCGCTCCATTCTCTCCATCATTTGATCCATGGCGGATCCGATCCGATGGAGGACGGTGGTGTGGGGGAGAACCCGTTCCTCCATCGATGGGAGAGGGTTAGCTGCTGCTCCTGCTGACTCCATGAAGGTGCGGGATTCTGTAACGCTCTAGGTGTCGGGGTGTTTGTGGAATCAGACGCAGGAACAGCAGAGCTTCAATAGGTTGAGTTTAATTCCCAACTCGTAAACAAACAATGTCCAAACCGGACTACTGGGTGTCAAATAAACACCTGTCTTCAAACATGAAGACAAAACCAGTACACACACACGAACCACTCCCGAAATCCAAAGAAACAGACGAACAATCCCGCACAAAGAAGCAGACAGGCTGGCTGACTAATAAAGCCACCCTGATTGCCAATTCCCTCAAACCAGGTGATAACCATAAACACATAAGGAGGGGGAGGAAAAAGAGTCAGTAGCAGCTAGTAGGCCGGTGACGACGACCGCCGAGCGCCACCCGAACGGGAAGGAGAGCCTGCCTCGGTTGAAGTCGTGACAAGTATGTAGCCCTCCTGTATTCAGATCAAAAGGTGTTCTGTAGAGTATGTAGCCCTCCTGTATTCAGATTAAAAGGTGTTCTGTAGAGTATGTAGCCCTCCTGTATTCAGATTAAAAGGTGTTCTGTATAGTATGTAGCCATCCTGTATTCAGATTAAAAGGTGTTCTGTAGAGTATGTAGCCCTCCTGTATTCAGATTAAAAGGTGTTCTTTAGAGTATGTAGCCCTCCTGTATTCAGATTAAAAGGTGTTCTGTAGAGTATGTAGCCCTCCTGTATTCAGATTAAAAGGTGTTCTGTATAGTATGTAGCCCTCCTGTATTCAGATTAAAAGGTGTTCTGTAGAGTATGTAGCCCTCCTGTATTCAGATTAAAAGGTGTTCTGTAGAGTATGTAGCCCTCCTGTATTCAGATTAAAAGGTGTTCTGTAGAGTATGTAGCCCTCCTGTATTCAGATTAAAAGGTGTTCTGTAGAGTATGTAGCCCTCCTGTATTCAGATTAAAAGGTGTTCTGTAGAGTATGTAGCCCTCCTGTATTCAGATTAAAAGGTGTTCTGTATAGTATGTAGCCCTCCTGTATTCAGATTACAAGGTGTTCTGTAGAGTATGTAGCCCTCCTGTATTCAGATTAAAAGGTGTTCTGTAGAGTATGTAGCCCTCCTGTATTCAGATTAAAAGGTGTTCTGTAGAGTATGTAGCCCTCCTGTATTCAGATTAAAAGGTGTTCTGTAGAGTATGTAGCCCTCCTGTATTCAGATTAAAAGGTGTTCTGTAGAGTATGTAGCCCTCCTGTATTCAGATTAAAAGGTGTTCTGTAGAGTATGTAGCCCTCCTGTATTCAGATTAAAAGGTGTTCTGTAGAGTATGTAGCCCTCCTGTATTCATATTAAAAGGTGTTCTGTAGAGTATGTAGCCCTCCTGTATTCAGATTAAAAGGTGTTCTTTAGAGTATGTAGCCCTCCTGTATTCAGATTAAAAGGTGTTCTGTAGAGTATGTAGCCCTCCTGTATTCAGATTAAAAGGTGCTCTGTAGAGTATGTAGCCCTCCTGTATTCAGATTAAAAAGGGTTCTGTAGAGCATGTTGCCCTCCTGTAGCACTCCTGTATTCAAATTAAAAGGTGCTTTGTCTCCTTTCTGTTTCAGACTACCTATGTTCCCCAGAGGAGAACGTTCACATGATCGACTTCACACGGTTCAAGATCCGAGACATGGAGACAGGAACGGTTCTGTTTGAGATCACCAAGCCCCCTGCACCAGGTATGTGCTATGTCGAAACTATCACATTATACAGTACAGATATTAGAAACATGTCCCCCATTATAATGTATTTAATCAAGACATGGAGACAGGGACGGTGCTGTTTGAGATCACCAAACCACCAGCACCAGGTCAGTATTAGTCCTGTCTGTGCTATGTACACGACCGTTCAAAACGCTACAAAACACTACAATAGTCATTTACAGGATTCGCAATGTCTAGACTGTATTTCTGATTTTATGTTATTTTAATGGACAAAAAATGTGCTTTTCTTTCAAAAACAAGGACATTTCTTAGTGACCCCAAACTTTTTTTCTTGTTAACAAACTATAGTTTTGGCAAGTCGGTTAGGACATCTACTTTGTGCATGACACAAGTCATTTTTCCAACAATTGTTTACAGACAGATTATTTCACTTTTATAATTCACAATTCCAGTGGGTCAGAAGTTTACATACACTAAGTTGACTGTGCCTTTAAATAGCTTGGAAAATTCCCGAAAATTATGTCATGGCTTTAGAAGGTTCTGGTAAGCTAATTGACATAATTTGAGTCAATTGGAGGTGTACCTGTGGATGTATTTCAAGGCCTACCTTCAAACTCAGTGCCTCTTTGCTTGACATCATGGGAAAATCAAAATAAATCAGCCAAGGCCTCAGAAAAAAAATTGTAGACCTCCACAAGTCTGTCTCCTAGAGATACACGTACTTTTGTGCGAAAAGTGCTAATCAATCCCAGAACAACAGCAAAGGACCTTGTGAAGATGCTGGAGGAAACAGGGACAAAAGTATATATATCCACAGTAAAACGAGTCCTATATCGACATAACCTGAAAGGCCGCTCAGCAAGGAAGAAGCCACTGCTCTAAAACTGCCTAAAAAAAGCCAGACTACGGTTTGCAACTGCACATGGGAACAAAGATCGTACTTTTTGGAGAAATGTCCTCTGGTCTGATGAAACCAAAATAGAACTGTTTGGCCATAATGACCATCGTTATGTTTGGGGGGGAAAGGGGGAGGCTTGCTAGCCGAAGAACACCATCCCAACCGTGAAGCACAGGGTGGCAGCATCGTGTTGTGGGGTTGCTTTGCTGCAGGAGGGACTGGTGCACTTCACAAAATAGATGGCATCATGAGGGAGGAAAATTATGTGGATATATTGAAGCAACATCTAAAGACATCAGTCAGGAAGTTAAAGCTTGGTCGCAAATGAGTCTTCCAAATGGACAATGACCCCAAGCATACTTCCAAAGTTGTGGCAAAATGGCTTAAGGACAACAAAGTCAAGGTATTAGAGTGGCCATCACAAAGCCCTGACCTCAATCCTATAGAAAATTTGTGGGCAGAACTGAAAAAGCGTGTGCGAGCAAGGAGGTATACAAACCTGACTCAGTTACACCAGCTCTGTCAGGAGGAATGGGCCAAAATTCACCCAACTTATTGTGGGAAGCTTGTGGAAGGCTACCTGAAACGTTTGACCCAAGTTAAACAATTTAAAGGCAATGTTACCAAATACTAATTGAGTGTATGTAAACTTCTGACCCACTGGGAATGTGATGAAAGAACTAAAAGCTGAAATAAATCATTCTCTCTACTATTATTCTGACATTTCACATTCTTAAAGTAAAGTGGTGATCCTAATTGACCAAAGACAGGGAATTTTTACTAGGACTAAATGTCAGGAATTGTGAAAAACTGAGTTTAAATGTATTTGGCTAAGGTGTATGTAAACTTCCGACTTCAACCTCTGGGTTAACTAGGCCCAGGCAGTAATATGCACGATTCATGAATGAATTACTCCTATTAGCTAGGCCGCCATTGAGAAGGTGTTATTTCGCTGTGTGAGTTGATCATCTAAGGCTCTGAAACAGTGTCTATTCAGAGAGGTACACAGCAGAGAGACCGCACTTCAAAACAGCAGGCTTGTTAACACGGTCTCTTTTGTGACACTGTGGCAGCGGGCGAAAAGAAGGACTTGGACCCCAACGGAGGCCGCTTCGTCCGTTACCAGTTCACCCCCGCCTTCCTGCAGCTGCGCCAGGTCGGAGCCACGTAAGTCACAGCTAAGATGGCCGCCAGGGTGTGTGGGTGTGTAAGAATGGTGGTGCGGTGGACACTCAGTGCCCTGCTGCTCTACGAAGAGGAGACAGATGGGGAGGGCTATTCTCAGAGAGTGAGAGGAGGTGAGACTGTGTGCATGCCTACGTGCTTGCATGCGTGTTTGTGAGTGACAGATACCAAGGAGCCAGGAAGGCCGTACAGTAGGGGGCAGAGAGAAAGAGAGAGGGAGAGAGAGAGAGAGAAAATAAGGCAGAGAGGGAGAAAGAGAGAGGGAGAAAGAGAGATGAGGAAAAGGACATTCAGGCCAGTTGTTATTAATTACTGCAGTGGGCTAAATCACTGTTTCTTGGTAGACTTAAACAAATCTACTTTGAAACCAAAGTATACACCTCACACACATGGTTATGGCCTTAAAAAAAGAAGACACCTGTACTATTTCATATATAAAGTTGAAATGTTTGGAGTTTGCATCCCAATACTACACTTTATATAGATCATAGAAGACTGAAATATAACAAAATTGTTTGACATAGAAACACCAGATGTTCGACTGTTTAAAATAATCTTTATTAATCAGGAAATTCTGAAAAATATGAATAACATTCCACCCATGAGGTCAGTGTTTCATTGGACTGCAGGAAAGGGCTACAGAATGGGGGCAGATGAGGAAACATGGAATTATACTTCTGTTCTGCAGCAAACTATAACAAACTAATGATGTGTGTAAGTGTGTTTCCAAGAGTTTATCAGATCTCTCTGTCCCCCTGTCCTTTCTGACACAGTGTGGAGTTCACAGTGGGAGACATGCCCATCAACAACTTCAGGATGATTGAGAGGCACTACTTCAGAGAGCAGCTCCTCAAGAGCTTTGATTTTGAGTTTGGTTTCTGTATGCCCAGCAGCAAGAACACCTGTGAACACATCTATGAGTTCCCCCCTCTGTCAGAGGACATCAGTGAGTATAGACACTCATAGAAACAGACACAGACATAGCACGCATGCATGCGTGCACTTCCTGTACCCATACCAGACAGGCCGACACACACACACACACACACACACACACACACACACACACGTTCACTCAAACACACACACTTACGCAAACACACACACACTGATATGTCCTTGCTCTCCCTTCTTCCTCAGTGCGTGAGATGATCCTGCACCCATACAAAACGCAGTCCGACAGCTTCTACTTTGTGGACAACAAGCTGGTGATGCACAACAAGGCAGACTACTCCTACAGTGGGAGTCCATAGGACCACAGGACCCCCCTAGACACCTAGACCCATCCCAACTCCAACTCAATCCCACCCCCCCATGGGACCACGGACAGACAGACAGAGGAACGTGCTGACGAATGGAGAGATGTATGGACGGACTGACAGGTCACAAGCAACAGGACTGATGGACAGCCTCACGCACTCTCAGCAGCTTTATTTCTCCAATCAGAATTCCCTCATTGCTTGTTATCGCCTCAATTGCAATCCCCTACTCCAAGTCTCTTGCAATGACCTCTCAACTTATGTTTCTGTGTCTGATAGAGAGTGTTGTAGATGTGTTCACAGTGTAGCATACATAAACACACACATACCTTCGCTATGGGACACATCTGATGTGGCCTGATCTAGACAAAATAAAAGCACAACAAGTACAGTATGTAAGGGCCAGTAACAATGAATGAAATTCACTGTCTAGTCAGTGTTTTCTGAAGGGCTCAGTCAATCTGCTAAAGAGAAAAAGAGAGCAGGAAAGAGAGAAAAAGGAGAGACAGAAAAAATTGAGAGAGAGAGAAAGAGAGATAGAGAGAGGGTCTGCTTATCTGCCCTTCATCTCATTGACATTAAGCTATTTAAACAACAGACAGACAGACCCGCCAGTTGTCTGTCGCAGGACCAAGTGACACAGACACACAATTCTCTGACATCCTCAAAACATGTATTCTAGTCGAGCAAGCAGAACCTATATATTTCTACTAGGTTTCAGCAACTTTTTTTTACTCTTAAAGAAAGTCAAAAAAGTTTATTGAATTTCTAATAAATAGCCATTAGCTCTGAATGACTCGATGTCCCTGATAGGAATAGTACTACTGTTTGATGAAGTTCTTTGTCGATCACCATTCCACTAGAAACCAGTCAAATGCCATTAGGGTACAATAAGTCGTAGAATGGGACAGGTACTCTTTTAAAGTGAATGTGTCGTATTTAGGGATGTAAAATTCTAGCTTTCCCAAAATTCCCTGGTTTTCCAGAAGTCCCGTTTGGAGGATTCCTGCGTTTCTTATTCCAACCTGATTCCCGGAATCTTCCAACCCGAATTTCCGGAAAACTTGGGAGTTTTAGGAAAGTTACTGGAATTTTGCAATCCTAGTCGTGTTTATTTCCGTATCCTCATAGTTTTATGTTCTAAAGTATTTTTTTAAATAGCCACTTTGAGGAGTTAAAAGTAGGTGAAGGATAGTCATATAGGAACTCAAAACCAGATATTAATTTTGATATCCAGCACATACTATTTAGTCTCAAGTGATCTGCAGATTTATTTAAAATAAATGTGGTTTTTGTAAATTAAAACAAAAAATTGTGTAAAGTTTAGATGGTTGAAATGCCACTTTGAGAAATAAATATATGTGACTTTTTGGGAAGTTTTGAAATGCGTCCTGTGGTCTTTATTCACTTGATAGGAAGATGATGATATGTGGGAACAGCCAATCACAGTGCATTCGGAAATTATTCAAGACCCCTTGACTTTTTCCACATTTTGTTACGTTACAGCCTTATTCTAAAATGGATTCAATTGTTTTTTTTCACTCATCAATCTACACACTATAACCCATAATGACGAGCAAAAACAGGTTTTAGAAATTATGCTTCAAGGTTGGCACACCTGTATTTGGGGAGTTTCTCCCATTCTTCTCTGTAGATCCTCTCAAGCTCTGTCAGGTTGGATGGGGAGCGTCGCTGCACAGCTATTTTCAGGTCTCCAGAGATGTTCCATCGCGTTCAAGTCCGGGCTCTGGCTGGGCCACTCAAGGACATTCAGAGACTTGTCCCGAAGCCACTCCTGAGTTGTCTTGGCTGTGTGCTTAGGGTTGTTGTCCTGTTAGAAGGCGAACCTTTGCCCCAGTCTGAGGTCCTGAGCGCTCTGGAGCAGGATTTCATCAAGGATCTCTGTACTTTGCTCCGTTCATATTTCCCTTGATCCTGACTAGTCTCCCAGTCCCTGCCGCTAAAAAACGTACCCACAGCGTGATGCTGCCACCACCATGCTTCACTGTAGGGATGGTAGCAGGTTTCCTCCAGACGTGAGGTATTTGTTTTTTATTTTAATAAATAAAATATAAACTGTTTTTGCTTTATCATTATGGGGTATTTGTGTGTAGATTGATGAGGAACATTTTTTATTTAATCCATTTTAGAATAAGGCTGTAACTTAACAAAATGTGGAAAACGTCAAGGGGTCTGAAAACTTTCCGAATGCACTGTATAACAAATGTTGTTTTACAATGTCTGGATAGATCTGTGACAGAAATTAGAAGAAGGGAATTGCATAGATAGACACAGAACAATTGTCTAGACTAGAATATAAATTCATGAATGAATTCAAGCGCTATAAATCAAAAACAGTTTACTATATACTCAGTTAAGTCATACAAGAAAAAGGTGCTTTTCACACATGCCTTGACTAAAATACACTCTCAAAAAATGTGTCTGGTAAGGTGATTTTATTTATATTATGAGATAGTGCCTGCAGGAACCAGATGAAGGCCTGAGAACAGTCGTCTGGCTCTGCCTTGATATTGACTTCCATCCTCAATGGTAATTTAGCTATAAAGCTTTGAAAACTATTTCTAGAAAGCAAAATGAATTGAGTAAACAGTGAGTATGTTCCCTGTTTCGTATAAGAAATTATGCTAAGACACATTTTGTAATTGTATTCATTAGCTTTGAGCTAAAAAACAACTGGCTTGAATCATCTCTTGTCACCATAAGCTGTATAAAAGGCTAATTGCAATAGTGGGAACATATCACACCAGGGGGCTTATTCAGGAGAATGCGACTTCACAGAATGTTCAACATAGAAATGTTTTGTGTAGAACATATATGATTCTCTGTAGTGTAGAATACAGAAAAAATGTGTTTAGTGCTGTATTTCTGTCTACAACTTTAAAGTTCCCAGTAACTACAGCTCTACAGCTCTTTGCTGCCATCTTGTGTGGAGTTAGGTCCTACTGCGCTCTACTCTTAATCACTGAACAGTCGGTGTGTCATGAGCTTTTGGATACATTCATTCTCATGAATGTCAAGTCTTGACTTTGACCCAGCCAAAGTCATTGTTATGAATAAAAACATATTGTTAACACGCTTATGATTAAATCTGAACTCAGACTCCCCCATTCTCTTCAGACTCATCGTCGACAAATTGAGTCAACGTGCTCTGCATGTTCAAAGCAAAGCAAAATATGACATTTGATTGTGATCATTGCTACATTCACTTTCAAACTGAGCCCTTTGTGATAAGTCTTGACCTTCACAACCACAGTCTTGAGTTGTCCTGGAGGTCCAGGGGGGAGGTCTTTGTGAGCTATTCCACGAAGGGAGCCCTATTCCTGGGCTTCAAAGCAAAGGTATGGGGGTGTTCCCCATAGAAGTGAGGTAACCAGCCAAGCTCTCCACACCTGGGTAGGCTGTGTGGTACTGTCCATTAATATGGAGGTCTGATGGACCTCCACATCCTCCTCCCATCTCCTCCTCATCTTCCTTCCCCAGCCCGTCAGAGAGCCACTCTGATGTCTGGTTGACAGGACCGTTGCTCCTCAGACTGGACCCCAGGAGGAGGTGTGTTGGCTGGGAAGAGGATGGGGACAGGAAGGGGCTGATTACCACCAGCGAATCAGGAGCCAGGCTGTCCTCTCTCAGCTCGTCCCACAAGTAACCTGAGAGGAGAGTGAACAAGGTTGTAAATCTTGTTGTAGATTGAATAAAAATAATTCCTGAATATGGTTCTCTCTGTCTTGGCCTCTCACTCTCTATCTCTCTCTTTCATCCTTACCGTGGAGCTGCAGGTCAGTCAAGCTGGGGTTGAGCGTGTCGATATCGTTACTAGCATCTTCATCTAGCTGTAGCTCCTGTATGCTCCTGGGCCCAACATCATACTCTGCCTGTATGGTGGCGCTACAGGTGGGGGGTGTCTGCCCCGCCAGAGGGGAACCCAGGGTACCCACATTGGGGGGGATTCCCGATGGAGGCTGCTGTCTGCAGGGGGAGTAGAAGGAGAAGGGGGGGGTGGGGGGCAGGTAATGGGGGTGCTGTTGGACTGTCAGGGAGGGAGGGGGGACGTGGGGGTAGAGGGGACGTTGAAGAGGGTGACAGGGCTCTGGAGGATGGGATGTGAAGGAGGAAGGGGTAGGGATTTGGTTGTGGTAAGAAGGTAAAGATTTAAGCTTCTCTGGTCTTTCCCCCAACAGGCGATCCAGGTCCTCTGAGAAAACAGAGAAAGAGAGAGAGAGAGACTGTGGGTAAATTGAGATGACCTTGCACTTATCTCCTGTAACAGCTGTCAAAAAGGCTGAGTAGATAGAATCACCAGAACGCTGGAGTTGCTCAGTCTCAAAGGTAAAATACCCTGTATGTAACAGCATCTTATTTAGGGTGTCATGTATGCCATGACGGACCTGAGAATTGCCAAGCTTACCCTCCACCTAAAATACTGGCATCCGAACTTTGAGGAAGCGCAAATAAAACATAGCCCAGGTCTAAGGGGAGTCCTGGTCTGTGATGTATAGACCACCTACCTGGCCTGGCCATGCTCTTGCGGACAGTGAGGGGGTCTTTACGGCGCCACTTGTGTAGCTCTTCCTGCATCTTCTCTATCTTGGCTGGGTTGAGGGCCCACAGGCAGCCTTTACGGGAAGAGTTGCCAATCTTATTCTCCACCTTCTCAAAGCACTTATTCAGAGACAGGTTGTGGCGGACCGAGTTCTTCCATCCATCTGGAGCCGTCTGAGAGACAGAAAGGAGAGGAAAAACTCACAGTAACAGTGTATTTTTACATTTTACATGGGATACTTTTTGTTCTCTTAAATTTTTCAATTTCGATATACTATTGTACAGTTTGTATGTAAATAATCAAGGTATTGCTTTGAAGTATATTTAACATTTATTTATTCCTTAAAGGGGCTATCTGTAAAGGGGTGCGTAACTGGTGGCAGGGAAGTCAGACTCAGGAGAGCAGAACTAGGTAGTAGCCGGAGCAGTTTAATCCAAAAACCAACGGCATAAAAATACAACAGATTTTTTCAAATACAAAAACCTGGCGCGCACCAGTAAACATGTGCACAAGCACTTACAACAAACAATTCCACACAAAGACATGGGGGGAACAGAGTGTTAAATACACAACAAATAATGAGGGAAATGGAAACCAGGTGTGTAGGAAAACAAGACAAAACAAATGGAAAATGAAAAGTGGATCGACGATGGCTCAAAGACCGGTGACGCCAACCACCGAACGCCGCCCGAACAAGGAGAGGAAACGACTTCGGTGGAAGTTGTGACACTATCTGCGATTGACGTATCCGTTTTTGGACTTTTCAATTAATGATATTTACCCATCAGTGGAGGCTTTTATGGGGAGGACAGCTCATAATAATGGCTGGAATGGCACAAATGACCACTAGCCCGTCCTCCCCAATTAAGATGCCACCAACCTCCTGTGTTACCCAGTGATCCTTGAAGAATATAACTTATAAGTTAGTTCAGAACCCAAAATATATGCTTGTTTTACTCCACTGTTTGTGAACATTAAATGTAAACAAACAATATACACCTTGCATCCAGAGCTCTGTCCAGCCCCATCCCTCAGCTTTTTACCCCAAACAGGGGCGGGCAGAACACTGAGTTATTGTTTCAACTGCCAAAACCCTAACCAATTAAGTAATTCAAAATCAAGTCAAAAGTCAAGAGGAACCAAAGCAGTGTGAGTGCCATGTTGCGCACACACACACACACACACACACACACACACACACACACACACACACACACACACACACACACACACACACGTGCACACTCACATGCACACTCACATGCACACTCACATGCACACTCACATGCACACACACCCCCCGAGGTAGTCTCTCAGTCAAAGGTCTTACTGTATGTGTGGCTGGAGAGGAGCCAAAGCTGTTGCAATGCCACATTGCACCTTCCTCCACCTCCTCCTACAAACAACCAGCCAACAAACAGCCAACCATTTCATGGGTCTATAACCACTGGAATGGATGGGAAGACACTGATCAAGCCCTAACGGGAATCAGCCGGGGTGGCCCACGGTTAGCCTTGTTAAACACTGGCTGTGTCCCAAATGGCACCCTGTTACCTAGTGCACTACTTTTGACTAGGTCCTATAGGCCACGCCTGTATTCTCTATGGAATAGGTAGGGGTCGATGATGCCTAACAAACGGCTGGGGAAGAGGCTAGCCCATGGCTGCTTCTGCTTTGGCACACTGTTGAATCTATATACACTATTACAGTATCATTCATCATTAATCTATGGAGGCTTGCCAGGAGATCTGGAGACTGCTAGGTGGTAGAGCCAATCCTTCCAATGTCTAAAGAAAATATAGGGTTTCTCTCTCTCTCTTTTGATATCACTCTCTCTTTCTCTCTCTCTGTCCATCTCTCTCTCCCTCTCCATGTCTTTCTATAAAGGGCTTATCGCCAGATAAGACAGGATTGAAGATCAACAGGCGTTGATCTCTCAGTGATTGAGTCTTTTAAACCACATGTAAATACTACAGGGTATTTACTTTACAAGTGTGGTCATGCCCAATGCATAACACACTTATGTATCTGTTTTGGAAAGTTAGGTGATGCAAAGTCCATACAATTTCTCAGTGCATGACTTATAGCAATGGTTATAACAACTCTGCCTGTGACATTGCACAGATAAAATACATAGGATGAGAATAATGAAACAGAGATGACTGTTGGGTCAGTGAGAAGCAATAATGTCCTCCTGCTGTACCTTAAAGTAGGGGAAGTGTTCAGTCATGAACCTGTAGATCTCACTAACCGGGAGACTCCCTGTCTTACTGTTCCTCAGAGCCATGAAGATCAGGATGCTATGGATAGAAAACAAACATTGTAGTCAGTGTAGTCAATCAGATGTAGTCAATTTATATTATTATTATATTTATTATTACGCATATTACATTTTATTATTTAACATCACAGTGTTGTTTCTCCCTTTCATATACACTACAATCTCAGACAAAAGGGTTCCAAAAGGGTTCATCGACTGTCCCCATAGGCATAGGGGAACCCATTGAATAACCCTTTTTGGTTCCAGGTAAAACCCTTTTTGATTCCAGTTAGAGCCCTTTTGGGCTCCATGTGGAACCGTCTGTAGAAAGGGTTCTACATGGAATCAAAAAGGGATATTGTAAGGGTTCTCCTATGGGGACAGCCCTTTAAGGTTCTAGATAGCATATTCTTTTCTACGAGTGTACATTCATGACAAGGATTCATGATGACATCCACAAAACACTAAAAGGAAACAAGGACATTCACGTTGTTATTATTACACTATTTCAGTCTTTGAGGAAAACGTCTGAAAATAAGCATAGTAGATACAGTAGAATTGACATTATCGTAAATAAAAGCACGAATGGTCTTCCGTAGTGGGTTTGAATAAGAGGCTGTGCTGTGTATGCAGAACCAGTGAAGATCTAGGGCATGAGCCACCTCACACACACACACACACACCCCATCCACCTCACACCTGCAAGCCTGAGGGATAATTTGTATTATGTAACATTGATACTTGAAAGTAGTTTAGGTTAAATCATTATTGAAATATATACCATCTGGTCCTCAGAGGACCAGAGTACAAAATGTGCAGAAACTAACTGAAATCATAGCTGAACACCGAATACTTGGGTTCACTTTCAATCCAAACTGGTAAACTGGTTTTAGGGGTTATTAAAGAACTGACATGCTAACAGCTCAACTTCTTTTTGTTTCACCTTATACACATTATTTCAAACATGCAGAGAAAGAAGAGTGATGAAATGGGTCTAATTAAATAAGGTCTTGATTGAATAAGGTCTTTAGTATATAATTAATGCTGCATCAAAGTCCAAAATCTGATTGTACAGGTTGGTAAAAGATTGTGATTATGCACATGTATGGAGTATCGAAGTAGGGTGCTATCATGACTCTTTCCTGGGTGAGGATCAAAGGTGCCAGATCAGCTTGGCAAATGGCTGACGGATTGGGCTGGTTTAGACACCTTCACACCCTGTCATAAATTAAGGGAGAGAGAACTCTCCTTCTGGCTCTCTAGTAGCAAGGTTGGAATGTGCTTTGTGTAGAGAGAGACTTTTGCCGCCAAAACCTTTTTGTCCAGAAAGTGAATATGGGAACAATATTAATGAGAGAGGAATGTTAAGAATGATCAGTGGGGATCTAAAGAATAATCATGTCATATTGTTTATTATTTTGTGATGTCATTAAGGATGGTATAGTAACTGTAACTCTGAAAGTGTACGCATTCTATGTATCAAGTTTACATCTAAATGTGTAAAATATATGATTAAATATGAGAACAGTTTTGTGAAGATAGTGATGTGATTTTAGCCCTCTAAATGAGCTAACTGTTTTTCATATAAACGTGTGCCCAGTCAGTAACCACGCCCAAGTGATCACAGACATTGTGTCGGCGTGATGGAATGCCCCCCTTTTTACCCAAGGATAAAAGCCTTGGAAACTAAATTTACATTAGACCAAAACATGCCGGGTTGCTACTGGCGTGTAAAGTGGTCGGGAGCCTGAACCCGAATAATCAGCCTTCAGACCATTACGAGACCAGCCAACGTACAGCGTGAGCTAAACGTGACAAATGGTTTAAACTCTACAGACCAGAAAATGTGAGACAGTAGTCCATACGTTTGAAATGGTGAATCTCTGAAACTCTCAATCTCTACACAAGAAGAAGAAA
Organism: Salvelinus fontinalis; assembly: GCF_029448725.1. Taxonomy (NCBI): domain Eukaryota; kingdom Metazoa; phylum Chordata; class Actinopteri; order Salmoniformes; family Salmonidae; genus Salvelinus; species Salvelinus fontinalis. The sequence goes on from NC_074688.1 coordinate 27,221,253, forward strand.
CTCACTAGACCGTAAGCATTTACCAGTCTGCAGCTGGCATGTAAAGTAGTCTAGGACATTTGATCAAAGACACGAGGGGAAGGAATAGGTCCCTCTCAGACAACCATTGGCACATCTGAAGTATCTATTCTAACAACCACTCCACTACCAGTGAAGCTCTACAAAAGACATTGTGACCTCTGGTGGACAAACCAGAACCTTACACCCATCGACAACTTCACCATAGGAGTCATCGAGTACAACAGAGATAGACGACGATCAAGGACAGCTATGCGTAAATGTATATATTGTACTTCTTATCCGAATGAGCGGTGGTTCATGTGCAAAGTATTACTATTCCTTTGAGTGTAGGTTCCAAATGTAACAAAGATAAGTTGACTCTTTGTCTCTCCCTCTCTTTACCTACCCCTCCCTCTCCATATATGTAACAAGCCGTCATATCATGTCAGTCCACTAGGGACTTTTATCTCATGTAAGTGTGTATGTGTATTCTATGTTATTATTTAGTTAGTTAGTAAATAAATGATTAAATCAATTTGTGTAGTACTGAATATTCAGAAGGGCTAGGGTTCTCGTTGATCCAAGGATTATGCAACGTTCGGAATGGGACTGATGAGGTAATAATTCATAATTGACTGTTATTGATGTAAGAGATATCTACATATCTGTAGAGTTTAATTTGGGAGGTGGTAAGTCATTAAACAACTTATTCCATGGTGCCCCAAATTTCTAATTAATTAATTGTTACATGATTAGTTGACAAAATAAATAACAGTCATTAGATGAATGATAGTCACGTCACGACAGTGTTCACCTGTATGAGTAGATGGGCTTGGGGAAGAGGGACTGCATGCTACTGTCCTGATGGGTTGGAGTGGAGAGGCACTGGAGAGAATACTGAGAACTTTTGGATTGTCCACTGGTAGAATACACACCTGGTGAGAACTGGAGAGAACACACACATGTACACACGTGCATACGTACACACACATTGTTGCAGCAAAACTTGTATTACTTTAGCAACAGAGTGTGTACACAGTGAGGTTTTTCCAAACCGCACAGCTGTGTGCTGCAAAGCCTACAACTGTAAACAAGTTCACGGTATGATATAATCAAGCCCTGTTGGCAAAGTGTTATTTTCCTTGGCAAGGTGTTTGACAAGGTATTTGGCAGAGTGGCACTAATCCTTGGAAAGATATGCAGTAGAATACACACCTAATAGGAAAGATATGCAGTACCGTAGGTGGTTTCTATGTCAATCAACCTATACAGCGCCAAAATTCCACCCAAACAAAAAGAGGTTGCCAGTTTGTAGTCCTAAAAAACAGAAATTAGTTTTGTTCTTTGAGAGAATATTAATCAGTAAACATGACATTTATGAATTATGAAGCCTTATTAAGTGCTTTGTGTGCTTGTTTCGATTACATAAATGCTTCAAAATTCAAAAATGTTTACGTTAGCAGATGAAGATTATCTCATAGAACAAAACATATACTATAAAATCTCCTAAGCCTGTGTTTACCACTGACCTTATTTTCTGTGCAATTCCAAAATCACCCCATTGAGATAAGCTCCTCTAAGAAACTCCCCCTTAAGTTATCACCTCACCCTGTACTTTGGTCCTGCCCACTCACCTGCGGAAGCGGGGCTAGGGGGCTGTAGGAGGCGTGGCCTTGGGACAGGAAGCAGGAAGGTTCTTCGGGTGCATCCGGTGGTTCTGTGTAAGAGCACTGGGAGCCCTGCTGTGTTGAATGAAGGGAATGAATGAAGATAATAGCATGATTCAAGTGATGAAATCTGAGAATACTCATTGGCAGCACTAGTATCAACGTGATGTGTGGTTGGGTGGGTGGGTGGATAGGAGCTGTAGGTGTGTATGAGAGATCTGTCTATGGGGAATTACTTGCACATGTGGGGCTCTCCCCGATGGCCATGTACACCTGGGTATGGTACTACAGTTCATCTGGTGGCGTGTACGAAGAATGAATAGCCATTTAGAGTATGAGTATCACTGTATCATACCATCAGTCTGGAAGCCTGGAAACTCCCGTTGTATGGATCCCAGGATGTCTGTTTCTCACTGGTAGATGTGCATGTGGCAACGAAGCTATCTGGAGCCTCTACCTCTCTGAGACAGACGAAGGTACGAGACCCAGGGGCACCAGGGGCCAGGCAACCGGTGCCAACCCCATCATCGCTGAACTGATGTCGGTAGGGGTGGAAGCGGTCAGCCGATCCTGACACTAAGTTTGACATTTGACTCTGTCCCACCATGGCTCCATCAACGCTGTGCCTCCTGCAGCTCTCTGCAGCGGCATTTCTCTGTCTGTAGGTGGCACTCTCTCTCTCGCGCTGGGCAGTGGTACATGACACAGAACTGCTCTCCTCACACTGAGGGGAGATGAATATACAATTTCTAAGCTGGTTATTTAGCAACGTCCAGAATCTCCTGGCTAGCATCTGCAATCATAAAACAAAGCAAGTGGAAATAGCCAACAATCACCTACATTTTCTCTCCTGGCATCCTATTAGGGAATAGGGTGGTATTTGGGACGCAGATTATTTCTGTTTAAACACATCATGCCTGTTTCAGGGGGGGTGTGGTCGTATTTTGATCTCTAGATAGACATTACTGCCCCAAGGGTGGGTAATTAATTAGTCCAAAAGAAGAGGAACGTGATTAATGTCAGGATAAAACTTAACACATTTCCTCCAGGGCATCTTGTCCTTGAAAAGGTCCTGTGTGTGCAATAGGTAGATAGTTTACATCCTTTTAGATTCACTCATAAACAATCTCTCTGTTGCAAGCAGACCTGGGTTCAAACAATATTCATTTTCATTCAAATACTTTATCTGGCACACTGGAACCAATGAAAATGACAAATGAAAAGTATCCAATGGAACCAAAAAAAGGTACATTTTTAAAAACCTGCCCATCTACCACTCCAAGCAGGCTGAAGCAAATGCTCAAAGTATTTGAAAGATAACAAATACTACTTGCACTGAGGTTTGGTTAGTCAAACAGCTAAGGGCTAATGCACTAAGATCACAGTGTGGATTCTGGAATTACCACTGGAGGAACAGTAGCCTAATGCAGGTGCAGGAAAGGAGATTAGATGGTTAAAGCATGCATGGCTTTGGGGGAGATCAAAATGGAGGGAGTGTTTCCATGCCCATGGCTAACATCTGGATTGTTTCTGGGTGAAAATGGTGCAACTTTAAAATAAACAGTTTTCAGTGGATTCTGGTACCTGTGAGTGCGCCATCTGCTGGAAGGAGAACCCTGGAGGCTCAGAGGTGCGTAGGGAGGAGGTCTGAGGGGCTGGTGTCGTTGTCAGAAACTTGTTGGCACTGGGTGTAAATGTGGAGCTGGGAGAGTCTGTAGACATGATAGTGTGCCTAGAAAGAAATCTGCACCCGGGAGGAAAATATATATTTTTATAAATTTATTTTACTAGGCAAGTCAGTTAAGAAAAAAAATCTTATTTTCAATGACAGCCTAGGAACAGTGGGTTAACTGCCTTGTTCAGGGGCAGGAGGACAGATTTTTACCTTCTCAGCTCAGGGATTCAATCTTGCAACCTTTCGGTTACTAGTCCAACGCTCTAACCACTAGGCTGCCGCCCCTCAAACATGTTTGAGTTTGGGGTGTGATATACACTGATTGTACAAAACCTTAGGAACACCTTCCTAATGTTGAGTTGCACCCCCTTTTGCCCTCAGAACAGCCTCAATTTATCAGGGCATGGACTATACGAGGTGTTCTTTGGGTGGTGGACCATTCTTGATACACACAGGAAACTGTTGAGCATGAAACACCCAGCAGCGTTGCAATTCTTGATACACTCAAACTGAGCCTGACACCTACGACCACACCCCATTCAAAGACACTTACATATTTTTTCTTGCACATTCACCCTCTGAATGGTATATACACATGATCCATATCTGAATTGTCTCAAGGCTTAAAAATCCTTCTTTAACCTGTCTCCTCCCCTTCATCTACACTGATAAAGGGATCATAGCTTTCACTTGGATTTACCTGGTCAGTCTCTGTGGTCAGTCTATGTTTTGTACACTCAGTGTAGCTCAACATGTGTGTTATGAGTCACAATCCCATTCCCTGTGTTTTTTCTCTATGTGATTTGGAATTGGAAATTAATTGGAAATGACTAGCTTTCACAGGTCCATGACATGTACTGTTTGCACAGTGGCTTGTATGATTCATCTCTTTGTGGTTGATGCTTACCAGTGCCATCCATGCATTACATTATATTCTTATTGTATCCTTCAGTCTGGGTCATTCATAGTATGAATGTACCTTTCAGGTAGGCTACAGCACTTAACCCCAGTGTAACATCTCAGTGGTCTTCTGGGCATCTCTGAGTTATCATTGTACAAGACTAGGAACGATACAGTAGGTGATCTTTAAGTGTACAGGTGTGGGTACTTTAGGTTCGATGGAACAGTTTCCCGGACACAGATTAAGTCTAAGAAGCACTTTAAATGAAGAAACATTTTGTCTAGGACTCTATGGAAGGAGGCAAGGTGCTCTTCCATCTTCATCAGTTTACAGTTCTGTTATCAGCAGAGGTTATGAGGCACGTTGCAAAAGTTACCAGGAAGGGTAACCTCATACACACACATATTTGCACGCACGCACGCACGCACGCACACACACACACACACACACTCCTCAAAGCTCAGTGTGTGTGTGTGTGTGTGTGTGTGTGTGTGTGTGTGTGTGTGTGTGTGTGTGTGTGTGTGTGTGTGTGTGTGTGTGTGTGTGTGTGTGTGTGTGTGTGTGTGTGTGTGTGTGTGTGAAAAATGTCAAATTGAGGGTGCTTATATTTCTCCTGTTTACCTGCATGTACATGTGGGGAACCTGTACTTGTGTAAGGGGTGTAAAATTAAAATGTGTTTTTTGCTTATCCCAACTCCCCGAGACACCCTCGGAGAGTGGGGTCACGGCCAGTGATCCACAATTATTGATGGCGACTCGATTCAGAGATGTAGAGAGCGAGACAGAGAGAGAGAGAGAAAGATAGAGAGATATTGTGGAAGTTTTCATACAGGAGTAATAAGGAAGTGAGATGTCAGAGTTGAGACAGCCTTTGTTCTGTTGCAGCAACAGCTCCTTTGACTTTTGACCTGTTTGACTCTAACCTCTGATTGGCCGTTTGGAGTTGCACTGACGAGGAAGAATAACTAATCAAGAAAAAAAAATCGCTGTGCTGCCATTTCTTTGGCCAAAGATGGTTAACTGGATTTAAGGTGGAGCGGGATCTGTGGACGGTTGAGAACTATAGTGTGACATCCCTGTTTGTAAGCATACTGTGACCTCTGACAAAAGGGCTGGACCTTTATGACATAGGTGAAGTGCACTTGCTATGTAACAGCAAGGTCCTTGGTTACACTCTGGGAACTGAACTAACCAATATACTGCAATACATCTTCACAATTAACCTTAATGTCTAAATGATTTGACTCTAGGAACTATGTACTGATAATGGTCTCCACAACCAGAAGCTAATACTAACAAATGTACAGTATGTGCCATTCAGATGAACAAACGCTGCCATTGTCTGTGAGTTGACGTGGGAAAAGGAATGGCACCAGTCTGCCATGTCATCATAACCCTAGAAAAAACGACCCATTAAAAATCAGGTATCAAAATGTCTACAGTTTGTCCTGAGGATATTCCCACAATTCAGGAGCCAAAAGGTATGAATGAATGGTTCCCATCTGATTTAAAAACAAAAATATGTATGTGAATAATTTGATACACCAGTGTTTAGTGGCGGTGGTTTTCCTTTAAGTGTCCAATTCCTCTTTAAAGCTCTTCTAAAGCTGAACGGTGTGCTGGTTCCTGACAGACCTGGGTTCAAATGGTATTTGAAATCATTATGAATACTTTATCTGTGCTTGATTGAGCATGCCTTGCTTAATAGACCAATAGAATAGTCCCAAAACTGAAAAACCCACCCATCTGGCACTCAGGGCAAGCTAGAGCAGACGCTCAAAGTATTTTAAAGATTTCAAATAGTATTTGAACCCAAGTGGGTTTGTTTCTGAGCATGTTTCCGCTGTCCCAGTGTTGAGATGTTGCCATAACTAACCCTCCCCTTGACTGGCAGTTCTAATGGACCAAGAAAGTCTAGTTTTTCACTTTCATCCATCGTGTAATTAGGAAGTACTTATTTTCATCTCCTTTGCTCTGTCGGTTCCTGAGTTGTGTTGTTATAACTGAAGCCCAGAGTGCCAGCAGTGAGATGAGGGGAGAAAACTAATATAATCTCAAAGAACGAATACTGGGGACTTAACCCTCGTTCACTTCACTTACAGTTTTGTGACCTGTTGACATTCCAAGTCATCCATCACAGATGTTATAAGCTTCTGTGCAGTATCTCTATGCTCCTACATGTCATGTCACAGACAGTAACACAGGGGTGGGCAACTTCTGACTCAGCACTAACACACCTGTTTCAACTAACACAAGTCTAAATTGAAGATTATGATTAGTTGATGTGATGAATCAGGTATGTTAGAGCTGGGCTGGAACAAAAGCCTTTTTCCAGCCCACATTGTTAATGTTGTATATGACTATTGTAGCTGGAAACAGCAGATTTTTTATGGAATATCTACATAGGCGTACAGAGGCCCAATATTAGCAACCATCACTCCTGTGTTCCAATGACACGTTGTGTTAGCTAATCCAAGTTTATCATTTTAAAAGCTAACTTTATTTTTTTTCCTTTATTTAACTAGGCAAGTCAGTTAAGAACAAATTCTTATTTTCAATGACAGCCTATGACAGCCCAACAGGTGTGTCATTTTCAATGACAGCCAATGACAGTGGGTTAACTGCCTTGTTCAGGGGCAGAACGACAGATTTGTACCTTGTCAGCTCAGGGATTTGAACTTGCAACCTTTTGGTTACTAGTCCAACGCTCTAACCACTAGGCTACCCTGCCGCCCCAGGGGCCACTAGATCATTTGAATGTTCAACCTTGTTTTGTTTTTTTGAGTTCCCAGGTTGTCTTGAATGCACCATAAACCCAAAGAATGCGAAACTTTGATGACACAGTTTGATGACAGAATTTGCCCACGAAGGACTGCTGCGCCACCGTCCTGTTCAAATGAGCACAGCACAACTCAGGGCTCCCGAGACGTCACTGCAGTACCTGGTTCGAATCCAGAAGGAATCCCATCCGGTTGTAATTGGGAGTCCCATAGGGCGGTGCACAATTGGCCCAGCGTCGTCCAGGTTCGGCCGGGGTAGGCCGTCATTGTGAATAAGAATTTGTTCTTAACTGACTTTCCTCGTTAAATAAAGGTTAAATAAATAAACAAATAAAAACAAGGTGAGTCCAAAAATGTATTGTACGCTGCTGCATAAATGATGTAATATGCCAGGGAGAAATGTATACTGTACCTAAGAAAGTAATAGTAAGTGTACAGTTGAAGTCGGAAGTTTACATACACTTAGATTGGAGTCATTAAAACTCGTTTTTCAACCACTCCACAAATTTCTTGTTAACAAACTATAGTTTGGGCAAGTCGGTTAGGACATCTACTTTGTGTATGACATAAGTCATTTTTCCAACAATTGTTTACAGACAGATTATTTCACTTATAATTCACTGTATCACAATTCCAGTGGGTCAGAAGTTTACATACACTTGGAAAATTCCAGAGAATTATGTCATGGCCTTAGAAGGTTGTGATAGGCTAATTTACATAATTTGAGTCAATTGGAGGTGTACCTGTGGATGTATTTCAAGGCCTACCTTCAAACTCAGTGCCTCTTTGCTTGACATCACGGGAAAATCAAAAGAAATCAGCCAAGACCTCAGAAAAAAAATTGTAGACCTCCACAAGTCTGGTTCATCCTTGTCTGGTTTATCCAAACGCCTGAAGGTACCACGTTCATCTGTACAAACAATAGTACGCAAGTATAAACACCATGGGACCACGCAGCAGTCATACCACTCAGGAAGGAGACGCATTCTGTCTTCTAGAGATTAACGTACTTTGGTGCGAAAAGTGCAAATCAATCCCAGAACAACAGCAAAGGACCTTGTGAAGATGCTGGAGGAAACAGGGACAAAAGTATCTATATCCACAGTAAAACGAGTCCTATATCGACATAACCTGAAAGGCCGCTCATCAAGGAAGAAGCCACTGCTCCGAAACTGCCATAAAAAAGCCAGACTACAGTTTTCAGCTGCACATGGGAACAAAGATCGTACTTTTTGGAGAAATGTCCTAAAATAGAACTGTTTAGCCATAATGACCATCGTTATGTTTGGAGGAAAAGGGGAGCGCTTGCAAGCCGAAGAACACCATCCCAACCATGAAGCACGGGGGTGGCAGCATCATGCTGTGGGGGTGCTTTGCTGCAGGAGGGACTGGTGCACTTCACAAAATAGGTGGCATCATAAGGGAGGAAAATTATGTGGATATATTGAAGCAACATCTCAAGATATCAGTCAGGAAGTTAAAGCTTGGACGCAAATGGGTCTTCCAAATGGACAAATGGACAATGACCCCAAGCATATTCTTAAAATAAAGTGGTGATCCTAACTGACCTAAGACATGGCATTTTTATTAGGATTAAGTGTCAGGAATTGTGTAAAACTGAGTTTAAATGTATTTGGCTAAGGTGTATGTAAACTTCCGACTTCAACTGTATGTTGTGTAGTAAGCTTTTAGTAGCCCATGTGCCTCACCCTAATAATTTGGTCTATTTTCGCCTCTTAATTCTGCCTACTGTTCTGACTTGGTGGTGCACATGTAGCCTATAACCTGTTTTATAAAAATGTAATCATCAAATATTGTAAGAGCTGTCGTTGCCGGCTTATATGCCCCCTTTATTTATGCTATGGTTTTGACTTGGTGTACAGGGAGAACACTGTAAGAATGGCCCATGTTCTGAATTCTGCTACTGTACATTTCAACGGTGCTGAACAAATAGTTATATTGACTACGTCCATCCTAGCTCGCTCATTAATGTCTTAATCGAATTTACGGATTGGCTCTTATCCGCTTGTCGTCCCCTTATGCCATAGTTTGTACATCTCAATTGTCATTAGAAACCACATTTGTTTAAGCAAGTCAGCCATATCAGCTATGTTTTTTTTAAAGGCAGTAAATGAGACAGAATTAACTGTTTCGCTGCCAGACAAGGCTCCGCTGGTAGCCAGGTGTAACAGTGGTAAGATGTTGGGACTGCTGTTGGGACTCTGCTGTTGTGACAGCTTTATGTAGGCCATAACAGCTTGTGAGCATAGTTTGTCTCCATTATAGTGCAATTCATGTATTGTTTAGTGTTGTATTGTGTAGTGAAGTGGCTTCGCTGGCATGCATCCCCCCTAAAATGTTTGTTTCCCCATCAAGATTTACATGCTAAAATCGCCACTGGTTACAACTTTATTCTAAAATGGATAAAATAATCAATATCCTCATCAATCTGCACACAATACCCCATTATGACAAAGCGCAAACAGTTTTTTAGAAATACCTTATTTAAGTAAGTATTCAGACCCTTTGCTATGAGACTCGAAATTGAGCTCAGGTGCATCCTTTTTCCATTGATCGTCCTTGAGATGTTTCTACAACAAGATTGGAGTCCACCTGTGGTAAATTCAATTGATTGGACATGATTTGGAATGGCTCACACTTGTCTATATAAGGTCCCACAGTTGACAGTGTATGTCAGAGCAAAAAACAATCCATGAGGTCGAAGGAGTTGTCTGTAAAGCTCTGAGACAGGATTGTGTCGAGGAACAGATCTGGGGAAGGGCACCCAAAAAAATCTGCATCATTGAAGGTCCCCAAGAACACAGTGGCATCCTTAATTCTTAAATGAGTTTAGAACCACCAAGACTCTTCCTAGAGCTGGCCGCCCGACCAAACTGAGCAATCGGGGTAGAAGGGCCTTGGTCAGGGAGGTGACCAAGAACCTGATGGTCAAGCACCTAAAGGACTCTTGAGAAATGAGAAATTGAGAAAGAAGATTCTCAGAACTGATGAAACCAAAATTAAACTCTTTGGCCTGAATGCCAAGCATCACGACTGGATGAAACCTGGCACCATCCCTACGGTGAAGCATAGAGTGGGGATGTTTTTCAGCATCAGGGACTGGGAGACTAGTCAGGATCAAGGGAAAGATGAACGGAGCAAAGTACAGAGAGATCCTTGATGAAAACCTGCTCCAGAGCTCTCAGGACCTCAGACTGGAGCGAAGGTTCATGTTCAACAGGACAACAACCCTAAGCACACAGCCAAGACAATACAGGAGTGGCTTCGATACAAGTTTGAATGTCCTTGAGTGGCCCAGCCAGAGTCCAGATTTGAACCCGATCGAACATCTCTGGAGAGACCTGAAAATAGCTGTGCAGCGACGTGCCCCATCCTACCTGACAGAGCTTGAGAGGATCTGCAGAGAAAAATGGAATAAACTCTCCAAGTACAGGTGTGCCAAGAAGACTCAAGGCTGTAATCGCTGCCGAAAGTGCTTCAACAAAGTACTGAGGAAAAGGTCTGAATAATTATGTAAATGTGATTTCCAGGTTTTTGGGGGGATACATTTGCAAACATTTATAATAACCTGTTTTTGCTTTGCCATTATGGGTTATTGTGTGTAGATTGATAAGAAGAAAAAAAGTTATTCAAATAAGGCTGTAATGTAACAAAATATGGGAAAAGTCAAGGGGTCTGAATACTTTCCCGAATACACCGTTTATGCTTTTTTGGAGGAATTTAGATAGGGTGCTCCTCCAACCTGTTTACCAAGAATGAGTCATTTTGGGGAAGTTTTTCCTGGAAACCATTGGATAGGACCATGAAACCAGGCAAAGGCATAATCCCATAGCCTCTCCTCTCTGTACAGGCTCCATGCCTACATGTGAAAGTGCTGGCTTGCCTGTTGTCAACAATGTGATAGTCATATTATACAACTCACAGCGCTCCTGTTAGTTCTCACATTACATTTACTATTTAGACAAACAAACACTGGCAGTGATCCAAAATGCATACTTGTGTTCTATCTAGAGCGTATAGCAAGTACGAAAGACAACTGTCATTTTTCAAGTGTAATTCCAAACATAAGAATGTTAAAAGAATGTCAAGTTCTATAAGTGTACTTGGGAGTACTGGAAAACAAAGCACGCATGGGAGCATACTTTTTCATTCCCTTTGGTGGGGAGGGTATCCCATAACACCTTGCGACACAGCGAGAATTCCAAAAACGTCTGAATTAATGGTGGACTGTTATGGTCCCTGTTCGGGAGAAACTTTTACAGTTCTAGCCAGCCAAGTTGTTTGTGCATTCTTACATGATCAGTCAATACTGTACATGCATGTAATGTCTGTTTAACTAACGTTAGCAAGCAAGCTAACTTTCTTCTTGTCACTTTCCCCTCCCCTCGTGTTTCACCATTGCATATGAAGAAAATGTTTTGAGTAATGAAATTATACATTTAAAGTAAATCAGGGACAACTTGATCAAGCCTATGAATAGGAAAACTGTTTACAAAACCATTGCACATGGTTTCATACAGCAGGGGTAGTTACTCAGTCCATTGTGGCTGACACAGGGCCAGAAGGCCACTAAAGCATGCTTAATGTCGTTAGTCGGTGCCCTTTCAGCCGCTAAACATCAGAGTTGCAGGTAAGAAGACAAGACTCATCCTTGTTCAATGACACAGCTTTTCTTTTGAAAGTAGTGTCCTCCCAGCAAACACACAACCACCAAACAAGGTCCTCTCCTTGTGGGCCTTAACATGCCGTACATGAGTTTTCAGTGTCATTTCACAGGCATGTCACACTTAATAAAGAAACAATAGCTGATTAGAAGCACAGACAGGTGTAATGCCATGGGTTCGTCATATTTGCTCCAAGGTTTCCAACCTTTTCCCATCCTTGACCATTTAGACATGCTCAACTCACCCTCCTTGATTCGACAACAATCTTGTTCTGCCAGTAGGCCACAGTATCTTATTTGAATCTCGTGGTGACAATCAATCATTCCAGTCCAGTCTGGGGAAGAAGAAGAATTGATCAGATTCACACAATCCACATGGTTTAGCCTAAACACCTGGAACACTTTCCAACAGAGCGATTCTTCTTTTGAAGAATACTGTTGATGTGATATTGACTAAGAAGAGTGTGGTAGTAGGAAGCAGAGCTGAAGGGCTGGTTCCAGCCTTCAGAGCATTAATCTCATGCTCATTCTCTCTCTTCTTTCACTCTCTCTCTCTTTTTCTCTCTTTCTGTCTGGCCCTCAGCCAACCCACAGTAGCCCAGCAGAGCGCTATGAGATACATAGAAGGAAACCTGTCACAACAGGTTCCAAAGGCCTAGCTACTGTACTGCTGAAGTCACCACTTCTGTCTCTCTCTCCTTCCCTCTTTCTTTACCTGATTCGAAGTAGGTGACTTGTGTGAATGGGGCATCAGATACACTTTAATCACATCCCCTATCCACTGGCAGAGAGTGTGTACTAAGCCCTGGTTTCAGAGCTCGTCCACATTAATAGGACCTGTAGGATAGGATCTGGTTCTCCCTGTGTAATTGCACCAATCATAAGAGCCTGTATAGCATATTAGTTCAATTATCTAGCTTGGTCTATTGACACTAATTGCTGTTCTTTGATTGCATCAGGGCTCCCATTTGCTACGGCAATATATTATTATTTTATACTTTTTTGGTAGATTTAAAAATGTTGACATTTTGATGCATCTTCATAAAATAGCATTAGTTAACGAATGAAACTGCTGGATTAGACGTACCCAGATGTGTCCAGGTGTGTCGCGGACGCAGTGCCAGGCAGTCAGGTGCTGAGCAGACGGCACAGGCTCAGAGAAGAAGTGCCAGGTGTGTCACACTCTGTCAGACCGGTCACATGCCAAGGTGGTTGTTGGTTTAGATAGACTGAGTGGCGCTGGGTAGAGGAGAGGGGTTGACCCTTTGAGCCTCTCATTGAGAAAGCAAATGATGGACTGAATCGCTGAAGACCTCTTCCAAACTTTTATACTGACAGATGGATCAAGACCAACACCTGAGCCAAAGAGGGATAGAAGGGGAGGAGGGGGGGGGGGGGAGAGAGAGAAAGAAAGTAAGAGAAAGAAGTGGAAGAAGTATGTCAATACAGGTAAATTCCTATCCTACCCTCCAAGTAAACCAAGAAAGTAACACCCTCCCTCCCTCTCTCTCTCTTTCCTTCCCTCTCTCTCTCCTAGCCTCTCTCTCTCTCCCTCCCTCTCTCTCTCTCCATCTCTCTCTCAGCTGCCTTAAAATTCAAACCAGGCTGAGGTGATTGATAGATAGACAGAGGGATAAGTTACAGATGAATAAAATCTTAGGTTACAGTGGGAGGTCTCAGCCAACCTCTCAACGCAGTCAAGTAGCCGCAGGGGGCTCCTCCTGACAGAAACAGGGATTTCTGAAGAGGTGGAATGTGGGAAAGAAGTCCTAAAGGGCACTTGTTGAAATGACACCAAACCCCACTTGGTAAAAAAACTAAACATCCTGTAGCACTGAGGTGTCCTTGTTTGCTGTTGTTTTACTAGAATTGTTTATTTTCGGGCAATGGAAGGGTGGCAAGGGGGGGGGGGGGAATTCTAGTCTTGAATCATTCTCCATTAGTTGCCACCTTAACACATGCTCCAGACAGGCTCATCAAAACAAACTGTTCATGCAAATCTCTGAAACGATTGATGCCGCAAACACGTGTAACATATACCTATGTGTAACTGCTATGTTATTACATGGTAATAGAGTGTAGTGGGTGCTAGAAAGAAACAGACATTTCCGTGAAGTGGATTATACACTGTGCCTTGTTACAATTGTATCAGCCAACTAAGGTCCTTAGATCAGGATCCTATCAACCCTGGGATTCCACTTGTGTTACAGTATGTTACATATCTACAGTATGTTACATATCCACAGTATGTTACATATCTACAGTGTGTTACATATCTACAGTATGTTACATATCTACAGTATGTTACATATCTACAGTATGTTACATATCCACAGTGTGTTACATATCTACAGTGTATTACATATCTACAGTGTGTTACATATCTACAGTATGTTACATATCTACAGTATGTTACATATCTACAGTGTATTACATATCTACAGTGTGTTACATATGTACAGTATGTTACATATCTACCGTGTATTACATATCTACAGTATGTTACATATCTACAGTATATTACATATCTACATTATGTTACATATCTACAGCGTATTACATATCTACAGTGTATTACATATCTACCGTATGTTACATAACACAGGAGGTTACATACCTACAGTATGTTACATACCTACAGTGTATTACATATCTACAGTGTATTACATATCTACAGTATATTACATATCTACCGTATGTTACATAACACAGTATGTTACATATCTACAGTATGTTACATATCTACAGTATGTTACATATCTACAGTATGTTACATATCACAGGAGGTTACATATCACAGGAGGTTACATATCTACAGTATGTTACATATCTACAGTGTATTACATATCTACAGTGTATTACATATCTACAGTATGTTACATATCTACAGTATGTTACATATCTACAGTATGTTACATATCTACAGTATGTTACATATCTACAGTGTGTTACATATCTACAGTGTGTTACATATCTACAGTGTGTTACATATCTACAGTGTGTTACATATCTACAGTGTGTTACATATCTACAGTGTGTTACATATCTGCAGTATGTTACATATCTGCAGTATGTTACATATCTACAGTGTGTTACATATCTACAGTATATTACATATCTAAAGTATGTTACATATCTACAGTGTATTACATATCTACAGTATGCTACATAGGTATAGGGGCTACTTCACGTAAAGTGTTGCCAGTTTGTTAACTCTGAAATGATGTGTGTCATTACTACAGTACAATAGACTACAGTTTATTTTTCTCCAGGTAGTGTCAGTGCCAATGATTAAATCAAGCTATACCAACAAACACCACTTGAACATCAGAAGAGAAAGGAAACCATACGATGGCTATCCCCACAGGAGTTAACAGACTGAGTTACTGTGACCTAAACCTCTTGTTGTGTTGCTTGCCTGCTGCCTCTAATTGGGCCATGTCATCAGAATGACTTATACTGCATCTGGTACTCTTATATGTAATCAGTTTAGCAAATCAGAACACATATACATATACATATGAATGAGAACTTTAAATCAATCACCGATTCTGTTGTTGTCAGTTTTTATTGTGGTTATTTGACCCAGGTGCTGACATGGGTGCTCCCTGTACACACCTGCTTACTGCTTTTTTATTTTTTATTTCACCTTTATTTAACCATGTAGGCAAGTTGAGAACAAGTTCTCATTTACAATTGCGACCTGGCCAAGATAAAGCAAAGCAGTTCGACACATACAACAACACAGAGTTACACGTGGAGTAAAACAAACATACAGTCAATAATACAGTAGAAAAATAAGGCCATGGTGGCAAGGTAAATACAATATAGCAAGTAAAACACTGGAAGGCTAGATTTGCAGTGGAAGAATGTGCAAAGTAGAAATAGAAATAATGGGGTGCAAAGGAGCAAAATAAATAAATACAGTAGGGGAAGAGGTAGTTGTTTGGGCTAAATTATAGATGGGCTATGTACAGGTGCAGTAATCTGTGAGCTGCTCTGACAGCTGGTGCTTAAAGCTAGTGAGGGAGATAAGTGTTTCCAGTTTCAGAGATTTTTGTAGTTCGTTCCAGTCATTGGCAGCAGAGAACTGTGGCACCCCCATAGAGACTGCCAGAGGCCCGGACAACAGGCCCTCCGATTTGACACACTAACCTCTATCAGAGAGGTAGTTGGTGAACCAGGCGAGGCAATAATTTGAGAAACCAAGGCTATTGAGTCTGCCGATGAGGATGTGGTGATTGACAGAGTCGAAAGCTTTGGCCAGGTCAATGAATACGGCTGCACAGTATTGTTTCTTATCGATGGCGGTTAAGATATCGTTTAGGACCTTGAGCGTGGCTGAGGTGCACCCATGACCAGCTCTGAAACCAGATTGCATAGCGGAGAAGGTGCAGTGGGATTAGAAATTGTTGGTAATCTGTTTGTTGACTTGGCTTTCGAAGACCTTAGAAAGGCAGGGTAGGATAGATATAGGTCTGTAGCAGTTTGGGTCAAGAGTGTCCCCCCCTTTGAAGAGGGGGATGACCGCAGCTGCTTTCCAATCTTTTGGAATCTCAGACGACACGAAAGAGAGGTTGAACAGGCTAGCAATAGGGGTTGCAACAATTTTGGCAGATAATTTTAGAAAGAAAGGGTCCAGATTGTCTAGCCCGGCTGATTTGTAGGGGTCCAGATTTTGCAGCTCTTTCAAAACATCAGCTGACAGGATTTGGGAGAAGGAGAAGTGGGGAAGGCTTGGGCGAGTTGCTGTGGGAGGTGCAGTGCTGTTGACCGGGGTAGGGGTAGCCAGGTGGAAAGCATGGCCAGCCGTAGAAAAATGCTTATTGAAATTCTCAATTATAGTGGATTTATTGGTGGTGACAGAGTGTCCTATCCTCAGTAAAGTGGGCAGCTGGGAGGAGGTGCTCTTGTTCTCCATGGACTTTACAGTGTCCTAGAAAGGTTTTGAGTTTGTGTTGCAAGAAGCAAATTTCTGCTTGAAAAAGCTAGCCTTGGCTTTTCTAACTGCTTGTGTACATTGGTTTCTAACTTCCCTGAAAAGTTGCATATCACGGGGGATGCTAATGCAGAATGCCACAGGATGTTTTTGCATTGGTTAAGGGCAGTCAGGTCTGGAGAGAACCAAGGGCTATATCTGTTCCTGGTTCTAAATTTCTTGAACGGGGTATGCTTATTTAAGATGGTGAGGAAGGCATTTAAAAATAAATAACCAGGCATCCTCTACTGACGGGATGAGGTCAATATCCTTCCAGGATACCCGGGCCAGGTCGATTAGAAAGGCCTGCTCGCTGAAGTGTTTCAGGGAGCGTTTGACAGTGATGAGTGGAGGTCGTTTGACCGCTGACCCATTACGGATGCAGGCAATGAGGCAGTGATCGCTGAAATCTTGGTTGAAAACAGCAGAGGTGTATTTAGAGTGAGTGTTTATGGCTTTGGGGTGGTACCTGGAAGGTTCATTGATAATTTGTGTGAGATTGAGGACATCAAGCTAGATTGTAGTATGGCTGTGGTGTTAAGCATGTCCCAGTTTAGGTCACCTAGCAGCACGAGATCTGAAGATAGATGTGGGGACAATCAGTTCAAAAAAGGTGTCCAGAGCACAGCTGGGGACAGAGGGTGGTCTATAGCAGGCGGAAACGGTGAGAGACTTGTTTTTAGAGAGGTGGATTTTTAAAAGTAGAAGTTCAAATTGTTTGGGTATAGACCTGGATGGTAGGACAGAACTCTGCAGGCTATCTCTGCAGTAGATTGCAACACCGCCCCATTTGGCTGTTCTATCTTGTCTGAAAATGTTGTAGTTAGGGATGGAGATTTCAGAGTTTTTGGTGGTCTTCCTAAGCCAGGATTCAGACAAGGCTAGGACATCCGGGTTGGCAGAGTGTGCTAAAGCAGTGAATAAAGCAAACTTAGGGAGGAGGCTTCTAATGTTAACATGCATGAAACCAAGGCTATTACGGTTACAGAAGTCATCAAAAGAGAGCGCCTGGGGAATAGGAGTGGAGCTAGGCACTGCAGGGCCTGGATTCACCTCTACATCACCAGAGGAACATAGGAGGAGTAGGATAAGGGTACGGCTAAAAGCTATGAGAATTGGTCGTCCAGGACGTCTGGAACAGAGAGTAAAAGGAGCAGGGTTCTGGGGGCGATAAAATAGCTTCAAGGTATAATGTGCAGACAAAGGTATGGTAGGATGTGAAAACAGTGGAGGTCAACCTAGAGATTGAGTGATGATGAGAGAGATATTGTCTCTAGAAACATCATTGAAACCAGGTGATGTCTACACATGTGTGGGTGGTGGAACTGAAAGGTTGGATAAGGTATAATGAGCAGGGCTAGAGGCTCTACAGTGAAATAAGCCAATAAACACTAACCAGAACAGCAATGGACAAGGCATATTGACATTAAGGAGAGGCATGCTTAGCCGAGTGATCATAAGGGTCCAGTGAGTAGTGAGGTTGGTTGGGGTCACGGCGATTCAGACAGCTAGCCGGGCCATGGGTAGCAAGCTGGCAGAAGATGGAGGTCTGTTTTTAGCCACCTCGTATGTTTCCGTCGGTAGATTAGGGGGTTCCGTGTGGTAGAGGGGACCAATCCAATTGTCAAAATAGTTATACTTATAGTGGCCCAAGAAAATTGTCCGATAGACCTGTTCAGATTGCAGCCGATAAGACAGCTAACGATTAGCGGGCCGCAGATGGGCGTTCAGGTTACGTCGCGGTGGAGGAGCCAGTTGGATAACTCCCTCGGGCAGATAACGTCGGTAGTCCAGTCGTGAAGGCCCGGTGGGGCTCCGCATCAACAGTAAAACAGGTCCGGATAGGTGATTGTAGCCCAGGAGTGGCTGATGGAACTCTTCAGCTGGCTAGCTCCGGAATAATTGATGTTTGCTCCGGGACCGACGTTAGCCAATAGTCACTCGGATAGCAGCTAGCTAGCTGCAAGATCCAGGTGTAAATGTCCAGAGCTTGCGGTAGAAATCCGGGGATATGGAGAGAAAATAGGTATGCTCTGGTCTGAGTCGCGTTGTACAAAACTGGCGATAGCTTTTCGAGCTAAAGGATAACTGCTTACCTGATAACACCTGACAACAGCTGCCCTGGAAATAATAGAGAGATGCCAATCAGAGCTCTGCTCTTACTAGACTGGTAACCTAGGTAAGAGATGCTAGGTGAAGATGCCACACACAGCCAGGTCAGGCCAGACAGGGTAGCTTGACTACAGTACAGACAATCCTGATGCCAGTGACCTGGCAGAGAGCTAGATGCTAAAGTTGTGTAAACTGCCAATACTAAAAATTTTTAACAAAGTGATGTTTATAACACATGTAAAACACAGTGTTTCTTATCGAACAATACTGTGGGTACTGTATGTGGTATTGTATGTGGGTAGCTTGATGATGTTTGACGCCAATGTGAGAGGCAGGTGAGAGAGGTAACATGTTGATGACCTGGTTTACTCAGAAAGAGAGGAATATTGTGTCCTTAAATATCATGATTTATGAGTTCATGTTTTAAAACTCTAAAAAGAACACTCCCAACCCCCAGGGAACATAAATAGATTTATAACTTAGTGATTCCACTCTTGGCTCATGGTAAAGGTATATAAAATAGATATTTATTTACTCTCCCAGTGATTCAGGGGAACATCCCAAATGGCACCCTACGCACTTTTGACCTGCGCCCTGTCAAAACGAGTGTACAAGGAAACGGGGTGCCATTTGGGACACATCCTATATGCTATTAAACAGCAGCTGTCTACCCAGGAGACATTATAGAACAATATTATGCATGTCTCTTATTTAGCTCTCTTTGAAAAGAAAAACGGGCATAAAAACACACCTTGAAAATATAATGTGTACCTTATCTTTAACAGAGTGCAGTAGCCTATAGAAAATGTGTGAATGACCTAGAGTGCATTCGGAATATATTCAGACCCCTTGACTTTTTCCACATTTTGTTACATCACAGCCTTATTCTAAAATTGATTCAATAGTTTTTTCCCCTCATTAATCAACACACAATATCCCATAATGACAAAGCAAAAACTGTTTTTTGAAATATCAAATTTACATAAGTATTCAGACCCTTTACTCAGTACTTTGTTGAAGCACCTTTGGCAGCGATTACAGCCTTGAGTCTTCTTAGGTATAACGCTACAGGCTTGGCACACCTGCATTTAGGGAGTTTCTCCCATTTTTCTCAGCAGATTCTCTTAAGTTTTGTCAGGTTGGATGGGGAGCGTCGCTGCACAGCTATTTTCAGGAATCTCCAGAGATGTTAGATCGGATTCAAGTCCGGGCTCTGGCTGGGCCACTCAAGGACATTTAGAGACTTGTACCGAAGCCACTCCTGCATTGTCTTGGCTGTGTGCGTAGGGTCGTGTGCGCAGCGACTCCTGTGACGGGCCGGGCGCAAGCACGCTGATACGGTCACCAGGTGTACAGTGTTTCCTTAAGTGGGCATTGTGTCAAGAAGCAGTGTGGCCTGGTTGGGTTGTGTATCGGAGGACACATGGCTCTCGACCTTCACCTCTCCCGAGTTGAAGCGATGAGACAAGACTGTAACTACCAATTGGATACCACGAAACTGGGGGGGAAAGGTGTAAAAAAAAAATATAGATATACATATATATGGAACCCCCCTACCACCCGACTATGCATGGAACCACCCTACCACCCGACTATGCATGGAACCGCCCGACTATGCATGGAACCGCCCGACTATGCATGGAACCGCCCGACTATGCATGGAACCGCCCGACTATGCATGGAACCGCCCGACTATGCATGGAACCGCCCGACTATGCATGGAACCGCCCGACTATGCATGGAACCGCCCGACTATGCATGGAACCGCCCTAACCACCCGACTATGCATGGAACCGCCCGACTATGCATGGAACCGCCCGACTATGCATGGAACCGCCCGACTATGCATGGAACCGCCCGACTATGCATGGAACCGCCCGACTATGCATGGAACCGCCCGACTATGCATGGAACCGCCCGACTATGCATGGAACCGCCCTAACCACCCGACTATGCATGGAACCACCCTAACCACCCGACTATGCATGGAACCACCCTAACCACCCGACTATGCATGGAACCACCCTAACCACCCGACTATGCATGGAACCACCCTAACCACCCGACTATGCATGGAACCACCCGACTATGCATGGAACCACCCGACTATGCATGGAACCACCCGACTATGCATGGAACCACCCGACTATGCATGGAACCACCCTAACCACCCGACTATGCATGGAACCACCCTAACCACCCGACTATGCATGGAACCACCCTAACCACCCGACTATGCATGGAACCACCCTACCACCCGACTATGCATGGAACCACCCTACCACCCGACTATGCATGGAACCACCCTACCACCCGACTATGCATGGAACCACCCTACCACCCGACTATGCATGGAACCACCCTACCACCCGACTATGCATGGAACCACCCTACCACCCGACTATGCATGGAACCACCCTACCACCCGACTATGCATGGAACCACCCTACCACCCGACTATGCATGGAACCACCCTACCACCCGACTATGCATGGAACCACCCTACCACCCGACTATGCATGGAACCACCCTACCACCCGACTATGCATGGAACCACCCTACCACCCGACTATGCATGGAACCACCCTACCACCCGACTATGCATGGAACCACCCTACCACCCGACTATGCATGGAACCACCCTACCACCCGACTATGCATGGAACCACCCTACCACCCGACTATGCATGAAACCACCCTACCACCCGACTATGCATGAAACCACCCTACCACCCGACTATGCATGGAACCACCCTACCACCCGACTATGCATAAAACAACCCGGCTATGCATGTAACCACCCTACCACCCGACTATGCATGGAACCACCCTACCACCCGACTATGCATGGAACCACCCGACTATGCATGGAACCACCCTACCACCCGACTATGCATAGAACCACCCTACCACCCGACTATGCATGAAACCACCCGACTATGCATGGAACCACCCTACCACCCGACTATGCATGGAACCACCCTACCACCCGACTATGCATGGAACCACCCTACCACCCGACTATGCATGGAACCACCCTACCACCCGACTATGCATGAAACCACCCTACCACCCGACTATGCATGGAACCACCCTACCACCCGACTATGCATGGAACCACCCGACTATGCATGGAACCACCCGACTATGCATGGAACCACCCGACTATGCATGGCACCACCCTACCACCCGACTATGCATGGCACCACCCTACCACCCGACTATGCATGGAACCACCCTACCACCCGACTATGCATGGAACCACCCTACTATGCATGGAACCACCCTACCACCCGACTATGCATGGAACCACCCTACCACCCGACTATGCATGGAACCACCCTACCACCCGACTATGCATGGAACCACCCTACCACCCGACTATGCATGGAACCACCCTACCACCCGACTATGCATGGAACCACCCTACCACCCGACTATGCATGGAACCACCCTACCACCCGACTATGCATGGAACCACCCTACCACCCGACTATGCATGGAACCACCCTACCACCCGACTATGCATGGAACCACCCTACCACCCGACTATGCATGGAACCACCCTACCACCCGACTATGCATGGAACCACCCTACCACCCGACTATGCATAAAACCACCCTACCACCTGACTATGCATGGAACCACTGAGTGTTTCTCTTGTTTGTTCTCTGAGTGACACTACCATGCAATGATCACGGCAGAATGTTACCAAGATTATAACCCAAATGTTTTTACATCTCATTTTATTTCCAACCGCCCTGATGACCCTAGGTCATGGAAAAGTAATCCTGTCAGTTGTTCCTTTAATTAATTCTATAAATTGTAATTACATTTTATTCATTTCCTTCTTTACCCTAAATTATAATTTAGTATTTTCCTTAATTTTTTAACCTACTGTTTTGAAAGGATTCTGAATTATCTGAAAGCTATATAATTGAAAAGAACAATAAGAACATTGAAATAGAAAGGATTTGCCTTCCGTACCCTTCAAACCAATTGGGGTCTCCGTCAGTGGGCATAATCCTATGGGTGGCAATGGGATTTGAGGTCATCATTTTTGCCCAAATTCATATTCTGCAATCCTACAGGAAGTGGGTATGAAGGGAGCAGTGCCACAAAATGTATGAAGCCAAAAATCAATGTGCAACCCAAATAGTAATGTCATCATCAGACATGAACTATAATGCAATTATTACCAATACAAATAATTCCACATTTAGTTTGAGATGGCGTGTACTTGGACACTTTAAATTATTCTCCTATTTAGAGTGGTTGTGTGTGCAGCATTTAATACAGTAGACATAAAAACTGTTGAAACAATAATAAAAAATATATACATTTTGTGCAACAGCTGTAAGGACTAAGAGCGCAACGTTTCATAATAATATGCCACTGATGGAGTTCCTGACATTAAAATAACATTTGCATTCCAACACAGATTGCCATTCACATGAAATAGATGTTTGTTAGTTTGTTGTTGTTGACATAATGATGTGTTCAGAGAAACATAAATGATCTCATAGATTACCCTTATAATCCCCTAACCTCAAATAAAGTTATATTCTATTCTGTTCTGTTCTGTTCCCCAAACAGACACAGTATTTTCACCTCGTGTCCGCTCCTCTAAACTTAAGCAGATTTGGCTATCCCAAAAAGGATAAAATACGACCTGCATAGCTAGCTGTACAAAAAATAGATTAATTTAAATGTATTCAAATCAATCAAAACTTTGACAGAGTGGAGGAGGAGTACCAGTCCAACCGGTAAACAGATACTGTGTGTGTTGTTTTATGGAGTGTGTATACAGTAGCAGCTTTAGATCACCCTGAGTGGGTTGACCATCAGCACTGTCTTCTGTTTACAGCCTGCCCCAGATAGAGGTGTACATACAGCATCTCTCCCCTCTTCCCATCCCTCCACTCTCTTCCTCCTCCTCCTCCTTCCCTCCTTCCTTCCTTCCTGGTGTCTCTGGATCAAGGGGTGGGTATGGTGGTAACATTGGCCCAGTCAGGGAAGGTGTTGAGATTGAACATGGCTGCTCCCCAGGTGTTCAGGGCGATATTGATGGTGATGACACCAATAATGTTCAGCACGAATCCAGTCTTCACCTGTTGTCAGTGCAGTGAAAAACATGGGTCACAGACAGAATGTTTCACAACCATGTATTCTACTAGCCTGCATCCAAACTGAATTGCTCCGTTTCACTACTGGTTTCAATGACTCAATCAATCAATCAAATTTATTTACAAAGTGTTTTTTACAATGAAGAGATGACCAGACTGAAATCATGAAGTGAAAAATAACAATTCAGTTTGGATCCAGTACTGTATTTCACTCTACACAAAGTACTGTATGGAGAGAGGTGCGAGGTGAAGGGTCGTAGGTTGTACCATGTCCATGACTTTGAGGTTGCCATAGGAGAAGGCGATGGCATTAGGGGGCGTGGCCACCGGCAACATGAAGGCCAGCGAGGCACAGATGGTGCAGGGCAGCATGACGTACAGCGGGTGGAGCTTAATGGCTACGGCCTGAGAACAGACCGACAGGGTCACACATGGGTTAAAGGGGTGAAATTAACATGTAGTGTATGCCTAAGTGTCAGACCTGGGTCCAATACACATGTCATATACTTAGCTGTGCTTGATTTTGTTTTCTCAGTAAAATGGAACCAATGGAATAGTCCCAAAAGGACAAACGCCAGACTAAATCTAGCATCAATTAAAATCATTGATCCAGGTTTTCTAAGTGAACATCTGTGTTACCATGTGTGTTGTGCGAATTTGTAAGGGATTCTCTCTGCTCTTACCATAGAGGCCAGTATAGGCAGGAACAATGTGGTAGTAGCTACGTTACTGGAGCACTCAGTGAAAGTGGCGATGAGTAGAGACAGGAGGAAAGAGATGGCAACGGGAGGGATGGACTGCAGGGGGGCCAGACTTTCTCCTAGCCACTGAGACAGACCAGACGTCTTCACACGGATAAAAACAGAACCACAGTTGTCATCATTTTTGTTACAAAAAATATAACACAGACAGACACACAGACCAATTCAGACCGACCGACCTAACAACAGACTAACGGTACCTCGCTGCCCCGGGCCAGAGCGAAGCCTCCTCCCACTAGCAGGAGAAGGTTCCAGGGCATCTTCTTATGGACCACGTCCCAGTTGAGCAGGGTGGGAGGGGCCTTCAGGGGCTTCCCTATAGGGACAAGGCACACACTGGAGAATGACACAAGGTTTACAATCACGGTGCTTATAGCCTCGATTCCAGGCACTCCTGCAGGAACTTGGTAGTATGGTAATGCAAGTTAGGAAGGTACATTGTATCTCTGTCCAAATCTATATGGTCAGAGATTATATTGTTACAGTGTACTGGACTCTGTCCTAGATGGTACTGTACTAACTTATGCCTACTTACATTGCTATTCAGGAATCAAAGGCCATCGTTAAATCCTAGATACTAACATGACCACGAAAACACTCTTTGCCAGGAATACGAAAACAGAAGTCAAAGAGCCATGACAAGGCACCTCAAAGTCTGCCTCGCAAACTCTGCTGCCTCGCACTCCAAACTCTAACTCTTCACTAAGTGCCTTTAATCATTGTGACACACATGTATTTACCAAACACATTGAGCTGCCGCCGTTTCGAGGTAGGTGCTGAATTAAGGGAGCCCTCCGTTTAGAGGTAGGTGCTGAATTAAGGGAGCCCTCCGTTTAGAGGTAGGTGCTGAATTAAGGGAGCCCTCCGTTTAGAGGTAGGTGCTGAATTAAGGGAGCCCTCCGTTTAGAGGTAGGTGCTGAATTAAGGGAGCCCTCCGTTTAGAGGTAGGTGCTGAATTAAGGGAGCCCTCCGTTTAGAGGTAGGTGCTGAATTAAGGGAGCCCTCCGTTTAGAGGTAGGTGCTGAATTAAGGGAGCCCTCCGTTTAGAGGTAGGTGCTGAATTAAGGGAGCCCTCCGTTTAGAGGTAGGTGCTGAATTAAGGGAGCCCTCCGTTTAGAGGTAGGTGCTGAATTACGGGAGCCCTCCGTTTAGAGGTAGGTGCTGAATTACGGGAGCCCTCCGTTTAGAGGTAGGTGCTGAATTACGGGAGCCCTCCGTTTAGAGGTAGGTGCTGAATTAAGGGAGCCCTCCATTTAGAGGTAGGTGCTGAATTAAGGGAGCCCTCCGTTTTGCAGCTTGACCTTGTCACTTATCAGGAGTAAGAACACTAAACTCAGTTTAGGTTACAGAGGGAGATAAGGGAATGTGTATTTATAAGGGTCCACCAGTCATTTATTACATTTGAAAGTTATTTATTTCAGGGACAGAACAGAGAGTAGAGCCATGTAGGGCTGACCTTGAGGCTAGCGCTATCACGATGCAGCTCCCTCTAATGCTTCTTAGAGTGTGTATGTGTGTGTGTGTGTGTGTGTGTGCGCGAGCGTGTGTGAGCCCTGGGAAGTGAGAGTGCTATCAGGACAATCACAAAGCACTGAGTCAGCAAGATTGCATGTCTATACCAGGGGTTCTTAAACGTTTTCAGCCTGGTACCCAAATGAGAAATTCCTGGGACCCAAGCTCCTAAAAACATGCCCTATTTTGGGGGCCCTCCCAGCATGTGGGCAAAATATTTTAGAGGCCCCCTCCTGGAGGCGGAGGGGAACATTTTAGTTTTAAAGTTAATTCCCTACAAATCTACACATTTTGCCATGTTAATATGATATCTGATTGAGAGTGACTAACAAAATCAATGGGGACGGTCAGGACCCCTGGGCATGTGCCCTGCGTGCCCGGTTGCTATTCAGCCATGATTACTACAACTTAACAATCTAAAAAATGTTAGCTGACATGGCTAATTGAGTGACTGCCAATGACTGACATAACTAGAGGAAAACTGCTTGTGGACAACCAAATGTCAAAGTTGAGACGCCGATTGAGTCCCCCCAAAAAATAATGTCACAGCTCCCCATTAACATGTCCAACCCATACTTTAAGAAAGGCCGCTCTATACAATAGTATCACAGACAGGGAGACACACACACCGTCTCTCTCAATCGCACACTCGTAAACACACGAGTCAAATCAAATTTAAAAAAATTGGTCACATACACATGGTTAGCAGATGTTAATGTGAGTGTAGCGAAATGCTTATAGTAATATCTAACTAATAATCAAACATTTCCCAACAACTACCTAATACACACAATCTAAAGTGGTGAATGAGAATATGTACATATAAATATATGGATGAGCGATGGCAGAGCGGAATAGTCAAGGTGCAGTAGATGGCATAAAATACAGTATATACATGTGATATGAGTAATGTAAGATATGTAGGCATTATTAAAGTGGCATTATTCAGAGTGGCATTGTTTAAAGTGACTAGTGATCCATTTATTAAAGTGTCCAGTGATCGGGTCTCAATGTACTCACCACTCAAAGATATATTGACAAAAAACACACACATGCACAAACGTGCATACACACACACACACACACACATACCATCCTCAGAGTACCCGCCACATCTGGGTAGTTGGGATGGGATCACAAAGAACAGCGTTGACATCAACATGGCCACTGTGCCATCAGTGACATACCTGGGACATATAAATCGACATATAAACAATGTCTCTCAGTCCCACTCAACGTGTCCCTATGTATTAATATGGTAGTTACATAGGCATGTACAGTGTAATTACAGTTTATGTACATATTATGTGTATAGCTGTATTTGTTGCTTACAAAGACTGCAGAAAGCTATTAGATAAAAAAAGTGAGATAACCAGGCAGAACCACAGGGAGTTACAACACAGAACATACTGATGTCTATCACTCACGGTTTGTCCTTGTTGAAGAGCACAGCGGCCCAGCCGGGCATGAAGCCTGGTTCTCTGGTGAACCAGAGCAGGACCAGCAGGACTAACATCACCAGGATGCAGCCCTCAGCGAAGGACACACTGCCCAGCTTCTTATACTCATTCTTTATCACCCCGTACGCCTCCTTGTCACCATCTTTATTCGTTCCACAGCCAAACAACTTCTTCATGCTGTGGGTGAATGGGCCAAATGGATCCGAGACATATCAGAGATCTCTATACAGTACCGTATAGTGCGCTGGGTCTTATATAGGCTTTAATCTACTTTATCTATAGGTCAATGTCTAACATAAATGGATATCTACATAAGTGAAATATGACCATAAACCATTACCTTCTATTGTTTTACTATGCTTATTATATTGCATTTTGATGATTGGATATGTTCGTGAATGTGTCCCCTTTCAACATGGATTGCAGGCACATAATCACATTGCTTCGGCTTCCTGCCAAGAGTGTTATGGATGTTATTGACTGGAGGTAAAACATAACAGAAAAGAAGGACTCACTTGCAGCCCAGGTACATAAACTGCAGCCACAGACAGGAGATGATCAGCATCAGAACCATGTTGGGGAAGGAGAAACCAAACCAGCTGGCAAAGTTGATGATGTCTCCATTTCCTGGGAACAGTCTGTGGGGAAAGAATGATAGAATTAGAACTAGCATCTGTTACATGAACATTCCAAAGGGTACTGTACTGTAGGTACACCCAACATGGCCACCGGGCGGTGCACCCACCAAAAAATGCTGCATTGAACGGGAATGTGCAGGGAATTCTAATTATATCGAGGAGGTGACAGAGATGTTAGCTAACTCCTAAGCCAAGGAACTACTGTACAGTCAGTGTATCCAGCCTTGTGCTTTAGCTGCTGTAAACAAAGTACACTGGGCACTGCAGTTTTCCCAGAGAAGAACAGTTGCTAAACCAGTGTGCAATACTGTATCCACACACAATAACCCTTTAATGAGAGCTACTCAGATGGGTATCTTACTGTATTTACTTGTAATAATACCCATACATAGTAAGCCTTTATAAACAGACATATAAACATACTCGTCGATCTGTCCTTTGAGGATGAGGTTCGGGGCGGTGCCGGTGAGGGTGGCTGTTCCTCCGATGCTGGCAGAGTAACACACACTGAGACTCATGCCTTTATCCAGTTTCAGGTACTTAGCCTCCCTCTTTAGCTTCCTCTCCCTCGCCTCCGGACTCTCCTCCACCTCTGGCTCGGGCTCTGGAGGGAGAGAACCATGGGTCAGCCAATCAGAATGTTCAGGGGTTAGAGGTCAGTCTGTCAGAAGTTTTCCTAAGGGTAACTAAGAGATTAGGGCAAATATTTTCCACCTGTTGTTTTCAGGGAGTCTGAAACAGGGATGATATAGAATATGATGTACAATATGTCTGAGTCAGTTGTATTCCATCTTAGCCAGACGAGAGAAGTCCAACAATCTTGTCTTGAACAGACAAAATCAATAAGGTCACATCCTGAATAAGCTTATCAATATCTCTTACTTACTTGTGTACCTCTACTAAGATGAACGGTTGAACAATTGACAGAAGGGTGTTTCAGGGAATCGACCACAGGTGTGAATGAGGTGTGTTATTCCTGGGCTGGAACAAAAGCCTGTCCACCCTGTGGGTTTCAAGGACCATGACTGAGGAACACTGATGTTGAGAGAACACACACTGTATTCTACTTACCTAACTGAATTACATTCTTCATGGGCTTGACATCCTTTGCACATTTAGTAGCACCTCCATCATCTGCCAAATAAGGGAGATATCATTCATTACAAAAACAGAAAGATGTGAATCAGCTTGTGATTGTGAAAGCTCATGGCGAACTTATGGACATAGTCTAGTAGTACCAGGCTGTATTTTAGTTTGAGAATGGCTTGAGAAACCTAGAATGGATGGTGTCGAGGCTAATGGACACAAAACAAATTACTCTCAACACACACATACACACATACATACATACACATACCCCGCCCCACACACACACACCACTTCCTCTTAACAACACACACATATGGTAATACTGTTCTCCTTGTCACCCATATCAAAGGCTTGGTTGTCCTGGCCCTTAGGTATCCCAGTCCTGGGCCCGGCCCCTCTGATGGCCATCAGGTCCATCTCCCTCTCCTCTGCCTGGGCCTCAGTGTCACACAGCTGCTTCAGCACAGCATTAGCGATGGGCAGCATCATGGCAGTGGAGGCTGTGTTACCGATCCACATGGACAGGAAGGCTGTGGTGCCCATGAAGCCCATCATCAGACTGGAGAGACAGGAAGGGGAGGGAGAGAGAGAGAGAGAGAGACCATTTAAAAAGGAAACAGATAAGACATTTGATATGAATTACACATTGGGCTATCAGAACACTAGACCAAACAGCTCTGTAATAGGAGAATTAAAACAGATAAAGGGGGTCTCTTACAGGGCAGGCCTCACCCCTACTACGAGAAGTACTCTGAGGGCGATGCGTTTGTGAAGGTTCCAGTGTTCCACAGCTATAGCCATCAACAGCCCTCCAACGAACAGCATGTTAGAGTCCTTCATGTACTGGGTACACACCTGGATGAGAGACAAACAGGGGGGTTCTGAATGACTGTACTGGTCTGAGACAGGTTCTGCTTATAAATACCATAATATACTAAACATGGGATCAACAGTACTTACACTACCATTCAAAAGTTTGGGGTCACTTAGAAATGTCCTTGTTTTTGAAAGAAAAGCACCTTTTTTGTCCATTAAAATAACATCAAATTGATCCGAAATACAGTGTAGATATTGCTAATATTGTAAATGACTATTGTAGCTGTAAACGGCATACTTTTAATGGAATATCTACATAGGCGTACACAGGCCAATTATCAGCAAGCATCACTCCTGTGTTTCAATGGCACGTTGTCACGACTTCCGCAGAAGTCGGTCCCTCTCCTTGATCGGGCGGCGTTCGGCAGTCGACGTCACCGGCCTTCTAGCCACCGCCGATCCACTTTTCATTTTCCATTTGTTTTGTCTTTGTCTTACACACCTGGCTTCACTCACCCAATTACTTGTTTATTATTTAACCCTCTGTTCCCCATGTTAGTTTGTGAGTTATTGTTTGTGTGTAGTAAGGTCCGTTAATGTGTGCTCTCTTTTGTAGTATGTTGAGTAAAGTACGTTTATTTACTCATATCTACTGTCCTGCGCCTGACTCCTATACACCAGCTACATACAGACCACATTCCAGAATAACTCACCCGGAATGGAGTCAGCAGGAGCAGACGCCCTCCCTGTGGCGGTAGAGGAGCACGTCCAGCAGCACGCGACCATGTTGCAACGTCTGGGCACCGCCATGGATTGCGTGCTGCAGACGATGGATCGTTGGGAGAGAGGAGGTTTTCCAGCGCCTCCATCAGCCCCGCCACAGCGGGTCCCACTGTCCACCCCTCTTTCACCCGGTCCCAGCGGGATTCGACTCGCGCTCCCGAGGAAGTATGATGGGACGGCTGCCGGATGCCAGGGGTTCCTACTCCAGCTGTAGCTCTCCCTGGCGACTGTCCACCTGGATCCTTCGGGACGTGAGAGCGTGTACACTCTCGTCTCCTGCCTTTCAGGCAAAGCCCTGGAGTGGGCCAACGCCGAGTTACGCAGAGTTCACCCGCCGCTTTCGGGCAGTGTTCGACCACCCGCCTGAGGGTCGAGCGGCGGTTGAACGTCTGTTCCACCTGAGGCAGTGGACGAGGAGCGCGCAGGATTTCGCATTGGTCTTCCGGACCCTGGCCGCCAGCGCGGGGTGGAACGACATGGCCCTGATCGATCACTACCGGTGCAGTCTGCGCGAGGACGTCTGTCAGGAGTTGGCCTGCCGAGACACCACCCTCACATTGGACCAGCTGGTGGACCTGTCCATCCGGCTGGACAACCTACTGGCTACCCGCGGACGTCCGGACCGGGGCCTGTCAGTTCCATCCCCCAGCACCTCCTCTCCGACGCCCATAGAGCTGGGAGGTGCTGCGGTTAGGGCGACCGGAGGGGCCATTCCCTGCACCATCTGTGGCCACAGAGGGCACACTGCTGGTCGGTGCTGGGGGGGTTCCTCAGAGAGTCGAGGCAGCAGGCAGGGCACTATCGTGTCACCCCAGGTGAGTCAGCACCAGGCTC
This sequence comes from Salvelinus fontinalis, assembly GCF_029448725.1. Lineage (NCBI taxonomy): Eukaryota > Metazoa > Chordata > Actinopteri > Salmoniformes > Salmonidae > Salvelinus > Salvelinus fontinalis. The sequence continues at coordinate 27,253,070 of NC_074688.1, forward strand.
ACCCAGAGTCCCCTGTTGCTCACATGTATGTGTTTATTAATTTTCCTGAGTTTTCCCCGCATTCCCAACATAAGGCGCTCGTAGATTCAGGCGCAGCTGGGAATTTTATTGATCGTTCATTTGCCCATAGTTTAGGGATCCCCATTGTTCCTGTGGATATGCCCGTCCCTGTGCACGCCCTAGATAGTTGACTATTAGGGTCAGGGCTGATTAGGGAGGCCACCGCTCCACTAGACATGGTTACGCAGAAGGGTCACAAGGAGAGAATCAGTCTCTTCCTTATTGATTCTCCTGTGTTTCCCATGGTGCTGGGCCTACCCTGGTTGGCCTGTCATGACCCCACAATTTCGTGGCAACAGAGGGCTCTCAAGGGGTGGTCACGAGAGTGCTCAGGGAGGTATGTAGAGGTTTCCATCGGTGCGACCACGGTGGAAAGTCCAGACCAGGTCTCCACCATGCGTATCCCCTCAGAATATGCTGATTTGGCTCTCGTCTTCTGTAAGAAGAAGGCGACTCAATTACCACCCCATCGACGGGGGGATTGTGCACTAAATCTCCTGGTAGACACAGCACTTCCCAGGAGTCACATGTATCCCCTGTCACAGGAGGAGACGGCGGCTATGGAAACATATGTCTCCGAATCCCTGGGGCAGGGATACATTCGGCCCTCCACTTCACCTGCCTCCTCAAGTTTATTTTTTGTGAAGAAGAAGGATGGAGGTCTGCGCCCGTGTATTGACTATCGTGGCATCAATCAGATCACGGTGAGGTACAGCTAACCGCTGCCTCTCATCGCCAGTGCGATTGAGTCAATGCACGGGGCGCGCTTCTTGACAAAATTGGATCTCAGGAGCGCTTACAACCTGGTGCGTATCCGGGAGGGGGACGAGTGGAAGACGGCATTTAGTAACACCAGCATGCGTAGGTTCGATTACAGGCTCAAAATGGCTAGAAACAAAGCACTTCTGAAACTCGTCAGTCTATTCTTGTTCTGAGAAATGAAGGCTATTTCACGCAAGAAATTACCAAGAAACTGAAGATCTCGTACAACGCTATGTACTACTCCCTTCACAGAACAGCGCAAACTGGCTCTATCCAGAATAAAAAGAGGAGTGGGAGGCCCCGGTGCACAACTGAGCAAGGGTACAAGTACATTAGAGTGTCTAGTTTGAGAAACAGACGCCTCACAAGTCCTCAACTGGCAGCTTCATTAAATAGTACCCGCAAAACACCAGTCTTAACGTCAACAGTGAAGAGGCGACACCGGGATGCTGGCCTTCTAGGCAGAGTTCCTCTGTCCAGTGTCTGTGTTCTTTTGCCCATCTTAATATTTTGTTTTTATTGTCCAGTCTGAGATATGGCTTTTTCTTTGCAACTCTGCCTAGAAGGCCAGCATCCCGGAGTCGCCTCTTCACTGTTGACATTGACACTCTGTACGTCTATCTAGATATTCCATTAAAAACCAGTCATTTATAACATTAACAATGTCTACACTGTATTTCTGATCAATTTGATGTTATTTTAATTGACAATTTTTTGGGGCTTTTCTTTCAAAAACAAGGAAATAACTAAGTGACCCCAAACTTTTGAACGGTAGTGTAGGTGCTTTATTCACACGTCCTCATAACTGTATCTACTAAACCAAGATTTGTATTTCTCATTTTTGTCATAACAACTGTTGACCTGTTTATTTTGATCATAAAACAGAATGTTGTTTTCTCCATTGCTGAGTCTGGATCTTACCCAACCCACTAGTCATTAGGTATGAAGGTGGTTGTGTAGAGAGGGGAGAGCGGGGAGAGGATAGTGGTGTTGGTACCTCGCTTGACTCCATAATGCCCATCATAGGGAAGAGGATGATAGGCAGCAGACCGGTCACAGCCAGGGGCATGCACTCTGTACACCAGTACAGGGCCGTCAGGATGATCACATAGCCACAACTAGCCTCCTGGACAGACAGACAGACAGACAGACAGAGACTGTGAGAGGGCTGTTGAGGTAGGTAGCATACAACAACTGTTGTTGTAGGACAACACGTACAAACGCGTACCACACACAGTCATTCCTCTCTCAGGACCATTTTGTTCTCAGTGAACAATCAGCTGAGACAACAGCCAACAGCATCAAAGCACTGAAAAGTAGTATAACTATTTTAGAACATAAAGATATCTTATTGTGTGCAATTCAGTACATCTATTCAATAAGTTAGTTTCAGTTACCGTTGTTCTTACAATGCATAGTAAATAACAATCATTCTTGAAGAATATAACTTCTATTGCTTAATGAGCTTAGTTCAACTGTCATACTCTATCAGAACCCAAAATATGAGCTTGTTTAACTCCAATGTTTGTAAACAATGTAATATAAACACACTCTGTATAGTCTCAAAACATGGTTAAACTATCATATTTATACCATGGATGGTGAGTCCTTGCATCCCTAGCTCTGTCTATGAATTTGAGAGTGGTTATATTTCTCCAGCCCCATCCCTCAGCTTTTACCAAAAGTTTTAATCAGTGACGGGTGAACCTATGTAGTTGCTTGAACTGCAGATTGCCCCTTTAATATATATTTTGATATATGAAATTAATCAAACACATTCTTAAAGGGGAAAAAGGGCTTGGATTTTATAAAAACAAATATATTTTATGACACACGGTAAGCCATTGATGATAAAAGATGAAGAACTATAAACTGCCTGTAATGCAAGTCTTTCATGCATGATGATTTATTGTCCTGGAGGACAACCGTAACTCACAGGAAACTCAACCTGTAATGTGCATGGCTGCTGAACCTCCTATCTACACACACTAAATTACCAGTCTACAGTAGATTCCTGGATATTGTGAAATAATTAAAAATGTCACAAATACAATGGAAATGTCACTTTAGGAAATACATACAGACGTGTAACCAAAATATTCAGTGAAGCTTTAATAAACATATAGAGTTGTCTAGGAATTTTTCGGCATTCAATTTGTGTACGACCAGGACTTGAAATGCTTCAGAACGTTATCCTCAACTAAGAATAACTTCTGAACTTTCAAGAGGGTTAAAACAAACACATCAAAGCCTCAGTTATACACAAACAAACACACGCAAACACACACACACACACACACTCTTACCGGTCCCCCAACTATTATGGGTAGAGGTAGAATCAACAGTGGGGTGAGGAATATGATCAGGTAATTCCGATACCTCCATAGCCCAGTCAGACACACCACCATGGCTGGTCCAGATATCCAGAGAGTAGCTCAAGTACACAGAGAAGAGAGATAGATATATTAGACAGAAAATCTAATTAGAGTGTGGGTGCAAAGGTTTTACGACATAATTGGGGACGCTACTACGCTGTTTAAAGACAGAACAGGAGATAAAGATGCAGTATACATACAGTATATCACGTAGAGGCTGAATTAAATATTAACTTTTGAGTGAGGTGACTGGGCTGAGGAGGGAGTGTGTTGTACAACACAAGAAAGTAGTGTGAGTGAGTGAGTGAGTGAGTGAGTGAGTGAGTGAGTGAGTGAAACAGTCACACCTTGTAGAGTTCATGCCCCGACTAACTGAGGGCAAAAGGGGGTGCAATTTAATATTAGGAAGGTGTTCCTAATGTTTTGTACGCTCTGCATCTCCCACCCCATCCTACCCCCAGCCCTTAAGGCACTGCTGGCTTTGCAAGTGTTACCTATTTCTCTGTTGATCCATTGAGCACCCTGTCACATGGTCATCACATTCACCTGAGGATGCCTCACCCATCCCACCTCTCCCCTGTTTGGGTTGTGCTGAAGTCTATTGAAGAGAAAAACAATGACAAGAGCTGGACAGAAGGCCTTGTCAGTTATATACCTGCATAAGGGCCTCTCCTACCGAAATCTGGGTGGTGTTCAGTAACTATAACCTGAAGAAAATGGGGCGGTACAATCTGAATGTTTCTAATACGAGACACTCATATACCGTTTCGATTGCAAAACATTTTGCTACAGGATTCCCTAATGAACACGACCCATGAACTCCATCTTCTGTTGAAGCCAGTTTATTGTCCCATAACAGTTGTCTGTTGTACAGAAGAATAATAGTTGTTGGAACAACCCTACGTGACTATGTTTTCAGAGTGAAAACATATTAGACTAGGAAATGTAAGTTCCTAAGCATGTTTGGTGCTTTAACCACTGTCATTACTGTTACATCTGCTCCTGCCACGCCCTCTACTGCTCATTCTGTGTCTCCTTGACCTGCCGCCACTCCCCCAGTGCTCTCTCCCTCTCTCTCTCTGTGTGTGTGTGATTGTGTGGGCGGAGACAGGTGTGCTGGAGTTAGAGCAGAACCCCACCAGCTGCAAGCTGTTCCATAATCAAGACCTCTAACAAATACTCAGCCCTGCCATTTCCACTCGTCCAGATCGTAATCTCTGCTCAGTCAGTCTACGTTTCTAGTCATTTATTACTATTCAGATCCTGTTATCCAGTTGTGCCTGTTTTCCTTGCCTGACGCCGTTTTCCTCTCTGCTACAGTTCTGCCCGTTCTCACTCTGGTCCCTGTCTCCAGTCCCACGTCTCGTCATCCTGCTACTCTGTCCTGGATTCCCCACTCCACTACTCCCTTGGATTCCCCTCTGGACCTGCTTACCCTGTCCCAACCCCTCTCGCTCCAGCCTCAGCACCTGGTTTCCTGCAACCCGCCCGAGCTTCCCCCGACCTGCACTCCATCTCCCCCCTGTGTTTCAATAAACACCTGGGTTACTTCATCCCAGTCTCCTCATCTGAGTCTGCTCTTGGGTTCCCCTGTTCCACTCCACGTAACAATCACATGGTGTCATCATCTCTGGGCAAAGTACACACACCACTGTTTAGAAACAAAGGAATATTCCTCCATGCCACCCGTAACTCAGATTCGCAGAACTGTGTGTGTGTGTGTGTGTGTCTGCCTGCGTGTGTGTACCACAATAAGTAAACCAAGGATAAGTAAGAGTTTGTCAACTCTCCCATGTTAAGACAATGTTACATACATTGTCCTTTACATAAACACTTTATTGCACAAGGCAGCCTTGAATTGGGTTGAATTTACTCTTCAGCACAAATTCCCGTTGAGTTATAAAGAAAAGTTTTTATATGACCTGTTTAACAGTGTACTTCAATTGCTGCAGCTGGATGTCAAAGGTCCCTTTCTCCCAACACACCCTTTGTTCTCAGTAATAGTGGAATTTGAATTGCAATAATGGAAAGTACTTTTTCATTGAAATTATTGATTGCTTAATTTTGGGTTATTTAGGCAATTCTGATAGTAAACTCGTTTCAAATGATGTTCTGGAATTCTGTGCCTTTAATGTGCAGATACTGTATCGTAGACATTACTTGGAAATGTTATAGAATGCATCTTTAATACAACAGGATATGTGAGGATATTTCTGAGAGGGATTGGTGAAACATGTGAGGGCACATGCAGGATGAAAATTCCCTTTTATGCAAATAAACCAATTTAAACTTTGGCGAAAAGAGAGCGGAATTGGACCTGTATCAAATACCTACACAAATACCTGTATCAACTTGTAGCACATTAAAGCTAAGGCAATACTGTGACAGCATCCAGAAGGCTATTGAAAATGATAAATCACCCAATAAAGGTTTTTTCTGTGTAATACTTCAAAAAGGTCAATTTGCGATTGGTACATCCATTTTTGGACTTTTAAATTGATAACATATACACTGAGTTTGCAAAACATTCAGGACATGCTAAATGACTAAAATGTAAAATGTAAATGTAAATGCAGGTTGAAATATCAAAACGAACTCTGAACCAACTATATAAATTTGGGGACAGGTCGAAAAACATTTAACATTTATGGCAATTTAGCTAGCAAGTTTGCTGTTGCTGGCTAATTTGTCCTGGGATATAAAGATTGGGTTGTTATTTTACCTGATAGGCACAAGGTCCTCTCCTCCTTCAGACTTCTTCAGCTTCTTTGGACTTTATATGGTGGTTGGTAACCAACTTTAAGCTGCAATACCAGTACCAACTGGACTAAAGTGTGGACCTCAATTCATCATTCAAAACCAATTTGGTTTTAGGAGCATATACCCACGTCTGTAATTGAAAGACGAACTGAGGTCCACGCTCCAGTCCAGAATCAATTAGTTGCTAGTGCCGATTAACCAATGAATCTGCTTTATCATTGTGGGCACCCTTGACTGACTTATCGATGAATCAACTAACTCATCCTTACTCTCAGACGACTTCAACAGCATCCAGGCATTCTGCATTGCCTTTGTGGCTGATATCAGCGACAGGGGCTCCCAGACCTTCAGGGTGGCAGTGCTGGAGGCCTATCTGGGACTGGCTGGTGTAACGGCTTTCCTCTTCCTCTTCATCCGAAGAGGAGGAGCAGGGATTGAACCAAAATGCAGCGTTTTGATACGACATGATTTTTAATTAACAAAACAGAAAACACGACGAACACTTGAATAGTTACAAAACAATAAACGACGTAGACAGACCTGAACGACGAACTCACATGAAACACGAAGAACGCATGAACAGGAAAACTGACTACATAAAACGAACGAACAAACAAAACCGAAAACAGTCCCGTGTGGCGTAACATACACAGACACTGACACAGGAGACAACCACCCACAACAAACAAAGTGAAAACACCTACCTTAATATGGCTCTCAATCAGAGGAAATGAAAACCACCTGCCTCTAATTGAGAGCCATATCAGGTCACCCTTTAAACCAACATAGAAACACAAAACATAGACTGCCCACCCAAACTCACGTCCTGACCAACTAACACATACAAAAACTAACAGAAAACAGGTCAGGAACGTGACAGCTGGCTGTAACGAACTTCTTCGGGAGAAGGAGAAGAGGACCAAGGTGCAGCGTGGTAAGTGTTCATATTACTTTTAATAAAATACGAAACACTTGACAAAACAACAAAATGACAAACGAACAGTTCCGTAAGGTGACGACACACAAAACAGAAAACAACTACCCACCAACACAGGTGGGAACAGGCTACCTAAGTATTGTTCTCAATCAGAGACAATGATAGACAGCTGCCTCTGATTGGGAACCATACCAGGCCAAACACATAGAAATACAAAACAAGGACAACATAGAACACCAGACATAGAATGCCCACCCCAACTCACGCCCTGACCAACCAAAATAGAGACATAAAAAGGATCTCTAAGGTCAGGGCGTGACACTGGCATGATGGCCAGTAACATAGGGGGGCAGTGGTGACAGGCACGAGCGTAGGTTATTCAACGTTAAGATGGCCCAAGGTAGCTAGCTATCTGTGGACTGAAAACTTATCATTGTCTTATTCTTCTTCAATTCATATTTTGATTACAGTATGTTTATACGTGTCTAAACTTGTGATACAGTAATGTAACTAGATAACACTTATACTTCTCATGGGAACTTTTCCTCCCAAGGTACATTGACACATTCTGGCTGGTGCTGGTCACTAACCTGGCTGCTGGCCTCTTTGCCTACCTGTGTGTACCCAAGTCCGTCACCCCTGACCCCAGTGCCAAACTCTACACCACGCGCCACCAGCGCGTCGTCTACCGCCTCAACTCTGTACTAGGTGACCCCACCGAGGCTGGCAGTTACACAAAATGGAGGAGGTACAAACTGTGGCTCTACACCTCCTGCTTCTTCCTGGTGGTGGTCCACTTTGGCAGCCGCAAGCTGTATGTTCTGTATGAGCTGAGCTCTCCGCTGTGCTGGGGCCCACGGCTGATCAGCTGGGGGTCTGCAGCCCAGAACCTGGCCTACCTCAGCAGCCTCCTGGGGTTAAGGACCATGCAGCGATGCCTAGAGGACTTCTGGTTGTCTCTGGTGGTACTGGCCTCAAACATGACTGGCCTGGTGGTCATCTCACTGGCCAACACTACTGAACTCATTCACAGGTGAGAGGCTATCCCAGAAGACAAAATCAATTAAAATGTCATCATTACATCAGCTTAGAGTTCACTAGATTTCTTTATTGTTATGAACATGTGTTCTTGGCTCAGCTAGCAACAGTAGAAGTCAGCAGTATTATCTGGTGGTGTGTCTGGAGAACAGTGCACAGGGGAAACGCTCTAGTATCACACAGTAAAACACATGTCTCCCAGAGTAATAGATCAATAAGCCTGCCCTGGAGGAATTCTGTTTTCTCTCTCCTCCTGCCTTGTTTCCTCCACAGAAAACACACAGCTGGGTAAAGGTCGCAAAACTCTTCGCTTATTCACTGCCCTCTAGTGATGGTGATATATTAATACATGGAAAATACCCAAGTAAACTTCCATAGTGTACCTTTAACCTGAGGTAAATCCACTCCCTTTTCTAACAGGCTATGGGCTGTGCTTCCTCTACATGGCAGCCACTCCAGTCCTCAGGGCCAAGCTGTCCAAGCTGGTGGGGCCTGAAGAACAAGGTGAGAGAGAGCTTTCAAAAGAGGGCCCTTAGCTGGAATATGTTCTCAATATGTTACGGCCGCTCATGTATACAGTTTCATAGGGCTCTATGACGACATCTATAAGGTGCTATAACTGTTCATAATGTAGCATAACATTTCATGAGAATATGCTTTAAGTATTACAGACATCCTCTATGTCCTTTGTGTTTCAGGTGAGTTGTTTTCTTCGGTGGCCTGTGTGAAGGGGCTGTGATCCCTGGTGGCCAGCGGCCTCTTTAACGCTCTCTACGCTGCCACCCTGCACATCACGAATCAAATCAAATCAAATTTTATTTGTCACATGCGTCAAATACAGTAGTGAAATGCTTACTTACAAGCCCTTAACCAACAACACAGTTTTAAGAAAATACCTAAACAATTAAAATTAAGAAAAAAGTAAGAGATAAGAAAAACAAAAACAAATTCCCCTTCCTGTTCAGAACCCTCCTCCTCATCCACACAGGAATCATTGGGTAAGTCCTCCTTTTCCTGAATTTCCTATTTCAGTTTTCCTCATTTAAAACACTGCAGCCATAAACACCTTGTGATTCATGCATGTTGTTGTGTGTTTAGGATAGAGGAGTGTCGGGATCAGAGGACAGACAGAAGAGACAGACAACATCTGCAACATCCTGACACAGACAGAGAGACAGACAGACGATAAACTTCATCACATCACAGCTTGAGCCTCTGGAAGAACACAGCTTCTACTGCCCTACATACACCTTTTCAACAGTGTGTATGAGAGGTAGCTAACTGTCATTAGACCACACAGAGGTTGGATTCCGTGGCTTCAACACCAAAAGACCAAAACCAAAAAGCTGGAACCACCAGCCAACCCCCCATGACAGACATCACTGTGAGACAAGAAGAGAAAGAAGTCTGGGTTCCCTGTTGTATTTTAAACCGAACATCTAACGTGAGCTGACATACAATTGTGGTCAAATATAGTTTTTTACAATCACTTTGGCACTAATTTCAGAATCTTGATGTCATTTTTCAAAACTCTAACACTTTTTCCACTTGCTTGGATACAATACACATAAAGCTAAAATCTTTTGTTCATTGAACTAAAATCACCTGTTCAAAATGACACAACTTAACATCAAAGTATTACCATTTCAAAATGCAATTCACACATTACATCTGAGATGACTGTCTATTCATTTCATTACAATGAACTAACTATCAAGTGATACAACTGCTCAAAATGATAGGTAACTGTTGCATTACTCTTAGATCAAAGTCTATGTTGAGACTGAAGGGAGCAAGGGTGTCACGATTTTGGAAATGAGCAGACCAAGGCGCAGCGTGAATTGAGTTTCACATCTTTCATTTCTAGGTGAAACTAGAAACAAAATAACAAAACTTACAAAGACCATGACGACATAATACACTGACACAAACAATTTCCCACAAATGCAAGTGGGGAAAAAGCCTACCTAAATATGATCCCCAATTAGAGGCAACGATTACCAGCTGCCTCTAATTGGGAACCACACAAACCACCAACCTAGAAATCTATAAACTAGATAACCCCCCCAGTCACGCTCTGACCTAAACACCAAAGAGAACCGAGGGCTCTCTATGGTCAGGGCGTGACAAAGGGTCTTTAGATTAAAGATCCAGGCAGCCTCTCGTTTTACGAAATTATCGAGGTCACACCCTCTCCTAGGGAGGGTGACATGTTCGATGCCAATATAACGTAGGGACGAAATCGAGTGGTTTGCTTCCAAAAAGTTGAGTTTTTGCACCTAATTGTGCTACGATGCTCCGAAACGTTGATCTGAAGCCATTCTTGTGATGTTTCTGTTGTAGGCTTATGTAGCCAAATTGTATCTATGATCATACGCTATCCATTTATGTTTTTTGTATGCTATTTTAATATATGAGAATTAACCAATGATATCAGGCCACACCCGGCCATGATTACAGACACATGTGTCTTTTGACACTATATAAAATGAGTCACCCGGTGTGGTTGTCATTATACCCTGATGAAGACAGCTTGTCTGTCGAAACGTTGGACATAAACATTTTTGCATCTGAGCTCCTAGGGTGTGCGGCTCTCCTTTATTTTTCATAATGTCAGGTTCCACCATGCTCAAATGGTGCAAGCATAGTTTCAGGCCCATCCACCATGTACTTACCCCCATAATCTCCTTTCCTTAACCAGATTGAGACATTCTTTTCCACATGGAGGTGGAAGGTATATGATAGGTGCCCTCACGAACAAGCCACGCTTCTCCAGGCCATGGATGTAGCTAATTATTTTTGCTGTGATTCAAAGAAACCAGTGTTGTGATTTTATTGTATTTCATCAATACGTTTCAGATTTTGTTCAATGATTCCACTGTGTCTGTAGTATTCTCTCTACTAGTCCTTTTACAGTGATGTATTTACGTGTAGTACCATAATGAAACATATCACATATTTTGTACTACAATATTTAATGATTGTACGAACAACTACACAGTGAAACTATCGGAATCTTGTGTGTGGGTAATCTAAATTAATGTTCCTATGGTATTTCATGATACTTTTTTTTATTAAATTGCTAACATGCATTGGTCAAAACTGAAGTCACATTGTCAGAACTCTCCACACAGTCAGCGAAACAGAATGTATGTATGTGGACCAAACTGTGAATCATTTTCCATTGCTTTCACACAAAATGCATTCAATGACCACATTCTCTGAAATCTATTAAGTCTTTTCTCATTCATACTCCACCACCTGCAAAACTATATATTTGCAGCACGTTTTCAAACGCTAACACACTGTTTTCAAAACTATTCAAAACACATTCAAAACAGAATGATGGCAAATGCTGTGCATTTCTGCAGTAACCAGATTGAAACAGTAGATAAACTGACTTGTTCAGGGGCAGAACGACAGATTTATACCTTGTCAGCTCAGGGATTCGATCTAGCAACGTATCGGTTACTGGCCCAATGCTCTAACCACCAGGCTACCTGCCCTCTAACCACCAAGCTACCTGCCCTCTAACCACCAGGCTACCTGCCCTCTAACCACCAGGCTACCTGCCCTCTAACCACCAGGCTACCTGCCCTCTAACCACCAGGCTACCTGCCCTCTAACCACCAGGCTACCTGCCCTCTAACCACCAGGCTACCTGCCCTCTAACCACCAGGCTACCTGCCCTCTAACCACCAGGCTACCTGCCCTCTAACCACCAGGCTACCTGCCCTCTAACCACCAGGCTATCTGCCCTCTAACCACCAGGCTACCTGCCACCCAGTACAAGTGATTATACTACAGTTTTTCTCAGTCGCTTTGGTGCATTTCTTAGATCAAAAGTGCAATTCTTGATACTACTTGTACAAATTCCCAATCATCTAGTCACTTGTGCACATCATTAAAGCACTTTCTTATTCCTTTGAACAAATTGCAATTGATAATGTCCAAGTGTCAGCTTTTTTCCACATTATCAATTGCTCATGTCATGTTGATCAAAATATAGTAGATGGTTCTCTGTTGAATAGTCTTACCCCTCAAAACATCTAGGCATTAGTTCCTTGCATAAGCCATTACATGCAAAATTGTTGAACTATTTGTCATAAACTGTCAAGCATAGTTTTACACATTTCTATTAGACCTTTTGTACAAAAACGTGAATTGATGAATCGTGCAGGTGAAATTGACCCTCACTCATGAAGGAATGTAAAGTTAGGTTAGTTCAACCAACAATCAACCAGTTGTCTAAATTGCTCAAAGGTGCATCTCATGAAGAATCAATTGGCAAGCATATATAGACAGACCACAACACAGAGTTGCAATTGTCCAAAAATGGATGGACCAGGAAACGAACAGGGTCAACAGCCAAGAGGAGGAGGAGGAGGAAGAAGAAGAGGAGCAAGGACGTGTGGTGGAAGGCAAAACAGAGGAAGAGGACATAGGCGCATATCTGATGACATAAGGGCCACTATTGTAGACCATGTTGTCAATCATGGCCTTACAATGGCGGTGGCGGGTCGAAGGGTGCAGTCGAATATTGGGAGATCAACCGTGTCCTCAATAGTTCAAACGTTTCGAAGAGAGAACCGGTATGTCCACCAATGTACAGTGCACTGTTACTGTATATAAGCAGCATACTGTATACTTCCTACAATGCTTCATATTACAGTAGTCCACTTGTATTTCACAGCATACAGAAATATACTCTATACAGATACATACTGCACCTTACATGCACCCACCTGTATGTTTTACAGTAAAATGTGTGTTCGCATAGTTTTTGTCTATGTGAAAGTATGCGATGCATTTTTCCCCACATAGGACTGCAAGATTACCTCAAACCGGTGGCAGAGGACGCCTTTTCACACCTCAACAGGAGGAGGCTATTTGCACCAAGGTCCCAGCAAACAATGCCATGAGACTCAGGGAAATACAAAGGACCATTATAGAAGACAAGGATGTCTTTGAAAACATCCATACGGTTAGCATCTCAACCATCGACAGGGTGCTGCATAGAAACCAGATGAGTATGAAAAAGCTGTACCGTGTACCATTCCAAAGGAACGAGGACAGAGTTAAGGAGCTACGGTACCAGTATGTACAGGTAAAACATATATCTATTTAACTACTTTACAGCAACATTTTATAGTGATACATAGTATAGTAAGCATGAACTGCACACATTTCCATTGCTGTGGAAGGAATATACAATATATGTACATTTTGTCACTCTTCCTTACCAAAACAAATTCAACTGTGTGTTCTGGGATATAGCGTATAATGGAGTTGGAATCAAGTGAACCCTCTCACAACTTTGTATACGTGGATGAGGCTGGCTTCAACCTGACCAAATGCAGAAGGCGGGGTCGGAATATCATCGGTCACAGAGCTACTGTGGATTTGCCAGGCCAGCGGGGAGGAAACATCAGCATGTGTGCTGCTATTTTGAAGCATGGTGTCCTAACCCATATCCCCCTTATAGGGCCATACAACACCCAGCATCTACTCAACTTTTTAGAGACTCTCTACAGGGCTCTCATCCCTGATGATGAGGGGTCTGTTTAGAGAGGATTTGCCAAAGTATGTGGTCATTTGTGATAATGTGAGTTTCCATCGATCAAACATAAGGCAATAGAATTCCTCCCACCTTATTCACCATTCCTTAAACCAATTGAGCATGGAGGTGGAAGGTGTACGATCGTGTGAGCATGTGAGGCCATCACAGTAGATGCCTGCAGAGGATGGATAAGGCATTCCAAAAGATTCTTTCCACGTTGCATTGGAAGGGAAAATATCCGGTGTGATGTGGATGAGAATATGTGGGCCGACAGACAGGAACGTCTGGATGTGTAGAGACAGCACAACAGTGCTGCGGGCAAAGTTGTGCCTTAGTGGGGGTTTCCTGTGTTTCTTTCTAATTTAGTTTTTTTTCCCTTTGTGCCCCTTGGGTTGTCCAGTCTCTTTCAATCAATAACCCACATACAGTAATATGTAAATAGTACTGTTGAAATTGATATATGCCATAGAAGTGCAGCCTTGTGCATTTTCAATACAGTAACTGTCATCCAAACTGTAGCCTAAGTTTACATCAGGTAATACTGTCAAAGTACACAGTTACATTGACAACATGCCTCAACATTTTGACGACCTTGTTCTTGAACAATAACTCAATGACTTAACATTCTGATGACACTGACATGATCATTGGCATGAATATTTACTTTTGAGAGACGTACTAAGGATTTTTAGTGACTGACTAGCTTTAGAAACATATCTATTGTATTTTGCCGTTTGTACAAATTGTTCTGAGAAATGCACTTATTATTTTGCACATGTTAGGGATGATGTGAAAAATGCACCAAAGCAACTGTATTATACTACTATGTTGTTTTTTTCAGGAATTTGTTTTTGTTTCAACTTTTTATTTTTCACAGGTAAATGACTATATAAAGATATAGGAAAAATAAAGGCTATTGAAGCAAATTGCGGCATTTCTGATTCATTCTTGTTACATATATTTTAGTACAGTCAATAAAGTGAAAAGGTGTTATTCTTATTCAATAATTAAATACTGATTTATGTAATGCTACCTGTTAGTGATTTCTAGGTCAGTGTTATGAGTGACAATGTATGCTTTCTGAGTGAGATTTGTTGCCAGTGTTATGGTCGAACAAGCTTATTTTGAGACATGTATGAAGTGTTTGAGTGAGTTTTGGAGGTGAGATGCATGTTGGTAATGCAGACTGAAGAGTTTTGAAAAAGTGGCATCAGTATTGACTGATGCTTGTTAGCAATTGAAAAAAACTAGTTATTTGAACCAAGGATTCTGCAAGTGCAAGGTTTCTTTAAAGATATGAATACACAATACAATGTTTTGAACATTGGACAGCCTGTATTACAAGTGATGACTGAGTTTTGTGTCTAGAGTTTTGAAAAATGACCAAGGTTCTGAAATTAGTGCCAAAGTGATAAACAACTCTAATACCCACACTACTATATCAAACAATCCAAGGGTAGGCAGAAACATGACATGACTCAGAAAATATGAAATTCAATAACAGTGGCTCTCGATGTCACCCGAGCATACGAGCAGCAGATTGGCTTTAGCCCAACTTGTCCAGACTCAACCATTAGTATCTCTTAACTAAACGAGACTGATCGGCTTCTAGCAGCAGTCAGGGAGTACTGAGTTACACTGCTTACAGTTTACTGTCATCCCTCCATTCAACAGATAGCCCAGTCTAACCCCTTAAGTGGCCTCACACAGCAACCCTGTCACCCCTCCATACAATACACATACACAGAGAAGTCTCTGTGTTGTGTGTCTGTGTCTGTCAATTGATGGCTTAGTCTAAACTCCCTGCTCCCTAAAGTGTTCCCACATAGCAACACATGATAACCCCTGAACATGAGGCCTCAGCTAACACACACACCCCACACACTGACCTGGGTTCAACCCTCAGTAGCACAGAGGGGCAACCAGATCTCGTATAACACATTTAAATGGTGCAACGGAACAGAGGTTGAGGCCAGGGGAAGGGTTGAAGCATTACTGTCACTCAGTATTTGTGATGATTTCTTTTGATTGGCTGTTAGGGGGAAGGAAGGCCCATGACAGGCCTACTGGCTTCCTATTTTCAGATGTTTTATTTTATTTAACTAGGCAAGTCAGTTAAGCACAAATTCTTATTTACAATGACGTCCTAGGAACAGTGGGTTAACTGCCTTGATCAGGGGTACAACGACAGATTTTTACCTTGTCAGCGCTGGGATTCGCTCTAGCAACCGATCGGTTACTGGCCCAACGATCTAACCACTAGACTACCTGCCACCCCAAATCATGTAACCAATGTTTCCAATGCACTGACTGGAAGTTGCTTTGGATTACAGTTTCTGCTAAATGACTAAAAGGTAAATGTAAACTCAGCAAAAAAAGAAACGTCCCTTTTTCAGGACCCTGTCTTTCAAAGATAATTCATAAAAATTCAAATAACTTCACAGACTTCATTGTAAAGGGTTTAAACACTGTTTCCCATGCTTGTTCAATGAACCATAAACAATTAATGAACATGCACTGTGAAACGGTCGTTAAGACACTAACAGCTTACAGACGGTAGGCAATTAAGGTCACAGTTATGAAAACTTAGAACACTAAAGAGGCCTTTCTATTGACTCTGAAAAACACCAAAAGAAAGATGCCCAGGGTCCCTGCTCATCTGTGTGAACGTGCCTTAGGCATGCTGCAAGGAGGCATGAGGACTGCAGATGTGGCCAGGGCAATAAATTGCAATGTCCGTACTGTGAGACGCCTAAGACAGCGCTACAGGGAGACAGGACGGACAGCTGACCGTCCTCACAGTGGCAGACCACGTGTAACAACACCTGCACAGGATCGGCACTTCCGAACATCACACCTGTGGGACAGGTACAGGATGGCAACAACAACTGCCCGAGTTACACCAGGAACGCACAATCCCTCAATCCCATCAGTGCTCAGACTGTCCGCAATAGGCTGAGAGAGGCTGGACTGAGGGCTAATAGGCCTGTTGTATAGCACGTCCTCACCAGACATCCCCGGCAACAACGTTGCCTATGGGCACAAACCCACCATCGCTGGACCAGACAGGACTGGCAAATAGTGCTCTTCACTGACGAGTCGCGGTTTTGTCTTTATCGTCGCGGATTTGCGTTTATCGTCGAAGGAATGAGCGTTACTCCGAGGCCTGTACTCTGGAGCAGGATCGATTTGGAGGTGGAGGGTCCATCATGGTCTGGGGCGGTGTGTCACAGCATCATCGGACTGAGCTTGTTGTCATTGCAGGCAATCTCAACGCTGTCTGTTACAGGGAAGACATCCTCCTCCCTCATGTGGTACCCTTCCTACAGGCTCAGCCATACTGCTCGTTTTTTCATGAATTCCTGCAAGACAGGAATGTCAGTGTTCTTCCATGGCCAGCGAAGAGCACGGATCTCAAACCCATTGAGCGCGTCTGGGACCTGTTGGATCAGAGGGTGAGGGATGCAAGTCCCGGGAACTCTCACAGCAAGAACTGGCAAATCTGGTGCAGTCCATGAGGAGGAGATGCACTGCAGTACTTAATGCAGGTGGTGGCCACACCAGATACTGACTGTTACTTTTGATTTTGCCCCCCCCCCCCCCCCCCCCTTTGTTTCTTGGACACATTATTCCATTTCTGTTAGTCATATATCTGTGAGACTTGTTCAGTTTATGTCTCAGTTGTTGAATCTTGTTATGTTCATACAAATATTTACACATGTTAAGTTTGCTGAAAATAAACACAGTTGACAGTGAGAGGTTTCTTTTTTTTCTGAGTTTATGTGAGAAAATATTGTGAATTGATTTTGTCTGCACCGTACAGTATAACTGATTTTTAGATACAGTGAATGATATTTATCATCTTTAAAAGGGAACGAAGTAATGATTAAATGATGCAGATATACTTGGTAACACTTAACTTTAAGTGGCTTCTTATGAAATGTTCTTGCCTTATAAAACATTCATAGCACCTGTAGATTCAGATGTGGAACATATGAAACTCTACAATAAAGCAAGACACAAAAGTTTGTGTTTTATCATGAGCGTTTCACAACTATGGACCTTCTGCCTCATGCCTTACTAATTTAGTCTGCACTTTCATAAAACGATTGCATCTATTAGCTGCTAAGAATATGTTAATTATAATAAGGCATTATAACGCTTCATGAAAATCTATTTCAAGTACAGTGTTGCACAGAAAGAATCACAGACGTACTGTATCCTCAGGTTAGTAGTTTTTATTGCGTCACTGTATTGTTAAATGACAACGCTGCCTAAATCTTAAATAAAATAAGTAAACAAGAACCTGTCCATGTATACGGTATTTAATTAACATACCTGTATTGAGAGCAACACATATATTAAGGCATCAGGGGAAATAGCCCAGAAGAGCCATCAAAACAGTGACAAGATGTAGCTAGTAGTGCTGAGAGCAAATACTGTAGCTTTAGACTGAGGTGACATTTTGTGTTTGCCTTCCTGCACACCATTTAGCACAAGGTGTGGGTACATACAGTATCTACATCATTAACAGATATGAATCTACAAAACAAACATGTCACTGAACCTAAGAATTCCATGTTTAAAATAATGTTTTACCAATCCACTTCATTTAATTATAAATACGATAACCTGGTGATTTTATGACTTCTGCGGTCATTTTGAAACACTTAAGTAATATCTAAACTGATAACCAGATACTGCATGATTGTTTTGGTTGGATGTTTCTAGAATCTTTATCTTGTCACAGATAATAGTATAGTAAGACTGTAGGTGATTTAGACAGGGGTGGTGCATGCTGGTACATGTCTAAGAAGGATCCTCAATGTGAGCCAAGTATACAGTATTTAGCTCTGCCCTCAATGTGATAACATTTATCTACTGAACTGCTTCTATCCAATAGATACAAGCAAGTGAACTAAGGCTAACTGTCAAGCAGCCAAATCAATGACAGAATCTCTTAGCGTTATGAAAGAACCAAACCACAAATCAGTATTGTAGATACAGCGGTTTGGCCAAACAAAGTAATGCAGCATGTTGTGACTGTATACTACAAGACTTTCTGACAGGAAGATGATGGAACCGTTTTCATGGAGTAGCTTCAGCCTTAAGGGGTAGTGTAGATATTGGTTTTGTAAACTAATTGTATCTTTGTGAACAGAGAAGATGCATTGATAATGGTATTTGTCATTGCCTTAAGCTTCGTTGAGAGAGATAGTTCTTTGTGAACTTCTGGTTGTTGCTAAGCACATGAGCGCAAGTTTGTAATGAGTATATGTAGCTGGTGGGATCTGAACCCCTCTCTCCTGGTCCGGAAACTAACATCTTAACCATTAGGCTAATTCCCCCTTGGGCAGAGGGTGACACTTGCTTTAAGTAACAGGCAGGGCTACCTCATCACGAGAACAGGATTCCAAATCACCGTTAAATATAGAGATCGTACATCATCTCTGTTGGATTAAGCTGTTTGCCATCACCTAGGTTACACTATCGTAAAGAGACATATCAAATACGGGCAACAGTTGACCACCAATGAGCATACAGGGTTTCATTTATAAGCACCATGAGAAAAAAAGAGATATAGTTACACTGGATCCTGATTAAAAACCAGGATATTGTTTCGTCTTAGAAAGTATGGGCCTGTTTAAGACAATGAGAGTGTAGTGCTATTTAGAGGCAACAGAGATACTCCAGATTGTTATTACATGTTATGCTTGGTGCCAGCGATAGCTGATATATCACACTGGTTATTTCCTGAGAGACACAAAATATCCCTGACCACGCCAATAACAGCTTATGACTGTGGCCCTGCAGTTTAAGGGAGTAGTACATGGTATTTAGAAGTGCTGAAACCCCAAATGACATTTAGTATTTACGCTATGGACTATAATTTCATTAACTTTACATCTGGATCAGCGGCTAGTAGCAAAGCCATCTCATTAGCATATGATCTAAATACAGCCTATTAAACATGTCTTCACATGCACAGGGTTAGAGCTCACCAACCAGAGCTCAGAGCACGCTCTGTTTGGTATTATTGATTACTGATCACTATTGGTCACCATTTTACATCATCACAGACCAGAGGACCTCCAATCAGAGGCCTCTATTTCTTCTGTGGTCCCTGAGGCCCCTTGGGGCAGTCTGTCTTGGGGCTGTCGGTCAGATCTTGGCTGGGGTTGCCCATGAGGAAACGTAGGATCTTCTCAATGGTGGCCTCCTGGTACTCATGGGACCACCTGTATCCAGAGAGAGAGAGGAAGGGAGGGAGAGTCAGAGGAAGAGAGAGGGAAGGAGAAAGAGAGGGAGAAAGAGAGAGAGAAGTGAAGAGAGATGGAAAGAGAAAGTGATAGAGAAAGAGGGAGAATGAAAATGAAAGATAGATTTGATTCCTACACTTCAGATAAATGTACAAACTGCCAATCATTCTCAAATAGATTCTGCGGTACTGTATCTCTCTCTGTGACTCACTTAATGCCATTGAAGTTTAGGATAGTTTTCATGTCCTCGGGAAGAGTGTTTGGGTCAGGCCACAGGAAGTTATCAGTTACAGGGACAATGTTCTTCTTTCCAGCCAGAGCTGTGACAATCTCCTGCAGGATTTACGAGAGGTACGTTAAATCACGGACAGACACAGAATGCACCCGCAGACATGGAATGTCTACACTTGGAAGGGGCAGGGGTATATGGGAAAAATAATCTCTCAACTATAACATTGTTCTGTATGGAGGGGACCTCTCTATGTCTAATATTGTATATCACCAACATATAGATGGAACATCTAGACATGTAAAGGCCAGGGTGACCGGATTATACACATAGAAAATAATTGCAATTCCATCTAGATACTATAGGATCTACAGTTGAAATCGGAAGTTTACATACACCTTAGCCAAATAGATTTAAACTCAGTTTTACACAATTCCTGACATTTAATCCTAGTAAAAAATCCCTGTCTTTGGTCAGTTAGGATCACCACTTTATTCTAAGAATGTGAAATGTCACAACAATAGCAGAGAGAATTATTTATTTCAGCTTTTATTTATTTCATCACATTCCCAGTGGGTCAGAAGTTTACATACACTCAATTAGTATTTGGTAGCATTGCCTTGAAATTGTTTAACTTCGGTCAAATGTTTCGGGTAGCCTTTCACAAGCTTCCCACAATAAGTTGGGTGAATTTTGGCCCATTCCTCCTGACAGAGCTGGTGTAACTGAGTCAGGTTTGTATACCTCCTTGCTCGCACACGCTTTTTCAGTTCTGCCCACAAATTTTCTATAGGATTGAGGTCAGGGCTTTGTGATGGCCACTCTAATACCTTGACTTTGTTGTCCTTAAGCCATTTTGCCACAACTTTGGAAGTATGCTTGGGGTCATTATCCATTTGGAAGACCCATTTGCGACCAAGCTTTAACTTCCTGACTGACGTCTTGAGATGTTGCTTCAATATATCCACATAATTTTCCTTTCTCATGATGCCCTCTATTTTGTGAAGTGCACCAGTCCCTCCTGCAGCTAAGCACCCCCACAACATGATGCTGCCACCCCCGTGCTTCACGGTTGGGATGGAGTTCTTCGGCTTGCAAGCATCCTGTCACGCCCTGGCCTTAGTATTCTTTGTTTTCTTTATTATTTTAGTTAGGTCAGGGTGTGACATGGGGAATGTTTGTGTTTTGTTGGTTTTGGGTGATTCTATGGTAAAGGGGGTGTTGGGTGTAGTATATGGGTTTGTGTTGAGTACATGTGTCTAGCGTTGTCTATGTATGTTTAGTTGTCTAGGAGAGTCTATGGTTGCCTGAATGAGTTCCCAATTAGAGACAGCTGATTTCTGTTGTCTCTGATTGGGAGCCATATTTAGGGTAGCCATAGGCTTTCATTTGAGGTGAGTAGTTGTCTATGTTATACGTTTGTAGCCTGTGTGTGCACATCGTTATTTAGCTTCACGATCGTTTTCTTGTTTTTGTTAGTGTGTAAGTGTTTTTTGTTTCGTTTTGCCTTCTTCCTCAATAAAAGGAGATGGCTTATTTTCCTACTGCTGCGTTTTGGTCCGTCAATCCTCCACACGATCGTGACAGAACTACTCACCAATACAGGACCAAGCGGCATGTAAAGCGGCAACAAGACCCACCTACACAGGATTCTTGGACATGGGAGGAGATACTGGATGGTAAGGGGCCGTGGGCACAACCGGGAGAATATCGCCTTCCTCGTGAAGAGCTGGAGGCAGCTAAAGCCGAGAGGAGGCGATATGAGGAGGCAGCACGGAGACAAGGCTGGAAGCCCGTGAGTACAACCCAAAAATTTCTTGGGGGGGGCCTTAAAGGGAGTGTGGCGAAGTCAGGTAGGAAACCTGCGCCTACTCCCTGTACTTACCGTGGAGAGCGAGAGTACGGGCAGACACCGTGTTACGCAGTAGAGCGCACGGTGTCTCCTGTACGCGTGCATAGCCCGGTTCGGTACATTTCAGCTCCCCGTATCGGCCGGGCTAGACTGAGTGTTGAGCCGTATGTCATGAAGCCGGCCCAACGCATCTGGTCACCAGTGCGTCTCCTCGGGCCGGCGTACATGGCACCAGCCTTACGTATGGTGTCCCCGGTTCGCCTAAATAGGCCGGTGCGAGTTATTCCACCTCCCTGCACTGGTCAGGCGACGGGGAGCATACAACCAGGTAGGGTTGGGCAGGCTCGGCGCTCAAGGGAGCCAGTACGCATGCACGGTCCGGTATTTCCGGCGCCACCTCCCCGCCCCTACCCAGTACCACCAGTGCCTCCTCCACGCACTAGCCCTATGGTGCGTGTCTCCAGCCCTTTACCACCAGTGCATAAACCACGCACCAAGCCTCCTGTGTGTCCCCAGAGTCCTGTGCGTCCTGTTGCTGCTCCCCGCACTAGCCCTGAGATGCGTGTCCCCAGTCCGGTACCACCAGTTCCGGCACCACGCACTAGGCCTAATGTGCGCTCCCAGGGTCCAGTATGCCCTGTTCCTGCTCCTTCCACTAGCCCTGAGATGCGTGTCCCCAGCCCGGTACCACCAGTTCCGGCATTATCTTTATTATTTTAGTTAGGTCAGGGTGTGACATGGGGAATGTTTGTGTTTTGTTGGTTTTGGGTGATTCTATGGTAAAGGGGGTGTTGGGTGTAGTATATGGGTTTGTGTTGAGTACATGTGTCTAGCGTTGTCTATGTATGTTTAGTTGTCTAGGAGAGTCTATGGTTGCCTGAATGAGTTCCCAATTAGAGACAGCTGATTTATGTTGTCTCTGATTGGGAGCCATATTTAGGGTAGCCATAGGCTTTCATTTGATGTGAGTAGTTGTCTATGTTAAACGTTTGTAGCCTGTGTGTGCACATCGTTTATTTAGCTTCACGATCGTTTATTGTTTTGATTAGTTCGTAAGTGTGTTTGTTTCGTTTTGCCTTCTTCGTCAATAAAAGGAGATGGCATATTTTCCTAATGCTGCGTTTTGGTCCGTCAATCCTCCACACGATCGTGACACATCCCCCTTTTTCTTCCAAACATAATGATGGTCATTATGGCCAAACAGTTCTATTTTTGTTTCATCAGACCAGAGGACATTTCTCCAAAAAGTACGATCTTTGTCCCCATGTGCAGTTGCAAACCGTGGTCTGGCTTTTTTATGGCGGTTTTAGAGAAGTGGTTTCTTCCTTGCTGAGCGGCCTTTCAGGTTATGTCGATATAGGACTCGTTTTACTGTGGATATAGATACTTTTGTACCTGTTTCCTCCAGCATCTTCACAGGGTC
Organism: Salvelinus fontinalis; assembly: GCF_029448725.1. NCBI lineage: Eukaryota > Metazoa > Chordata > Actinopteri > Salmoniformes > Salmonidae > Salvelinus > Salvelinus fontinalis. Next base: position 27,276,326 of record NC_074688.1, read on the forward strand.
CTTTGCTGTTGTTCTGGGATTGATTTGCACTTTTCGCATCAAAGTACGTTCATCTCTAGGAGACAGAACGCCTCTCCTTCCTTAGCGGTATGACGGCTGCGTGGTCCCATGGTCTTTATACTTACGTACTATTTTTGTACAGGTGAACGTGGTACCTTCAGGCGTTTGGAAATTGCTCCCAAGGATGAACCAGACTTGTGGAGGTCTACAATTTTTTTTCTGAGGTCTTGGCTGATTTCTTTTGATTTTCCCATGATGTCAAGCGAAGAGGCACTGAGTTTGAAGGTAGGCCTTGAAATACATCCACTGGTACACCTCCAATTGACTCAAATGATGTCAATTAGCCTATCAGAAGCTTCTAAAGCCATGACATAATTTCTGGAATTTTCCAAGCTGTTTAAAGGCACAGTCAACTTAGTGTATGTAAACTTCTGACCCACTGGAATTGTGATACAGTGAATTAAAAGTGAAATAATCTGTCTGTAAACAATTGTTGGAAAAATGTATTGTGTCGTGCACAAAGTAGATGTCATAACCGACTTGCCAAAACTATAGTTTGTTAAAAATTAATTTGTGGAGTGGTTGAAAAACGAGTTTTAATGACGCCAACCTAAAAGTATGTAAACTTCCGACTTCAACTGTATGTGAGAATGCTGTTCATCGACTACAACTCAGCGTTCAACATTATAGGGCCGTCCAAGCTCATCACCAAGCTCAGGACCCTGGGACTGAACTCCTCCCTTTGTTCTAAGCATTTCACTGTTTGTCTACACCTGTTGTTTATGAAGCAAGTGACAAATACAAATTGATTTGAACATCTAGACAGGTAGCTGCAGCTGTATACTATTGGATCTATATTGTTCTGTATGCAGCACCCATCTATGTATAGATCTATCTATGTCTGACCTTGTGTACCCAGTCCTTCATGCCAGTGTCGCCCATGCACTTGTCGAGGGCATTGGCAGACAGCACCAGGATGAAGTTCCGTGCACGCTGGACGCTCTGGATCAGCTTGTCGGCAAACTTCCCTGCTTCCAGCTTCTCCACGTCAATGAACACACTGAAACCTCTGACCTGAAGGTGGACCTTCAACAGACTGGGGGGAGAGAGGGAGGGGAGGGGAGAGAGAGAAAAAGGTGGGGAGAAAGTAAGGATTGACGATCTACTCCAGATAATCCTGACGAACCTGATTAAGTTGTTTATCTTCCAAAGCTCCCTAGCTTTCCCTCTCTTTCCCTCTCCCTAGCTTTCCCGCTCTCCCTCTCCATCTCCCTCTCTCCATACCTGGCGAGCTGGGAACCGGTGGTCCTGCGGTAGCTAATAAACACATCTGGTCCAGGGGGTTGGGCATCGGTCAGACACGGCTTAATCGGCCTACGGGTGGCTGCCAGGAACTTGGCGCGGTGGATGCCGTTCTCTAGAAGGAGAAAATGAATACTTTATTCTCCATTATAAACTGAGTGATTCGAGCCCTGAATGCTGATTGACTGACAGCCGTGGTATTCTACGGGTATGACAAAACATTTATTTTTACTGCTCCACTTTGCATTGTGCCTAAGAACAGCACTTAGCTGTGGTATATTGGCAATATACCACACCCCCTCGGGCCTTATTGCTTAATTGTCTCGCAGGGGACGTAAATGTGTCTTTTGGTTCACAACCCACCTATGTAGCAGTCTGACTGGAGCTGCTGGTCGGTGAGGTGGAGGACGTTCTTGCGGTCCACTCCAGACTGTACCAGGCCGTAGGTGTACTGGCGGAAGCGCGGGTCCACCTCACCCAGCCAGTCAGCCATGTTGTTGGGGTCACAGGTCGAGTAGTTGGCGTAGGTCTTCAGCACGCGCAGATCACGGAGGAACCTAGAAGACAACACAAAATGGAGTGGGCAGGGTAAATCAGGGATTTTATTTCAATGTTCAATTTCACTGAAGTTGACTGGTGTAGCAGACATTTATAAGCTTGACATAAACTTGACAGACGACTGAACTAACCTCTTGCGAGTGAGTCCTGCCGTCATACCCAGGTCAGTGCTCAGATCCTGGTCTGTGATGTTAAGCAGTAGGTCGCCATCCACTTGCAGCTCCTGAAGGACGGGCACAGAGAGGAGAAAGAAAGACTGAGTGAATATAGTATATATATATAGTGAGCAAGAGGCTAAGGAGAAATACAGGTAACTGCCAAAATAAAGGGAACACCAACATAAAGTGTCTTAATAGGGCGTTGGGTCACCACAAACCAGAACAGCAATACACCTTGACATAGATTCTACTAGTGTCTTGAACTCTATTGGAGGGATGCGACACCATTTTTCCATGAGAAATTCCATCATTTGGTGTTTTGTTGATGGTGGTGGAAAACGCTGTCTCAGGCGCCGCTGCAGCAGAATCTCCCAAAAGTCTTTAATTGGGTTGGGATCTGGTGACTGAGACGGCCATGGCATTTGGTTTACATCGTTTTCATGCTCATCAAACCATTCAGTGACCACTCGTGCCCTGTAGATGGGGCCATTGTCATGTTATGGGGGCATAGCCGTGGTAGACAAAATAATGGCCAAATTAATGGCCTGCCCAGCATTTTTATACATGACCCTAAGCATGATGATATGTTAATTGCTTAAATAACTCAGGAACCACACCTGCGTGAAAGCACCTGCTTTCAATGTATTTTGTAACTCTCATTTACTCAAGTGTTTCCATTATTTTGACAGTTACTTGTAGGTATCCATATCTAATCGATATGAAACCAAACATTCACCTTATTTTCTCAACATCTCTCCAAGGACTATAGAAGAGCATTCTCATTCGTTATTGTTTAAACCTTGTCTTTTGCTATCACTATCGCTATCTCTATCTCTCTTTCTCTCACACACATACACACACACACACACACACACATACACACACACACATACACACACACACACACACACACACAGAGAGACACAGAGACACACACCTGGAAGCGCTCAGTGTAAGCGCTGAATCCAATCACTTGGAGCCATCTCTGCACCTCACCACCCTTCCAGTTGGGCACGGAGGACAGGATACGTCGTGGAACCTCCTCCCCCATCATCCTTAGTGCGCGCTTGGCCAGGGCACAGGCCGTCCCATTGCTGGAGTACATGACGATCCTTTTCAGGCTCTGCACCGCACCTATCTCCTGGAAGATCTAGGAGGAAGAATGCACACACATTCAATTGTATGTCTATTGATATTGTAGGACCGGTGATTTTAACACAGGGAAACTGAACTGAACTATTTTTTACCAAATGTTTTACCACCATGTCACCTGTGCAACTACAGGCAACAAAACTCTTTATCACATTTACTCCATACACAGAAACACATACAAGGCTCTACCTCACCCTCCCTTTAGCAAATCTGACCATAACTCTATCCTCCTGATTCCTGCTTACAAGAAAACAGGAAGTACCAGTGATGCGCTCAATACGGAAGTGGTCCGATGAAGCGGATGCTAAGCTAAGGGACTATTTCATTAGCACAGACTGGAAAAGTTCCGGAATTCATCCGATAACATTGAGGAGTTTACCACATCAGTCACCGGCTTCATTAGTAAGTGCATCAATGACGTCTTCCCGAAAGTGACCGTACGTACCCTAATCAAATAACATGGATTACAGGCAACATCTGAACTGAGCTGCAGGCTAGAGCTACTGCTTTCAAGGAGCATCCTGCTACAACCTCTGACGAGCCATCAAACAGGCAAAGGATCAATACAGAACTAAGACCAAATCCTACTACACCAGCTCTAAAGCTCGTCAGATGTGTCAGGGCTTGCAAACTATGACGGATTACAAAGTGAAATGCAGCAGCAAGCTGCCCAGTAATGCAAGCCTACCATACGAGCTAAATGCCTTCTATGCTCGCTTTGAGGCAAGTAACACTGAACCATGCATGAGAGCACCAGCAGTTCCGGACGACTGTGTGATCTCGCTGTCAGTAGCCGATGTAAGACCTTTAAACATGTTAACAATTACTTGGCCGTGTGGCCTTGTAATTTCCGACTTCAACTGTATGTGAGAATGCTATTCATTGACTACAGCTCAGCATTCAATACCATAGTGCCCTCCAAGCTTATCACTAAGGTCAGGACCCTGGGACTGAACACCTCCCTCTGCAACTGGATCCTGGACTTCCTGGCGGGGCATCCTCAGGTGGTGAGAGTAGGCAACAACACATCCGCCACACTGACCCGCAACACGGGGGCCCCTCAGGGGTGCGTGTTTATTCCCCTCCTGTACTCCCTGTTCATCCACAACTGCGTGTCTGTGCACGAGTCCAACACCATCATTATGTTTTCTGATGACACGTCAGTGGTAGGCCTGATCACCGACAACGATGAGACCACCTACAGAGAGGAGGTCAGTGACCTGACAGTGTGGTGCCAGGACAACAACTTCACCATAAATGTCAGCAAGACAAAGGAGCTGATTGTGGACTACAGGAAACGTAGGGCCGAGTACGCCCCCATCCACATCATCAGTGCTGTCTGGAGCGGGTTGAGAGATTCAAGTTCCTTGTGTCCACATCACTAAGGAATTAACATGGTCCACACAAACCAACACAGTCGTGAAGAAGGCACGATAACGCCTCTTCCCTTTTAGGGGGCAGAAAAGATTTGGCATGGGCCCTCAGATCCTCAAAAGGTTCTACAGCTGCACCATTGAGTGGCTTCTACAGCTGCATCTTGACTGGCTGCATCACCGCTTGGTATGGTAACTGCTTGGCATCCGACCGCAAGACGCTACAGAGGGTAGTGTGTATGGTTCAGTGCATCACTTGGGTCAGAGGAAGGCCCTAAAAATGTTCAAAGACTTCATTCACCCAAGTCATAGACTGTTCTCTCTGCTACCGCACGGCAAGCGGTACCGATGCACTGCAAGTCTGGAACCAACAGGACTCTGAACAGCTTCTACCCCCAAGCCATAAGACTATTAAATAGTTAACCAAATAGCTACCTGGACTATCTGCAATGAACCTTTTTGCTCTTTTGACTGATTACATATGCTCTGCTACTGTTTATTATATATCCTGTTACCTAGTCACTTTACCCCTACCTATATGTACATATCTACCTCAATTACCTCGTACCCCTGCACAAGGACTTGGTACTGGTACCCTGTGTATATAGCAAAGTTATCGTTACTAATTGTGTATTTATTCCTTGTGTTATTATGTTTCTATATTTCTCTCTCTACATTGTAGGGAAGGGCCCGTAAGTAAACATTTCACTGTTAGACTACCCCTGTTGTTTACGAAGCATGTGACAACTACAATTTGATTTGATCTATAGTTAGGAAGTGGGCACCAGAAGTAGTTTTAGGCCCCACAAGGTTGTTGGATGAAATCCCTGTATCCACTACCTACTAAAGCAGGGTTTCCCAAACTCAGGCCTCGGGACCCCAAGGGGTGCACGTTTTGGTTTTTGCACTAGCACTACACAGCTGATTAAATTAATCAACTAATCATCAATCTTTGATAATTTGAATTAGCTGTGTAGTGTTAGGGCCAAAACTAAAACGTGCATCCTTCGGGTCCTGAGGACAGAGTTTGGGAAACGCTGGACTATAGTGCTTACCAACCATGTCGTGACTTGGAGAGCTACAGGAAGGGTGTGCAAGCTTTTGTTCCAGCCCAGCACTCACATCTGAATTCAGCGAATCAACTGCTCATCAAGGATGAACCAGTTGTGCTTTTGTTCCCTGATACTGACCTTGGTGTTGCGCTGGCGTGACTTGATGCTGGTTTCGACACACAGGTAGAAGGCAGCGATACATTTCCCCTCCAGTCTGGCACCATCCAGTAGTGGCAGGAGCTGCTGTAGGTCTGCAGCCGTCCTCCCCTGCATGCTGTCTGCACTGTCCAGCAAGCTCCGGGCAAACTCATCAGGGTCCAGAGATGCAATAAAGGGCTCCACCAGCTCCAATGTCCCGGACTTCACCACCTATAATAAGACATTTAACAGAAACTTTAATCCAAGGTGATTTACAGTGTTATGCACATCCATATTTCCATATGGGTGGCCCGAGCAGGAATCAAACCAACCACCCTGGCGTTACAAGCTCCATGCTCTACTAACTGAGCCACACAGGACCCACCTCCTTCTCAATCTCCCGGTTATTGGCTAGCACGGCCACCGCTAAACACGCATGGAAGCGGATGAGTTCGTCCTCTTTGGAGAATGCCAATGGAAACAACCACTCAGCTGCCTGCTTCTCAATCATCAGCCGCTGGCAGCGATGGCCGCCATACATGGCACAGTTGGCGAGCGCAACGGCACAGTGGCGAAGGACGGTGGGGTCGGTACCGCGACACCAGAAGAGCAGGGCATCCAGGGCGCCGTTGGCGATGAGCTGGGCGGACGTCTCCTCTGTGTGTTTGAACATGTGCTCCAGGATGCCTGAGACGCTGCGGGCCAGCTGGGCATCCTCTGTCTCCCTCGTCAGGTTCAGGATCACCCCCAGACCCATGCGAGCTACGTATTCTCTGAATAGGAAGAAAGAGAGAGGTGAAAAGGGTCAACAAAAAGACGAGTATACAACTAGGTTTATAAAGACTAAGACTTACTGTATGTGGGTCCTGGAAACTGGCCCTAACGGTTAGGACCAAGACAATATTTTGTATAACAGAAAAAGTGCATGTAGGCATGTAGTGAATACACACCTGTTCTCAGAGACCAGTATCTGCTCCAGTAGTTTGGCAGACTCATAGGTGATCTCCACAGCAGGTGTCATGAGGAGTTGCAGGAGCAGCTCCAGTCCTCCATCCAGTCGTATCCTGTTGCATATCTCCTCTGCAACCTGCCTGCCCACAGTGGGTAGAACCCAGGCCTCCTCCACTAACTGGAACGTTTCTGCTATGGCCCTGCGGGTCTCATCTAGATCCGAGGTATCTTTGGCTGATTTCAGTGTCTTGATAGCGGAGCGCAGGGCTGGGAGCGAGGTGTCCAAAACATCCTGAACGTCGGCACCATAGACACCCGGCGAGACCGGTGGTGCTTTCGGTTCCGAGGATGAGCTAGAGCTGCCCGACCTCCGGTTCCCAATCCGGCTGACATATTCCGGTACTGTGAGTCTTTCAGAGCTGAACATGGAGAGGTATTGATAGAGTCTCCAGAGGAAAACGGTTAGAGATAAGAGCATCCACTGACTAGCTCTGACAGGGCCCAGAGGGCTTGTGGCAGGCCCTGATCAATAACAGATCAATTGTCTATTTCTCAGGAGAAATAAACGTGTGCATATTAACCTGGTAACAACTGAATGGGAAACAATGTTTGTCTTGCAGTCGAGTTGTTTAGATAAACAAACCACAATAGGTGAAATTACAATCCCATCATCTCTACTGGATGCTAAACTTTAAATGAAAACTGACAGCTTTTAGTAAATTGCATCATCATCACACTGATGTCATCTTTGAAAATAAGTAGATAAAGACTTACTCATCTCGCATCATCATGACCAAGCAGTCACACTATGCTTGCATTTAAACACGGATGTCCTCCGTTTTCTCCTATCATTTACACGAGGCCTTCTTGGATCAAATTATTTCTACTCAGAATAACCCGAGTCCAAATAAATGATCACGCCTCCACTGTATCCACTATGAAATAATGTATCACCACTGCGGAAGTTCACAAAGCTGCTAGACGGGATTTTTTTCTCTCTAAAAGCCCATTACACAAATGACGTTTACCAGCTGGATGGAGAAATATAAACAGCTCTGTTGTCTTCTGTCTCTCGCTTGCATTACTGAGATTTAATCCAGACAAAGACGCACTGTTCATCAAAATGCCTCTCACGGTTTTCGTTTTTCCTCTCTATTCACATGACTCTCTATTGCTATGCTTTAAACCACAAAAAATAGATATCTTATTTCCGTATTATTAAAATAGCCTCTCTCTTTGACATCCTCGCCTCAGCATCTTCGAGCATCCTGAAACTAGGACCGCCCATTACCTTCAGGATATATTTACAGACCAACTGTCATGCGGAGGTCTGCTCAGCAACAAAGCGCCAGTATGGTGCTCGTCTCCACTATGCCCCCTTGTGGATCAAGGTAGAAGCATAATCAATCCACAAGGTGTTACATACATCAGCTGTGCCAAATATGTTGTTATGGAGCTACAATAAGATAAAACAGTGGACATCAATTACTATATCCGCAGAAACAAATAACAATATGTTGTCCATTGTAGTCATTAGGCCTTTTACTGTTGCTTATGTAACGGATGTGAAATGGCTAGCTAGTTAGCGGTGGTGCGCGCTAATAGCCTTTCAATCGGTGACGTCACAGGCCATTTCACATCCGTTACACTTAAAGGGTCAATCTATGATTTCTACATCAATCTTTTAACTTTTCAATTCATGATATAGGCTACAGTGCCTTCAGAAAGTATTCTTACCCCTTGATTTATTGCACATGTATTTGTATCACAGTCTGAATTAAAATGTATTAAATAAAACATTTTCTCATCCATCTCCACACTATAATGACAAAGTGGATTTTTTTTTTTTATGTTTGCAAATGTATTGAAAATGAAATACATACATATCTAATTTACATAAGTATTCAACCCCCTGAGTCATTACTTTGTAGAAGCTCCTTTGGCAGCAATTGCAGCTGTGAGTCTTTCTGGGTACGCTTTCCCCATCTGGATTGTGAGACATTTGCCCATTATTCAAATTTTCCAAGCAGATTTAAGTCAAAATTATAACTCGGCCACTCAGGAACATTCACTGTCTTCTTGGTAAGCAACTCTTTGTAGTGACTGGATGTATTAATACACCATCCAAAGTGTAATTAATAACTTCACCACACTCAAAGAGATATACAATGTCTGATTTATTATTTGTGCCCATCTACCAATAGGTGCCCTTCTTTGTCAGGCATTGGAAAACCTCCCTGGTCTTTGTGGTTGAATCTGGGTTTGAAATTCACTGCTCGACTGAGGGACCTTACAGATAATTGTATGTGTGGGGTACAGAGATGAGGTAGTCTTTAAAAAATCATGTTAAACACTATTATTGCACACAGAGTGAGTTCATGCAACTTATTAAGCACATTTGTACTCATGAACTTATTAAGGCTTGCTATAACAAAGGGGTTGAATCATTGTTTACTCAAGACATTTCAGCTTTTCATTTTTAATGAATTTGTAAAAAATGTTGAAAAACACAATTTGACTTTGACATTATGGGGCATTGTGTTGTCAGTGATAAAACATCTAAATGTAATACATTTTTAATTCAGGCTGAAACAACAACATTTTGAAAAAGTAAAGGGGTGTGAATACTGTATAGCCATTGATTCTTGAATAATATCATTCATAAATACTTCATGAGCTTGGTTTTAGTTCAACTGTGTGACCCCATCACAACCCAAAATATAAGCTTGTTTGACTCTTTTGTTTGTAAAAACTGTAATTATAAACAAACACTGTAGAGCCTCTAAACATGGTTTAAACTATACTTTTTATAGCATGGTTGGTCAGTCCTTGCATTCATAGCTCTGTTAACTCTATGAATTTTAGATTGGTTACATTTCTCCAGCCCATCCCTCAGCTGTTTACTGAAACATTGGCAGAGTAGGGTGGTTGCTTTGTAATTGTTCGAACTGCAGATTGCCCCTTTAATGATTATAATTTACATAATTTACAACATTTACAAATAGTGTCAGTAATTCTCTTATCAACCAGACCAACAAGGCCACTAACAGAAACTGTGTTAGGACTACACTATTGATCACTCAGACATCTATACTGTGAGATTTTGGATTTTGTGTAACTTTCCAAGTACTGTAGGCTTATGTAACTTCTTCAAAGTAGATTAACTAGACAATTGGAACTCAAACTCTCTCGCTCAATTTGAAAAGGTTATTTCCAAAAAGCTGTATCCACCAATTTTTCACGTTTGTGTCTTTTCATTAGAAATGATTGCTTATGGGTACCTTCATATCTGTGTAAAATATTACTGTTCTCAGATTTTTTATTCATAGATTTTAGATGTGTATTAAATTGTGTTATTTTTTGCCCGACGCTGATTATTAATTGTTTAGCTGGAATGGAATGTACGCATATATTGTATATTTGACTATGATATGTGGTTGTCTCAGCTAGCTATCTTAAGATGAATGCACTAATACTGTAAGTCGCTCTGAATAAGAGCATCAGCTAAATGACAAAAATTTCAAATACAAATGTCATATTACTGTATTGATTCATTTTGTAAAAACATTTTGTAATTATTGATGTCACAAATGTATCATTTGTACAGTTCTTTATTACAAATGTCGTTATTTGTTACTTTGACTATGTAAAACCAGCAGTACTACTTATTTCTCTGAGAGTGAGGCAGATATAGAGCGTTTTACAAAAAAACATGCTCATTTGTCTCTCTGAAATGAAACTATCAAGGGATAGATGTCATTGAACAACCCCATGCCATGATTAGATAGTGATAAAAACACACATTTCTTTCACAAGTTCATTAAACCATGAAAGCTAACTTACCAGCATTTGATATAAAGCATTTTTGAATGAAACTCTTAATTTACTGATTGCTTCAGCAAAAACAAGGTTGATAACCAGGTTGAATCAAGGTTTAAGTAAACATTCTGTAGAGGTGAATGACACTGGTAGCCACTGCATTGCATTGGTCATTGATTAGTAGCACACTGTTCTCTATCCCCTGGGTCCTCTCCGTCACACACCCAGAGAGACCCAGAAAGATAGACAGCATGAGGCTCGGGCTGATACTCCTGCTAGCCGGGATAGCTACTGTGTTTACTGCAGAGGGTAAGTATACCATTAAAAAATATATAGTCTAGGTTGACTTGAAAATGTATTGGGGACGTTTTGGTTGAAATTAAACTGAGTTGTTACTGGTGAAAGAACTCATGAATTTCAAGATAGTATTTGGAAACTCAGTTAGGGACAGTATATTGGAGTTTGTGGAGGTATTACCAAACATTTCTGCTGTTCCATTGTCATTTATAAGTTACCTCTCTGTGTCCTTGTGTGTCAGAGTCATGCATGGACCGCTGTGAGAATGGCTTCGACTCCAAGAAGGATTGCCAGTGTGACACCATGTGTCGGTACTACAAGAGCTGCTGCTCAGACTACGAGACCGCATGTCATATGAAAAGTAAGTTGTGTGTGTGTGTGTGTGTGTGTGTGTGTGTGTGTGTGTGTGTGTGTGTGTGTGTGTGTATATTGATTGTTAGAAAAGTCACAGATTTCCCTTTTAACAACCTTTAAAGGTCATATTGAATAATGCACCACTGATTAACATGGTAATGAGTTGCATATGTTCATCATTCATATAATATTTTGCTATTAATTCATTGTGTGATTCATTTAATGTGACCTGTTTCCTTCAGCACGCGGGGACACCTTTGAATTTGCAGAGGATGACGATGGTCCATTTACCCCTACAACGCCCGCCTTCCCGACCCAACCTGAGGGCGGGGAATCCAGCTCCTCAGGGGGCCAACATAGGCAACCCACACGCCTCAGAACCTCCAACACCACCCCTACTCCTGCCAAAATTGGCACAAAGATAACCCCAGTCACAGAGCCAGCTAGAAGCGCAGCTCGAGGCCCACAGAGAGGCCAGGTCCCAGTGGTTGTCCCACTCCCGGAGGCAGCTAAAGCCACCAAGGCACCGTCGGCCACACAGGCAGGTAGAGGCTCAGATAGAGGCCAGTTCCCAGTGGTAGTCCCAGTCCCAGAGACAGCTATAGCCACCGAGGCAACATCAATCCCACAGACAACCACAGAGGAAGTGGTGACGACCACCAAGGCTCCGGTAGTAGACCCAGATGCACAACCATGCAGCAGCAGGCCCTGGGACTCCCTAATGCAGCTCAAGAACGGCTCCGTCTACGCCTTCAGAGGTAAGGGTCTTCATGGGTCTTACTCCGTCACCTTCAGAGGTAAAAGTTTTCATGGGTCTTACTCAGTCACCTTCAGAGGTAAGGGTCTTCATGGGTCTTACTCAGTCACCTTCAGAGGTAAGGGTCTTCATGGGTCTTACTCAGTCACCTTCAGAGGTAAAGGTCTTCATGGGTCTTACTCAGTCACCTTCAGATGTAAAGGTCTTCATGGGTCTTACTCAGTCACATTCAGAGGTAAGGGTCTTCATGGGTCTTACTCAGTCACCTTCAGAGGTAAGGGTCTTCATGGGTCTTACTCAGTCACCTTCAGAGGTAAGGGTCTTCATGGGTCTTACTCAGTCACCTTCAGAGGTAAGGGTCTTCATGGGTCTTACTCAGTCACCTTCAGAGGTAAGGGTCTTCATGGGTCTTACTCAGTCACCTTCAGAGGTAAGGGTCTTCATGGGTCTTACTCAGTCACCTTCAGAAGTAAGGGTCTTCATGGGTCTTACCCCGTCACCTTCAGAGGTGTCGGTGAGTGGAAGAAAAACACCAGGAGAGGTTTTGTTTATCTGCATCTCTATGTAGGTGTTTGTTTTGTGTCCTTTCCTAGGGGAGTGGTTCTTTGAGCTGGATGAGAAGTCGGTGATGCCCGGCTACCCCAAACTGATCCAGGATATCTGGGGTATCAGAGGGCCTATAGATGCTGCCTTCACACGTATCAACTGCCAGGGAAAGACATACATGTTCAAGGTGGGATGAATACCCTGGCTAGAGAGCTTAGATTAAAGATTAAATGTTGGTAGGACGGTAGAAGGTTGGTAATGGGAGTTTTATCTCTAGCTGTCTGTATTTATTATACATTTTATAAATGTAATACATTTGTTATAAATTGCCAACTTCACTGATATAAATTACATTTATTAATTTCAAACATATTTTTCAAATTGCAAATCCTCCAACAGGGTAACAAGTACTGGCGGTTTGATGATGGTGTGCTGGAGGAGGACTATCCCAGGGATATCAACGTGGGCTTTGAGAAGATACCAGACGACGTGGACGCAGCCTTCGCCATAGCAGCCCCTGGACACCACGGCAAAGAGAAGGTCTACTTCTTCAAAGGTCACACCAAATCTTAAAGGAAGAAAATACAATCCACTAGGCAGTTGCTAATTGATAAGTGATTGAATTCATTTTTGTGTTTAAACTTCAGAATACCTCTGAATGATAGTCCTTCTCCTGAACTTATTCAAATGATGGAAGATATAGCCACAATGAAGTGACTAACTCACTGTTTCCAGTCTATTTCTTTTCACATAATCTGTTTTGTTAACAGACCAGTTGTTTGTCTGTGTTCCCAGGTGACCAGTACTACCAGTATGAGTTCAAGCACCAGCCATCACATGAGGAGTGTATCAAGATGTCAGCAGGGTCTCCCTCCGCTCTGTTCACAGCCTACACTGACATCTACCACAACAACTGGGAGGAACTCTTCAACATGCTCTTCAGAGGCAGTAAGACGCTGTGGCGCTTTCTCAATGATCTTTTCTTGTGTCCTCACTTCCTCTTTCCATTCCTCCTTCTCAAAACGCATTGGAGAAGAAGATCCTTGCCTCTTACCTGTGGAACTTCTCACCCAATGCGTATTGAGGAGGTGAAGAAAGAGGATATAAGGAATCATTAATGGCACAATGTTGACTTTAAGAAAATGGTTGCTTAACAAACAAGAATAGTTTTAAAGCTAGCCCCCACCATCTAATGCTACATCTCATCTGTCATTCTCTCTCCACCAGTCCCCAACCACCATGGTGGGCATCGGTTCATCAACAAGGACTGGATCGGCATCAAGGCCCCAGTGGACGCTGTCATGACAGGGAGACTCTACATCACCCCCAGGTCACTGGCCCCACCCCTGTTCCCACCCTTACCCCCTTTACGGGACCACAATGACGGGAGGCGCCAGCCATGGGACCAACAGTGGGGGCAGTATGGTCAACAGGATCAGTTAAATGGACAGCAAAATGGACAACAATATGGACAACAAGGACAACAATATGGACAGCAGTGGGAACAGCAGTGGGGCCGCCGCAGAAGTAGGCGCCAGTCTTACTGGGGTGCCGGGACGGGAATGGCTATGGGGCAGGCGTTCGCAGAGAAGGGGATGGATATGGGGAAAGGATTCGCTGAGAAGGGTATCGATCTCGGTCGGAAGCTGGCGGAGAGGGGGATGGCTATGGAGGGGATGTTTGGAGGGTGGGACATGCGCCGAACGGATGCCAGGGATGAAGACAGAGACAGGGATAGAAGGAGGGATGACCAGGATAGGAGGAGGGATGACCAAGACAGGAGAGGAGATGGATACAACTATGACTCCAGATACAACGCTGAGGGGAGGGCCTACTGGGAGTTTGTCAACAAGGGCCAGCCAGTGCAGAGCGTCTACTTCTTCAAGGGAGGTAAGGAAGGATACTTTATTGTCCTATTGCTTTTTTCTTTTTAACCTCCCATTAAACACAGAACAAGGGCACAGAACAACTTGAAATCCACCAGACATATTCTCTGTATTCGTTTTCCAGATAAATACTACAGAGTGGATCTGAAGACCAAGAAAGTGGACCCAGCCAGCCCTCCTTACCCCAGGTCCATTGGCAAGTACTGGCTGGGCTGCCCTGAAAAACACCTGGAGGCCGAGAAGAAATAGTTTCACAACTGTATAAAGAAACATATGCAGTATGTCAAAACATGTTTTACATCAACGACTCAAATAGACAGTAATTTAAAGCTAGATAATTAGAAGAATCACTTGAAAAATTAAAGGAGAGCCGCACACTCTAGGAGCTCAGATGCAATACTTTAATAACCTCATATCCAACGTTTTGATAGACAAGCTGATACCCTGAGAAAGGCAGCTTGTCTGTCGAAACGTTGGATATTAGGTTATTAAAGTATTGCATCTGAGCTCCTAGAGTGTGCGACTGTTCTACCTTTCTCTTTGTACCTGGAATACTTGTGTGTAATACTTTTATAATTAAATATTTTCTAGCTGTAAAGGGTACCCACATGTTATTGGGGGTATTGAAATGAATCCAAGGCTCAATTCAGTCAAACTAGCCTTGTAGTATTTGCGCTGTAGCTCCCCTTATTGGAGATCAATGAAGGCCCACCCCCTCTGTTCCCCACCTATCTCTGTTCCCCACCTATCTCTGTTCCCCACCCCCTCTGTTCCCCACCTATCTCTGTTCCCCACCCCCTCTGTTCCCCACCCATCTCTGTTCCCCACCCCCTCTGTTCCCCACCCCCTCTGTTCCCCCCCCCCTCTGTTCCCCACCCATCTCTGTTCCCCACCCCCTCTGTTCCCCATGATTTGGGGCAAAGTTCAGCTGGTTGGTTGGTGTGCAAACTGAAGTCCACAAAAACACTACAGTGAATACTATAGTAATTACTGTAGTATACTGTAGTATTTACAGTTAACTATAGTATAAATACTGTAGTGAAAGAAAACTGTAGTATATACTATAGTAATTAATGTAGCATTTTTGCGGATTTTAGTATACTGTAGTATTTACTGTAGTGTTTTTGCGGACATTATTGTAGTATTTACTATAGTTTTTTGGTTTTATTATCTTTGACATAGAAGTGGAGGCTTTCACAGTGTGTAGTATAGTATTCTACAGTATACTACTGAATTCTATTGTAAACTGTAATAATTTGTGGGTTATCTCTCCTCTCTAATATCTGACCCAGTTCACAAGAGGGGTCTTTAAAGGTTGGATTGACAGTGTGATACAGAAACACTACTACCACCTAGTGAATGACAGGCTAGAAAGACATCAACAAACACAACTCTGGACCACCAGGACTCCATTTCCTGACTAGCGCTTTCAGTGGAATATGATGAAACTGTTTCTGGCTGCATAGAAGGACATGCTATGTGGGAGGCAACCTTAACAGTGATCAAGAGGACACATGCTTGGCAAAACCTACAGATAGTACATAGACTATGCTAGCCTGATAGTAGACTATGCCAGGTAGCCGGGGGATATCTGCTCCAATGAGACACCGTGCTGCATTCTTTTACATTACACCTCAATTCCACAGCGTACACGGTCCAGACTTGTTGATTCACTGCTGATTTTTTGGAAACATTCAGAAATTTGATTAAAGAAGATCAATTCATCAATCCTCCATTCTAACCCTGTCTGTCAACCCCTCCTTAAATCCTGTACAAGCAGAGGGGGAGTGGTCACCATAGAGATAAATATAGTCTCTACAGATATGTCTATGGTGGCTTATTTTCTTTTATATGTAAATCCCAACACAACCAAAATGCTCTCAACCCTACAATATTGGGAATGCAGCTGACAGACACCATAATACATCAGATGCATGGCAGGTATCAGTTTCATCACTTGTTTTTTTTCACTCAGTGTGCGTCCCAAATGGCACCCTGTTTCCTTTATAGTGCACTACTTTTGACCAGGGCCACTATAAAAGGAATAGGGTGCCATTTGGGACACAGCCTAATACATATCACAGACAGGTGATGGTGTGATGGTGTGACAGGTGATGGTTTGGGAAGGGTTGGTGCTGCCAGTGCCAACACTTTTAAATGGTTCAAGCTGGCACCACAGAGCAATGTTATCCCAGTGATGACAGACAAGTCAAAGTGAACAAAGTGCACAGGAGCATTTTTTAGTTTTCATTTGCATAGTTGTTTCACACATGGCAGTTACAGTGTCAATAACTATTTGGTAAGGTGATTTCAACATTATCCTATTGTTGTATAATATACATACATACAGTACATATTGTACAGAACCATCATATACATAGTGTAATTCATAAAATTCTATACTCAATATTGTAAAGATTGCTAGTTTATGTCAGACTCGACTGTTAACTCAGTACAGTAGGCTAGTTTCCAAATGCCTCATTCATTAGTAGTTGAACTACATACTCAATTGTGAGAAGAGACAGAGCACCACAGTCATTGCATCTGAAATTAGGAATGCTTAATCATCACATTCTCATAAAGGTTAGGTCCATCGTCCACACCGGCCACCACTCCTTCATTGGCGATGACTTCACTCAGACTAACAGCGTCCGTTACAAATCCAGCAGGCCCGATTGTTCGATATCCACTCTCAGTCTGCATCCCAGGGTCGCCGTTCTCTTCCCTCACCCCGGACCTTTCACCCCTGACCTCTGACCCAGCGACCTCTGGCACGCTTTTCAAAATGGAGGACAGGGGCCTCGTGGGCGTAACAGTGGCAGGGGCGTCCTCTGGTGGGGGTTGAGTGTTAGTGCCAGCGTCAGTGTTTCCCATGACAGCAGGGGAGCTGTGGTGGGCGTGCTGTTTCCTCCTACTAGGTTTCCTCATAGATACGCCTTCCCCTACAGCACCCTCCACCCCCGAGGGTGGGGGACCCCCCTGCTCCCACACACTGGCCCTAGTCCCCAGCTTCCTCCTGGGGGGCTTGGTGATCTCCTCCGCCCCCGGGCTCTTCCCCTTGGGCTTAGTTCCCACCTCCTGATCTTTGTGTCTCTGGAGGCTGCCTAGCCTGCGTAGCATGGCCTGTACCGGGCCCTCCGAGCTGGGGAGCTCTAGTTTAGACAGGGGCCTCCCCACCCCCGCCTTCCCCACTGTCACATACACTGTGGTCACTTTGTCCATCCCTTTATCCATCTCTGCCTGCTGGCCATCGGATGTGGACCCTGGTGTTTGCCCACCCTTTCTGGGAACAGCAGCGTTGGATATGGTGCGTCTTTGCCCTACCACTGTTCCAGGCACCTGCAGGGTAGACATGGCTCGGGATGGGGTAGCTGTGTACCTGTCCACATCGGGGTCCCCTGCTTCACCACTGGATTCTGGGTCTTCCAATGGTCCCGTCCCACCTCCACCTCCACATCCATCCACCCCCCCCTCACCTGTCTCCGTCTCTTCCCCCTCTGAGGCCTTCCCTCCCTGGGCCTGGAGGGCTGACAGCATCAGGACCCCCCAGGGGGACTTGGGTTTGGTGCGGGGGGCCCCGGGAGTCAGGTCCTGGGCAGAGCCTCGGCGCTCCTTGGGGCTGAACCTCGGATGAGATGAGATTGTACTTTATTACTCCCCAAGGGTACATTTTTTGACATTCTCACAACATTAAAAACAATCACAAAAAGAGAATTGAAGTGCTGCGTAGTGTGGTGTGGTGTGTGTAGCGCCCAATGTCCTCATCATGATGACTACGACCTGGTGTTACCTGGTGCCTTCGGCGAAGGAGACGGAGGGGCATTTGGACTTGGCGTTGCTGGAGGTGCGGGGGATGCCAAAGGGGAGGGACATGTCTTCTGCACTAATACTGAAGGCAGAGGGGTCAGGGAAGATGTTACACTTAGAACTCATCTCATGCTGGAACTCCTGGAACTCACCGCCCGCTACTGCTGGGATGTCTGAGGGACGTAGAGGGGGGGAATGGAGGGACAGGGAGAGAGAGAAAAAATGTAGTCAATCGAAACACAAAGGGTTGAACACACACACACACACACACACACACACACACACACACACACACACACACACACACACACACACACACACACACACACACACACACACACACACACACACACACACACACACAGATTACCTTCTCTGGGGGGGACACAGTAGAGCACCTCTCTGGTCTCCTCATCACTGTCGAAGAAGGATCCCTCCGTCACCCAGCCTGAGGAGGGAGGCTCTATGAAGCTGTGGTTGAACGTCAGCTCAGGGTCGTGGTGGGACACTGGAGAGAGAAGCGTTTATTATTATTATTATTGTCATAATATTGTAATACGTATAGTATGGACACCACTCCTTTTTCTAAGCGCATGGAGAAAAACTTTCAGAGCATCCAAGTACTGGAGTTTCTTCCTTACATAGATACAGACATATGACATGATCTCTAGTGTGATATTGGACTGACCTGTGACTCTGGGTAGCCCAGAGGACCAGACAGAGATACAGGGTACAGCAGAGCTCACGTTGGCCAGGACGTTATACACATGATGCTTCATACGGACAGAGGTACCACCTTCACCCACTGCTACCCTGTAGGACCAGAGCAGAGTCAGAGGAACACACACACCTGTCTTTGTCATCCGAATTATATACACACAAACACACCTGTCTTTGCCGTCAGTAGGTCCTCCACAGCAGCAGCAGCAGCAGACCAGCCCCAGCAGCACCAAGAGCAGAGGAACCAGGAGACCAGTGATCAGAGCCCTGTGACCACCTGACACCACACACACACACACGTGCGCACACACACACAAACAAATGTGATTCAACCTCACATATTCCTTCTTGAGGAAAAACAAATATTTTAATCCATAGGCTCATCTACTATTACTTATCATTAGCTACACATTATCCACCAACTAGCGCTGTATCCAATAGGAGGAGTACATACTGTATGGACACGCCCCCGTTGCTGGGTGACAGGCGGTGCCCTCTCCACAGTCACAGACAGAGGAACAGTTAAAGCCATACAGCTGGTCTGGACAGGTGATGTTACAACTGGGGACACAACAGAGAGAAACCTGTTAGTGACAGCCAGATACACAATCCCAGAAAGATGTCTAAATCAGACATTATTGGATTGGAGAAACATAGTTATTTGAACCATTGTTTCACATCACTTCAAGGAAGGATGCATTTTAAGAGTATTCAAACAGAACCTCTGTCTGCTTTCTCAGTACTCTCACCTCCGTCCCTGGAACCCAGGACCACAGACACAACTTCCTGTCACGCGATCACAGTGGCCATGGAAACAGGAGCTGCACAGGGAGCGGCAGGCGTCCCCGAATGTCCTGTTAGAGCACGGCTCGTCACACCTGCAGACATACAGAGTGGCCCAGATAACAGAAGGACAACAAAACTATCAGCACTAGAAGAAAACACTGAACCTTTTCAGTATCAACGACACATGCATGTCTGGGAAGTGGAATTACTGTAAAAGGTCTCAGATACGTTTCACTGGTAGTTAGCCATCAAACACACACACACCTGGGTTCGGTCCATCCTGGGTCACATCGTGAACACGCCCCCGTCCTGGGGTCACAAGGTTCACCGTTCCTGCAGCGTGGGCATGCCTCCTGGCAGTGGTTTCCATGGTAACCGTGCGGGCACAGCCGGTCACAGTGTGTGCCGTTCCACCCAGGCTCACAGGCCGTACAGACACCATCAACCACAGAGCACGACTGGCCTCCTTCACAGTGGCCACAGCTACATAGGAGGGCAGAGAGAGAGAGACATCCACAGCAAAATGACAAGGCTGTACCATCAAAACATCACTGCAATATCCATATACACTCTCTTACCTCAGTTTACAGCCACTGCCATACTCCCCAGGTCCACACGGTTCGTTACAGAAGGCTCCCTTGTACCCAGGCTGACATACACACTCCCCGCTGACCGCATTACACTCGCTGTGCTCCAGGTCACAGTTACAGCGGCGGTCACACGTCGGACCCCACCACCCGTTCTGGCATTCACACGCCCCCGTCTTCTGTTGGCAGGATGATATGTAGCAGCTACAGCGAAGGCTGCACTTCTGACCCCAGTAACCCGGGGCACACTGACACCTGCCAACCAACGTTTTTTAAGAAAACATATTTCTATTGTGTTGTAGCTATTGTGTTAAAACATATGTGTGTACACTGTCCTTTAAATTATTAAATTGCATGCTAAATTTTATCAAGTGATTCAGCTTTTAGCTAACTTATGCCTCCCATTGTAAATATACCCATTCTCTCTCACCTGCCGGTCAGTGGGTTACAGGTGGAGGTGCCTGGGTAGCACTGGCACTGTTTGGCACAGGTGGGTGTCCACCAGCCCTCGTCGCAGGTGCAGTTGCCGTGTACGGGGTGGCAGTGTCCATGACGGCCACATTTGCAGGCGTTCTGGCAGAGTGGCCCCCAGCGGTTGGAGAGGCATGCACACTCGCCCGTGATCGGGTCACAGCGCCCATGAGGGTGGCACTTGCACAGCTCACGGCAGTCCGGTGCCCAGAACTCTGGAGGGCAGCCTGAAGAGGGAGACAGGTTGTAATACTTCATTACCACTTCATTACAATGTTCTTACCCTTTTATTCCTGCAATGTAAAGCACTACCAAAGTTGCTATATTGACTCTTGTTGTGTTCAAAATATATTGTTTGAGTGACACAGCCTATGTAACTTAAACGTCAGAGTTGATTCGACTTACGTGTCTTGCAGTGGGCTCCATAGTAGCCAGGTCGACAGCGACAGACGCCCGGGTATACACACACCTCATCCTGCTGGCAGGCCTGCTCGCCATCACACACAGCTGGAGTCATAAACAACAGACACAGTACTGAATTATACAATACTACCTAAATAAGACAAAAAGCCTGTTCTTGTGTGCCCTGGACGGTTTTACACAATTTACTGTCAGCTGATACTCGCGTAAAGTACACTCCTCTCCCCTAAACTGATACTCATGTAAAGTACACTCCTCTCCCCTAAACTGATACTCATGTAAAGTACACTCCTCTCCCCTAAACTGATACTCATGTAAAGTACACTCCTCTCCCCTAAACTGATACTCATGCAAAGTACACTCCTCTCCCGTAAACTGATACTCATGTAAAGTACACTCCTCTCCCGTAAACTGATACTCATGTAAAGTACACTCCTCTCCCCTAAACTGATACTCATGTAAAGTACACTCCTCTCCCCTAAACTGATACTCATGCAAAGTACACTCCTCTCCCCTAAACTGATACTCATGTAAAGTACACTCCTCTCCCGTAAACTGATACTCATGTAAAGTACACTCCTCTCCCCTAAACTGATACTCATGTAAAGTACACTCCTCTCCCCTAAACTGATACTCATGTAAAGTACACTCCTCTCCCCTAAACTGATACTCATGCAAAGTACACTCCTCTCCCCTAAACTGATACTCATGTAAAGTACACTCCTCTCCCCTAAACTGATACTCACGTAAAATACACTCCTCTCTCTGTTGTCTCCATCCAGTGCAACAGACAAGAGTGGAAGTATCCCTGTTAGAGGTGGGTAAACAAAATACATACTGTAAAGCATAGTAGGAAGTTTCTTGATGGGACTTTTTACTGTGTTTTTTTCATGAAATAATGGAAGATTACAATTATGAAGATACTGAGAATGTTTCATAAAGCAAGGATATATGTCTGGATAGAAAAGGCAGAAAACGAAAGTGAGAAAAATAAAGTGTGAGTGTAATGTAGTCATCACCTGGGGTCCTGGCAGACGTTTCTCCCTGAGGGAGCCAGTCTCTGAGGGGAGGAGAGGGAACAGCAGAGCAGTAGTCCTAGACCCGTCAGAAACTGGCCCATGTCCACCCCACAACCAGGTACCAGCCCACAATAGGTCTCAGAACGTGTCCAACTCACAGGAAAATCCCTTTCTCCTTTTCTTCTCTTTCGCTCACTCTTCTCTTCCCAAGTCCAGAAGAGGACAATGGAAATTGAAGGCAGTCTTCTCTCTTTTTCTCAATTATTTTTCTCTCTCGCTCCCTCTATCTGTCTTTCTCCTGTCACTCTCTCGTTCTACCTTTATTTTCCCTCGTCCAGCTCTGTGGTCTTGTAGGCCAATGGAAGGCAGTCTTTCTCTTTATGTTTCTCTCTCCCTGCCTCTATCTGTCTTTCTCCCCAGCCAGCTCTCTTCAGTCATTAGTCTTGTAGTTGTATGCCCAGCCTGACTGAGCGGTCCAAACCCGTCCGTTTCCTCTCCCTCTTTCCTGGGGAAGTTAGAGCCACTTCCTCCCATTCAATCTGCCTCAGTAAGGCTTTTTTAAGACATCACCACATACTGAGAGATTATGTAAAGAGGTGAGCAGCATATTTAGATGTGTTTGTATGTGTGTTTGTGTACTGTACATCTGTCTTCCACACAAGAACACACACACACACTCACCTTGTTGCAAAGAAAAGCCTAACTGTTCATCCTAGATCAGAAGTGGGATGTTCTCTTGGTAAATGGATGTATGTTGACAGCCCAACTCACATTCTCCCACAATACACACTTCTGATTTCAATTCAGATATTTATTTGTTTTTTATAGCTCAAAGGCTTCTCCGTTTAAAAATAGTCATGCTTACAAAAAGAACATGTACATAGTTTGTAGGAAAATACGTCATTCAACACTATCACCAGCAGCATTCATTTAGAATGTCAGAAAACGACGTCAGAGTCAGATGTCTGAGTACCGATAAGTTATGGGAGGGGGCAGCCATTGTTGTAGGTATGTGTTTCTGTGTGTGTTTCTTTAACGATATGGTCAGATGGAAGGATAGTGACGGCACACACACCATCTCCCATTTACCCCCAAGGAAACACACATTTCCTCTGTAAGTGTAGCAACTAACTTACAGGGGCTGGTGTCGCAGTGAACACACACACACACACACACACACACACAGAGACAGGCGTGCACACACGCACACTTGGCAGCCACATGCATAACAACCAACCCCAATGCTCAATTCATGGTCCTAGGGAAGACATGGTTGAACTCATAATAGGATTCTATCAAAAATGTAAGATGAGCTGATGGTTAAGAATATAAATTCTAATCAATAAATGACTGTTACTCTGTGGCAAAAGGGTTTCTATAACTCACACTATGTCCAAGTCCGTCACAGATTGTAAGAATTACAGCAACCCCAAAACACACCAAAAACACCCACACTAGGTCAAATGTTAAACACATAGAAGTCCACCATGTGTGTTCCTGCAATGACTAATGATTGCTGTGTTCAAAATATATCTTGGTAGGCCTCCCGGGTGGCACAGTGGCCTAGGGAACTGCATCGCAGCGCCAGCTGCGCCACCAGAGTCTCTGGGTTCGCGCCCAGGCTGGTTGGTCTTGTTGTGCTTCGGAGGACGCATGACTTTCGACCTTCGTCTCTCCCGAGCCCGTACGAGAGTTGTAGCGATGAGACAAGATAGTAATTACTAGCGATTGGATACCACGAAAATTGGGGAGAAAAGGGGCTAAAATTTATTTAAAAAAATATATATATATATCTTGGTATCTTTGGCTAAAAATATTTGTTAAAATATCTCAATACAAATTTGCTTCAGAGATTTGTTGTAGATGGTTACATACCAATACACATCACTATAATGTTGAATACAAATACTAAAACAATTACAAAAGCATTATCCGTTAAAAAAGTCCCTCTTAATAATGTCCTGCACAGTTATTGTCAATGCAAAGTGTACAGTTGGCCATTTCACCATTCTGAATCTATTCCTGAGAGAAACAGAGGGAGAGAAAGAGAGAGGAAGAGGAAGAGAAAGGTATACAGAGCACGAACGAGGGGGTAATAACAAATAAAGAAGGAAGGCATGAGAGAAGGCTCTTCCTTTCTTAGGGCTGCTATGGAGACCTAACCAGTATGAAACATCCTGTGAAGACTGAACAGAATGGAGGACAAGTGTAGTTGGACGGGTGTTGAGGGTTGTTATGGTGACTGTCGGGGTTCTGTCTCCGCAGTGTTGTCAGTGTCGTCGATGATTTCCCAGGAAGAAGCAGCGTTGTTTTCACTGGGACTACGGCTGCTGTGGTTGCTGCCGGAGCGCGTCAGGAAGCCAAAGCTAGGAAACAACACAGGTCTAGGATCAGCTATACTAACTCACAACCAGAAGAAACTAAAGGTACACACAGGAGGAGAGAAAACAACACAGGTCACAGGTCAGAGATATTGTCTGAAAGGTTATATGCCGCATAGTCTCTTGTGACCGACTGTGATCATTAAACGGTAAGCGTGCATGTGAGATGTGGTTCTGGTCAGGGTTTCTGAGATCGCATCCAAGATGGCGTGGCAGTGCAAACGTTGTTTGTCGTTCTCCCGTGTAAATTTTGTATTTTTCGTCTTTTTTTGTATATACACTGCTCAAAAAAATAAAGGGAACACTTAAACAACACAATGTAACTCCAAGTCAATCACACTTCTGTGAAATCAAACTGTCCACTTAGGAAGCAACACTGATTGACAATAAATTTCACATGCTGTTGTGCAAATGGAATAGACAAAAGGTGGAAATTATAGGCAATTAGCAAGACAAGTGGCTCAGGTAGTGCAGTTCATCCAGGATGGCACATCAATGCGAGCTGTGGCAAAAAGGTTTGCTGTGTCTGTCAGCGTAGTGTCCACAGCATGGAGGCGCTACCAGGAGACAGGCCAGTACATCAGGAGACGTGGAGGAGGCCGTAGGAGGGCAACAACCCAGCAGCAGGACCGCTACCTCCGCCTTTGTGCAAGGAGGTGCACTGCCAGCGCCTTGCAAAATGACCTCCAGCAGGCCACAAATGTGCATGTGTCTGCTCAAACGGTCAGAAACAGACTCCATGAGGGTGGTATGAGGGCCCGACGTCCACAGGTGGGGGTTGTGCTTACAGCCCAACACCGTGCAGGACGTTTGGCATTTGCCAGAGAACACCAAGATTGGCAAATTCGCCACTGGCGCCCTGTGCTCTTCACAGATGAAAGCAGGTTCACACTGAGCACATGAGCACGTGACAGACGTGACAGAGTCTGGAGACACCGTGGAGAACGTTCTGCTGCCTGCAACATCCTCCAGCATGACCGGTTTGGCGATGGGTCAGTCATGGTGTGGGGTGGCATTTCTTTGTGGGGCCGCACAGCCCTCCATGTGCTCGCCAGAGGTAGCCTGACTGCCAATAGGTACCGAGATGAGATCCTCAGACCCCCTGTGAGACCATATGCTGACACATGCACATTTGTGGCCTGCTGGAGGTCCTTTTGCAGGGCTCTGGCAGTGCACCTCCTTGCACAAAGGCGGAGGTAGCGGTCCTGCTGCTGGGTTGTTGCCCTCCTACGGCCTCCTCCACCTCTCCTGATGTACTGGCCTGTCTCCTGGTAGCGCCTCCATGCTCTGGACACTACGCTGACAGACACAGCAAACCTTTTTGCCACAGCGTGCATTGATGTGCCATCCAGGATGAACTGCACTACCTGAGCCACTTGTGTGGGTTGTAGACTCCGTCTCATGCTACCACTAGAGTGAGAGCACCGCCAGCATTCAAAAGTGACTAAAACATCAGCCAGGAAGTATAGGAACGAGAAGTGGTCTGTGGTCACCACCTGCAGAATCACTCCTTTTTTGGGGGTGTCTTGCTAATTGCCTATAATTTCCACCTTTTGTCTATTCCATTTGCACAACAGCATGTGAAATTTATTGTCAATCAGTGTTGCTTCCTAAGTGGACAGTTTGATTTCACAGAAGTGTGATTGACTTGGAGTTACATTGTGTTGTTTAAGTGTTCCCTTTATTTTTTTGAGCAGTGTATTTCAATTTATTACGTTTGTTTATTCCATGTGTAACTCTGTGTTGTTGTATGTGTCGCACTGCTTTGCTTTATCTTGGTCAGGTCGCAATTGTAAATAAGAACTTGTTCTCAACTGGCCTACCTGGTTAAATAAAGGTGAAATAAAATTAAAAATAAAAATAAAAACATGTAGTAAGTACTACATTCTGTAGATATGAGGTAGTCCCTGGTTACACCACAAGGGGGAGTCGTCTATGTTTATATTAATGGGCTTAGTCAGAGGCATCAGCATGTGCAGTGAAAGTTATACATTGAAAGTAAAAGCAGAACAGTGAACAGAGCTGCAGCATGTGTTTGAATGTCTGCCTAGAGGTAAACGTAGACACACAACAGTATTATCAGGAGTCCAGAGGTAGTTTAACATAGACAGACAATATAATCAGGATTCAGGACATAGCAACAAGTTGATGGAACGATTGATGCATGCTGGAGGCCTATGAAAGAAGCCAAACCTGTCAAACCAACCACAGACCTGCCTCAACTTTGCCTAGCCAATCAGTGGCCTCGAAGTAAGGGTTATGGTAGGGAACTGCATAGTTAACTGAGACTCATTGTCATTACAAATCAGGCTTTTGCAGGAATTCTCCAACAGAACAAGGTCCTGCATCAGTTTAGCAGAGTAACAACATTGTAACAGGCAACTATTCATACTACATTTCTAGAACTATCTTCTGATTGGGTTGCTTTGAATGTTGTAAATGTGCTATAAACATGTTTACATTTCTGTATGTAAATAGCTATGTTAATAGATGTGTTGTTTACATTAGTAAAAACAGGTCAGTAGTACTTACAGGTTCCTGATGCGAGACTCTTGTGGTTTGCTGTCAGTGCTATCTGTCTCGGTTTCTGTCTCTGCTCTCCTCTCAAACAGGGGTCCTTTCTCCTCATCACTGTTTAAGGAAAGCACATCCACAAAGTCAGCACTGCGTCTTTGTGTTTGTGTGTGTGTGTGTGTGTGTGTGTGTGTGTGTGTACCCGTGTGTGTGTGTATGTGTGTCAGTGTCACCTGCTGCATTCGTCCTCTGGCATGCCCAACATCTTGGCCTTGATGACAGTTTTCTGTTTCTTTATGGCAGAACGTACAGCGTCCAGCAAGAATCCTGGACATCGCTCATCATTCAGGATCTCCCTGTGAGGATGACACAAATGACACACACGTCAGTACATACACACACAGGTATGAAACTAGACAAACACAAACAAACAAACAAACATGTGAACACATACATACACACCCATAAAAGGTATGAAACATCCCCCCATAGTACCTACCTCTGGTAGTAGGAGAGTTCCTCCTGCACCAGGAACAAGTTGGCTTTGAGCTCGTTCCTCTCTGTCAGCATCTCTCTGACCTCCTGCTTGGTGAAACAGGGTCTGTTGGGATCTTTCAGGTCTATCACCAGCTTGTCAGTCAGGTCCACTTCTGTCTTACACGGATTGGCCTGTTGGGGTGGAGAAAACATAGGTACACTATCACAATTTACTTAATGTAACAACAGTCATGTGTTTTATGGCTAAGGGAAACAACATTTTGTTGTTCACCTGGTATAACACATTTAGTGAACTTTACAGTCTTTGAAATTGTCTAAAAGCATAATACCCATCAAAATGATGAGATTTGGCAAAATGTGTGACTATTACAAAGTAACAAGACAACATTTTTCTTGTAGTGAGATTTCTTAGTCCCATTATACTGTAGGTGGACAATACATACATGTACATCTTGTGCCAACGCTGTTTCCTCTCACAACAATGAGTTAACTCCTTTGTCAGAGAGGAAAGTCACACATATTACCTTCATTTCTCTTATCTTAGTCATAACAAATATTTCAAAATGGCTACAGTTTCTTTTACAGGGTGAAGAGTTTAAAAAAAACAAAGGCCAAGTGTAAGACTTGGCAGAGAGAGGACAGTGACAAATGTTCAAAGATTAAAGTTCAGCTACAAAATAAACTGAGGGAGAGGGCAGGACACTAAAAGTTCTCTAGAGAAATGACAACAAGGTGTAACAAACAAGTCAGTAAAGTGAGTCAGAATACACCACACTGCATGACTAATGTTTATGTAGTATTATAAACTTGGTACTTTGGGTCCTGGATACTGATTGGCCAAAACAGCAATTCAACTGTGTGTATATCAGACAATATACCACAAGTATGACTCAAAAGTACTTTTTTACTGTTCCATTTATGTTGGTAACCAGTTTATAATAGCGATAATGCACTTTAGGGATTTGTGGCATATGGCCAACAAACCACACCCCCTCGGGACTTTTTGCTTAAATATAATATGAAGGTCCAAGGCCAATTCAAAAATGGAAATGAACCCTTGCCTTTCAACAAGGGACAAACACACCTTTACACACACAGAGCCACCCATCCACACACATACAACCCTCCACACCATGCATGCACACACACGCACCCCACCGCTTTCACACAGACACTTCTTACCGTGCCGGCAGCAGCGTTGGCCTTTTCCAGCTGGGTGGTGAGGCGTTCTATCGCTTTCTGTTTCTCTCGGAGGTCTGCCTCCATGTCAGCCTTCCTCTCCACAGCATTCTTCACCTGGGCCGTAACGATGCTCTGCTTGTGTCTCAGCTCCCCATTCATCTTCATGAAGCGCTCCAACTGCTCCTGCAGCTGTATGTATATACACACACACACACACACACACACACACACACACACACACACACACACACACACACACACACACACACACACACACACACACACACACACACACACACACACACACACACACACACACACACACACACAGGTATGTAACAATACATTAACATAACACTCATATTACATACATATACACTCATTCACATCCAGGCCGATGATATGATATGCTAGATATCATAGCAGGCCTTTGTGGGGGTGCAGGGACTCATTGGGAGCAAGAGGAGAGGACCATATTAGACAAACACAGGGGGTTACTCCCATGAACAGAAAAACATGTTCAAGCATCATTTTGAGCAAACTAGGGTTCTAGGTAAGGTGAAAAGCCTAGAAACATCAACAAACACACCGAGCTCGAGCTGGAGTTTAAAACCATTACTGTGTGACAGAGAGAGCTGCTGTGAATAAGGGAGTGGAGTCATGGCCCAGACTTGTCTCCAAGATGTGGGTGATGCTCAGCACAAACCCATAACAACTATATCAGTACTGTTTCAGTATCATGTTTTATTAGTCGTATGTACACGTGGTATACACCGTCCAATGAAATGCTTACTTGCAGGTTCCTTTTGACAATGCAACAACAATAAATAATAAAAGATAAGAATACGAACGTAAAGTAAAATGGCTCAGTAGAATAGAATAATCATTTTAGCATAAGTATAATACACAATTTATAGTCCAATATTTACAAGTGTTTTGGGGAAGGGAGGATTGGGGGGCAAGTGTTTGAATTGTGCAGTATTAAGCAATCATAACAAGAATCTGGTAGTAGCAGTTGTGATGTGTGTGTAGCATGAATGTACACTGAGTGTACAAAACATGATCTTTCCATGACATAGACTGACCAGGTGAATCCAGGTGAAAGCTATGATCCCTTATTGATGTCACTTGTTAAATTCACTTCAATCAGTGTAGATGAAGGGGAGGAGATATGTTAAATAATTATTTTTAAGCCTTGAGACAATTGAGACATGGATGTTGTAAGTGTGCCATTGAGAGGGTGAATGGGAAAGACAAAATATTTAAGTGCATTTGAACGGGGTATGGTAGTGGGTGCCAGGCGCACACATTTCAGTGTGTCAAGAACTGCAACGCTGCTCGGTGTTTCATGCTTAACAGTTTCCTGTGTGTATCAAGAATGGTCCACCACCCAAAGTACATCCAGCAAACTTGACACAACTGTGGGAAGCATTAGAGTCAACATAGGCCAGGATCCCTGTGGAACGCTTTCGATACCCTGTAGAGTTCATGCCCCGACGAATTGAGGCTGTTCTGAGTAGAGGTCGACCGATTCATCGGAATGGCCGATTAATTAGGGCAGATTTCAAGTTTTCATAACAATCGGTAATCGGCATTTTTGGACACCGATCATGGCCGATTACATTGCTCTCCACGAGGAGACTGCGTGGCAGGCTGACAACCTGTTATGCAAGTGCAGCAAGGAGCCAAGGTAAGGTGCTAGCTAGCATTAAACACATCTTATGAAAAACAATCAATCTTAACATAATCACTAGTTAACTACACATGGTTGATGATATTACTAGTTTATCTAGCTTGTCTTGCGTTGCATATAATCAATGTGGTGCCTGTTAATTTATCATTGAATCACAGCCTACATCGCCAAACGGGTGATTTAACAAGCGCATTCGCAAAAAAAGCACTGTCGTTGCACCAATGTACCTAACCATAAACATCAACGCCTTTCTTAAAATCAATACACAAGTATATATTTTTAAACCTGCATATTTAGTTAATATTGCGTGCTAACATTAATTTCTTTTAACTAGGGAAATTGTGTCACTTCTCTTGCGTTCTGTGCAACAGAGTCAGGGTATATGCCTGCAGTTTGGGCCGCCTGGCTCGTTGCGAACTGTGTGACGACTATTTCTTCCTAACAGCCAACTTCGCCAAACGGGGGATGATTTAACAAAAGCAAATTTGCGAAAAAAGCACAATCGATGCACGAATGTACCTAACCATAAACATCAATGCCTTTCTAAAAATCAATACACAGAAGTATATATTTTTAAACCTGCATATTTAGTTAAAAGAAATCCAGTTTAGCAGGCAAAATTAAACCAGGGAAATTGTGTCACTTCTCTTGCGTTCATTGCATGCAGAGTCAGGGTATATATGCAACAGTTTGGGCCGCCTGGCTCGTTGTGAACTAATTTGCCAGAATTTTACGTAATTATGACATAACATTGAAGGTTGTACAATGTAACAGGAATATTTAGACTTATGGATGCCACCCGTTAGATAAAATACGGAACGGTTCCGTATTTCACTGAAAGAATAAACGTTTTGTTTTCGAAATGATAGTTTCCGGATTTGACCATATTAATGACCTAAGGCTCGTATTTCTGTGTGTTATTATGTTATAATTAAGTCTATGATTTGATATTTGATAGAGCAGTCTGACTGAGCGGTGGTAGGCAGCAGCAGGCTCGTAACCATTCATTCAAACAGCACTTCGTGCTTTTCGGGTGTAACCGATGTGAAATGGCTAGCTAGTTAGCGGGGTGTGCGCTAATAGCGTTTCAATCGGTGACGTCACTCGCTCTGAGACCTTGAAGTAGTTGTTACCCTTGCAAGGGCCGCGGCTTTTGTGGAGCGACGGGTAACGATGCTTCGAGGGTGGCTGTTATCGATGTGTTCCTGGTTCGAGCCCAGGTAGGGGTGAGGAGAGGGACGGAAGCTATACTGTTACACTGGCAATACTGCCTATAAGAACATCCAATAGTCAAAGGTATATTAAATACAAATGGTATAGAGATAAATAGTCCTATAATTCCTATAATAACTACAACCTAAAACTTATTACCTGGGAATATTGAAGACTCATGTTTAAAGGAACCACCAGCTATCATATGTTCTCATGTTCTGAGCAAGGAACTTAAACGTTAGCTTTTTTAAATGGAACATATTGCACTTTTACTTTCTTCTCCAACACTTTGTTTTTGCATTATTTAAACCAAATTGAATATGTTTGATTATTTATTTGAGGCTACATTTATTTTATTGATGTGTTATATTAAGTTAAAATAAAAGTGTTCAGCCTCCCGGGTGGCGCAGTGGTCTAGGGCACTAGACCACTAACTGCGCCACCAGAGTCTCTGGGTTCGCCCCCAGGTTCTGTCGCAACCGGCCGCGACCGGGAGGTCCGTGGGGCGACGCACAATTGGGCTAGCGTCGTCCGGGTTAGGGAGGGTTTGGCCGGTAGGGATTTCCTTGTCTCATCGCGCTCCAGCGACTCCTGTGGCGGGCTGGGCGAAGTGCGCGCTAACCAAGGGGGCCAGGTGCACGGTGTTTCCTCCGACACATTGGTGCGGCTGGCTTCCGGGTTGGAGGCGCGCTGTGTTAAAGAAGCAGTGCGGCTTGGTTGGGTTGTGCTTCGGAGGACGCATGACTTTAGACCTTCGTCTCTCCCGAGCCCGTACGGGAGTTGTAGCGATGAGACAAGATAGTAATTACTAGCGATTGGATACCACGAAAATTGGGGAGAAAAGGGGATAAAAATAATAAAAAATAAATAAATAAATAAATAAAAAATAAAAATAAAAGTGTTCATTCAGTATTGTTGTAATTGTCATTGTTACAAATAAATAAATAAATCGCCCGATTAATCGGTATCTGCTTTTTTTGGTCCTCCAATAATCGGTGTGTGTGTGTGTGTGTGAGTGTGCGTGCGTGGGCACTGAAGCGTGTCTGGGTACACTTGTATTCAGATAGACTGTACATGTAGTCTTCTTGTCCTTACCGCCTCCACCTCTTTAGACACGCTGGCTATCTGCTGTGCTTTGGCCCTCAACTCATCTCTCTGCTTGTCAACCACCTCCTTCAGTTTCAGCATCACCTCCCGCTCCTGCCGTTGGACACGGTCTGGAACACAGGACCACAACAATACAATATTATCACTGTGGGTTTTCAATGGTCAACAGACGGTACAGAGACAACACATTAGGGCACAAAAAATAAAAGTAAAGAAATAAAAGCGCAACGGAAAATGGAAATTAATGTCCAGGAAGTCCCTAATGAACATGTCCCAGTAGTTCATCAACCATCTACAGTCGGTCAACACTAAGTCCCCAGCCAAAGCTGCTCAGTGGAGTGTATCTTAAGGTCTGTGGTTAAAGAGTAAAGACGCTTAAGGATTATCCTTCAGCACATGGTCATCTTTAAGCAGTCTGGTTTACACCTGTTGATTCAGACACACTACTCTGGACGTGTAATGACTGATACATAACCTATGGTGGAGATTATTTTATTTAACCTTTATTTAACTAGGAAAGTCAGTTAAGAACAAATTCTTATTTACAATGACGGCCTACCCCGGCCAAACCCTCCCCTAACCCGGACGACGCTGGGCCAATTGTGCGTCGCCCTATGGGACTCCCGATCACGGCCTGTAGTGATACAGCCCGGGATCGAACCCAGGTCTACAGTGCCTTAGACCGCTGCGCCACTCAGGATCACAGGAGCTATGGCGTTTTGATTTGGATGGACATTGGAGACACTAATGTTCCTAGGCCAAACTGGTGCAATTAAACTTAACAACAAGCAGCTAACATGGACCTCTTGGTGGGAAAACTGGTTTCAGCGTGTAGTATGGCTGGGGCCCGTAGAGGTACTGCAGGGGGTCCACAATTTTCTATACCTTTTTATAAATAAAACAAAATGAGAGCCTGCCTGCCATTCTGTCCCATTTCGTAGCCTTGGACTACGAACCTATGCCTACCCACGACCTGCCCTTCGCCTGCCCCCTTGTTATAATAAATATTCTGAGAACCGAACCATCCGCCTCTTGTGTTTGCATCTGGGTCATATCCTGAGTCGTGATAGTACGAACTGGCCCTGACTGACCCAGCAGACTCGGACCAGCTCCACAATGCTGTCTCCTTCCAAGGAGCCGCCATTAGAAGACACGAAGAGGTACTCCAAAACCTTATGGAAGGATTCCAGATCTTGGCGGAATGCCACTACCACACTTTCACTACATTGCTGGAGCAATTCCAAGGATTATCAACTGGGCAACAAGCCACTACAGTAACACCCAAGACGCTTCTCCCCAGCCTACCCCGGCTTCCCGAGAACCCCACTTATCTCCTCCGGAGCGCTATGCTGGAGATCCTGGAACCTGCTGGGCGTTTCTCTCCCAGTGCTCCCTCATCTTTGAGGTACATCACTCTTTGTTTCATTTGGATCAGTCGAAAATAGCATATCTTATAACGCTGATGTCTGTAAGGGCGCTCGCCTGGGCTATGGCAGTGTGGGATCAACAATCCACCTTTTGCCTTAGTCTGGAGGATTTTATGGTGGAGCTAAGGAAGGTGTTCGATTCCCCGGTGTCCGGGAGAGAGGCGGCTTGGAAGCTACCTCGTCTGAGTCAAGACTCCCGCAGTGTGGCTGACTACGTGGTTCACTTTTGGACGCTGTCCACCGAGAGGGCCTGGAATCCGGAGTACCTGTTTGACACCTTCCTTCATGGATTATCGTAGGAAATCAAAGACGAACTCACAGTCCGGGAGTTACCCAGAGACCTCGACTCCCTCATAGCCTTGAATATAAGGATTGATGGGCGCCTACGGGAACGCAGGAGAGAGAGGAGTTCTGTTCTCAGCCACACTCGCTCGTCCACGTTTTCTCCCTCGCCTCCGAAGAACCCCGGAAGTCCCTGATGCCTGCATTCCTGAGAGAATCCGAAATCACCCGAGCCCCTCGGCGACTCGTCTCCTCCTGAGCCCATGCAACTGGGCAGGGCTAGATTGTCTCCTAGTGAACGTTTATGCAGGCTGAGCTTCAACAGTTGCCTGTATTGTGGTACTACAGGATATACAGGACAGCTGCCGGGATCATGCGTCCTCCTGCCTCCCCTGCCGGTGCAGGGTTTTTCTTTGTGGAAAAGAAGGACAAAACCCTGCGCCCGTGTATTGACTACCGGGGCCTCAATGACATCGCTGTAAAGAATCGTTACCCACTACCGCTTTCGAGCTTCTCCGGGGGGTGACCATCTTTTCGATGTTGGACCTTCGGAACGCCTTACACCTGGTTCGGATATGGGAAGGAGACGAGTGGAAGACAGCCTTCAACACGGCTAGCGGACACAACGACTACCTGGTTATGCCGTTTGGTCTAAGTGCATTTATTTAAGTGCACTCGCTCGTCCATGTTTTCTCCCTCGCCTCCGAAGAACCCCGGAAGTCCCCGACACCTGCATTCCCGAGAGAATCCGAAATCACCCGAGCCCCCTCAGCGACTCGTCTCCTCCTGAGCCCATGCAACTGGGCAGGGCTAGATTGTCTCCTAGCGAACGTTTTCGCAGGCTGAGCTTCAACAGTTGCCTGTATTGTTGTACTACAGGACATTACATAGCCACCTGTCCAGTAAAAGAACAGGCTCATCAGTAGGTACGGGTACGATGGTGGGCCATACAGGGAGTCTTCAAACTCCCATTACTTGTACTCCTCTCCATGCTGTTCCACTCCTGCTGTGGGGTGGTCGGTCAAAATGTCTTTGGGTGCTCATTGACTCTGGGGCTGATGAGAGCTTCATGGATGCTACTCTGGTATCTGAGCTGGGAATCTCTACTCAACTCCATTCCAATGGATACCAGAGCTTTGAAGGACACTCCATTGGCAGGGTTACTCACAGTACGGTTCCCATTAACCTGCAAGTGTCGGGTAATAACAGTGAGTCCCTACAGTTTCTACTAATTGCATCTCCTCATACACTTGTGGTTTTGGGATTTTCATGGCTCCAGAGGCACAACCCCCTGATCGACTGGGCTACTAGTTCTATCCTGGGTTGGAGTCCGTTCTGCCATGCACATTGCCTTAAGGCGGCGCAGCCTGCCCTGGGACACCCTTCTGCGGGCTTGGGAAAAGCCTCGGATCTCCCGCGGAGTACCAGGACCTCCGGGAGGTTTTCAGCAAAGCTTGTGCCACATCCCGTCCTCTGCATCGACACTGTGATTGCGCTATTGCCCTCCTCTCGGGCACCACGCCACCTCGGGGTTGGCTTTATTCCCTGTCTGGCCCGGAGACCAAGACCATGAAGGTATACATTAAGGACTCCCTAGCTGCCGGGATCATGCGTCCTCCTGCCTCCCCTGTCGGTGCATTGTTTTGTCTTTGTGGAAAAGAAAACCCATGTACTGCACCCATGTATTGACTACCGGGGCCTCAATGACATCACTGTAAAGAATTGTTACCCACTACCACTCCTCGGCTTTCGAGCTTCTCCAGGGGGTGACCTTCAGAACACCCATCACCTGGTTCGGATACGGGAATGAGACTAGTGGAAGACAGCCTTCAACACGGCTAGTGGACACAACGAGTACCTGGTTATGCCGTTTGGTCTGGCCAACGCTCCCGCAGTGTTCCAGGCCCTGGTCAACGATGTGCTCTGTGACATGTTGGTTTGTGTTTGTCTATCCGGTTTGTGTTTGTCTATCTCAACAACATCTTTGTCTTTTCCCTGGCGGCTCAAGAGCATGTTCGCAATGTCTGACAAGTCCTCCAGTGCCTGCTGGAGAACCAGATGGATCCTGACAAGGTGAAAGCTGTGGTGGATTGGCCCCAACCCACATCCAGAGTCCAGCTGCAATGTTTCCTGGGATTTGCTCATTTCTACCGTGGCCTCCCCCCTCTCTGCACTCCCCTCTCCCAAGGTTCCGTTCATGTGATCCCCAGCTACTGACCGGGCGTTTCTGGATCTGAAGCACCGTTTCACCACAGCCCTCATCCTAATCCATCCGGACACGTCCCGTCAGTTTGTGGTGGAGGTTGACGCCTCGGACATTGGAGTGGGGTCCGTCCTGTCCCAGCGTTCTGTCCAGGACCAAAAGCTGCATCCAGGCGCTTTCCTCTCCCATCGTCTCAATTTCGCTGAGAAGAACTATGATGTGGGAAATCGGGAACTTATTGCGGCACTGGAGGAGATGGCACTGGAGGAGTGAAGGCACTGGCTCGAAAGGAAGGAACATCCATTCTTAGTGTGGACCGATTGTAAGAATTGGGAATATCTTCGCACCGCCATGTGCTCAACTCAAAGCAGGCTCGTTGGGCTCTGTTATTCACTCGATTCAATTTTACCATTGCCTACTGCCCTGGGTTCAAGAATGTGAAGCCTGACGCCCTCTTCCGCCTGTATAGTTCCGCTGCTACACCATCTGACACTGAGCCCATCCTCCCTACCTCCTGTCTAGCAGCTACACTAGTCTGGGGTATTAAGAACCGTGTCCGCAAGGGGCCACGTTCCCAGCCAGACCCCGGGGAGGGGGCGGCTAACCAGATGTTCATCCCAGATTCGGCCCGGTCCTGGAATGGAGCCATTCCTCTAAACTCACCTGTCATCCCGGCTCTCACCGGACCCTGGCTTTCTTCCACCAACGTTTTTGGTGGCCCACCATGGTTCCGGACGTCTCCGCATTCGTTGGCGCCTGCACTGTGCACACAGAACATGACTCTCCGGCAAGCTCCGGCTGGCCTCCTTCAACCATTCCCTGTTCCTCATTGCCACTGGTCCCATATATCCCTGGACTTTGTCACTGGTCTCCCTCTGTCTGATGGCAACACCACCATCCTTACTGTGGTGGATAGGTTTTCCAAAGTGGCACATTTCATTCCCCTTCCAAAGTTACCCTCAGCCAAAGAGACAGCCTAGCTTATGGTGCAGCACGTCTTCTGGATTTATGGACTTCCGGTCGACATGGTCTCCGTTTGGGGTCCTCAGTTCTTGTCCAGATTCTGGAAGGCATTCTGCACCCTCATTGCATCATCGGCCAGCCTGTCCTCCGGGTTTCATCCCCAGTCTAACAGCTAATCAGACTACTCTTCGCTGCCTCGTCTCTGCCAAACCCACCACCTGGAGCCAGCAACTTGTGTGGGTGGAGTACGCCAGCAACTCCTTCCCTGCTCGGCCACTGGACTCTCGCCCTTCGAGTGTTCCTTGGGTTACCAACCCCCGCTCTTCCCTGAGCAAGAGGAAGAGGTCAGCATAGCCTCGGCCCAGATGTTTGTCCGCCGCTGTCGGCGTACCTGGAAGAGAGGCCGGTCCGCTCTTCTTACGACCACCTCCAGGTATCACCGGCCTCCGGCTCCCCGCTATCGGCCCGGACAATGGGTATGGCTGTCCACCCATGATCTGCCCTTCCGGATGGAGTCTCAAAAACTTTCCCCACGTTTTATTTGTCCATTCCCCATCTCTAATGTCCTTTGCCCCTCTGCTGTTCATATTTTGTTGCCCCTGCCTGCCCTGATCCTGAGCCTGAGTCTGCTGTTCTGTCCATTTTTTGACTCTGCCTTGGACTACGAACCTCTGCCTGCTCTTTTGCCTGCCTCTTTGTTATAATAAATATTCTGAGAACCGAACCATCCGCCTCCTGTGTCTGCATCTGGTTCATATCCTGAGTCGTGATACTATTTTGTTGTATGATACTAGGGTTGGTGCTCTTAGCAGATAGACTACTAAGCAGGGACGAGATGAATAATGAATATCTTACGAATACTTAATAAGTTAGTGTAATAATACAAATATACGTGTCTATTAGTTTACCGTAATTGCTGGACTATTAAGCGCACCTGAATATAAGCCGCACCCACTGAATTTTTTTTATTTTTTTATTTTGTACATAAATAAGCCGCACGTGTCTATAAGCCGCAGGTGCCTACCGGTACCCGGTACATTGAAACAAATGAACTTTACACAGCCTTTAAACGAAACACGGCTTGTAACAAAAATAAATAGGCTTTAACGAAACACGGCTTGTAACAAAAATAAATAGGCTTTAACGAAACAGGCTTGTAACATTTTTTTTTTTTTTTAATAGCAGTAAACAATAGCCTACCAAGAAAGTCCTTGGTCACTATCTTCCTCCTGTGCACTGAAACCACTGAAGTCATCTCCTTTGGTGTCGGAGTTGAATAGCCTCAGAATTGCTTCATCCGATGTTGGATCGTTTTCATTGCGCTCTCCTCACTTTCATCCGGAGGCAAACTCATCCAAGCCTCATTTTCTAGTTCGGGCCATCTGCTTTTCTTTCCTCTGAAAACTTTTGTTGTCTTTTTGCACTAAGTCAGTTTCTCACGCTGCTGTTTCCAACGTCTTATCATCGACTCATTAAGGCTCCCGTGCAGCAGCACTATTTCCTTTTCCAACAGCCAGATCGATCGCCTTCAAATTGAAAGCTGCATCATATGCATTTCTCCGTGTCTTTGCCATGATGAGGGTGACAAAATGACTACCGTAATCAGAATGATGGAAAGTTTGAGCGCGCTCGATTTACGATGTGACGGTGCTCAGTTTTTTGGCGGCATGAATTTGTGAAAGCGGGAAAAATCCATAAATTAGCCGCGTCATTGTATAAAGCGCAAGGTTCATAGCGTGGGAAAAAAGTAGCGGCTTATAGTCCGGAAATTACGGTATATGTATCTTTTCTGCTTTGTTCGTCTTTCAGTATTTACATAACAAATGTCACATTTACGGTCACACATTCACTTCCCAAATAAACAAACACCGGAATTTCTCAGTCAGCAATGTTTTTCCGTGTGATTACCACCATAAGTAAATACTCTGAGCCAGCTTTGCAGTAACTCCATTGCCGTGACACGCATTACTTTGGGGTATTTTACCTGTTGGGGTGGGTAGTATATTTGCATACACACATGTGAGAAGGGGATTGTTTCTAAGAGGTGTGTAATATATTATGTATGACACAAAGGGTAAGTACCATACCCAAACCTTCCTGGACATGGTTGACCCTAAGGCAGATGTTTAAACTAACCTTCCTGAGCATGGTTGCCCCTAAGGCAGATGTTTAAACTAACCTTCCTGGACATGGTTGCCCCTAAGGCAGATGTTTAAACTAATTTTCCTGAGCATGGTTGCCCCTAAGGCAGATGTTTAAACTAACCTTCCTGGACATGGTTGCCCCTAAGGCAGATGTTTAAACTAACCTTCCCGAGTATGGTTGCCCCTAAGGCAGATGTTTAAACTAACCTTCCTGAGCATGGTTGCCCCTAAAGCAGATGTTTAAACTAACCTTCCTGAGCATGGTTGCCCCTAAGGCAGATGTTTAAACTAACTTTCCTGAGCATGGTTGCCCCTAAGGCAGATGTTTAAACTAACTTTCCTGAGCATGGTTGCCCCTAAGGCAGATGTTTAGGCTGTTCTATATCAACCAACCTCCCTAAATTTCGCTGCCCTTAGGGCCGCTGTTTAAGCCAATCGCGTGTGTGTATGTGTGTTTATGTGTTTTAAACCAACCTTCCTGGACATGGTTGCCCCTCAGGCAGCTCTGTAACTCCTGATTCTCCATCTGTAGATGCAATACCTGGGCCTGCAGCTCCTCGCACCTCCTCTTCTGCTTCTCCACCTCCTCCTGCACCTCCTGGTGGGGGACAAGGAGGAGCTGTTACAGACTCTGGGATAGGAGGAGACACACAGCATACCCACCATAGAAATGGAATGACATTCTAGTCATTATATTTCTATGGTATCCATAACCATTGACTTCTAGTGAACTCATTGCAACCAGAGGAGTCTACAGGTACTTGGTGGTGAGGAAGAATACGCTCCTAATTAAATCAAAGATATTTATAGCTACAGAGTGCTAGCTGAAGAATGTTCCAAGTGAAAGAGAAAAATAAGCCAACAAGACCAATAACAGACAGTGTAATCAGGTGTGAGACAGAAACAACGTGTTGTAATGAGCAGGGCCCATGGTGTGGTGTGTGGTGCATAGACATGTGGTGTAGTGAAAACTGTAGTACCAACATGTTTCCTCTTATCATATCATATCTATGATCGTTGAGATCACAGACCAGATAACAGTGACTTCCCTACTTATACTGCGATATAGCCTGGGTCAATTTATATTAAACACTGCACAATGCACAGTTTCTCCAGAGATACATCTGATCAAGACTGAACTGTGCGATGTAGTAGGGAGTTGTAGTTTCCAACATGACAATATTCTACATAGCTTATTGCAGAAAATGTGGTAATTAACTACATTGACCATAACCCATTGCACGGGACTTTTATTGTTTAATTCTGCGTTGTTACACCATTCGATCCACGTAATGCACAGTGCAGTTAATGTAATTTTTATTTTATCAAAACCGAAATCCGTGATACATACTGTGGCAATAGCGACCTGTCAATAAAAACACACGAGGGACATCATAACGACAATGGCACGAGCGTCCATTCTGAACACACCATTCCGTGATGTTACATAACAGAAACGACATATAGTCTACATTTCGCTTAGGCTACTAATACAACTAAAATGGAGCCTTCTCTGTGTGGGGGAATAGTTGCCAGTGGTAGGTCTACACTCTACACACAATGTGTCACACAGATAACAAATATGTTTTGTGAGCTGTCACTTGCCACTGAATGGGCATGATGAATAACGTGGCATGCTAACGTGCAGCAAGTAGTAGTTATTAAATTGAACCCTAGCCGTCAAAACAATTCAATTGCTACATTGTAGCAGCAACCCCAAATCACATATCTTCAGTGTTGTTACAATCCGCTAATTGAAACGATACGTCACTGGAGGTATTATCTGCCCCATGTTACTACCATGTTATTACCACCGACTCACCCGTTGTATTTCGTTCTTGCTTTGTTCGCATTCTTTCACATTTCTCGTCTTCTTCTGTTTCTGTACATTAAGTGTTTCGAACGCTTTAAGTAGGTCTTCTTCTTTTGACTTGTGTGCATGGTTCCGCGATGCGAAGCTCTCCAAAAGTTCTAGAACTTTGACAATTTTAGGCACCAGTCCTGTGGCGCTCTCTTTACCGTAGCCGTCAATAAGTGTTTCCACTTCCGAGCCAATCAATTTAGCTATTTCGTATACATCGTCCACAGTTAGTGCTGAACATGTCCTTTCAAAACACACCTCTGTCTTGACGTCTTGCTTTTGATCGTTTCTACCGCAATCCTTCTCCATTATTGCACAAGTGTTCATGTAAGTTACTATCGAAACCCAGAAACAAAAAGAACGTCGTTCTCACGGTGACATGACAGTTCCCCGGCGAAAGAGTCGAAACACAATTAAAGCGAAAGCGTTCTCGCAATAAACAGGTGTCTTATCTACACGGCGATATGCTGCTGCATCTAAACTTAATGCATTCGTCAAATCGTCACCCTATGCTCGAACTTGACTGAGTTGCATGCTTGGTCAGAGACGAGAACAAACCCGTTCTAACTTGAACCTCATTCGAGTATACGTCACACATTTTACCTAACCCTAGTACATAACATTAATGAGGCCCAATTCAAATAAAATAACATCGAGTTCCTCATCGAGATGTCTTGAAAAAACAGAGCAGTGTAATGTCGATTGGACGCCAATATTTCTGCCCACTCGGCTTGTTTGTCTCAACATCCCTTCTACTTTCCTGACCAATGTAATAGGAGTGAGTTATTTAACCTTAATTTAACTAGGCGAGTCAGTTAAGAACAAGTTCTTATTTAAAACGGTGGCCTACCCCGGCCAAACCCGGACGCTGGGCCAATTGTACACCGCCCTATGAGACTCCCAATCACAGCCAGATGTGATACAGCCTGGATTCGAACCAGGGACTGTATTGACCTCTTGCACTGTTATGCAGTGCCTTAGACCACTGCACCACTCTAGAGCTACATAACACAGTGTACTGTTACACTGGTATGCTAGGTCACCCATACAGTAATGCATCAGACAAGCACACAAATTGGATTTCCTCTGAAGGCATGGGAAACGATCAATGATGCTGTACTGTTCTTTAACAGCAGCCATAGATAAAACTGAATAGATCAAACAAAATATAACAAATGCAATTGACGGACACAATCTACCCACATTTGTTTCATTCACGACAATTCAGTTTGCAAAGCAGAGTAAAAAAAAATACATTTGTACTTTTTTTGAATGCTACATTCTTAGTCATCGAAAATAAGGTTATCAGTCTTTGGCCAGTTTGCACCCTGTCCCATGAGTCCCAACTCTTCCAGCTCAGCCACCACCAGTAAGTTTGACTGCAGACATCATGCTAAGCACCACAGCAGTCAGTATCCCTGGTGTGTCCTTGCTATAAGACAGTGCTATTCACAAAATACATGATAACTGCACTCACACACAAAAACTGACAGACAACCAAACAAGGGCAAATACTTATAAAATGTTGATCTTTATTTAAACCCAAACTAAGTGTCCACAATGAATGCACAACATAGCAAGTGGGTAAGAGACTGCTTGCATAAACAACAGTACATATCAATTCCATTGTCACATTTCAGTTTCTATGGGAGAAAAAAAATTAGCATTATGAATATGATTAACTACCCATTTAAAGAAATCCCACAGAAAAATGAATCTTACAGCTATATCAACTACTACAGACTGAAGACAAACACAAATACCATTACAGTCGCAGCGTGTCAAAAGGAAAGCCATTTTGTGTCAAAAGGAAAGCCATAAATGAAACGCAGTAGAATTCACATGCCTTATTGGAGAGATCAGAGGGGAGAGGGCAACCAAATGGAACAAACATTATTTTGCAGAAAACATACACATTGTGTCCTAAAAAGGTGGTACTAGGCTTACATACAAATTCCCCAATATCTTCAGGTCATCCCTATCAGTTGGTACACTCAGTCCATCACAGCTATGGAGATCACACACTTGTGAGATCGCCATTGCTGTACCTCATTTCCTTCTTTCATGGAGCAGTAGTTATTCATAACTTCATGGCTGGCTGGGTCAAATGATATGTCTGACTGTACTAGACAGGGCCACATAAGGAAGTCCATACCATAGAATATCTACAATGGAGGGGTAATCCTCTCATCTCTGAGCAGAGTGCCAGTCTCAACCGTACATGTCCTCTCTGTCTGCGTTGTAGATCTCTCCCTCCTGCAGGGAGGCGAAGTTGAGGAAGTGAGAGGGCCGATGGACCTCGTG
The DNA here is from genome assembly GCF_029448725.1 of Salvelinus fontinalis. Taxonomy (NCBI): domain Eukaryota; kingdom Metazoa; phylum Chordata; class Actinopteri; order Salmoniformes; family Salmonidae; genus Salvelinus; species Salvelinus fontinalis. Next base: position 27,320,250 of record NC_074688.1, read on the forward strand.
GTAGAACTCCTTGGGGTTGGACAGCTGCAGGTCATACTTCATGTTGGGGTCGTGGCGAACACCTGAAAGAGGAAGAGTGGGATGTATTATTGAGATGTACTACATTGCCAGAAGTATGTGGACACCTCTTTAAATTAGTGGATTCGGCTATTTCAGCAACACTCGTTGCTGACAGGTGTATAACATTGAGTAAAGACAAACATTGGCCTTACTGAAGAACTCAGTGACTTTCAAAGTGGCACCGCCATAGGATGCCACCTTTCCAACAAGCCAGTTCATCACATTTCTGCCCTGCTAGAGCTGCACCAGTCAACTGTAAGTGCTGTTATTGTGAAGTGGAAACGTCTATGAGCAACAACGGCTCAGCTACAAAGTGGTAGGCCACACAAGCTCACCAAACAGGACCGCTGAAGCGTGTAAAAATCGTATGTCCTCGTTTGCAACACTCACTACCGAGTTCCAAACTGCCTCTGGAAGCAACGTCAGCACAGTAACTGTTAGTGGAGAGCTTCATGAAATGGGTTTCCATGGCCGAGCAGCCGCACACAAGCTTAAGTCCACCATGTGCAATGCCAAGTGTTGCCTGGAGTAGAGTAAAGCTCGCCAACATTGGACTCTGGAGCAATGGAACGCGTTCTCTGGAGTGATGAATCACGCTTCACCATCTGGCAGTCTGACAGGGACAAATCAGTGTTTGACCGATCACAGGAGAACGCGATCTGCCCCAATGCATTGTGCCAACTGTAAAGTTCGGTGGAGGATGAATAATGGTCTGGTGCTCTTATCATGGTTGGGGCTAGGCCCCTTAGTTCCAGTGAAGGGAAATCTTAATGCTACAGCATACAATGACATTCTAGACAATTCTAGAAGGTCCATAAAGAAATGGTTTGTCGAGATCGGTGTGGAAGAACTTGACTCGCCTGCACAGAGCCCTGACCTCAATCCCATCCAACAACTTTGGGATAAATTGGAACGCAGACTGCGAGCCAGGCCTAATCACCCAACAGCCTGACCTCACTAATGCTCATGGCAGAATGGAAGCAAGTCCCCCCAGCAATGTTCCAACAGCTAGTGGAAAGCCTTCCCAGAAGAGTGAAGGCTGTTATAGCAACAAGGGGGGGGGGGACCAACTCCGTATTAATGCCTATGATTTTGGAATAAGATGTTCGACGAGCAGGTGTCCACATACCGATAGCATGTTGATAATCAAACACTGCAAGCATGTGGTTGGAAAATGCTTATTTCCCTGATATGTTACACAGATGTCAGCAGCATACCACCCTGCATACCACTGCTGGCTTGCTTCTGAAGCTAAGCAGGGTTGGTCCTGGTCAGTCCCTGGATGGGAGACCAGATGCTGCTGGAAGTGGTGTTGGAGGGCCAGTAGGAGGCACTCTTTCCTCTGGTCTAAAAAAAAATATCCCAATGCCCCAGGGCAGTGATTGGGGACACTGCCCTGTGTAGGGTGCCGTCTTTCGGATGGGACGTTAAACGGGTGTCCTGACTCTCTGAGTTCATTAAAGATCCCATGGCACTTATCGTAAGAGATGGGGTGTTAACCCCGGTGTCCTGGCTAAATTCCCAATCTGGCCCTCAAACCATCATGGTCACCTAATAATCCCCAGTTTACAATTGGCTCATTCATCCCCCTCCTCTCCCCTGTAACTATTTCCCAGGTCGTTGCTGCAAATGAAAACGTGTTCTCAGTCAACTTACCTGGTAAAATAACGGTAAAATAAATAAATAAATGTTGAATTTCATTGTTTCAAATACACTAAGATTTGAAGACACTGATAGCCATTATACAAGACTTTCCATTTAGCATGCTTTTTCAATCTAGGAATAGGTTTAATCTGTGTCTACGAAATCCCGGGTTCTATGCACTACTCACCCATGAAGTTGTAGTTCCAGGAGACCTGTCCAGGCACCATGAAGAAGCCCAGGAAGCGATCAGACAGAAGCATCTGAACCCTCTCATAGTGGGAGGGCAGGTAGCCCTTGGGGTTGTTGCCCTTGTCTGTGTTCTGTCTGCCCCACTCGTACCCACTGGGAGTCAGCTTGTAGGCCGTCAGAGTGCAGGAGCCGGGAGTGAAACTGGAAATGAATAAAGATGTTATACGGTAGTTAGCGTTGATGTACATGATGCAACTTGAATGTTAAGAAGAAGAGTGATGCATGTATAGGTGGAGTTAATCAATGTTTACAAATGTAGCTGGGGTGGTTGGGACGATGAATAACCTTGACGAGACCTGAAGGCCTTAGTTCAGGCTAACCCAGTCTAGTGACGAGTAGACAGTCTGGGTTTAAACCAAGTCGGTCAATCCAACCAACATTCAATAAAGCCCTCTATAACCGGGCTGGCCTGGTCTGTCATGAAGTAAAACCGTTTTCAAATTAGCTACTATATGTAGACTCACTGCTGATAAGAGTTAATAAAAAGCAAGTACAACAGTATCTGTCCTACCTGCAGGTGATGATGATGGTCTTCTCTCCATCCCAGGCGGGGTTGTCAGCCATGATCTTGGCGTGGCTGGTGACGTCCTGGGGGGAGAGTTGGGGAGACTCGTTGGGCTGGGTGTGGATCCAACCCAGGGGCTCCATCTCCTGTAGGCGGAGATGGGGTAGAGAGGACGTGAGACACAGGGGAAGCAGGAGTGCGTGTGTGTTCTGCCCTGATCAGGAACTGAACACTTCCAATTTCAAAGGCTATGGCACACTTGGTATGAGCCTCAAAAACATAAAGACAAGGAAAATGAGCCATGGTTCATGGTTAATCACTTCCACATAATGAGACGTGATCCAGTAAACAGCATGCCATCAAATCATGTTATATGCTTGTATCTGAGCATGTGTGTGAGTGTGTGTATGGTATCCCCTAATTCTGTACCTTGAGGTACTCGTGTCCTGGCAGCTGATTGGGTAGGTGGACGGTCTGATGCGTTCCCCACTGGGGTACCATGACGATACACCTGATCTCCTTCACCTGGGGGTTGTCAGGGGGACTGGTGCCGTACAGGTAACCTGCAATCTGGAGACCGAGGGGATGCACACGCCAGCAACACACATTCAGACTGACCGATATATAAAAACTATACAATAGATATGATTGAGGGTACCAAATAATCCTGATCTAGCTATATAAGCAGTTAAGCACTTCATTCATATATAAAGAGGATTACAATAATATCTAAAGAGATGTACAAAGAGATGAAGGTAGAGTGATTTGACTGTTTTAGCATCATAGTAGGCATTTTACCACAACAAGGGTCACAAGCAAAGAGATAACTAGGAGAGGTTTACGGTGATGCAAACAGGATAAACAGTAGGCTGCGGTACTGACCTGGGCTCGCAAGTCTGAGATGCAGATGAACTTCTTGAGGACGTTCTTGGGCAGGATGTAGGTGTAGCCCGTCTCCTTGATGTCATCAGACGACACGTAGATGTGGTTGGTCCTCAGGTGCAGGTTGGCAGCAGAGATGGCCCTGCAGGAGGAAGTTATCAAAGAGCCATTATTGGCGCTTCATTCACTTCCGAAGCTATGGCCTTGATTTCACAACTCCTGCTTGGAGGAATAACTATAATATAACAATCAAAAAGCTCCAAGAAAGTTTATTACATTCCTTTGTCAGCACCAAGGGTGATTGGAAGGATATACTGTGCATTCGTAAAGTATTCAGACCCCTTGACATTGTTACATTACAGCCTTATTCTAAAATAGATTTTTTTCTTTCTCAATCTACACACAATTCCCCATAATTACAAAGTGAACATAGGTTTAGAATTTTTGGCAAATAAAATAAAAAACAGAAATGCATTATTTACATAAGTATTCAGACCCTTTGCTGAGACATTGTTTCCACTGATCATCCTTGAGATGTTTCTACAACTTGATTAGAGTCCACCTGCAGTAAATTCAATTGATTGGACATGATTTGTCTATATAAAATGTCTATATAATGTCTATATAAAAGGTCACACAGTTGACAGTGCATGTCAGAGCAAAACCAAGCCATGAGGTTGAAGGAATTGCCGGTAGAGCTCCGAGACAGGATTGTGTCGAGGAAAAGACCTGGGGAAGGGTACCAAAAAAGGTGTCTCCCCCCTACATACCTGACTCTCCATTCTGTCTTGGAGGAGAAGGTCTGTGTCTCGTAGTTTGAGGTTGTTGAGGTGATGATCTCGTCTCCGTGTTTGTTGACTGTGCGTGTCTGAGTGGCAGTGAGCTGGGACTGCTCCTTGGTCTGCTTCTCAATCTCAGCAATCTGCTGGCGCTGCTGGGACGGAGCAGAGATCTCCATGCCCAGGATGATGTCACGGATCTCAGACTGGGTCAGAGACGCCACGTTCACACTGGAGAGTTCAGAGTCGAGGTCAGATATGGTTGAGGGAGATTTGGGATTGAAATGCATGCTCGCTTGTAGAGGGTACCCTAGATGTTACTAGATTCCATAAACATTTTTGCAATAGCTTATTGAGATGGTTAGAATTTTTTATTTTAGCTGTTGTGAACTCTCATAATAGCAAATGGAAGTTAATATACATATGACAGCGTTGTGAAGCTTCATGACAGCTTTACAAAGGCCACCACAGACATTATAGCCACTCACTTGTTCTTCTTTCCATAGTCGGCCAGGATGAGGTCTTTGAGCTGCACCTCCACCTTGATCCACTCTTCATCGGTCAGCGTGGGCCAGATGTGGTGAGGCTCTGTGATGGTGGTCTTATCCGGCTTCAGGATCACCTTGGCACGGTCGTTGTTCACATGGAGCGCCCTTAGGATCAGAATGAGACGGGAGAACGCCTAGAGACAGGAAACAGAGCCACACAGACACTGGTTAAACAGAAACGGCTTGCCCAATAAAAGTTTTGCACTCCAGAAGAGCTTCTAGAATGAGAAACAGGACTAGACATTGTTGATATTTATGGCATCATTCTTCAGTTAGCAGGCTTCTATGTATACTTAACACTTTATATATATATATTTTTTTATAAACATTGACCCCCATCGGCTAGATTTGGCATAAATCGCTGTTGAATCCTTTTTAGTCTCATTCTAGATTTATCGGTCACAGGAAGTGAACAGCCACTCACGATGCGGGAGGAGAGTGCCTTGAACCAGTCAGTCTAATATCTCCACCATCTTGCTTAAGTCTCATTCTTGTACAAAAAGAGTAGGAAGTAGACTAACGGTGTAGGAGGAAATGGTCTTGAGCCAGTCGTCGTACAGGTTGAACAGGACCATCTGAGGCTCGGTGGCCTTCAGGATTAGGTCTCCAAACTTCTCCACCTTCAGACAGGCCTGGAAGGGCAGCTGCAGCTCAGAGCCCTTGATCACAATGTTGGGGAAATCCAGCAAGTGGACCTGGGAGGAGAAAGGGATAAAAATAAAATGTTAGGTTGTAAAGAGATTGTAATTGCTAATCTCAGTTTTTCAATAATCTCAACCATATCAAAATGTATCACAGTGTATCACGCGTGATAGTCAAAATATTTATCATCTCAGTCAAGTACTGATGTGTAAATTGGGCACATTAAATGCTATGTCTATATCAATGAGGTGCAGTGTGAAGTGTAATCAATCGATGTGATTGAGGTATGGGGTATCACCTCGAGGGGGTCCAGCATGCCCTTCCTGGTGACAATGATCTGTTTGGGCTGCTCCTCCACAGGAAGGGAACGAATCAGAGCAGCCACCTCCTCAGCTGTCTTCCACTTCGCCAGCTATAAAAGGAAGAGTGAAGAGGAGGAAAGAAAAAGGTGAGGACATTGAGCATAACTAGTCTTCCATGCATTTTTGTTTTTCTCCTTTCCAGAGTCTGATTGCCCTGTGCATTGCTAAAGAGAGTAAAAGGTATTTTTCATTTGAAGACGTACCTGTCCCAGACGTTTCTGTCCGGCCCACACAGAGGTGTGGATGATCTTGAGGAAGAGCTGGCCTGTCCTGGGGTTGAAGATGAAGATGGCTCCGTTGATGGGCTTGGTGGTCAAGTTACCCTCAAACGTCTGCAAGGACAGAGCAGGAGTATTTACATGACTGAAGATAGACAGTGTTTAACATCCTCTGAGACTAGTTGCCTAACAGTATATATTTTCATAAATGTTTCATTGTCTGAAAATGTTACATTAAAAACTATTCTAGAGGTACACTGCTGTGCCAGAGAATCCAACCAATAAAATTAGAAGCCCTAGAACGTTTACATGAATTGCAGAACGTCTGTTCTCTAATAATTCTAAATTCTAATTCCGCCCCAGACTCCTCACCCACCTTGTGGATGGTGACCCGGTAGACGTTAGTGTCGTCCACAAACCAGATGATCTGATTGGAGAAGAGCTCTCCGTAGTTCTGGGAGGACAGGTAGGGCTCAGTGGGCTCTGAGGAGTAGAGTTGCAGTCCCTTACGGATGCGCTCCCTCAGGACGTACAGAGCAGGGTTGGCCTTCATGATCTTAGCCATGGCCTGCTGGATCAGGGGCTTGCCTCCCGGGAACCAGTTACCATACCCACTGGAGAGAAGGGAGAGAGGTAGGGAGGGAGAAAGAAAGAGGGTGGCTGGTGAGTTCCTATGTCACGTAATAGACATAAACAAACAAGTGTTCGGTAACAACCTTGAGTTCACCTGTGTGAGAGTGCAACTGTTGACAACGATACAAGACTACTAGCTACGCTAACAACATTTCCCATCACTTATCATGTGGACATTAGTGGTAATGCTAGAACTCATGTCTACAGGCTAGCAAATGTATCCATTACTTATCATGCAGACATTAGCAGAAATGCTAGCGTAGCTATGCTAACCTGTGGAGGTTGTAGGCCAGGTCGATGGCGATGAGCACCCCGGTGGGGGAGGGGTAGATGCTCATGTTGTCTGTGGTGTAGTCCAGGAACTTGGCTCTGGCGTAGCGCTCAATGTCGTGAGAGTCGTAGTCTCCCCAGCGAAGCTGTATGTCAATCCAGTACTTCTGGGTGGTGGTGCTGTCCATCACGTCCCTGAAGAGGGAGAGAGGTCAAGGATTAATTAGTACTAAGACAGAAATAAGGTCTATATAAATGGCAAGAATAACTTGGCTTCTTGTCAAACTTGGATCTATTATGTCATGGAAGTTTGGAAGCCGTTTCCATTTTGAGATGGCACATTAAAATGGATACCCGCAAAACATCGCTCATATCCAACCAACCAAGAAACAGCTTCAGTGTTAACCTGGAATAAGGTTTAAAAAACTGTAGCGCCGTACTTTGAGTCAGCGAGCAGCGAGGGGCGTGAGACGTTCCACTTGTAGGAGGCGAAGAGTAGTATGTCGGCGCAGGAAGAGTTCATCTTGTAGGACTTCCTGGGGTGAATGGTCTCTTTCTGCACTGTCTCGATCTCCAAGGCATCCAGCTCCTGGTCAAACACCTACATACACACAGAGGAAACGGATTTTTTGGAAAAGTTTCATATGATAAAAATGTACTTTTCAAACACTTTTTTTGTGAAGTTGGTAGAGAATGTCCTTAATAAAATGCAGTGACATTTATTTGGGTTTTGCAAGTTATTGCTGTCTGGAGAGGCATTGATGGGAAAGGTACACAAACGTATCATTGGAGTCTACAGCCATGTCTCAAGATCATCCGGCTTCCTGTGATCCCTGATTGAACCAAATACATCAAGCTGGAGATAAAAGGTTTCTTAGTGATGTACCTGACAGAGATCCATGACGACGCTCTCGTGGATCTTCTGCCACAAGTGAGCCCTGAAGATCTGGATGAGGGAGATTTTCAAGGTGGGGATCTTTCCGTGCATGAAGATCCCGGTCAGATCCAGCTGGACCTGGAAACCCACGTACACCTAGAGAGGACAGAACAGAGCATGATTGTAAGTTAAGAGTGACAATATAATTAACAAAACAAATCTGGGAAATGCATCCGTGTGGGTGTGCGTGTGTGTAGTCAGGTACTCACGTTGGCCCTGTTGATGGTGGGGGACCACCAGAGGGTGAAGCGACGGTTGGGGATCTGGTTCAAACCAGATCTCTGGGCGTTGGTCAGCTTCTTCCACTTCATGGACTCCTCAAAGCCACTGGCCTTCTCCCTGTGGTGAAGTGGAGATGAGGCTGGAGGTTAGCTAGGTAAAACCCCTCACATCTACATTATGTTATACTGCAATACATGTCTGAGCATGCATAACATACATACGTTAGAAAATGCGCACACACAAACATGCAACAATAACAGCCTACGTCACGTAGTGAATGAGTGTGTGGTACTGACCAGAAGAGACCCTCCCAGGTGGGGAAGTAGGTTCCTTTGAAGAGCGTGTGTTCCAGGATGCCCTCCACCCCTCCCAGAGCCTGGATCATGTCTGTCCTGTAGTTGTTAAGGTTCCACAACTTCCCGTCGTGACGCTGGTGGGTCCACCAGAACGGGTTCTGCTTCAGAACCTACAGGACAATCAGACAGAACAGAGTTTATGTTCTCCTTCACAACCTAGGACACAATGAGAAAGAGCATCACATTAATGTCTGGACATACGCTGAAGGCTTTTACCAGAATTTAATTGGTTAACTTTCATTAGAGTATTACCTGGTTCCTGTCTTACCTGGTACTGTTTGAAGTCAGTGCGGACCCTCCAGCCCTTGTCGTAGGCCAGCGTGTGTCTGTCCTTCTGGAACAGGGTGTTGATACGGGGGATACCTCTGTCCCAAGAGTCCTCTAAGTCCTCCAGGGTCAGACGCCTGACAGGAACACAAGACATCTATCAACTCTCATAGTACTAAACCTCTGAACCATATGACCATCGGGTTACAGACTATGGAGCGAAGGTTTACACTTCAAAAAGTCTTCTCCTTAGCAAAACCTCTAAAATGTTGAGTTATACATTCTGGCATGCATCAACATCTCCAAGTGGAACCATCCGTGCAATGTGTGATTAAAAACGCCAAGTGGAGCTTAAAATCCAGCCTACATGGGGACCAGGAGTTGAGATAGAGCAACTGTCTTGCCTGTGTAGGTGTTCAGTACCTGTTCTGTGCGATAGCCTCCTGTCTCTTCAGGGCGTACTCTGCCCAGACTCTCTGGGAGTCGATGAACTCACTCTCCCAGGGCTGGATGTAGCGGTACAGGTTAGGAATCAGCTGGTCCTCCTCGTGGCTCATACCGGACCGGAAATGAGTGATGCCAACGTCAGTCTGCTTCGACCACCTGAGGGAGAGCGGCAGGACAAGATGGGTTAGTGGCAGGAAGGAAAACTTCCCTCTAACTCGTAATTTAAAACATGTATTAATATGTAATAACTACATTTCAAAGAGGCAGTAATGCAACCAGGTCTATCTTCATTAGTCAACTAGGAATGTCATATCATTATCCAGCTCACATTTCTATCAATACCATGTTCTCTAAGTTTGCAGTAAGTAGACTTTGTTAACCTCATACAGGAACATCTATGGCCCTAGCTTCCACATATTCTGCATTTTGCGCTTACCTCAGATCGGACTGTGGGATGAGGACGTGTCCCATGGACAGCATGCCCAGCCCTCCCAGCTCCTTGGGGGTGTAGAAGACCACAGGGGGGAAGCGACTGGGCATCTTGGAGTTGAGACCGATCTTGATACGGGTCTGGATCTTGTTCTCACATTTCACCAGCAGGTCCAGCAGCTCCTGGGTGTTGACCACCGCCTCACGGAAGTACGTCATCAGCCCTATCAGAGCCGTGTTCCACTTGTTCACAATCTGAGGAGAGATTGGGGGCGGTAATGTATTTCAACATTAGTACGGTTCTCATAACTACAGTTAAAAACCCAACTAAAGATGAATTTCATTTTGATAATAGATTTCTTTAGTTGGTATACTTTATATAAAATTACAGAATCTCAGTGAAGAAAGAAACAGTGATGTTTTGTAAAGGAGTTGTTTACCTTGGTGAAGGTGGTGGATCCTGAGGCCATGAGGATCTGTCTGACTCTGTTGTGGAACCGCTGCATGGACTCATCATCCACACGCAGGAAACACTGGGCAGTACGCTCTTTGGTCACCTACACACACACACAGCAAGAACAGCCTTGTCTTAGTACAAGGGACAACAGCGTAGCAGTTCCAGTCAGCCACAGTGATGAAGGTCTGACTATCTGGTGGCAGCTGCTATGATCATTTAGCACACCACTGTATCACCATGGAGATGCAGGACGGGGTCAACTGGTTTTAACCAGGTAACATCCCTCTTCCTCCAGCCCTTCTCTCTCCATCCTTCATCCCTCTGTTTCACCTCTCACCTCGTTCTGCAGGTTCCAGACTCCGTCCTTGTGGGTGAACTCCTCGTAGCTGGTGCGACACTTGGGCAGGATGCGGCACTCGAAGCCACACATGTTGAAGAGCAGGTTAGGGTTATCTTTGCTGTAGACGGACACAAAGCTGTTCTCCCATTGGACCGTGGTTACAGACCGAGGCAGGCGGTTCTTAATGTCCCAGAACACAGCACGACCCCTGGGCGGTTACAGAGAGGGAGGGACAACTATTATTTCACAAGATATGAGTATCGCTGTGCCTCCCATTCAAGTTGCTGGTGTTAGGTTCTAAATATCAGTAAGAACTCGGACACTATGAAAGCTTATACCAAGTTTATTCATCCCAAAGGATGGAACAGCTGAACAGACCAAGACGTGGTTCTACCAATGGTGGTATATGTACACCCCAATTTGGGGTGGAGTCTCCTCCTTCTTGCTAAACATTGCATCTTTATTGCTAGGCAGGAAATTAAGTGATACGGGTAATAGTGTTCCTTCTCCCTTAATGTGACCCCCTTCATCACTAAACCCCGGCTCTCTCCCCTTGTCACATGTGATCGTTTCCCCTACACTCAGTACATTCCAAGCTTAATTGCACTACCCATTCCTCCTTCAGATACCCATTAACTTCTGGTATAGACCCTAGACTATAGCACCCCTCATGTCTCTAGCATAACTAATGATAAATAATATTCAAAGTTTGGAAACAAAGATAAGTCCAAAATGCAGTGATTCTGCAGAGCTCAACTGACAATGCAGACTTCTGAAGCTGAATTAACCAGAATCCCAACATTGGTGAAGCAGGGAAAATAAAATGTGCAGGTCTCACATCAGTACATCTCACATGAGTACTGCATTATTTTCTCAGCTACGACTCACAGGTTGACGTCGTGCTTCATCAGTCTCATCCTGGCGTCTCTGGGCCAGCACTTCTTGTTGTTGTAGCCCACAATGTTCTCATTGTTGGGGTCAGGGTGCTCTGTTAGGTACCTCTGGATCAGGTCCCTTGCCTCATCAGCTGAGAACCTGGAAAAAGGAGAAAAGAGCAGGACACGTCAATCACTGAGCTTCTACAGATTCCTACATGCATAAGTCTAAGCCGTTAGTCTGCATCAAGTAAAATTTGTGTGTGTCTCTTCTGCTCCTACTCAGGTATTTGATGTAGCATCAGTTAAGGAGTACTAACTTCTATCTAAGGTGTTGTGTTACTGTTTTGTACCTGAAGAAGATATGTATACGGTCAATGTATCTGCAGTAGAGGCGGATGGGGTGAGCACTCTCTGTGGCTGTATCCTGGAAGGACAGGAAGTCGTTGGGCATTTGAGGGGGTCCAGCCATCTCACTGGCCCGGTGGAGGCCCAGCACCAACAGGTCCATGACCAGGCCGTAGTACTGCACGATGAACGAGGCAAACTGCAGACCACGGATGATCCCGTACGAGTTGGTGTGGTTCATGTCCTGGGATGGGAGGGAGGATATATATAAGCAACTAAACAGTTAGTAGGGAAAAGTAAAAGGTATAATATCAAACAATGCCATCATTTAACTGACAAAAAAGACAAGCATAATATCTTTGTCATTGCTTTTGAATGAGGAAAATTTGAATCTGTTTACTTCCTGAATTGACTCAAATTAAATTGATTTGATCCAAACCCTGCACAACAAACCCCTCTTCGAGATAGCAAGGTGGTCTCACCTTGTAGTTGATGACCACGTTGTTCTTGGCAGTCATGTAGTCAGCGATGTTGTGGTCCACGATGAGACGCAGCAGTCTGTTGAGCAGTGTCAGATCTATTTTCTCATACATCTTTTCATAGCGAGACTCTAGCATCACGTTACACTCTCCCTCCATCGTCTCCCACACATCCTGCAGGTTGTTGATGCCTGGTTACAAAACATAGGGAAAATTGTCTGATTTGTATCCTACCATGAATGGATATAGAATTATTGAAAGCGTCAAACAGAAACGATTGCAGAGGGTGTAGATACTTTTTGCTATTATATAATATGCATTGGCAGCATTGGCTCTGTGAATACAGACAGTACATAAATAATACAACTACTATAAACACACTCAAAATCTACCCAACCTAGTCCTCACCTTGGCACCACTTGTAGACGAGGAGTGGAGGAGGCTCTGTGTCAGCTGGTTTGATCCAGGGGGGGAAGAGACGTCGTTTGTCAGCCTCATACCACAGGTACTGGTCCAGGTAGGCATCTGTGATCTTCTCCAGGGGCTCCACGTCATACACAGGCACCAGGTGACTGTACAGGTCCATGAACTCTATGCCCACCTAGAGAGGGGGGAGGAGAGCGATTGGAGTGGAATGGGTGAGTGGCTAAGTTCATAGAAGCGAGATAGATTTGGGTCTTAAGACAGTTAACTTGGTCAACTGAAAGTTCAAATCATCTCCATATAGTTAGACGAAATGGGATGAAATTTAGAGGGTGACTTATGTAAAAAGCCCAGTGTGTATTTAGAGTTGGTCCTGGGACTAACCTCTTTGAAGGCTCTCTGTGTGAGCAGGTGCCGTTTGATTCTGGACAGGGCCTCGTGAGGGTTGTCATAGGCCTGCTCTATCAGCCCCAACTCCTCTCTCTGGGACTGGTTCAGCCTGGACTTCACACTGGAAAGAGAAAACAACCACACGGTCAAGTCCCTGCAAGATCAAATACATAAGATACCTCAGCAGAAAGGATCTGAAGCCATCTTATTACAGTACATGTTCCCTAACAGGAGGCTACAGGGAGTTGGTGTGTGTTACCTGTAGGCCTCTTTGAGCCTCTCCAGGGCCAGGATGAGCAGTTTGGTGTCATGTTTGTAGGACAGTGGGGGGAAGGGGATGGGGGAGAAGCGTCTGCTCTCCAGCCAGTGGACCGTGGTGGTGTAGATGGCCACAGCCTCCTCTGCTGTGATGTATGGACCATCCTGGGAGACACAGCTGACACATTATACACTGCATATGGCAATATGAAGTCATAGGAACCAAGTTACCAGTTTTGGTACAAATAAATAAACCGTACCATTAAATTATAGAAAAATACAAACAAACATTCCATATATATACACACACACACACACACACACACACACACTAAAAAACAAGTGTCAGAGTATTATACTACCGACTCAGCCTGTTCTTGAGAGACTGGTGGCCCTGTTAACTCTGCTGGTTTGCTGTTGCATGGCTGAATTGTCTACACTCCTCACAGCAGAGAAGGTAGTTGCACCATAGAGAGAAAACTATGTGTTCTACCTCTATGGTTGCAACAGCTATGCACTTACCTAGTGCCTTCCATGCCATAAATGAGGATCATAGTGTGTGCTGTATTACCTTCAGGTAATTGTGCTGCCTCTCCTGCTCAGCCTTCAGGTACAGACGGGTCAGTCTGCCCAGGTTCTTTTTGCACACAGTCTTGTCCACGGTTGCGCCGCGCCTGATTCGCTCGCGGTTGTAGTGGGCCGTGTTGGTCCACCAATCAGCTTTGGCCTTCACGTAGCGTAGGATCATGTTCTCGATGGGTGTGGGCAGGCCTGGGACCTGGAGGGAGGACATGGATTAGATGTGTCAAAAGCTGTCCCAGTACTGGATAGGTGTAAATGAACTACCTTCCAGTAAATGGCAAATGTTGTACCTTTCAGGAAAACAAGCTGTGTTTATTGCTTACAAAATCGCAATTGCTGAAGACAACCGAGTTTGATGAAAGATCATATTTCTATAACATGTCACCAATAAATATTCTTAAAGCAAACATTCCCTGAACTGCCTCTACCTTTTTGGCAGTAAGAATCAAGCACACAAGACCCTGGAATGAAGCCCCAACATTCCTTTCCACCTATATGTTGCCTCCTCATCCCTTTTCATCTCTATAATCTCATACCTTCCAGGGGATGTTGGCCTTCCAGCAGCGCCAGGACTCAGAGAGGTGCTGCAGGATGGTTCTGGCCTTGTTCTGTTTGATGCCCTCAGGCATCATGTCCAGGATATCGTGCATCACGGCCGCACGCAGCTCCAGGTCAAAGTGGGACTCCACACGCTGCTTCGTCACAGTCTTCGCCACGCCCTTGGAGTGACGACCTGTTGAAGGGGACATTCACGATTGGTTGATTGACTGGTGTTCCCAATCAGTCCATCAGTACGAGAGCTTCTCACAATCCACAGTGAATTAATTTGTGTTTTCTTGTCGTCACAGTTCATATGGTCCTGCTTTTTCCCTTTCCTCACCCTTATCGAAATATTTACATTTGTTCAGGGGCTCAAAAGCAACTGGGCAAGCAAGTAGTTCATTGATAGGCCATTGTGCCTCGTGATAATTAGTATCACAAACAGTTCTAACATCACTTATGATTAAGCGAAGTTAAAAGGCCTTACCTTCAAACTGCCTGGCCAGCAGGTTGCCCAGCCATCTCTCCAGCAGGGGGGTGATGCCCCTCATAAAGAACAGCCACACTCTCCATCCTGGTGCCCAGAACCCACAACCTGGACCCTTACCCACTGGACCCTGAGAACACAGCAAAACAACAACAAACTCAGCCTTTATTTGTGTCCCAATATAAACACCAATACATTACAGAGCAGATGTGTTACTTAATGGTGTTTCAGACATGTTGGCAATAATAGACAATTGTTCCTTTACAAAATCGACAACATAGGTAATGTTTGTGTGACCATTGACATGGATATAAGTGTGTGGGTGTATACTCAGTACTCACAGTATTGAAGCGGTAGTAGATGAGGTGCTTGAGGTCCTTGCACATCCGGATCTGTCTCATCAGCTTGTACTTGTAGCGGTACATGCCAGTCAGCTGGCCCACGTGTGCAAAGATGTACTGCAGCCCGTCTGACAACTACAGACCAAGGAGGAAGTAGGGAGAAACAATACATATTAGGAAAGACTTTAAATTGAAATAGGTTTGAATCAATTTCTAACAGGTACTTCCAATTGTGAGCCAAAATAAAATCATGCTATTTAACACCACATAAAGGAAGATTTTATTGGAGCTTTGATGTTATTCAAGTGCTGTGTTGCTGACCTGGAAAGCATCCACGTTGCCCAGTCTGTACTGCACGTGGCTGTCCACCACCAGCTTGCTGAGACGCAGCACCTCTCTGCACAGATGGAAGGCATTCCCGAACCTGGACTTCTTACGTTCCTGAAGAAAAGACAGACACCCCAGGCGCATTCAGCAGGGCACAAGGTTATGGACTGCATTTAGATAGAAATATGATAAGTAGAACAAACATGCCTCTGACACGTGGAATAATGTCAACTATATTCATTACATTTCTATCTGCAAATTTCCACAAAGTTTGCCAACACCACCACTAAACTGTTAACTCGTTGCAGGTTAGATAAAACATGCTTGCAATGCAGCATGTCACAAGCACCCGTTAATATTGTGTTACTCAAATTAGGATTTAGTTACGCAATTTAGACAACTAAGGGCTGCGGTACGGCCGGGGGTTGGACAGGACTTCTCTCCGTCTTGCCCCTCTTACATCAGTTGACATCTAGTTTGACTGGTTACCTTTGTGGTGAGGGTCTTGACAGGCTTGAGGTTGAAGTTGTAATCCAGGTGCAGGTAGTTGAGGTTCTTGCGGTGGATGAGCAGGTTGAGCATGTTGTAGCCCTGTCTGCACACCTGCAGGCCCACCTCCACCCAGTCCAGCTTAGTCGACTGGAAGAACTTGGTGGCTTTAAATGAACGAAACAAGTACCTGGTAGGGGAGGACAGAGGCTGGTCAGATTGTTGTACTTGTGGTATATTTCTTCCACAAAATTGTGCTGCAAATAGTCAATGCCAGTTATTTTTCCGTATCAAACATCTACGAACAAACATTGACAAAATGGAGGGTTCTTTTAGTAACTTGAGAATCATCACTGATGCTTACCTCTTCTTCTGGGCCTTGGGTGGTCTGTGTTTGAGAGCGTTGAGTACGTAGTACTTGAGCAGTTTCTGGTAAGACACACGCACCTTCACTGGCTGGCCGGCCGGGCAGTGCTCACGATACCTGACATGGGAGGCAGTCAGGCAGACACTCACTAATTAGATTTTCATTTAGTATTACCATGCCATCTTTATTAGGTTTACAATATCAGCAGAGACAAGAGAGTTCACAGATAGACCTGTAATGACTGAAGATGACTGCTATATGTAGGACATGCTACTGAGTATTTATTGTAAAAGAGAAGGTTTCCAATGACGTACCTGGTTTAAAAAAGGCAATAAATACATTTACACAGCAATATCAATTCCCATCCTACATCAACATTACCAAATAATGTTATTTGAGTGTTTCCTCACCAGTTCTTGATGAGTGGGATGTCGATGGCCCGCCTGGTCCTCCCAGAGCGCAAGTTGAAGGGGCGTGGAGCCCAGAGCAGAGCGATTCCATTGGCTGTGTTGTCTGTGTAGAGGGGCGTCTCCTTCAGGAAGGGCTCCACGTACTCTGGAAGCTCAAACTCTTCGTCATCCTCTGGCAGAGGCTCCTGACTCTGTAGGGGTGTGAGTATGGGTGAGAGAAGTTGGGGGGGGGGGGCAACAAAACAACAACATGAGCACACTACACTGCAATAAAGAAGTATCTGCTATTAGTTGACTCCTCCAATCTCAAAATAGGTGTTTGAATGCTGATGGACCAACTGCAGCACAGGTTCTGTTCAGCCAGTAACCCACCATTCAATTCACTTTTCCTCCAGTCGTTACGCACTTGCAAGCAAACCAATACAAGTGCGCCTTTGTGGGAGGGCTACTAGCTAGGTAGATACAATTTGAGAAAACATTTCTGTGCCCTAGGCTAGACTGAGTTAAAGGCGCTGCTTGGGCAGGGTTCATTACAAATCAAGAGGAATTTGTCTCTGAAGGGCAATTTGTTTGCAGTGCATAACGTACTGTACATTGAAAACAACACATACCTTGACTGAGTGTCTGTGGGAGATGGGGTTGATCAGGGGGTCAAAGTAAAACGCTGGCAAATCAGGATCCTCAGTCTTGATGAACACCACATTGGGAGTGTGGTACCTACAGAAACACTAGTTAGCATTGATGGCATATCACCCAAATGTGTGCATGTCAATAGTTGGTTTCCATTTCTGGAATCTAGGAGGATGTTCTGGGGCCTGTATGAGATAGACAGTAATGTCAGTAGAGGGCATCTTTCTCACCAGGTGAGGTGAACGTGGTGGGGAAGGTTGTTGTACAGGTATGGGAAGGCAATCTTGTACTCTGTCCTGATAGGCTGTCTGATGATGATCTTGTTGATGTCGTTGAACTCATTCCAGTCTTCATCTCTGAGATGGGAGAAGAGAGTTTAGGAACAGATACTTCCAGTGTAATGCCCAAAAGCCACCACAAGTTAGACAGCACTAAAAATATTTATTTGAGTGATTCAGCAATGTACAGTAATGTACTTAAGAGTCTCCACTAAGGGGTAACAGACTAAATACCACAGCTCTTACTGGAGGTTGATGTCCCTAACTAGGGGTTCAAACTTAGGTCCCCCGGGGATGGCCATGTTGAGGGCCTTGGAGGTGAAGAAGGCCTTCAGGTCAAACAGGTAGAAATAGTTGTAGTCCACCAGGTCTGTCAGCAGCTGGTTGGCCAGACGGTACAGCGTGGACATCATGGGCAGGGTGAACTGCCAACGCCTGTACGTGGTCCCGTTCACATACCTGGAGTTGAAGGGAAGGAGAGAAAGGCAGGTTCATACAAGGACAAAAAGAAAATAGATAACCAATCTAGTCGTGTTTTAGCTTGAAGAACATTTGACTGATTTCAACTTACTCAGAACTTGTGCTAAACCAACCAAGACTTGTGTTTAAATATTGTGGCTTACATTAAGAAGTTTCAGGTCTTTGGTACACTGTGATAATATTCTGATGACCACCAGGCAATAGTTTAAACTGTGTAATTTGAAAATAAAATGAAACTCAGTGTGGAGGTGTCCTTTACACATCAGGACTGTCCAGAGAGAAACCAAAACAGGTTTTGCTGTCACTCACTTGTTGGCGTCCTTGAGGGGCTGGTGTTCGTAGAGCCACTCCGCCACGGAGGAGTCCTCTTCTGCATCCAGCTCCATCTGGATGGCCTCCAGTGGCTCCACGTCCAGGATGTTATCAGCGTAGTCCAGCGGAGGTTCCTCATCGTCAAAAGGAGGGAAACGCATACGCTTGAAGTGACGACGGTCCCTCTTCTCACGACGCATCATGATCCACATGGCGCTACGGAGAGAATTTAACAAGCAAGTGAACAAGGATCATCGAGGTGGTTTGAGGCATCTATGGCTAACTCTACTTTCTAACAATTCAAAAGAGGACTTTTATGGAAACTAGACATGCTTCAAACCATAAACAGTCCTCAATTGTTCATTCACTCTAAAAATTACACTAAAACAGAAATAAAAACATGCATGAACAGAACATTAGTACGTCTCACCCCCACTGGGCGATGTAAACAGGCTCAATGACCCAGGGGATCTCGTTGACGAAGGAGATGGCTCCAGTGATGTGGTATAGGACAGGCACGTCTCTGATCTGCTCCCAAGGCATGGGCATGTTCTCCAGTAGCTTCAGCACCGCGTGGGGCATGTACTTCAGGGCTCTGTGGAGAAGACCGCACAAAAAGGAGAGATGGGAAGATTAGTGGAGACAGAGCGGAAGTGGTGTGAGTGTTGGGAGATGGGTGAAAAGATGACGACGGGGGCATGGTTAGCAAACCACAAAACATTTTTTTATCAAAACCTTCGTAAACAATAGGTATAGGCTAACAGTGAAATGCTTACTTTCCTCTCCTTATGTGTGGCGTCAGTATGCATGTGTGCGCATATATTGTGTGTGTGTTAGAATGTCAGTGTAAGTATGAGTGTATGCAGGGTCCAGTTGGTTCTAGACACAGCTGCACTGGCACCGCTTGCTGTGTGGTAGCAGAGAGAACAGTCTATGCCTTGGGTGGCTGGAGACTGACCATTTTTGGGGGCATCCTCCGACACCGCCTGGTGTAGAAGTCCTGGATGGCAGTGACCTTGGCCCCAGTGATGTACATGGCTGTACTCAACACCCTCTGTAGCGCCTTGCAGTTGCCGTACTGAGCAGTGATGCAGCTAGTCAAGATGCTCTCAATGGGGTAGCTGAGGATCTAAGAACCCATGCCAAATCTTTTCAGCCTCCTAAAGGGAAAGAGCCGCTGTCATGCCCTCTTCACAACTGTGTGGGTGTGTGTGGACCATGTTAATTCCTTAGTGATGTGAACACAGAGGAATTGAAGCTCTTGACCCGCTCCACTAAAGCACAACCGATGTGGGTGTGGGCATGCTTGCCCTTCCATTCCCTCTAGTCCACGATCAGCTCCTTTGTCTTGCTCAAGTTGAGCAGTCGTGTCGTCAGCAAACGTGATGGTGTTGGAGTTGTGCACGGCCACTCGGAGAACAGGAGAGGACTAAGCACACGTGTTGATGGTCAGCGTGGTGGAAGTGCTGTAGCCTACCCTCACTGCCTGGGGGCGGCCCATCAGGAAGTCAAGGATCCAGTTGCAGAGGGAGGTATTCATTCCCAGGGTCCTGTGCTGTAGTCGAAAACTCATTCTTACATAGGTATTCCTTTTGTCCAGGTGGGCGAGAGCAATGTGGAGTGCAATAGAGATTGCGTCATCTGTGGATCTGTTGGGGCGGTATCTGAATTGGAGTGGGTCCAGGGTTTCTGATGGTGTTGATGTGAGCCATGACCATAGCTTCAAAGCATTTCATCGCTGTAAATGTGAGTGCAGGTTACCTTGGCGCGTTCATGTGCACGGGGTGTATAGAGGTCTGCTTGAAACAAGTTGGTATTACAGACCAGATCAAGGATAGGTTGAAAATGTCAGTTAAGACACTTGCCAGCTGGTCAGCGCATGTTCTGAGTACGCATCCTGGTATTCCGTCTGGCCCCGCGGTCTTGCGAATGTTAACATGTTTAAAGGTCTTACATCGGCTACGAAGAGCGAGATCACAGTCATCCAGAACAGCTTGTGCTCTCATGCAATAATTGATAAAATATTCACTGCAGATTTCACTATTGTATTCTCCACATGAAATTAAACATCTAAACAAGGTTCAAAATGGTAAACAAACAATGTGAGATTTCATCAGCTGTAAGATTAATGTATTCCCTGTACGGGACCTCTGTCAAAACAATCACTTCAAAGGGCTCCTTTACTAGGCTACCCGTGCATGTTCATCCACCCGCAACATATTTCCAGCCTCCAAACAATGGTGAATGTTAAGAGACATATGTCACACAAAACTAGAGGTCGACCGATTAATTGGAATGGCCGATTTCAAGTTTTCATAACAATCGGAAATCGGTATTTTTGTGCGCCGATCTACCATTTTTTTTAAATTTTTTTTTACACATTTATTTCATCTTTATTTAACTAGGCAAGTCAGTTAAGAACACATTCTTATTTTCAATGGCGGCCTAGAAACGAGGCAGAACGACAGATTTTTAACCTTGTCAGCTCGGGGAATACAATCTTGCATTGGTTACATTGCACTCCACGAGGAGCCTGCCTTTTAGCGAATGCAGTAAGCTAAGGTACGTTGCTAGCTAGCATTAAACTTATCTTATAAAAAACAATCAATGACTGTCATTGCTCCAATTTGTACTTAACCATAAACATCAATGCCTTTCTTAAAATCAATACACAAGTATATATTTTTAAACCTGCATATTTAGCTAAAAGAAATCCAAGTTAGCAGGCAATATTAACCAGGTGAAATTGTGTCATTTCTCTTGCGTTAATTGAACGCAGAGTCAGGGTGTATGCAACAGTTTGGGCCGCCTGGCTCTTTGCGAACTAATTTGCCAGAACTTTACGTAATTATGACAACATTGAAGGTTGTGCAATGTAACAGGAATATTTAGACTCATGGATGCCACCCGTTAGATAAACAAAACGTTTATTCCGTTCTGTATTTTTCGAGGTGATAGTTTCCGGATTAGTCAAAGGTATATGGTTTAGAGAGAAATTGTTAACGCGTTATAATTCCTGTAATAACTTGCGGCTGAATTTGAAAGGGGTTCCTTACCGTTCATGTCTTCCATAGAGAATGTCTTGATCTACTTCAAATAAGGTCTGTGTTTCATGCAGGCTTAAACCGCCTCAACGTTTTGATACCCGTGTAAATCTCACTAGGATAAGGTAACGTTTGTCAACATATTTTCATAAATCCACTCTACATTTTTTTAAATCTTTGCGTATATTTAGCCAATATGGATCAGAGTTACCTTGTTCTATGGATATCTACACAGTTATAAAATTGGCACGGTGATGTAAGCCTACATGAAACACAGACCTTATTTTAAGTGACCTAAAAATATCCTATAGAATAAATGAAGGAACCGCTTTTCAGATTTTGCTAGATGTCATGGGAATTATGACTCGCACTTTGGTTGTCAATTCTTACCATGCCCATTATTAAAATAGGATTTCCTGCATATAGAAATTAAAGTTTTTGTTTTCAACATTCATCACAGGTAACTTAAACTCTATTTTTATTCAAACAGTTGAGAGTATTTGTCTCCTAAGCAGACTCTTCATTATCATTGTCACTTCAGAGCTCTGCGCGTGTGTGTATTTATGTATTATATTAAGTTAAAATAAAAGTGTTCATTGTTCATTCAGTATTGTTGCAATTGTCATTATTACAAAAATGTGTGTGTGTATGATATATATATATTTTTTAATAAATCGGCCGATTAATCGGTATCGGCTTTTTTGTCCTCAAATAATCGGTATCGGCATTGAAAAATCATAATCGGTCGACCTCTACACAAAACACCCAAAAATGTAACATTTGGCGATTTTTTATTTTTATTTTATTTCACCTTTATTTAACCAGGTAGGCTAGTTGAGAACAAGTTCTCATTTGCAACTGCGACCTGGCCAAGATAAAGCATAGCAGTGTGAACAGACAACAACACAGAGTTACACATGGAGTAAACAATAAACAAGTCAATAACATGGTAGAAAAAAAAGAGAATCTATATACAATGTGTGCAAAAGGCATGAGGTAGGCAATAAATCGAGTAATTACAATTTAGCAGATTAACACTGGAGTGATAAATCATCAGATGATCATGTGCAAGAAGAGATACTGGTGTGCAAAAGAGCAGAAAAGTAAATAAATAAAAGCAGTATGGGGGGTGAGGTAGGTAAATTGGGTGGGTAGTTTACAGATGGACTATGTACAGCTGCAGCGATCGGTTAGCTGCTCGGATAGCAGATTTTTAAAGTTGTTGAGGGAGATAAAAGTCTCCAACTTCAGAGATTTTTGCAATTCGTTCCAGTCGCAGGCAGCAGAGAACTGGAAGGAAAGGCGTCCAAATGAGGTTTTGGCTTTAGGGATGATCAGTGAGATACACCTGCTGGAGCGCGTGCTACGGGTGGGTGTAGCCATCGTGACCAGTGAACTGAGATAAGGCGGCACTTTACCTAGCATAGCCTTGTAGATGACCTGGAGCCAGTGGGTCTGACGACGAACATGTAGCGAGGGCCAGCCGACTAGGGCATACAGGTCGCAGTGGTGGGTCGTATAAGGTGCTTTAGTAACAAAACGGATGGCACTGTGATAAACTGCATCCAGTTTGCTGAGTAGAGTATTGGAAGCTATTTTGTAGATGACATCGCCGAAGTCGAGGATCGGTAGGATAGTCAGTTTTACTAGGGTAAGTTTGGCGGCGTGAGTGAAGGAGGCTTTGTTGCGGAATAGAAAGCCGACTCTAGATTTGATTTTGGATTGGAGATGTTTGATATGAGTCTGGAAGGAGAGTTTGCAGTCTAGCCAGACACCTAGGTACTTATAGATGTCCACATATTCTAGGTCGGAACCGTCCAGGGTGGTGATGCTAGTCGGGCGTGCGGGTGCAGGCAGCGAACGGTTGAAAAGCATGCATTTGGTTTTACTAGCGTTTAAGAGCAGTTGGAGGCCACGGAAGGAGTGTTGTATGGCATTGAAGCTCGTTTGGAGGTTAGATAGCAGTGTCCACGGAAGGGCCGGAAGTATACAGAATGGTGTCGTCTGCGTAGAGGTGGAGATTGTAATTAGGCCAGAATTTATGCAGCCACTCATTGCTACCTTGGCAAAATGTCAGTGTTCTCATCTAACCATAGGCTATACCACCCGTTTTCAGGTCCATTCAAATCAAATCAAAGTTTATTTGTCACGTGCGCCAAATACAACAGGTGTAGGTAGACCTTACAGTGAAATGCTTACTTACAGGCTCTAACCAATAGTTTTAAAAAGGTATTAGGTGAACAATAGGTAAGTAAAGGAATAAAACAGTAAAAAAACAGGCTATATACAGTAGCGAGGCCACATACAGACACCGGTTGGTCAGGCTGATTGAGGTAGTATGTACATGTAGATATGGTTTAAGTGACTATGCATATATGATGAACAGAAAGTAGCAGTAGCGTAAAAGAGGGGTTGGCGGGTGGTGGGACAGAATGCAGATAGCCCGGTTAGCCAATGCGCGGGAGCACTGGTTGGTCGGCCCAATTGAGGTAGTATGTTCATGAATGTATAGTTAAAGTCCATTCGCTAAATTCTCCATGCCTCTGACATGCAGTAATGATAAGTAGTGGTGTAATAGCCTAGTTTTCTTGCCATTTTGTTTTCGTTATTGTGATAGGATCATGTTTTATACGTACTGCGTATCACATTATTTATTTTGCCCGGGACACCGTACCGCTTTACTTTCACCCCTGGGTATCATTAACAAAATTTTCCCAATTCTTCTCCAAATCACTAGAGTTCCATAGAGACAATGGGAAGTTGCTTCTTACCCCAGGTATACCCTCTTGTCGTGACGGAACTTCCTGTTGGTCATGTCACCGTGGTCCCTGATGATCTTACGGACGTGCTCAGGTGGCATGTCCTCCTTCTGGGCGTCAACAAACCCAAACTTCCTCTTCTCAGAGTAGCGCTTCGCCTGCAACTGCTGCCATTTTCTGGCTGTCGTATTGGGAAGAAAACAATAATGGTTATATTATATGTTCATTCAAAGGAATTTTCCATTTTATGAATTGAATAACAACCCCATGGAAATCATAGCCAAAGGGGCAGTGAAATGTTATGCTGTTTAGTAGATGACAGCTCCATGAAGCCAATCCAGTAGCTGTGCATTTGATAAAACAAATGGATCAAAAGTTCTCCATTGAGCTGAACCCACCTTTCTCTTGCAGTTTTTCCTCAGACATGTAGTCTGGAACCTGGGCTGGGGGATGGATACCTGGGGGCATTCCACCAGGTACCCCTCTATAAGGGAAGGCAGCTGCCATGGCGACTCACAACTTGAAAGATGTATACAAAAATACAAAAATTGGGCAAACTAGAATAATGTATTATTAGTTAACTAGTATTTCCAACAAAGTACATAGTCCATGCATGTCAATAACAAGTAACGCATCAGCTTATTGTGCTCCAACCAAATTCATCACGAAATGTTTCAATTTACCAACATGTGAACAATGGCTGCTGCTTTCTGATAAATATAAACGACAAACAACTCAGTGGGAGTAATTATTTTGCCAATTCTTCCTAATGTTAGTTAGTTAACGTTAGTAGGTGACATCTTTAGCAGTGCAAAGTCTGGAAAGCTAGCTAACGTTAGTTCGCTGGCTAGCTAAATTATCCTAGCCACTGAATGTGCGAATGCTTTGTAACACTTAGTTGTAGCACGCGTACAATTTCAAGTGCGTCGTTAGCACACACATTGGGGAGATAAAAAAAAGTGTGCAAACTTTTTCACCAATAGATTAACAAAATACTAACCTATGGTCTGATTTAAACAACTAATTGGTTAGTAATTGTTATTGGTTGGGCGACAACTTTTATGTGAAGGCCCAAAATGAAAGTACTAGCTAACGTTAGTCTGCTAATGCTAACCAGCTCAATTACACAACCAGAGGGTCTACCAAACCATACCTCCTGCTCCACGTCCAGGATAACTGCTTTGTATTGAAAATAGCCTTGGTTTGCACACGATTATAACATCTCTCTGTAAAAATTCAATGAACTTTTCCCCGCTTTTCACGATTGTATTGATTAGCCTTCCTCCTGTCCAAAGCATGCAGTGTGAACGACACCGCACGTTGCGCGTACTTCGCTTGAATTCACGAACCCGTACGCTGTTTGATGGATTTCGACCAACACAAACAAAGGGACTACGCAAGAAGATGCGCAAACGTAAAAGACATGCGCACTAATTCAAAGTCCCCGGATGAAGAAACGGAAGTCTCGTCAGTTGGACAGGATAGCTGTGTTCGGATACTCATACTAACCGTACTATTTGTGACTTGGGTTTAGTAAATCGTATGCTTGTTGGTCATAGTAACATAACATGGATATAGTTAGCATGCCAAAATTTCCCGGATGTCGTACTAAATTCGCCAAAATATGAAGTATACACGCAGAGAACACTATTTCCGTACTTTGGGGCCCATAATGCAATTGTTCAGAAATGGGCGTGGCTTCACATCATTTTCAGATTTTAAGAGAATGGCGGAAAATATGCAGCCGATTAACAACGAGAGCGCATACAAATTCATTGCTTTAACTAATTATGACAAATGTTTAGAAAATGTTGAGCAATTTAATAAAGTAATGACTTTTCAATTAAGTTACCGAACACCTAATGTTGGCTGACAATTTGTTTGCTACGCTGTCCTTACGAACCACATAGCAGTATGTATCGGTATGTTTTGAAGTTACCTAACGTTAGCTGGCTACTTATACATCAAACTTGCCAGTATATTAACTATAGGCTATCTAACTAACTACCCAACGTTTATTGACTTGATTATTCCCGTCATTTTTAGCTTAGCTACGTGGTATAGTCCTTGTGCGTTCTCAATAAACTTCCGGGTGCTTTCGTAAATTCTGTCTGGCTATATATACTCCGATTTCAGAGCACTCTCGTCTGAGTGTACCAAAGCTCAGAATAATATATTTAGGGCGAATAAAGTGGCAGATGGGTCATAGTAACTGTTAAACTTGACAATGCTATTTTCATCATCTGTAATGTATACGGACATAACTCACATGCTCCAAATAAGACCCTTTTTACCCAATTTACCAGAAAAGTACAGAATTTAAGCAACAAATACTCAGAGGCTTTTCTAATTATTTCAGGGGATTTTAATGAAACACCTGATGCATCTGCTGATCGTTTTCCTCCTTGAACGAGTCAAAACCCTCAAAATAGTAACATTATAATTACATTATGCATGGATCTCCGTGTTGAGGATGCCTGGCGTTATTTCAATCCGGATGCTAAGGGTTATACCTGGACCAACAAAACTGTCACGTAAATCTAGAATAGATTTATTCCTAATTTCCCCTTTTTTGTTAGAATTTGTTTTAGATGTAGATAATCAGTTGGCTCCCTTTTCTGATCATCACTTGATTTCCCTGAATGTACAAGCTACTAAAAAATCAAAAGGTACTCGAGGATATTGGAAATTAAACAACACACTTCTTAAAAAGATACTACTCTCATTGAAAACATCAAATCATTAGCTAAAGATATTTTTGCAAGAAACGACTTGGGTCATGGAAGTAGATGGGAATTTTTCAAATATAAAGTCAGAGTGGTAGCCATTAAACACGCCAAAGAGCTGATGCAATTAAAGAACCTTAGAGAAAAGGAGATGATGAGCAAGCTTGATAGATTATCTTTTTTTAGAAAACTATCTGAAGAAGAGGAGTCTGTGTTAAAGTCTTTACAACTAGAATTAGAACAGCTTTACACGGATATGGCAAAGGGTGCCTTTGTAAGGTCAAGAGCAAAATGGATTGAAGAGGGGGAAAGAAACACTAGTTACTTTTTTTGCACATGAAAAGAGAAACTACAAAAGAAAATCTATAACTGCACTAAAAATTAACGATGTTTTATGCAAAGATCCCATTACAATATCATCATTTGTCAATTCCTTTTATGAAAACCTTTACAGCTCTCAAATTCAGGAAGATGGTTGTGAAAGCTACATTTGCCACATTCAGAATTATGTCCCTGAAATTGAGGATGATTTCCACTCAGTTTGCGATTCACCTGTGTCAATTGAAGAAATTAGAGAGGCTCTGAATTCAATGAAAAAAGGGAAATCACCTGGCCCTGATGGCCTGTCAGTTGAATTCTATAGACAGTTTTGGGAGTTACTAGAAGACCCGATTTTCAATATGTTTCAAGATTGTATTAAAAATGGGGAAATGGTCTCCACTATGAAACAGGGCCTTATTTCATTGATTCCCGAAGCCCGATAAAGACACTTCTCTCATTGACAATTGGAGACCAATTACTTTATTAAATGTTGATTACAATTTGATTGCTCTGGTTTATGCCAAAATATTAAAGGAATATATACCATTATAAATGAGACTCAAACAGGATTTATTAAGGGCCGTCACACCAGCTCTAACATACGTTTAGTTTTGGACCTTATGGATTATTCAGATGCAATTGACTCAGATGCAGTTGTCCTATTTTTGGACTTCTGTAAAGCCTTTGACACAATTGAACATTAATTTCTCTTTAGGTCTCTTAAACTTTTTGGATTTGGTGAAAATTGTATTAAAGTAATTCGCATGTTTTACAAAGATATAAATAGTTCTGTGCTACTAAACCTTAATACTTCCTAAAGATTCAGTATCAACAGAAGTGTACGACAGGGATGCCCAATTTCGCCATTTTTATTCATTTTGGTTGTGGAACTTCTATCTATAGATATTCTGAATAATGCAAATTTGTATGGCTTAACCATTTTTAACAAAGAAATCAAAATCTCCCAACTGGCTGATGATACTACTCTTTTCTTAAGAGACAAAGACCAGGTCGCACATGCCCTTAATACTATAACTGCATTTTCTATTGCATCAGGATTAATGCTGAATGTTTCTAAATGTGAAATCTTATGTTTATTTGACTCTGATGATAAAGAAATATAAAATATTCCTGTAAAGGACTGTGTTAAATATTTAGGAATACATCTGTCAAAAAAACACTTAGTCAGACAACATTTGAATTTCTCTCCTTGTCACGATCGTGTGGCGGATTGACGGACCAAAATGCAGCAGTTGGAAAATAAGCCATCTTCTTTTATTATAACAACACGAAGATGAACACGAACAAAACACTTTAACAAAACAACAAAATAACAAAACGACCGTGAAGCTACAAACGTTGTGCACTTACACACACTGGCTACAAACGTTCTTACATAGACAATTACCCACCACCAATGAGAGCCTATGGCTACCCTAAATAAGGCTCCCAATCAGAGACAACCGAAATCAGCTGTCTCTAATTGGGAACTCATTCAGGCAACCATAGACTCTCCTAGATAACTAACCACCATAGACAATGCTAAACATCTACACTCAACACAAAACCATATACTACACCCATTAACCCCTTTACCAAATAAACACCCAAAACAACAAAACATAAACATTCCCCATGTCACACCCTGACCTAACTAAAATAATAAAGAAAACCAATAATACTAAGGCCAGGGCGTGACATAACCCCCCCCTTGAGGCGCGAACTCCGGGCGCACCATACACAGTCTAGGGGAGGGTCTGGGTGGGCTTCCATCCACGGTGGCGGCTCCGGCTCTGGTCGCGGTCCCCACGTCACCACAGTACCTAAACACCTCCTAGGCTTCCTCCAAACGACCCCCCTCCACCTTAACCACATTGCATTCAGGGGCAGTTCCGGACTAAGGGGCAGTACCAGGGTAAGAGGCAGTACCAGGGTCAGGGGCAGTACTAGGGTCAGGGGCAGTACTAGGGTCAGGGACAGGGTAAGGGGCAGCACCAGGGTAAGGGGCAGCACCAGGGTAAGGGGCAGCTCCGGACTGAGGAATGGCAGCTCCGGACTGAGGAATGGCAGCTCCGGACTGAGGAATGGCAGCTCCGGACTGAGGAATGGCAGCTCCGGACTGAGGGACTGCAGCTCCGGACTGAGGGACGGCCCATGGCTGGCTGACAGATCTGGCTGCTCATGGCTGGCTGACGGATCTGGCTGCTCATGGCTGGCTGACGGATCTGGCTGCTCATGGCTGGCTGACGGATCTGGCTGCTCATGGCTAGCTGACGGATCTGGCTGCTCATGGCTAGCTGACGGATCTGGCTGCTCATGGCTAGCTGACGGATCTGGCTGCTCATGGCTAGCTGACGGATCTGGCTGCTCATGGCTAGCTGACGGATCTGGCTGCTCATGGCTAGCTGACGGATCTGGCTGCTCATGGCTAGCTGACGGATCTGGCTGCTCATGGCTGGCTGACGGATCTGGCTGCTCATGGCTGGCTGACGGATCTGGCTGCTCATGGCTGGCTGACGGATCTGGCTGCTCATGGCTGGCTGACGGATCTGGCTGCTCATGGCTGGCTGACTGATCTGGCTGCTCCTGTCTGGTTGGCGGCTCTGGCAGATCCTGTCTGGTTGGCGGCTCTGGCAGATCCTGTCTGGCGGGCGGCTCTAGCGGCTCCTGTCTGGCGGGCGGCTCTAGCGGCTCCTGTCTGGCGGACGGCTCAGTGGGCTCATGGCAGACGGGCGGCTTTGCAGGCTCATGGCAGACGGGCGGCTTTGCAGGCTCATTGCAGACGGATGACTCAGATGGCGCTGGGGAGACGGATGGCTCAGATGGCGCTGGGGAGACGGATGGCTCAGATGGCGCTTGGCAGACGGGCAGTTCAGTCATTGCAGTGCAGACGGCAGACTCCTGCCGGCTGAGGCGCACTGTAGGCCTGGTGCGTGGTGCCGGGACTGGTGGCACCGGGCTGGGGACACGCATCTCAGGGCTAGTGCGGGGAGCAGCAACAGGACGCACAGGACTCTGGGGACACACAGGAGGCCTGGTGCGTGGTTTAGACACTGGTGGTAAAGGGCTGGAGACACGCACCATATAGCTAGTGCGCGGAGGAGGCACTGGTGGTACTGGATTGGGGCGGGGAGGTGGCGCCGGAAATACCGGACCGTGCAGGCGTACTGGCTCCCTTGAACGCCGAGCCTGCCCAACCTTACCTGGTTCTATGCTCCCCGTCGCCTGACCAGTGCGGGGAGGTGGAATAACCCGCACCGGCCTATGTAGGCGAACCGGGGACACCATGCGTAAGGCTGGTGCCATGTACGCCGGCCCGAGGAGACGCACTGGTGACCAGATGCGTTGGGCCGGCTTCATGACATATGGCTCAACGCTCAGTCTAGCCCGGCCGATACGTGGAGCTGCAATGTACCGAACCGGGCTATGCACGCGTACAGGAGACACCGTGCGCTCTACTGCGTAACACGGTGTCTGCCCGTACTCTCGCTCTCCACGGTAAGTACAGGGAGTAGGCGCAGGTTTCCTACCTGACTTCGCCACACTCCCTTTAAGGCCCCCCCCAAGAAATTTTTGGGTTGTACTCACGGGCTTCCAGCCTTGTCTCCGTGCTGCCTCCTCATATCGCCTCCTCTCGGCTTTCGCTGCCTCCAGCTCTTCACGAGGGAGGCGATATTCTCCAGGTTGATCCCAAGGCCCCTTACCATCCAGTATCTCCTCCCATGTCCAGAAATCCTTTGTGGTTAGGTCCTGTTGCCGCCTTCCATGCCGCTTGGTCCTATGGTGGGTAATTCTGTCACGATCGTGTGGCGGATTGACGGACCAAAATGCAGCAGTTGGAAAATAAGCCATCTTCTTTTATTATAACAACACGAAGATGAACACGAACAAAACACTTTAACAAAACAACAAAATAACAAAACGACCGTGAAGCTACAAACGTTGTGCACTTACACACACTGGCTACAAACGTTCTTACATAGACAATTACCCACCACCAATGAGAGCCTATGGCTACCCTAAATAAGGCTCCCAATCAGAGACAACCGAAATCAGCTGTCTCTAATTGGGAACTCATTCAGGCAACCATAGACTCTCCTAGATAACTAACCACCATAGACAATGCTAAACATCTACACTCAACACAAAACCATATACTACACCCATTAACCCCTTTACCAAATAAACACCCAAAACAACAAAACATAAACATTCCCCATGTCACACCCTGACCTAACTAAAATAATAAAGAAAACCAATAATACTAAGGCCAGGGCGTGACACTCCTAAAATTAAGAGAACCAAAAAATAGATTTAATAATTGGCTACAAAGAGATCTTTCTATACTTGGGAGAGTACTTCTGTCCAAGGCAGAGGGACTGTCTCGTTTTGTGTACCCCTCATTATCGTTATGTGTAAATCCAGCTACTTGTAAAGAGATCAATAACACCTTTCTTGACTTCATCTGGAAAAAAAGTCTCACAGAAAAGCTGTCCTTTCTAACAAAAGAGCTGAAGGCGGTCTAGAAGTGTTGGATTTTGTTGACATAAATAACACTTTCAAGATAAACTGGTTGATTTTGGGGGGGGGGGGGATTAATACTGATTCAATATGGTATTTCATTACAAATAATGTGTTTAATAAATTGGGAGGTCTTCAATTTTTACTGAAATGTAATTATATTCCTGAAAGATTACCTGCTAAATTGGCTAGGTTTCACCAACAAGCTATAATGGCCTGGAAAATATGTTTCCTGCACAATCTTTTCCCACATAAAGCTCTTTTGTGAAATAATTCAGACATAACTGTAAGGAATAAGTCATTGTTCTACCCCAGCTTGCATGAGAGGAATATTGACTTTGTTCTTGATATTTTCGACAACAAGGGAAATATTCTCACATATGAACAATTTATAACATTGAAAGAGTTTCCAATACCTTTCAGAGAGTTTATTTCTGCCGTTCCCAGTGGTCTAACTACACTAATGAAAACTCATCTTAGCTTTGGGAATGATCACAAAGTTTATCCAGAACTCAGATTGGAAGGCGTGGGCTTACTTGATAGATCTTGTTGTAATAAATATATAAGACAAATTCTTCATTCACAAAACCAACTTACACCGAGAGGAAAGTTTTTCTGGAACATGCTTATTCCTGACATTGTCTGGAAAAATGCATGGTAAAAGGCCTTACAAATACTGTATACCAAACAAAGTTAAGGAAGTGCACTTGAAAATTTGACATAAGATATATCCATGTAATTCTATGATATCCAAATTTGTGGCTGTTGATATCTGCGTATTCTGTGAAAAAGAAGGTGGGAATCTGTCTCACCTGTTCTTTGAATGTAAATTTGTGTCAGAATTTTGGGAAAACCTTGCAAAATACTTATTTACCATTATGAACACTGCCTATGTTTTTGACATGAAAGATATAATATGTTACTATTGCAATGATAACAAGACCACTGAAATTATTGTTCATTTTTTAAATTCTTGTTGCCAAATACTTCATACACAAACAAAAATTCCAAAATTCTCTACCAAAATTACAATTTTTTCTGATTGAATTTAATTATCATATTAAAACATTAACCCTAGTGAATAACAACAAGAATAACATCTTCCTGAATCATAAGATTTTTTTCAGAGTGAATACAATTGCACTAAAATTGTTTAGTTTTTGTATTATTTTATTGATATTTTTTGCATGTTAGAGCGTTTTCTTGTTAATACCTGTGTTTTGTTAAGTTAGACATGTTCGATGTAGCAATGTAAGTTGATTTTTGTATTATTAAACATGTTTATTTAAAAAGTGGTGATGTCCCATCCTTTCAGGTTGTTGTCACGAGGTAGGACTAAATACATTTAAATAGTGGAGTATGGTATTCATTATTATTTATTGTGAGTGTAGTGTTAGATGGTAGGGTATTTTTTGGGGGAAAAAATAAATAAGCAAAGCATAAGGGAGTTATACTCCAGTCTAGTAGGTGGCGGTAATGCAACATATATTCAATGCCAACCGCAGTTAAACCTCGAAAAAGAAGGATTTCAAAGTTCATCCTGAGTCTGCTTCTAAAAAAATATTTATTTGTCAACATGTCAACACAAGTCCATGACAATGTCAAGGTAGGTTTGTTTTGAGATTACAACCATGCATGTAGCTACACATTATTAAAGGTAGCTAAAGAAAGACGTTGTTTTGATCTCCTAGAGTACCTACCCTCAGCCTAGGTATGGGTAATAAGTGTTGCACCTTGTTCCCTGTATCGATCTTTCAACACAACACCGCGCAACATGCCGTTGCCACTGTCTTGTAGTAAATATTCTACACATTTTGAAAAGAAAGCAAAAGGGTTAA
Organism: Salvelinus fontinalis; assembly: GCF_029448725.1. Classification (NCBI taxonomy): domain Eukaryota; kingdom Metazoa; phylum Chordata; class Actinopteri; order Salmoniformes; family Salmonidae; genus Salvelinus; species Salvelinus fontinalis. The sequence continues at coordinate 27,353,722 of NC_074688.1, forward strand.
AAAGATTACGTATTTTAGCGCTAACAGATGAGAGGACAGGTAGAGTACTTTCCACGGACATTACCCCACCACTCTGTCCGCATTTCTGTGTCTAGACAGTCAAATCAGGCTTCAAATAACCATTTCCTCCGGTCATTATGTCAACAAAACAAGTGCATGACAATGTCAAGGTAGGTTTATCCTTACGAAAAAAAGATGCCGTCAGTGCAGTAACTGTAGTACACTGTTGTATACGTGTAGTTAGAGTGCAGTATGCTGCAAATACTGCGTCCAAAATAACTGTTTAACTACAGTAAATTATTCTGCAATTATTGCGTCCAAAACACCAGTTGACTGCAGTTTCAAACTGCAATCTTTTTGAAAGGGTATCATCATATTTTCTATCAGAATAATGGTTAGGGCAGGCAACCCCTTTCCTGGTGTACTGCAGGATTTGGGTCCAACTAGGCACCACACCTGCTCAGCTGAGCTAATTGATCAGTTCATTGATTGCCTAAATTCAACACACCTGGTCTTCCAGGTCGGTTAAATCAAAAACATGTTGTGTCTGAGGCACTCCAGGACCAGGGTTGCCTACCTCTGGGTTAGGGGTTTGGCTCTACAGTCCCTGGACACGGGTTCCAATTTGCAACAATATCATATCACGTTGCCTGGGGAGCAGACAGGTGAATTTAGAAATTGGAAACCTATTCCTATTCCACATTGTCTTGGGTGATTTTTCTGAAACAGATAAAGCCTAGTCCTGAACTAAAAACCAAACTCAATATTGAAAGTGATTTTTAGTCCACGACTAGGTTTAATCTGTGTCTGGAGACTGCCCCCATATTCAGCTAGTCAAGGGCATGATTTATTATTATTTTTATTTATTTAACCTTTATATATCCAGGTTAGTCTCATTGAGATAAAATCTATTTTTCAAGAAAGACCTTGTTCAACCAAGACACCAGTGGGGGGAACAATGTTTGAGACAAATATCAGATATACTGTAACATGTCTGTACAGTATGTTTTTGACGTAAACACAAATACATTTCAATTCCAGAAACATCCAAATGTCATAAAAAATCTATCATATATACCACCGCATCAAGTCCTAATGACAATCACATTCCTCAGTAACATGTGAGTCAAGAAAAGTTTTCAACTCCTCCAAGGAAACAAGGTTCTGGGGTTTCAAGCTGTTCTGGACCACGGAGCTGATTAGCTAAAACACTTTTTGACATGATCTCTTCTTATTTTAGGAACTGTTAAAAGTAAGTAGGAGTGAGACCATATCTGGTATTTATTTTCAGACTTTATTAAAGAAGAACAAAAATAGTGTCAGTTTTACCAAAACTGCCTTAGATCATAATTCATATAGTATAGCAATGTTTAAGCCTATGTAGAGTCAACGAAGACTAGCCAACAGTGTGTTCAGATGCTTTTGGTTGGTAATAAACCTAAGAGCTGCATGATACATGGAATCAAGTACCATCAGGGTAGTGCTTGAGGTCTGCATATAAATTACATCAGGGCATTGATGATCATGTCCAATTAAATGAGTGTGCTTGTTCAAGATCAGTGGAACAGTTGTTGGGGACACCTAAGTACAGAGAGGTTTGGGAAACACTGGTACCAAGTATTTTAATAGTGACATTTAAATATTTTGATCTCTTCCTCAGCAATATTATGGTTCTCGCCTGGAGTCCACCTGTGATCTGCAGACCAATGCTGCCTGCTCTCTACCCTGCAGGCCAATGCCCAAGAGTGCTATAGAGGCCCTCAATCTCGTTCACCCTGAAGTAACCAAACGGTATGACGATGACAATGAACCAATTGATTCAGGACTGCTTCTGTTGAGAATGTATCTATTTGTATAATGATACAGAAGTAGAATACATTCATTTCCAACCAATATACACGAATAAAGACTAATATTGCAGCAAATGTGAAACTGGTTAGGACACACACTCTTTGTTCCAGATTTAGCAGACACTCTTATCCAGAGTGACTTACTTAGTGCATTCATCTTAAGATAGCTAGGTGGGACAACCACATATCACAGTCATAGTAAGTACATTTTTCCTCAATAAAGTAGCTATCAGCAAAGTCAGTGCTAGCTAAAGGGAAAAGTGTTCATTCACGAAAGGCTATATATGTCATTTTGTTCTAGGTTCTTTGGCTGTGGTCTTCCTGTTCCAGAGAAACTTCAGGGCTGCAGAATCTTGGACCTGGGCAGCGGTTCCGGCAGAGACTGCTATGCCCTTAGTAAACTGGTTGGCGAGACTGGCCATGTCACAGGCATTGATATGACTGAGGAACTGGTATGTATAGCACCTAGACCTATATATTCACTCACCCTACATCTTCAGTAATCTAACAATCATTCTATTACATTGGTGTGTGATACTCTGCTTTCTGCTGTGGTAGTGTATGGCTCAGTTGGTAGAGCACGGTCCTTGCAATGCCAGCATCATGGATTAAATTCAGGCTGGGGTCATCAATACAAAAATGAATGTGTAAAATCGGCTACTAAATGTATTTTTTGTTCTCAGATTCTAGTCTCCCGTAAATACATCCCATACCACCAGGAGAAGTTTGGCTTTAAGAAACCCAACACCACCTTCCTCCAGGGGTATATGGAGAAGCTAACTGCAGCTGGCGTTGAGAATGACTCTATGGATATCATAGTGTAAGTTGAGGAACAATCATGTTCATTTGCTATCAAAACAGTGAGTCCTTCTTTCTCTTTTGATCGTTTATCTGTTTTACTGTGTCACGATCTGTTGGGAAAGTGAACAAAAATCCACTTCTTTTATTTACTGTTTCTTCCAGGTCAAACTGTGTCATCTGTTTATGCCCTGATAAGAAAACGGTGCTACGTGAAGCCTATAAGGTCCTCAAGGTAAATAGTCCGCCTGTTATCATTGCATAACATGATTATTCAAAAGAGTATCCCTGGGCTTTATAAAATACAGATGGCAGTGACTGTGTCTCATGAAAAGTACTCCTTTCTTTGCCCGTGTCTCTCTCCCATCTCTCCTGTGTGATATAGGAGGGTGGTGAATTGTACTACAGTGACATGTATGCTAGCAATGTTGTTCCTGACCACTTAAAAGAAGATTCAGTTCTGTGGGGTAAGTGATCGAGTTGCACCTTCCTAGCAGACAAATAATGTTTGGTAATGCATATTCTGCTTCTGTAGAAAAGCCTATCTCTTATCTTAAATATTTTTCAGATTTAGTCTCATTGGTGACATCTCAATATACCCATAAGTGGTTTCACTTGACCCGAGTGTGCCGTGCAAGTTGTAGAACTGCACTTCACACTGATGATGTTCTCTTTTCTTTTGTGTTTTGTGATAGGTGAGGGAATGGGCGGTTCCCTCTATTGGCGCGACTTTATCTCATTGGTCCAGGAGGTGGGCTTCAGCACGCCTCACCTCATCTCAGCCAGTCACATTGAGGTCCACAACTGCGAGCTCAAAAAGAAAGCAGGTATATGCATCTCCATGACTGTCTAAGGCTACTTACTGTAGGATGGAAAAGGTATGCAGTTCTTACGCTAACCTAACTAATAGCACATTTATTAATGGGATCTAGAAGCATTTAGTATAAAAAATGTAAGCCTAGTCAGTCACTTCCATTTCCAATGTGTTGCAGGTGATATTAGCTATGCATCTGGCACTTACCGGCTCTTCAAGTTGCCCAAAAAGCTTGAGATGTCAAGTGCAATAGTGACCTACAAGGGGACAGTGCCTGACTACCCATGTCAGCTGGAGTTTGACTCCTCCCACTGCTTCAAGGTATGTTGGTGCAAACACGGCAGGGCTCTCCAAACCTGTTCATGGAGAACTACTGTTCTGTAGTTTTCGCTCCAACCTCAATCTTGCTCACCTGATTCTAATAATTAGCTGGTTGATGAGCTGAATCACGTTAGTTACAACAAGGGTTGGAGTGAACCTACAGGAGGGTAGCTCTCTAGGAGCAGGGTTGGAGTGAACCTACAGGAAGGTAGCTCTCTAGGAGCAGGGTTGGAGAACACTGAAACACAGCATAATAGGACTACCCTCACCTAAGCCATTTTCATTAAGGCAGCATTCTGTTTATGTAGCAAGGTCATGTTGTTCCCTTATTTTATGAACAACTGTTTTACTTGTGTATGCATACTGATACAGTAGTTGGTATGGACCACTGATACACACACCTTTTATACATACAAATGGATTCCACACTACTTTAGGTCAATGCACAAATTGTGTGGGTTGTCTAATATGTTAAGTGGATGTATAATAATCCCTGTGATGTTGTGCTGTGCAGAAGGACGTGGCGCTGCAGGTGGATGGGGAGATGGCTGCTATCCTTCAGTGCTCTCGCTTCTCCTCGGACTTCTGCATCCAGAAGGTAGGTACCACTTTACAAAGGTAACACCTTATAGCTCTGTAATAGCCATGTAATTACAATAGTAACATGGTACCCAAAAGCAATCAGGGACTTTATTATTATTATAGGAAATAAAGCTACTCCGCAAATACCTCAACTGGCGTTTACTGGTGATCATTTGAATCCTGAACTGTCCCTTTTCAGTACGGCCACCTCAACCCATTTCTGCTGGCCGATAAGCTGGGCTCCTCAGTGAAGCAGTGCTCCAAAACAGGCAAAGCCGCAGGACGCTGTGGGGAGACCTAACTAACTACACCTGGATGACATCATATCCATGAAGGACCCTCCTCAGAGTGACAGGGTGTATGTCCCAATAGTCTCTCCTTCCTCCTGAAGTGTGCACTCATTCATTACTTCCCACAAATCTAAAATCATTGGATTGTTGTTGGCCTGGGCTATTGGGAGTTTCCACCATATTTCTTATACCAGTCATTTCATAACAGTGAAGGGAAGTGAACAAGTGCACTTGAAGGAGAGGTTATTTGGATCACCCAATGTGACAGAAAAGACGTCAATTTTGATGTCCCTACCTATGTAGCACAAATGATATAAAAAGGGTTGAAGTGTTTCTTTTCAGACTGAAAAGCCTACTGTGCCTTGAAATACTATATTTTCCTCCCATGTCCAGCTCATAGATTTGAATGGCAATGGTTATTTTATTATGTGACATTTGGAGCATTTCCTTGATAATACATGAGACTGTAGCCTATATACTAACTTATTTACACACTGATGTGGACGCCTAAGGCCCGCCCAGTCATTCAATGTAAAAATTAAATTTGTAAAAAAAGACTTGTCTTGTTAAATTATCAAATTACATGCACACAGGCTGAAGGTCCCACCAGCCCATACACATAGATCACTTGACAAACACACAAAAGAGAAGATAAATAATTCAACAAAATTGCCAGTTTCAGATATTTATTTGTATCTAGGAGTATTCTGTGTGTGGTGGTGATTTTGGGCCTCGCTAATGTGACCCACATTACCTACAACGAGGTCAAATCATGATGTCAGTGATCTTCAGGTCGGAGTCCAAGAAAGATGCTGAGTGTCCGACTTGGAATTCCGAGTTGGATGACCATTCCGAGTTCCCAGTTGTCTTGAAAGCTCGGAAGTCAGAGATTTCCTAGTTCCCAGTTGTTTTGACTGCGGCAGTAGCCAGACTAGCAGGGTTTCCACTAGTTACCACAGCCACCATTAGTCATGATTAGATTATATTTTAGATTAGTTTAATAGTCACATGTACAGGGTTGCAGATGTAATTACAGGGTACAGTGAAAGGGGTAGAAGATAGCTGATTTAGTGGTGGTTATTCAGCAGCCTGAAGGTCTGGGGGTAGAAGCTATTGGCCAGTCTTACAGTTTTTGCCATGATGCTCATATTCTGCCCTCATCTGAGTGATGGAAAGGGGGAGAACAGGCCATAGCTCGGGTGGCTGGGGTCCCTGAGGATCTTCTTGGCCTTCCTGCAACACTTGGTGTAGGTGTCCTGGAGGGCAGGCTGAGTGTACCATCCACTGTAACGCCTTGCGTTCCCTGGTGGTGGAGTTGCAGCCAGACAGTTTGCTCTCGATGGGGCTCCTGTAGAACACTGTGAGGGCCCTCGGGACATGCTGAATTTCTTCAGCATCCTGAGATTAAATAGTCGCTGTCGTAAAAATGAGCTTTTTGGTCTTAAGGTCAAGGTTAGCAGTGTGGTTAAGGTTATGTTTAAAATATTAGCAACCAGGAAATGGCAGAACGATTTCTGCAAAGTGCATCTTTATGTGTTTCCCTTAAAGGCTTACCTTAATAATAATGTTACCTTACCTAAGGGAATTCTTTAAGGGTTTTGCATATAGTCCCTCAAACATTTCCTTGGATAAGGTAATCATTTAAGGGTTTAAGTTAGAGTAGTGCAGAAGTTGTCATATGCTGAGGCAGTGAAGAAAGTAGAGGAAGATGGGTCAAGGGAGAGGGATCCTGAGAGGAGTGGTGTGAATAGTAGATTTGCACCAGTACAGCGGGATAGGCCAACAAGTGATATGTGTTTCGGTAAGATTGGATTTTTAGCGTTTATAGTAATGGCTATCAACTGTACTGCAGGGATGGACGTAAGTCGCGGAAAATTGAGATTGTGGTGGCAGCTGCAGAGAAGTATTTGGGTGTGTGAGACTTGACATCAGAAGAGTTACAGGGTGTGTATAAGTGGTGATGTCTCATCCTTTCAGGTTGGTGGCATGAGGTAGGACTAAATAGATCTAAATAGTGTAGTAGGGTGGTGTTATTTTTATTTTATTTGTTAGATTTTTTTGTGAGTGTAGTGTTAGATGGTAGGATATTTGTTTATTTCAAGCAAAGTATAAGGGAGTTGAACTCCAGTCTAGTAGTTGGCGGTAATGCAACATATTGGATGCCAACCGCCGTTAAACCTCATCGAAGAAGCACTCTTATCGAATATTCAAAAATGTATTACAATAATGAGATGTATCCAAACTTAAGGAAAGCTTTGACTATGTACACTCAGTGAGCATAGCCTTGCTATTGCGAAAGACCGGGGTACGCAGACCTGTGCACACTGCCCACAAAATGAGGTGGAAACTGAGCTGCACTTCCTAACCTCCTGCAAAATGTATGACCATATTATAGACACATATTTCCCTCAGATTACACAGATCCACAAAGAATTTGAAAACATACCCGATTTTTATAAACTCCAATATATACTGGGTGAAATACCACAGTGTGCCATCACAGCAGAAATATTTGTGACCTGTTGCTGCAAGAAAAGGGCAACCAGTGAAGAAAAAACATCATTGTAAATACAACCCATATTTATGTTTATTTATTTTCCTTTTTGAACTTTCACTATTTGCACATAGTTACAACACTGTATAAATACACAATAGGACATTTGAAATGTCTTTATTCTTTTTGAACTTCTGTGAGTACCATGTTTACTGTTATTTTTGTTTATTTCACTTTTGTTTATTATCTACTTCACTTGCTTTGGAAATGTTAACATGTTTCCCATGCCAATAAATCTCTTGAATTGAATTGTATCCACCAATCCAAAGAAAGGATAGCCGGGAGCTAAACAGGCCGACATGCCGCTTTGTGGACAACGATTCCCATTGTTAGGACGGAGAGACTTGTATCTTCTCAGTATATCCATAATCTTTGATTAAATTGAAGTAAACTTGAATTAAAAGATGAGAAAATTAAATATGTTTCATGCAACTGGGCCCAGAGTTCTCGCTAAAACTGCATCAGACACATGCGAAGCAATATCACGCGAGAACTCGATGTAAACAAACAAATCTGTGTCGTTCGAAATCGGGCTTTGTGTCATGGTGAGCACGTTCACGACAGGATCATTGTCATGTTGTTGTGACTCATGAAAATAAAATGTAGCTGTTAATCAAATATAACAATTTCATAATCATCCCCAAAATAATCTGCGAGATTCCTCAAAATTATCCTGGGACAAACAGGGTATTATTATTCACTCTGATTGGTCGAGGACCTACAACACCCGCCTCTGTCGTACACTGATTGGCTTGGTGAACGCAGCGCGGATGCTACCATTGGTCTCTAACTCTGACACGTCTTTCCTACTGTTTTATGGCAATTATTTAGGAGATTCGTTGAACTAACAAGATAGCTAGACAACAACACACTAGGTATGTATTGAATAACATATACATTTGTTGGTTAAACTTCGCGAATGATGTTTAATAAATAGGTGTAGCTACTGGTGTTTGATAAAATAACTTGTCTGGTGGTGGTTAGCTAGCTAGCTGCTGCTGTCACATAAAGAATAGGACTGGAGACTAACGTTAGTTCTTGACATCTAAGTTAGCTAGCTACATTTATCAAACAATTTAGACTTTTTTTAATATCCGCAGATATTTCTTGTTAGCTAACTAAGTCATCTTCAGTTTGTGATTTGAGGCTGACCAGCTAGTTGGAGGAACCAACTTGAGCTAGATAGAGTAGCTAGCTAGCCAGTTAGCTGTCAGTGTTACCAAATGTTGCAATCATTGTTAAGGCTAACAGTAGTTCGTGTATGTGTACCTAATCATATTTGTTAGTTACTTTAACCCAAGTTTCTAAATCCATTTGTAGTTAAACTTGTAAAAAAAAACAACTGTAAAATGGCTCTAGTTAGTATGTTAGGTATTAGGGGAGAGTGGAGTAAGTTGCGCCAAAGGGGTAAATTGAGCCACCCTTCTAGGAAACCATACACAAAATGCATAATTTGACCACATATTTAGGAAGAGGTCATAATTTCATGTAGTCTTGAGAAAGAAACCACATTTTCACCAAGTCAAATTAATTTATTGTTAGAGGTTTCATAATGCTTGTATCTTAACCAAAATATATAATTTTAAGATTGTTCTATACATAATTTGGGGTCCTACACCTAGCATGAAAGTGCATCCTTGTAGCTGTGTGGGCAAATTTATTACAAATGTTTGTCTTGGGGTAAGTTCAACCAATGGCATGTTGAACAAATTGAAGGCTGGGATATGAGGTAAAAACGGGGCCTGGCCTATGTTCAAAGTGTTTTAGAAATGTACAGTGTTTGTTAGGTGTTAAGCCTGTGTTAAAATATGCTTAAAAATAAGAAAAAAGCTATTTTGTTGAATTGTGTTTGGGAAATAAAAAATAGACATATTTCTAAAAAGGTAGTCTTAATATTTCATTCAGTACAGAAATGTGTAGGTGTCTTAACTCTCCATACCCAAGGTAAATTGTGCTGAGACCACTTTTTTTGGACAAGCTATGTTTTCAAAACTAATGTTTACTTGAATTCTGATTATTTCCAGGGATACACAATATCCTAAAATATATGTCGCCTAGATATCTTTGTTAGAATACTATATTTCCCTTGATGGAGTGATGCTTAATGTAAAAATGGTTCAATTTACCCCACTCTCCCCTACTGGATAACTTTAGTACAAGTCCATTCACAGTCTGACAGCTGGCTAACAACACTTCTGAATGAAAGAAAGGAAAGAAAACAGTTAGCCACTATATTTAAAATCAAATCAAATTTTTATTTGTCACATACACATGGTTAGCAGATGTTAATGCAAGTGTAGTGAAATGCTACACATAACAGTAAATAGAAATACAAACACATTACCTGGAAGACAGTCACCTTTGAATGCCACAGTTTCAAATTAGACAGAAAAATGAGATAATTGTAGTCGCATAACAATGTTCCAGACTTGGTGCATTGGTACTGCTTGCCTTGCAGTAGCAGAACAATCTATGACTTGGGTGGCTGGAGTAATTTACAATTTTTGGGGGGCCTTTCTCTGATGCCGCATGGTTTAGTGGTCCTGGATGGCAGGGAGCTCGGCCCCACTGATTTACTTGGCTGTACGCACTACCCTCTAGCACCTTGTGGTCAGATACCAAGCAGTTTCCATACTAAGCTCTCATCTGAGGGCTCATGCCAAATCTTTTCAGCCTCCTGAGGGGGAAGCGATGTTGTCATGCCCTCTTCACAGCTGTGTTGGTTTGTGGACAATGATATATCTTTAGTGTTGTGTACACTGAGGAACTTGAGAACTCCTTTTTCTTGCTGACGTTAAGGGAGAGGTTGTCGTACTGGCACCACACTGCCCGGTTTCTGACCACCTCCCTATAGGCTGTCTCATCGTTGTCGGTGATCAGGCCTACCACCGTTGTGTCATCTGCAAAATTAATGATGGTGTTGGAGTTGTGCGTGGCCACACAGTCGTGGGTGAACAGGGAGTACAGAAGGGGACTAAGCACAGTCCCATGAGGGGCCCCCGTGTTGAGGGTCAGCATGGCAGATGGGTTGTTGCCTACCCTCACCAACTGGGGGCAGCCCGTCAGCAATTCCAGGATCCAGTTGCAGAGGGAGGTGTTCAGTCCCAGGGACCTTAGCTTGGTGAGGAGCTTGGCGCGGACTATGGTGTTGAACTATGGTGTTGAAATTATTAAAGATAATTTAATGTAGCAAAGGTAATCAAGCTCAAATTGATATGTGATACAGGAAATGTATTGAAAATAAAAAACAGACTTACATCCTAGTTACTGAATGTAATGATTTGGCCCTAATCATGGTTATATTAGGCAGGTTTGTTGGAGCGGGGCGTGGTTTACTGTGTTGACTATCAGGTGTACCGTTAGGCCTACATTTTGTAGTACAAAATGTTAAATTAGTACAACCAAAAGTGGGAGGAATCTGTTCAAGATCTTTCGTGACCATTCTACACCCTATATGAAAGTCTACTAGTCTCGACCTTTATGGAGACCGAGACATAAATTAAACCTAGCTATTACCGGATTGTAATAGTCATGTTCTTTCCTCTGTAGGATAAAGACTTGGAGACAGAATGGCATCAGAATCTCCGCGCAGACCAAGCCGCTGTGCTGGAGGGGTTGTGGTGCGAGCACAAGCTGCCACGTAAGGACACACACACACACACACACACACACACACACACACACACACACACACACACACACACACACACACACACACACACACACACACACACACACACACACACACACACACACACACACACACACACACACACACACACACACACACACACACACACACACACACACACACACACACACACACACACACACACACACACACACACACACACACACACACACACACACACACACACACACACACAGAATAATAGGCTTTCAGCTATTCCACCTGAAGTGTCTGGTCTGCCTACTTATACAAGTTTCCCCTTGCAAAGACATGACATTGCCTAACAGCTAATCCCATGATGGTTGTTATTGACCATCAGTTTCAGACAAATGCTTCAGTGCTATTGATCAATATGATCTGGTTCAGTATATTTCCTTGGGCACTTTTTGAGGTGGAGAGTGCATAACAGAAAGTGTTAACTACAACCAATTTAGCTGAATTAAGTGCAAAGACAATACTTATACCTATGCATACACTACAAATATTCTACTCATAGGTATACACATTCAACAAGGTAATGCTATTGTGTTATTACAGTGAGCAGTCATATATGGAGAGTGTTGTGACCTTCCTCCAAGATGTGGTCCCTCAGGTAAGACTGTTTCCATTGATTGTCGTCTTTTCTACAGTAACAGAAATGTGTATTACATGTTACCCTTATTCAGAATGACTAGCTTACTCAGGCAGTCAATGGTGTTTTTATAGGGTGGAGAGAGTTGAAGTATAGGATTAACTGAATCACAAATTATCTTATTAAAGTTTTAATAGGTCATTCTATGACATTAACAGATTGCATTAATTTAATCTGATAAATTGTTGTCCTCATCTCCTACTTTTCTTTTGTCCAAATTCAAGGCATACACTGGCGCACCCCCAACTGATGAAAAAGAGAAAATAGTTTGGGTCAGATTTGAGAAAGCTGACATCAATGGTAAGTCCAAGAACAGTTTCAAAGCTTCCCCCCTTGACTGTGTTGTGTTCAACCTTGGAGGGCATACACGTTTTGATAACAACTGAAAACGTGCTTCATATTATCTGGTATTTTAAATCCACAGATTAGCTTAAACCATATATAAACAGGTTCTTGAATATTATGAGTTTACTGAAATATGCTGATAAGTGGCCTCTTGTTAGAATTCCTGGGTAGAAAACTGTTTAAATGTGACACATGAATAGTTCCTTTGGCAGGCGTTGTTTGCGAACCATTTGATGGTTCATTTCTTGAAAGGACTTTGAGTGACAGGTCTGATGTATCTCAATGGCACAAGTCTGTGTGTGTGTGTGTGTGTGTGTGCGCGCGCCAGATCTCTCCCTCAATCTGACAACAGCTGTGTTGATTAGACACAGCATTTTGTCTGTGTTTATAAACATTTCTACCACTTTAATGTTATTTACGCAAACCTTTTGAAGAGGACTTCTGTTTGACGTTCAATTTAGAGCTTCACTGTTCCAGCCCTGCTTCTTTGTATGCTCAATGTAAAGCAAATTGTTCCATACGGAAGCAATGGTTCATATACATTAAAAACGTCTGGAGTTGACACGCATTCAAAGTAGCTAGAGTTGAACATTTATTCAGAAGAATGAGCTGGAACACTTAAACTCCAACCATTCTTCTACAAAATGAAACAGTTTTGTAAAAGGTTTTTGAAATCGACAAAGACAAGGATTAATCATTTTAGATAGCAGCAACAAACAAAGCAGTCAAATGTATTGTATAGACTGATTATACACTGAGTGTACAAAACATTAAGAACAATGGCTCTTTCCAAGACACAGACTGACCAGGTGAATCCAGGTGAAAGCTATGATCCCTTATTGATGTCACTTGTTAAATCCACTTCAATCAGTGTAGATGAAGGGGAGGAGGCAGATTAAAGAAGGATTTTTATTGAGACATGGATTGTGTATGTGTTCCATTCAGAGGTAGAATGGGCAAGACAGAAGATTTAAGTGCCTCTGAATTGGGTATGGCAGAAGTGCTACGCTGCTGGGGTTTTCACGCTCAACAGTTTCCCGTGTGTATCAAGAATGGTCCACCACCCAAAGGACTTCCAGCCAACTTGACACAACTGTGGGAAGCATTGGAGTCAATCTGGGAAGGTGTTCAATACCAGGAAGATGTTACTGATGTTTGGTATACTCAGTTTATGTTTGCATATGTTTATGGGGAGACCTACAAGACACAGGCACATACAACAGTTGTCTGGGATGGAGCCCGCGACAGAAGTACACTGGTTCTGATTAGACCCCCCCCCCCCCCCCCCCCCCCCCCGTCTTCACTGGTTTTGCCAAAGTATGGTAAATATCTATGTCAGGCAGTTCTAGTTTGATAGTCAATTCATCAAATTAATTAAAATCAAAATAAGTTTGAAGTAAGTCTACAGAGTTGACTGAATATAAATGTATAACTTCCCTTTGTGTTTTCCTGTGTGTCCATCAGATACGTCCCGCTCCCCAGAGTTCCTGGAGATGCACAGTGGCAGCAGTGACCCTCCCCTCTGCCTCATGATTGGTTATGCAGACGGGATGCAGATCTGGAGCATATCCGTGAGTGTTTTTGTTGTTACTGTGCTGTTGTTGGTGTTGAAGCTTGCTGTTTGGGATTTTAGGCTGGGTTTCTGAATAAGCACTTTGTGACATCTGCTGATGTAAAAAGGGCTTTAAAAAAACATTTTGAATAGAAAGATGTTGAACAACAAAAGACACGCGAGTGGCACTGCTGTCTAAGATACTGCATCTCAGTGCTTGAGGCGTCACTACAGACACCCTGGTTCGAATCCAGGCTGCATCACATCCAGGCCGTGATTGGGAGTCCAATAGGGCGACACACAATTGGCCCAGCGTCGTCGGGTTTTGGCCGGTGTAGGCCGTCATTGTAAATAAGAATTTGTTCTTAACTGACTTGCCTAGTTAAATAAAGGTTAAAAAAAACAGACATTATTGTATCTCATTTGCCGTACTCCTTGTCCCCCACTAGATGTCAGGATAGACCAGGGTGTTAACAGTTAATTTATTTTTTAAATGCTCCAGTCAATTACAAGTCTTAACAACTTCTGCACCAACAGCTTCTCTAGGATCTGTGCTGTGGTTGTTAACATATGAAATACAGATCTTTGTTTTTGGTGTTGAAATAATTCATTTTAAATATAGAGCTGTTTACATTTGATGAGCAGGTTGGGTAGGTTGGGAGACACTACTCTCTCCAGGTCCCATAATTACAGGAACCATAGCACCTATTGTGCACTCCGGCTGGGAATTGCAAAGGACCTCACGATACGATATTATCACAATACTTAGGTGCCGACACGATATTATCACAATACTTAGGTGCCGATACGATATGTTGCGATTCTATAAGTGTTCGATACTGTGATTTTATTGCAATTCGATGTTCCAAACAAATTGCGCACCATATGTCTGCTGCAGAGGGACAAGAGAGAGACATCAACATTTTTATTAGTCATGGAAATAAAAGTGCTGAAACAAATTGTTCCCTGTTTAAAAAGAAGATAGAGAACAAGCTTTGAAAGAAAATACTGGCGTTTGGTACAGCCAACTAAGACAAATAATATTGCGATATTGTCAAAATGATACAATATATCGTCCAAAATAATATCCCGATGTGTAACTGTATCTATTTTATTTTACCCATCACTATTGTGCACCCACATTGAGCAGACTTGAGCAATAGAGAGACATGCACAGGCCTCCACAATGTGAGGAGAATCATGGAGGTGAGAGAAGGGCCACTCATTTCCTTCTCTCCTCGTCTGTCACTGAGGAGGTAGACTTAGACTTTTGATATTCTTTTAAGGTGGTTTGTGTTGATGTGACTGGTGTCATCCCAGGGTCAAATATTTAAGGAGGAATATGGATTGAAATATAGTAAGAAAACACTTATGGAAAAACCTAAGAGTGGAAATAGCATTAATGTTTTTCCTGGACTTTTGTAAATTTCTAAGCCCTACAAGGAGGAAATGTAAAGGCTATTTGAAAGAGCTTTTTTTCAACCACAGTAAAGTAATTTCCAGGATTATCTGAAAATAATAACTGAGATATTCTCTAGTAAAATCATTAGAGGATTTTGTCAGCTCTACATCTTAAGAAATAACCTGCAACTCTGCAAAGGCCTCTATTTAGGACTATCAGGTTTCACGTGCAAGCTGTCACAGAAACATGCTAACTTAACATACATCCTGTGAGATCTAAACAGCCTAAGTCCTTAATCAGTCCTTTCTAAACATCCACAGGCCACCAAGGAAATGACACACTTCCCCTCCACACACTGACACTGGAGGCTGACTGACACACACACACACTGGTGGGATGTGGCTATGAACAACGTCTCTGTTGTTAGCGCACCTCTTCTCTCTTAAAGATGAGAGGAACTATATGCAGCTAGCTACAGATGTGCTACACTAGCCAGCCTACATAATACCATCCAGAATAAACTAGGAGAGGAGAAGGGCCATAGCCAGCCAGCTACAAATGTGCTGCTGCACTACATATAGAGTATTGTAGTACCATCCCGAGTTGGGTACAGTATAGTTCCGTTTCAATACCAGTCGACCAAGGAGTGGAATTGGAATTGGCCCCAACTGGGCGATACACTCGATACTGTTGCGGTGTTGCTCCTCTTTATCTCACACTCTTACCCCTCTTGTAGTTTTTCTGTGGTTTTGGCATGTTTCCGGGACGTGTTTTTTCACTGGGTTCATATTAAGTTATGATAGCACCTCAGTCTCGAACCCTGAGTAGCTGTAAACTGTTTTTTGACAGTCGCTAAGCCGACACCCTCTGTAATGGCACTGACTGCATGGAGAGACACACACACATACACACTCCTCATCAGACGCCCGACAGAGTGTGTATGTGCATATCAACCGTCCGTGTGCGTGTTTTACTGTCCACTCAGACAGCGAGGGATCTGTGACTGGATAGGTGTCGCCTGTCTTGTCCCAGACAGATGAGGCCCATACTACCGTGGGCAAGGTGTTGCCTGTCTTGTCCCAGACAGATGAGGCCCATACTACCGTGGGCAAGGTGTTGCCTGTCTTGTCCCAGACAGATGAGGCCCATACTACCGTGGGCAAGGTGTTGCCTGTCTTGTCCCAGACAGATGAGGCCCATACTACCGTGGGCAAGGTGTTGCCTGTCTTGTCCCAGACAGATGAGGCTCATAGTACCGTGGGCAAGGTGTTGCCCAGAAGAGGTGTTGGGGGAAATGACCAGCTTTGAAGAGAGGTGTCTGTGTGGGCGCTGTTATTATTAAAGTACAGTCCCAGATAGGGACAATATCATCCTGTCTTCATGTGCTTCCAAGAGGGATAAAAGTTATCACCGCTGGTCCACCGCCTGCTTTGAAGCTCAACAGTGAAAACGCCCCCCGCTTGTGACCTTAGTACCAAGTGTTATGTGTCTCTCATGGTGGTCTTGTGACCTTAGTACCAAGTGTTATGTGTCTCTCATGGTGGTCTTGTGACCTTAGTACCAAGTGTTATGTGTCTCTCATGGTGGTCTTGTGACCTTAGTACCAAGTGTTATGTGTCTCTCATGGTGGTCTTGTGACCTTAGTACCAAGTGTTATGTGTCTCTCATGGTGGTCTTGTGACCTTAGTACCAAGTGTTATGTGTCTCTCATGGTGGTCTTGTGACCTTAGTACCAAGTGTTATGTGTCTCTCATGGTGGAAAGTAACATTTAAATCAGCTGTTGTTTTAGGATACCCAAAAGCACTTCATTTTGTTGAAAATTATTAATTGATCATATTCATATACTATCATTAGGCCCTTGCCGTGTGTCCTGTCTGAATGCATGTCTGTCTGTCTACAACTGAGGGGTAATACAGAGATTAAAACACTGTGTACAACACTAGTTTCCACAGAAAACATCCCACCCAGACCCAGAAATGAAATGAATAAAAATTATGATAAAAAAAATAAAAATACACACACACACACAGAGAGAGCGAGAGAAAGAAGCAATTGGGCATATTGCTGCTGTGTAGACAGGCGGCTAATGTAATGGCAGAAAGCAGAGATGCATGTTGTTGATGCCTGGCTGGCTGTCTTGTCACACAGAGCCATGTAAGGCAAGGATGAGCTGTGGGGTAATGCACAATGCCCACCGTATTGTCATTATCCTAACCTCCCGCCCACCCACCACACACAATCCAGCAAATTCCATTATTCTCCAACTCCATTTGCCGTAGGAATCCCACCCATCCTCCATCCTCCCACCATAGTCCCACTTATTCCCTCTCTCTGTGCTCCTTTAACCTGCTAGTGGTTTATGATGCTCTAGTTTAATGCCACTGGACCGAGCTGCACTTTTAATAAAAACAATGGCCTGATCCACCACTTTGAAAAGAGGCTACTAATTGTGCAAAAGAGCATTCATCCTCGGATGTGCTTATCTACTTAAGACACGTGGATTATGGTGACAGTAATGTGATAATGCACGTTTCGCTGTAATTTAACACAAAAAAAATCACAAAAGTGGAGCTTAGAGCTTAAAACAATGCACCATTACAGGCGTCAGAGCCACCACGGACCACGCAAGGGTTCTGACCTGACTATCCAAGCCTCTCTCTGGGGCCTAATGCAGGGGATGACCTAGCGTCTCTGGAGCCTCGAACAGGGACACAGCTACCACTTTAATTCCATTAATAGTTCTCATTGCATCTGATACAACAGTAAAGACAGGAAGCAACCTACAATAACCTCTGATCTATTGGTGACCTCCAGCTATAGATACTGTAGCTTCTCAGAATGACAGGGGATATAGGCCTACACAGTACACGCTGGGTGAACAACAGGTGTGGCGGACATGTTCAACATGTCGATGTGGGAACACTATTTCCTGAACACTATCCACCTGCTAACCTGTCATTCTTTACTTCAGATACTGTATGTAGGCTATGTTTGATCTCAGTTCTGTTCAAAGCATTTTAAAAGTATTTTTGGCATCAGTCATCATAGCACTTTTGAAACCAATTACCTGAGCTGTCTGGTTATCAGACTGTTGGTCTTGCCATCCAGGCGACACCGCAGCCTGCTCTGTCCCATTGGCTCAGTCACAGAAAGAAAGAGTAGGCCGCTCGTTTGCATCGGAATGCTTTGGGGACCTTTGTTGGTAGCTTTCACTCTGTTTGGTTGGCACTTCAACCACCAGCCCCTCCTCCACTACCTTTAGTGCTCCCATTCCCCTTCCTCTCCCTCTAGCCCCCCCCCCCCCCCCCAATCTCCCTCTAGGGCCCCCTCCTTGACAAGCCCCTTTCCACGCAGTTGGAATAGATTTTTTATTTTTTCCCCAGTGTGAACAAATCTCTCTTTGTTCCAGCTAGGGGCCCCCACATTGTCTTTTGACTTTGCCCTGCTGCCGACTTCTTAGCCCTTTAGCCTCCATCCAAACAGGAGCTTTAAGTTTGTGGTTGTGTAGCGTTGATAATTCTTATCATTACGCTGAGGCTTAATCAGAAGTATGGCCGTATTGATTATCGGAGCAGCCTCGTAAAGAACTAGTGGTCACCCCACCTAGTGGTCACAACTCCAGCCCTGTTGACTATGGCAAACTTTTAACAGTTTTATATGAAGTGTTTACCCTAGCATTGTATAGGTGGGTTTGCCCCCCTGCCTAGCTCTATTCAGCTGGTGTTTGCTTGGCCAAGTGTTTTTGACAGAACTACACCGCAACAACCGTAAAACAACAATGTCCTCTTTTAAATACATTTTTAACATTTCCTTTATAAGAAATCAGAGTAAATGAGAGTGGTCTTAGACTGAGCGTTCATTGTATGCATTTATGTCAGAAGGACGGCGAGAGAAAGCTGACCAGCCACTGTAAAATAGTCTCAAAGCGTTTGACTTTTCACTGGTGACACTACTTTTAACTTGTTACACTTACTTGTTCTTACATTGTTGTTGAACTTGCTCTACTCTCTTTTTCCCCTCTCTGTTGTAGCTGGGTGGGGAGGCCCAGGAGCTTTTCTCTGTGCGCCACGGACCTGTGAGAGCTGCCCACATCCTGCCAGCGCCCCATATCAGTGAGTATCTACCTGCTTACCTCTGCCATCTTTCACCTCTGCCGTCTTTTACGTCTACCCTAACGTTTCCCAGTCTTGTATTTCTGTCGTTCTACGCGTTCACATCAGACCGTCTTTGAGTGTGATGCACATTGTAAGCGATGTTGTTCCCAGGGACTCAGGTCCTCAAGATGCTTTCGTTCTAGAAATCAGTAGAAAAGCTTGGCTGTTTTCAGCTTGTCATGCCACATGAACCTCCTCTCTGTCCACTTCAGTCAATATTTATCCACCCAATCTGCAAAGTGGAAGAAAAAACGCTCTGCAGTTAAATGTATGCGTTTTGAAGCACATTGGTCTTGTTTTTTCTCTGATGTGAGTTTTCAACACGGCCTCTCCCCCGAAAAAATTCAATCACTTAAACTCAAATCAGTTCTCGCTAGCGCTCAAGGACCGCTCTTGAAACGAAGTTAAGTGTGGCACAATTTATGTCGTTTGAGGATGTGGCGTGTGTGTGTTTGCTGTGATATGTCATGGGTTAATTAAAGACTACCCTGTTTGTTAATCGTCAGAAGCGCCATGCCAGCGCCCCCTCTCTTCCTGTTCCTATCCTAATATTAAAGGCAGTCCTGGCCTCAATCATACTGTTGGTTGGCCTGGCCCCCGCTGGCTCAGACTGACTCAGAATGAAGTGAGCCCCCCCATTTATATCTCTCCCTCTCTCAAGTCACTCATTGGCCCCATTGTATTACAGGGGTAATAGCATTTCTAAAGGTTAGGTATGGAAGAGAAGCAGGCCAGTGAAAAACATGTCCAAGGTTCTGATCTAATCATGTTCAATCAGAGACTTCAAAGGAAAGCAGAGGGGACATATCACCTCTAGGTTGCCTATGGACCACCCTCACAGACACACCGTTGTATCTAATATTAGACCGTAAGCGTTCACATCCTCTTAAAGCCATATACAAGTGCATTTCCCTCGTTCTGCCAATTAGTTATTCTCGAGGCATGAAGTTTGAATTTGCTGTCACTGCAGGTATAATTCAGAAATGAAGTGAAATGCACAAAACGCTAGCATGTGGCGTTCTGGTGAGAAAATCAGCTTTTTGTTCTCGCTCTGTGTTCCGGTCCTTTGGCAGATTTCAACAATGCACAATGACAGCATTGAAAGGGCCCTGGACGGGGATGAAAGCCACCAACAGTAATAAGAAGCAGCAGATACCCAACACATGAGGGGAAGGATTCTCTGACTGCTAAAATAAAAATGAATTGTACTACCAGAGTAGTGGGGGGAGAGAGCGAGAGACACTGATTGCAATCTGTTAGACGCAGCCGGCGCAAACAGTGTTGCTCTGTGGCAGCTGTTAAAAGACTAATTGTTTCAGTCGGGATCCTGGGTGGGCGGGTTTGGAAAGTCCTGAAAATAGGTGTCGGTTCAAATAAGTCAAAAGGCCCCTTCCTGGAATAGAGGAGGAAGTGGTGTTTTTCCGAAGAAAGTGATCAGTTTATCTGTCCAGCATCCCAGAGTTTGTAACCTATGCTCTTTTCTTCCGTCTTCTGGTATAGGCCATATATACTCCAACCAAAGTGATTCACAGTACAATAGATGAGCATTGATGACAAGTGATCCTAATATATACAGTATGAGCCTTCTGTTGGTCTCTTGAACAGTAGAATGGATGTCAGTAATAGTATTGTGTTGGACCTGAACTCAGATGACCCAGAGGCCCAGCCTCCATGTAAAGGGACTAATTACTGAAATGGCTCTGGAAATTATATAATTTTATAACAGCAAACATGTTGGCTTTAATACAGACTTTGCCTTCCTCTTTAAATGAGACAAACACACACTCAACAGTCAAACATACAAATGTCGAGTTTGAAATGGAGCTATATTATATCTCTGAAATTACAGTCTACTCATAATCAAAGCATAGTCAACACTAGTCATGAAGGAATCTTAGATCATTTCCCCCCTGACTGTGTTTACAGAAACTGTTTATTTTCCTAAATTCATTGTTCAAATGAAACCCTTTGGTATTTTGGGGAAATCATATTTGCCTACAGCTCAATATGGTGACCCGTTGTGATGTTTGATGACAGAAATATGAGTGCAGAAGAAAGGCTGTGTTTGGGAGTGTTAGGGGTTTGAGGACGGCACATTGGCTCTCCCACACGGCACGGTCACACCACAGGAACTCACACTGATTACTGTCAGGGCTAAATGACTCCCCTCCACAGGCCTAACAGCTTCTTCAATCTGGACTCCCACTACGCACGCACACACACACGCACACCACATCCCTCCCTCGCCATCTTTAGGAGTGGGACAATTAGGGGAAAATGGCACCCTATTCCCTACATAGTGCACTACTTTGATCAGAGCCCTATGGGACAGAAACTAAATATGCCCACTGGGCTTTTACCATACTGTAATTTCGCCCCAAACCCAAAGAATTAAACAGGCAGACAAAAGAACCCTACTCAGCTTTGAAGGGGTTCTCTGTCAATCTATCTCGCTCTATCCTCCCCTCCATATGAAGAGGAAAGATAGTTTGAGTTCAGCACGTTGCGCAGAGTGCTGTTTCTGTTTTTCCGTCTCCCTCCTCTCCTTTCTTCTTAATGTCTTGCATGCTGGTATGTTAATCTATTTGATCCCCATAAGTCTTCATGTTAACCTGGGCATTATTCTGTGCTCAGCAGGGATGAGTCCTCTCCAAGTTGCCTGGAATGAGACGGTCCAACTTCTGTAATGTTCTATTTTATATATTGTCTCCTTTTCCTCTTCAGAATTTTGTGTTGTTTTTATTTATAATTTTTTACCCCTTTTTATCCCCAATTTCGTGGTGTCCAATTGTCTCGCTGCAACTCCCGTACGGACTCGGGAGAGATGAAGGTCGAAAGCTGTGCGTCCTCCGAAACACAACCCAGCCAAGCCGCACTGCTTCTTGACACAATGCCCACTTAACCCGGAAGCCAGCCGCACCAATGTGTCGGAGGAAACACCGTACACCTGGCAACCGTGTTAGCGTGCATGCGCCTGGCCCGCCACAGGAGTCGCTAGAGTGTGATGGGACAAGGACGTCCCTGCCGGCCAAACCCTCCCCTAACCCGGACAACGCTGGGCCAATTGTGCACCGCCCAATGGGACTCCCAGTCGCAGCCGGCTGTGACAGAGCCTGGACTCAATCCAGGATCTCTAGTGGCCTTAGACCACTGCGACACTCGGGAGTCCATCTCTTCAGATTTTTTTAGGGGGTATCATTTGATTACAGAGCTACTGTAGTAATGTAATCAACACGCATCCTGCTACAGTAGTGCTAGTTAAGTGGAGTGGGTGGCTCTGGCAGGCTGGACTGGGCACACTACACAACAGGCCTCTCTCACATGCATAGGGCCCCCTAATGATGAATGATCACTGCTCTCTGTCAGTCCCTCATCATCATCTCTCTCTCTCTCTCCTTCTCCTCCCCCTTTTCTTCTTCTCCTTCTCCCCCTTCTTCTCCCTCTTTCTTCTTCTAGGTCTGCTGATGATTGATAGTTTTGCGGACAAAAGGCCTCTCCTGGGGGTGTGCAAGAGTACCGGGTCCTCAGGGTGAGTACAGTACACATTTCTCATGACATCGCTGGGAGATACGCTTAGGAGGGTGGTATCTGATTGAATCCACAAACTGTGCTTTTTACAGTACAAGCCCCTAGAGATCCGATACTGGGATTCTATGTACAAGCCCAAGTCTTTCCCATGCTGAAAGAGTTGATTTTTCCTGATGACATCATTAGAGTTACAGTCCATTAGCTCTAAAGCCTTTCTCTGGTTGGGTCAAAGTTGAACTACGCCACACACACTTGTAATCCAGTTTCCACATGTGCTAACCATGGCTGCTGGTAACCATGACCACTGGTAGGAGTGATGTGCGTCAGTTGGCGACCAGGCATAGTTTTATTTTATTGGGCGCCCCCAGTTTTCGAGCGTCTCAGAAGTTAGTTTATGTATGACGATGAACTCATTTCTGGTCTAGTCGTTCTATTTCTCTGGCCTCCTTCTCACTGATTGGTCACTCAGACAGATACACAGTGGCACCAGATTGCACAACATGTCAACGTGACTTGCATACTCGGACTACGTCTGCAATGACACCCTATTTAGTAGTGCACTATATATAGATCAGACTGTCATTTCATACAACACCTTAACATGAGTTCCCTTTCCCCATCCTTCCTTCCTTCCAGTCACATCACATGCCTGGTTAACAAGGGAGCAACAAGTCAAATAGTTGTTTTGATCTTTCACTAGAAATAATCAGGTTTGCAAGAGCTGACACAAGGTAGCGCATTAGTAAGTCATTTTGGGTGATCTTAGGTTGACTTTCCTTGCTAATTTACCATACATTGATAAGCAAATCTGGCTGCATGGCGAGGCAGAAAAGGAGCGAGGAGATGAGAGGAGAGGTTAGAGGAACAGGAGGAGGAGGAGATGAGAGGAGAAGATGTGAAACTTCCATGTGGTAATGGAATGTCCTTTCTCTGTCACCAGAGTCGATCTTTATTAAAATGTGTGGGAAGGGAAAGACAGGCTAGGGTCCTTGGTTGTACTGCATGACGTTCAGACGTTACGAGGTACAAATCTTAAGTACATTTGAAAGCCTATAATTTGGCCAACGTAATAAGAGCCATCAAAGCCCCCCTGGTGAAGAGAGAGAACCCCAGGCGTCTGTTCTCTCCATACGTTGCCATGACTTCCCTTTTTCCCCTCCCCTTGTCCCTGCTCCTCTTCCAGAACATCGAAAACATTTAACTCGATATTTCCTACCTGGGAAATGAAATAAGGAAGTCTGTCTTCGGCTGGGCTTTGATGGAGACCACCTTCCCCAAGTATTCAAAGTACAGCTGCCTCCTCCTCTACTGCCTCTGCCACCGATTCTCTACTGCCTCGTCTACCTCTGTACTGCCTCTACCACTGCTCTGGCTGTGTTCTGGCTGACACGGAGAGAGAGCTACAGACGGGGAGGATTTGGCTGCTTGGCCTGGTGACTGACGCTCAGCAGTAATGCTGAAAACAGGCTTGATGCTTTAAAGCCCAAACCCTGACCTCTGGCTGAATGGCACAGCCAGGCTGGGGCCATCCTGACTCCCGACCGACAAAGGTGTTTGGTAAATAACACTACATTAAAAGAAGAGAGGACTCCCCTATGGCCACAGCACAGTTTTTCCGTGCAGGACGTTCGTAAACTTACTAAGGTCCTCACTCAATTTTTAGCATATAATCATTTTAAAATAACAGCTTTTGTCAACCAGCAAAAAGGATGCCGGCTTGACACTTTAATGGAAAACAGATTGGAGTCTTGGCCGCGAGAGCAGCGCTGGTTTAGAAGTTGGTTCAGTCAGCTCGAGGCTTAGATTACAAGATTTGCAAATTAAAGGAAAACCAGAAAGGGGGAAAAAGCATGTGTGCCTATCCTTGTATTTGTGGGCTTCTAGCCAGACCCACTCAACATAATTTTATCAATGGAAAGGATTATGCGTTAAGCCAAAACAATGTATGGATCTAGTGATTTTCCTGACAGCAAAGTACATGTGTGTCCCTTCACGCACTGCGCCGGTGCCAGTTGGGTTGGTGGGGGAATTAGTGAAGAATGCCTGTGTGCCATACTGTATCAGCCCCTGGGCTCTGGTCTTCCTGCTCCTCTTCTCCTCACATAGTGTCTGGAAAGGATTTGTGTTTCCAGCTCCTGCTGCTGCTGGTCGTTGTTATTATATAAATGATTTAATTAGGTCCGCTGGTATTAACATTCAGAACATTTAAGACTGCTCTTTGTCAATGAATGCAAATCACAGAGGCAGGGGGCGGAGGCATCTTAACTGTTTGTGGGTGTTTTTCAGAGTGGGAGCATACACACACTCCCAGGGTAAAAGTTCAGTAGTGAAGAAGAAGCCTGCTTTTGTTCTCACTGTTGTGTCCCAAATGGCACCCTATTCCCTGACTAGTGCACTACTTTTGACCAGGGCCCATAGGGCTCTGGTCAAAAATATTGCAGTTTTAGGGAATAGGATGTAATTTGGGACATAACCTCTGAGTTTGGGAACTGTGTGGGTGACGTGTCTGGGCAGGCAGAAAGCTCTTGTCAGCAGAGCCCCTGACATTTACAACCCCCCAATCTTCCTACCCTGTACGCCCACCCCCAAATCTCCAGATGCCTAGAGGATGTGGGCATGATTTTATTATTTATTTTTAACAAATAAAGTGTTCTGTCACCATGGAGACTATGGATGGATTCATATTTTCTGAGGGTTCCGGCTGGCCGGAACTCATGGAGACTCCCCCGAGGGTGACAATTGTCACCATGGCTACCTACCACAGACGGTAGCCAGTAGCGACCTGGAAACCGTCAGCACCAGTATAGGTGGATAGGATGCATGTTTTTCTTGCCTGATTTTTACATTTATTTAATTCAATATTTATCATTACCAGCATTTTAAGCTGGGCCTTTCAAGAGATGATGGTTTCAGCACCAGGGCACGGCCCTCCAGCTGGCCCCTGTGAACCTCCCACGGACCTGTCCTTTAAAACTCACGGCTTTGAGTCGAGGCTTTTCACACCTCACCAACAAGGCCGGTGTCGTGTCCTTGATATCTCAATATTCATTAGACACATTTAGCACACAGTTTTTAATCTAATGCAGGAAGATATAAGCTATGTGTAATTTGAAATGACACCCGACAACAACAAAGCAAGCTTGATCCTAAAAAAGAGATCATGTCATGTCCCTAATTCTTATCTTAATGCTTTATCCACTAAGTCCTGTTGTCACCAAAAAAAAAGAATAATCCTGTCACCTAATGCCTTGATATTAATTACAGTATTGAAGGGAAAACCCCACTCATTCCACTAAACATTTTCAAAGAGACTTAGATGAAAGCCTATTGTGGTACTAAGCTGTGCTTTTCATTGCTATTTTCATGACAGGTTTAGCAGTGGTAAACGCGAGGTATCCCTCTAAAGTGTATTAAATGGTAAATCTCAGAGCCTTTGTATTAAAAGAGGCACCAGATTTTGGAGAAGTGATGCTTTTGAAGCCAGCGTGAGGCCTTTGGGCTGTTCTCTTAGTCACCATGATATGCACGCACGTACCCCCTCCCAGTGGGGACACAGCGATGATGTGTGTGTGTGTACAGCCAGTGTTGTCTTTTGTGGTCCAGCTAACCACAGAATTGATTAAGAGAGAAATAAAGCTCTAACAGGGACATTTGATTTATTTCCTACTTTTGTTTGTTTTCAATTTGTGGGTGGGAATGTCGTGTTCTTCTTTTTAAGAGTTCTGATGAAATCATTCCAGAACCTTTTGTGATGGCCATCTGTGGAAACGGGAATGCCTGTAATCTCATCTAAACCTCCTTTTTAATTTTAGCCCACACACTTACATTTAGACTTACACACACATCTCACACTCACTCACTCATTCAGCGCTAACGGAGGGCAGTCTCTGGCTTTATTTTGAAGCGTTTATTTTGACTTCCACGTCTGTTTTCTGTCGGCTGAAAATATGTTCTGCTTCGCCAGTTTTCCCCTTCAAATAGGAAGTGAGTTTAAACACAGTGGTACGAAGTGGAAGATATAAAAAAAACTAAATTACACGCACAATGAGGCATAAATTTCAGCCCACAGTACACTACTTTTGACCTGAGCCCTGTTGGCCCTTGTCAAACACAAAAGCTGTTCATTCAGCTTTTGTGCAGTATGTTTTACATTCCGTTAATGACCAATTTAATGTGAAAATATAATCAGGCCATTTCAGTTTTGTGATACTGAAGGTATTGTTCAGCAATTTAGAATTTATGTCCTTATGTATTAAAATGCCACCTATTTCTATTAAGGGAAGTAGCATATTTCTCCTCTCAATATCACTTACCAGTAATTTCCAACCCCAATTAGTTTTGGTGTGTTTAAGGATGACAAGCCGTGAATGGATGGAAACCAGATTAAGTACCTAATCTCATAAAGAAAACATCAGTATACTGTACCTCACTTGGGATTCGAACTAGGTACCCTCTAGTTACCAATACGTTCTCTTCACCAAGAAGCTGTTTTTGTGCATGTGAGTGAGAAATGGACATTAGGGATGCTATGCTATTTAGCACACCGTCTCCTCTCTCATAGCGTGTGTCCCAAATGTTACCCTATTACTTGTATAGTACACTACTTTTGACCTGAGCCCTGTTGGCCCTTGTCAAATGTAGTGCACTACATGGGGAACATGGTGCCATTTGGGATTCATCCATCTTGTCCTTGTGTCATGGATTCTTGTCTTCCTTCCCCTCCCGACTGTTCCTCTGAGACAGCTGCACCTGGACTAGACTAACTGCTGCTTAGATCTGTGCTCTGTCTGTCCTCTGTGTGTTCCGTGCAGACTGGGACACTCATATAACTTGAGGTCTCCAAGGATAGGAAGACCCTAGCCTTTGAAGTGAAGCCTTTTTGAAGAGTTTTAAAGCAGTTTTCCATATATATTTTCTTTTTAAAGATGCTGCAGGACGGGTAGCCCATCTTTATCTGTGTTGTAACCGACAAGGGTTTATTCAAAGAGTAGTTGTTCATTTTTGTGTTGATAATGCAGTGATATTTTTATTTTATAGTAAAATCTTTAGTAGTTTTCAATTCTCATCTGACACTTGACAGTAAAGAACAACTCCATGTGTTATCACAAAGTGGACTGTTTGGCAGATACACCCTGAGGCAACATATTGTGTATTGGACAATGAAGAATGTTGGTGTAAAGCTTACAGGTTGAATTACCTTGGTTTTAAAGTCTTTTCTGTTTGTTCATAATGCTCTTTCTGGCTGACCTGTCGTGTTGTTGAATCTTCGTCGTAGGTAGTCTGCTATGAGTACGTTGTTTGAACTTTAATATGATATGCTACGATATTTAGAGCATTTGACTATAGGCTATTTGACACAACTGTGCTTTTAGCTGTCAAAGCTGAAGTATAGGTGTGAATGCACACTTGACGAGATGCTGTGTTTTGTTTTAAGTGTTTCCACTTAACTCTGACAGAAAATTGGCGAATAGTGAACTGACAAGAAGTGCATTAAATACAAGGCATGTGTTTTCGATGATAAATATTCATGTCCACTCCGCTGCTGTCAGTCATGGTGAGGAGGTTGAACTCCTGTCCATCTTGGCACCAAATCTTTATTATTAGGCTCTCTTTTGTTATTGTTTTCTAAGCTTACAAATGGAATTGTTTTAAGAAGGTAAGACCATGGATCGTTTGACTATGATTTTGAGTTTTAGGACCGCTTTAGGTATATAAAATAATATATATTTGATGAAATATTGAATTCAGCCTTTACCACCATAGAAACACATTGAATAACATATTAATAAAGGGCAAAAAAAGACAGTAAAAAATTCAGTCATAAGGAATAAGGTTTTGAAGGGTCTGTTCTATATCTAGGAGATAGAAGAAAGCTCAGGAATGATTTTACCCCTTGTCTTTGACACAACTACCTCCATAATTCCATTAATTTGTATGGGTTACTTGTAGACAAGTCCTGTGACTCTTCTGGGAGCCGTAGAGCAAAACGGAGAACACCATCACGTTCGCAAGAGTCTCCCCTTTCTATAGGATGGTCATATTAGTTTTTTTAGGCCAAACCGTTTGGATGCAACAAAGGGAGAAATAGGTGGATGCAGTGGATTGAGACGCAGCCCATGCAAAAAAACACAGACTGATTGTGATGCAGATTTTTTTATTATGTTACTTAGATTGACGCACTGGTACGTCAATAAACTCTTGCGGTTTACCAAGGGATTTTTGCAAGCGCTCTCTCTCTCTCTCACACACACACACACACACACACACACACACACACACACACACACACACACACACACACACTGGTGGGGCAATGTGTTTCCAATATGCTTGTTGGTGGTGAAGGTACGGTACTGAATGAGGAGGAAATGTATTTCTGGCAGTGCTGCAGACATGGAGCTGTGGTTGAACTTTTTACCCGAATTACTTTCCCGCTAATGCCCGCGGCGTGCCGGAATCACAGACCCCCTCCCCACCCCCCCGAGCTGCCTCTGATGTGGCCAGCGGTTGTTGTGTGTTGAGGGTTGGGTTCTACAGGAGAGAAGGGGAGTGAGAAAGATGGAGAGTGGGTTGGGGGGGGGGGGCAGAGAGGGGGAGAAGGAAACTTTGGGAATATTGTGACAGAATTTGTGTCTCTTTTCTTCCAGTACCACCCACCTCACTTGATGTCTATGAAAATAAAGTAATTGTTTTCATGTGCGTGTGTGTAGAAATAACTGTTATAAATTTATGACTCAGCCTCACCAGTCTGATCTCAGTCCAAAGATTAGTTTTACCAATTTGTCCATGCTTTATTTGTAACATGTTTCTCAAAACACCACTGTGAGATCAGTTCCAATAGGCTCTTCTGTTAAGATTTTTTTTTAACATTGCCTCTTTGTATGATTTTCTTTCCCCCAAAAAATCTTATCACTGACAGGTGTCAGTTTTGGTAAGCATTTAAGCTCTTCAACTCCAAGGATTTTTACCAATATCGTTCACCAGTAGTGCATATCAAACAATTTCCCAGATGCAAGATATACAGTACCAGTCAAAAGTTTGGACACCTACTCATTCAAAGGTTATTCTTTATTTTTTTACTATTTTCTACATTGTAGAATCATAGTGAAGACATCAAAACCATGAAATAACACATATGGAATCATGCAGTAACCAAAAAAGTATATTTTATAGCCACCCTTTGACTTGATGACAGCTTTGCACACTCTTGTCATTCTCTCAACCAGCTTCACGAGGAATGCTTTTCCAACAGTCTTGAATGAGTTCCCACATATATGCTGAGCACTTGTTAGATGATTTTCCTTCATTCTGCGGTCCAACTCATCCCAAACCATCTCAATTGGGTTGAGGTTGGGTGATTGTGAAGGACAGGTCATCTGATGCAGCACTCCATCACGCTCCTTCCTGGTCAAATAGCCCTTACACAGCCTGGAGGTGTGTTGGGTCATTGTCCTGTTGAAAAACCAATGATAGTCCCACTAAGCGCAAATCAGATGGGATGGCGTATCGCTGCAGAATGCAGTGGTAGCCATGCTGGTTAAGTGTGCCTTGTATTCTAAATAAATCACTGACAGTGTCACCAGCAAAGCACCCACACACCATCATGCCTCCTCCATGCTTCACAGTGGGAATCACACATGCGGAGATCATCCGTTCACTTACTCTGCGTCTCACAAAGACACGGTGTCTCTCCAATTTGGATTCATCAGACCAAAGGACAGATTTCTACCGGTCTAATGTCCATTGCTCGTGTTCCTTGACCCAAGCATGTTTCTTCTTCTTATTGGTGTCCTTTAAGTGGTGGTTTCTTTGCAGCAATTCGACCATAAAGGCCTGATTCACGCAGTCTCCTCTGAACAGTTGATGTTGAGATGTTTCTGTTAGTTGAACTGTGATGCATTTATTTGGTCTGCAATCTGAGGTGCATTTAACTCTAATGAACTTATCCTCTGCAGCAGAGGTAACTCTGGGTCTTCCTTTTCTGTGGCATTCCTCATGAGAGCCAGTTTCATCATAGCGCTTGATGATTTTTGCGACTGCACTTGAAGAAACTTTCAACGTTCTTGCCTTATCTTCTGTATACCACCCCTACCTTGTCACAACACAACTGATTGGCTCAAATGCATTAAGAAGGAAAGAAATTCTACAAATGAACTTTTAGCAAGGCACACCTGTTCATTGAAATACATTCCAGGTGACTACCTCATGAAGCTGGTTGAGAGAATGCCAAGAGTGTGCAAAGCTGTCAAGGCAAAGGGTAGCTACTGAAGAATCTGAAATCAAAAATATATTTTGATTTGTTTAACACTTTTTTGGGGGGTTACTACATGATTCCATATGTGTTATAGTACTGTAGAAATGAAAGAAATCGAAATACTCTCTAGTCTTGGTCACTGTTGTTTAATATGCACCCGTAGGCCTATAGTTTATTGCTCTGAAATCCATTGGTTGATATCTAGGCGGTCTGTGGCCCGGGTGGCATCCCTGGTCTCTGTGCACTCTGTCCCTGTCCCCTCAGCCTCTCAGCCCTTCCAGCTGAGACTGCAGGGACCAGGCCTAGGCTGTATTTGTTTTGCGTTTCCACAGCGTGTAATTGTCTGTTCGCATTCAGGGAGCTCGTAAAGGGCTCAGCTCTGAGCTGCAGTCCGAAACGTGGTGACGTCCCCCTCCTTGTAAATGAAATTTATTTGCTTGCTTTTTAATTCCCCTTTACGGTTTCCCCAGTTCCCCTGCTCTACCCCACTGCAGCCCGCCACATGAAGTGTGCAGTTTTTTTATCCATCAGTTCCGCTCCGGTTCATAAAAATTTATGAATTAATAACCTTCCCGGTTCCCATCGACCAGAAGCCAGACGTTCCCTCCCGGAGAAGAAGTGCAAGCCCAGCTCACAGAGCTATCATGTTGGAGGAAAAATAACAGATGTTAAAGATGTCTTTCATATAGAAAAAACCCTTTCTAGTGATTTAAATGGCATGCGTCTGACATAATGTACATAATAACCATTGTAAACCGATGTGTTGCTAAAATTAAGGCTCTGCCCCGGTTGTAAATGTCACATAACCGTTCTGTTGTCTATACTTTTTCCAAAAAGGTACAGTAGCTAATCTGTAGCAGGCCAGGCAAAACTGTGCTGTGCTGGATAGTCAAGAGGCTCAGAAACATGGGCTTTGTCCCAAATGGCACCCTATTCCCTAGGTAGTGCACCACTTTTGACCTGGTCCCATAGGGCTCTGGGAAAAATTGGTGCTCTATATTGGGAATAGGGTGCCATTTAGGATCTACACGTCTATTTTACTGGCTTGCCCAGTGGCCGTTTTGAGGGGGAGATGGAGAGCCACACCTGCTACATCCATCTATTTGGCTGCTTTACAGCCTACTACCCAGTTATTATCGGAGTAATTTAGGTTTACTGTTATGTGGGGAAACCCTTCATGTTAGAAGCGTTGTGAAGTCGACATGGGCTAAGACCAACCGTTTCCACTCAAGCAGGCTTAGACTCTCCTCCAGAGGTCATAGCTGTTGCCTCATCAGTGGGTGTGTGTGTTGCTCTATTTCTGTGTGTGTGAGTATGTATGCAAGTGCTTAAAGACACTCTCAACCTTTTTATGATTTTACAATCTCATCTGTCTCTCTCGCTCTCCCAACCGCTTCAATCTCCTTCCCTCTCTCTTTGCATCAATTCAGACCCAAAAGGCCATCCCAGTAAATAGACACGTTGATCTCATAGCCATAATAACAGTCCTATTACTGAGGTGGAGGAGTGCGCTCAGTGTCACCTTAACATGTTACTGGACTGACATCTAGCCCTGATCAATGATGATTTAGCCTGGCTTTCAACCCACGCCTCCGCGGCACCAGCACCAGGAAATTACATTACAGCTGACCCTGCCTTGGCTCCATTAGAACGCCGCCATTTGTTAAAATACTGCCCAGGCCGAAACAATTCAACTGGGGGCCATTTTCATTCTGTAATAGAGGGACGGGCGTGCTATCATCATTGTCCCCATGAGTGAATCAATCCGGACGCCTGATATTTCGTAAAAAGCATTTGGATTAGATTGAGCTGACCCCGGTGATAACGCTGCAATCGATGGAGGAGCTGCCAGAAAACAAGTTAGGATAAGTTATCTCTCTATTAATCTCATTGCCTGTACTCAGATTGGTAATGCTTCCTTGCTGTGCCAGAGAGTATCATCATATGCCTTGATCTCCTAGTGTAAGTCCTGCAGCAGATCAGTATTTGGTACGGCTGCTATGGACACCCAAAACTCTGTCACCTCCTTTGTCTTCCCCATTGTCTCTTACAGGAAATGAGGGGGGAATGCACACACTTTGACATGCACACAGAACGTCAGACAATCTCACTGGCACACACACCAGACACCCACAAACAGACGTACGTGCGCACACAAACATGCAATGTCAGGTATGCATGCATACACAACCATGTATGTACGCGCGGACACAATGTTTTAGGTCTCTGGCTGGGCTGAGAGATCTGAGGGCTCCAGTGGCGCCGGAGCTGCTGCTGAGTGTCCAGCCACTGGCCTGGGAAAGTTTCCTCAACAGCCAGCCAGCGAGAGTGTGTGTTGGGTGTTGCCGCTGGCCTTGTCAGTGGGTGTGTGGAGCCGCGTTCATGTCTGCCCCGGCTCTGTGGAGTGGTGCTGCTTACACGCACACACTAATCCCCTTGATCAAGGGGTAAGCATCCTTTTAGGGAGTGGACAGCCGTAGCGGCCAAGGTAGTATATAGGGGAATAGGGTGTCATTTGAGACGCAGACAATTTTCCCGCGAGAGGGTTACTCTCGGCATGATTCACATCTATTGAAATCTTATTGATGATGTTTGGTATTTTGAGACAGGGGGCAGTAGGGTGTGTTAGAAGCTCATGAAGTCACTAGGTGTGATTTCTGGACAAGACCAACAGGTAACTGCCAAAATAAAGGACACACCAACATAGTGTCTCAATAGGGCGTTGGGCCACCACGAGCCACCAGAAGCCACCAGCTTCAATGTGCTTTTGTCTGGAACTCTATTGGAGGGATGTGACACCATTATTCCAATAAATTGGTGTTTTGTTCAAGGTGGTGGAAAACGCTGTCTCAGGCGCTCCAGAATCTCCCGCAAGTGTTCAATTGGGTTGAGATCTGGTAACTGAGACACACCCTTTAAACCCCCTATGCTCCTTTTGAGACCCCTCTTTCAAAGTCACAGATCTCTTCTAGTCATTAGTGCTGAGCGATTAACCGGAATTTAGTTTTTTAAACAACGAATTGACAAATGGCGGGGAGTTATTTAAATTCCATTTCGATAGTTTTTTTCCCCCGTGAGCTCAGTGCGCATATTGCACAGTTTTTATTTTTAGATAAATCAGATCCAGCCTGAACTGTGGGATGTAGTAGGGAGATGGTTTCCAGCATGCCACAATTCTACGTAGTTTAGCACCTAAACCATGGTAATATGCTACCATGACCATAATCCATTGTGCATCTACTTGTTCAGTTTCTTTTACGCCTGCTACGGAAGACAGAAGAATGTGTGATTGTGAGATGATATAGACAGCAGCTGTTGTTTCGCAAGGTATCTCTACCTGAAAATACATGATCTAAATGATTTGATGGTATTCAGCAGACATAAAAGTATGCCTTGTTTACTTTGAAGTAAATAGTGATTTTGTCAGACAGCATGGAGATGATGACTTGGAATTAAATAATAGTCATCAAATAAAATAAATGTAATATACACTACTGAAATATTTTATTACACTAAAGTAATGTGAATAAATTAAGATTATAAGTGATGAGCAGTAATTGGCAGTCACTACCATCATGGGACTTTTATTAATAGTTTTATTCTGTGTTACAGCATTCAACCTACATAATGCATAGTGCATTTAATGTAAAAAAATATATATAATCGAAACCAAAGTTGATTAATTGCTCAGTACGACTAGTCATGGAGGCAAAATAATGGACAACTGGGCATTTTTATACATGACCCTAAACATGATGGAATGTTAATTGCTTAATTAACTCAGGAACCACACCTGTGTGGAAGCGCCTGCTTTCAATGTACTTGGCATCCCTCATTTACTCAAGTGTTTCCTTTATTTTGGCAGTTACCTGCATGTCTCCCTTTTGTCTGCAACAGGACTAAATGAGTGTTTTTGTGTTTTTGTACCAACCAGTCCCCAGGCAGACATGGAGCCAGAACTTCATACAGCCTGTGTTCACAGAAACTAATACTGCTTGGCATTTGCTGTAGCGACAACACTCAATATAGCCAGTCTACACACGGCTAACACGAACCAACAGCAGTTAAACAAGGGCCATGTCTACTGACCAAGAGAGCGGAAAAGGAGGAGAGAGCTGGAGCGATGAAACCCTTGAGAGAAAGAGGAATAAGAGAGAGAGACAGAGTGAAAGAGAGGGAACAAGATCGAGAAGCGAGAGAGAACAAGAAAAGGAGGGAGAGGAAAAAAATTATGTAGTGCAGGCAGACTGGCTTCTCTATCATCAGCTCCATTCTAAGATTCCCTCATAAGAAGAATTATGGCAAATGAAACCCCCTCCGGTTCTCCATGGCTGCGACTCAGGGCTATCGAGTAGCACATGGTGGAGAGTCCCTGCAGCTTTTTACCATTCATCTCTCCCCAAAGTGTTTCCATGTTCCCGGCGCTTTGCGGCCAGTGTAAGATGTCTTGGCTGCTGTGTGATGGCCTGATGTGTGCATATTTTGAAACGGGGTCATTTTCTCAACGGTTCGGCCATAGTATTTCATCCACTGTTTGCATCTGTCAGAGAGAGGCCTGAATGGAAAGAGCAGATCTTTTCCACCATAAAGAATAGAAAGTAGCTGCCTGTTGGTTGGTTGGTCGGTCGGTCGGTCAGTTGGTTTCAGTGATTAGGAACGCAGATGGACATTACAACCTTATTGACGCATTGAGCCCAGTGGAGTAAAAGAACTGCTACAGGATTGGGCTCGGACTTTCGTATTAACTTTTTTGTGTTCGTAGGCTGACACAAAAAGAAGCTCTCTTAGATTTCTGGTGATTTTAGGGTCATCTCCTCTGAAATTGTACACAGTGACAGTGAACTTTATCGTAAATACTTTACAGACTTACGTTTTTATAGGAAGAGATTAAAAAAATATATACAGCAGAGTAAATAGCCTGCTGAAAGCAAACAACCTCAATGGCCCTAGAAACAGAACCAACACACGAATGTGGTACCATGGTCTCTGCCAGTGGGGAGAGATCAAGAGAAGGGAGAGCGAGCGAGACCGAGGAGAGGGACAGACCGATAGAGGGAGAGAGAACAGTTGATGAGGATTTATGTCTATGTTCCAAGGCCAGCAGCCACTGGCTGGTGTTGGCCTACCTCCCAAGTAGGCCTCCAGTAAATGTGTGTTACATGACAAACCATCTCCCTATAACCCCTCTCCTCTTCTCTGACTCCCCTCCCTGGGGTGCTCTGGGGTTCCAGCCCGCCACAGGCCTCCTCTCCACTGCGCCTTCTAAATGTTGATTCACTGGTCGCCAGTGGCCTGGGCTCTCAATAGCGTTTGATCTTCACTTACAGCTATTTAACACTGTCTCTGATTACCCTGGTGTGTGTGTGTGTGTGTGTGTGTGTGTGTGTGTGTGTGTGTGTGTGTGTGTGTGTGTGTGTGTGTGTGTGTGTGTGTGTGTGTGTGTGTGTTTTGGTCCATGTGTGATTTAAATATTTGACTCATGATGACTCAGAAGTCCAAGCATCTCTATGACCTCGAAAATATCTCTGTTTTCTACTGAAAGTTTCAAATAAAGGATGTGTTTGTGTTTCTATGCCTAGGACCAGCCCCCCATACTGCTGTGTGGACCTGTACTCTCTGAGGACAGGGGAGATGGTCAAGTCCATCCAGTTCAAGACGCCCATCTACGACCTGCACTGCAATAGGGAGTACGTACAGCATAATCACTTTTCGTATTCATATAAAATGCATTCATATCAATATATTGCAGTATTATGTTATATGAAAATCACATCCTATTTGTAATTTTCCAGAGTTTTTTTGTTGTTGTAGGATTCTAGTTGTCGCCCTGCAGGAGAAGATTGCTGCATTCGACAGCTGTACCTTCACCAAAAAGTTCTTTGTTACAAGTAAGGAGCTGGGACTGTGTGTGTATCCTAAATCATACCCTATTCCCTACATAGTTCACTGCTTTTGAACAGAGTCCTATGGGCCCTGGTCAAAGGTAGTGCACTATGTAGGGGATAGGGTGCCATTTAGGATGCTGTCTGTGAATTTGGCCACTTTGGATGATAAGGCTTTGATGTATGTGTTCATGTTGAACCAGATGACACACTCATGGACGTTTGTTTTCCTTGTGGCTTTGATCAATAAAACCCCCCCTGATTATACTTCACACATTGTTCTTATCACCATGCACACACACACACATATACAAACACATATATATATACACACACACACACACACACACTAGATTAGTACTCAGATGCATCTTCTCTTCAGTGAAATCAATGGACATATCATCTTGGAACAGATGTTCAGTCTCTCCTGTGTCTCTCTGTGTACATATGTGAAAACACCAAAGTGATATAGCTACCCACTAACCGTTATATAGCCAGTAGCACCAACACACAGAGCCAGAACCAGCCCAGTCACGTAACACATCAGCATTTTCCACACAAACATCCTACCACCAAAAAGACAAGCAAGTCTGTCACGCTGGCATCACCCAGCCCAAACAACCAACTAACTAAACACAGATAATGGCAGCGTTTATCCCGCAATACACAAACCGCCATGCCCCCTCAAGGAGCACCACATTTAGAACAAGTCTTTGAAACCGGTCTAAACTGTTTTCACTGAAACATCATGGTAGAACAGGCAGAAGCCCCTCTGGTAGCTTAACACATCTCAACATCACTGACAGTATGTTTATAACATGTTTACAACTCCTGATTGTAACCTCGACAACATACAGATACTCTTTTTGATTTCTTTTTGATTTCACCTTTATTTAACCAGGTAGGCTAGTTGAGAACAAGTTCTCATTTACAACTGCGACCTGGCCAAGATGAAGCAAAGCAGTGCGACAAAAACAACAACACAGAGTTACACAAAAGCAAACGTACAGTCAATAACACAATAGAAAAGTCTATATACAGTGTGTGCAAATGAGGTAAGATTAGGGAGGTAAGGGAATAAATAGGCCATAGTGGCGAAATAATTACAATTTAACAATTAAGCACCGGAGTGATGAATGTGCAAGTAGAGATACTGGGGTGCAAAGGAGCAAAAAAACAAAAAACAAATTGGGGATGAGGTAGTTGGGTGGGCTATTCACAGATGGGCTTGTACAGGTGCAGTGATCGGTAAGCTGCTCTTACAGCTGATGCTTAAAGTTAGTGAGTGGGAGATGAATCTCCAGCTTCAGTGATTTTTGTAATTCGTTCCGGCCATTGGCAGCAGAGAACTGGAAGGAAAGGCGGCCAAAAGAGGAGTTGGCTTTGGGGATAACCAATGAAATATACCTGCTGGAGCATGTGCTACGGGTGGGTGCTGCTATGGTGACCAGTGAGCTGAGATAAGGCGGGGCTTTACCTAGCAAAGACTTATAGATGACCTGGAGCAAGTGGGTTTGGCGACAAATATGAAGCAAGGGCCAGCCAACGAGAGCATACAGGTCACAGTGGTGGGTAGTATATGGGGCTTTGGTGACAAAACGGATGGCACTGTGCAAGACTACATCCAATTTTTTGAGTAGAGTGTTGGAGGCTGTTTTCTAAATGACATCGCCGAAGTCAGGATCGGTAGGATGGTCAGCGCAGGATGACGTGAAACAGTATATGTAACAAGGCCATTGCTGCCTGCAGATAGTAAACTGACTGCAGTTAGGAGAATTTGGTCTTAATGCGGTGTCTGCCTGCCTTTCCTATCCATGTCTGGCTGGGCCACGGGACAATGACTGTTAATCGCTCTCAATGACGCTTCCTCCTCGTGAAATGGAGACACGTTTCTCTTTGGGGAGGATGAGGAGCAACACATGCGTCCTGTAATGTGGGTGTTTTTAGTTGTTCTTGTCTTTTATAGTGGTGTGGAGTGGGGATGAGGTTAGTTAGGTCTGTGTGTGGATGTGATTTTGGGGTTGGTGATTCCCCTTTTTCTCGATCAAATGTTTTATTTTCTCTTCATCTTTCCTTCTTTCGGCCCTTTGCTTTTTCTCTTTCCTCTGTTCTCCTCAGCCTTTTCCCCTCTCACTTAGTCTGTCTTTTATTTTCTCTTCATATCCATTCCTCTTCTCCCCCTTCCTCTCTTCTTTCTTTTCATGTCTTTTCTGTTTTCCAATATCTCATCTCATCCTTCTCTCTCTCTTCTCTCTCTCCTCTGTTCCCTTTTCTCTCTCTTTTCCTCTCTCCTCTCATCCCCCTATCCACACAGGATGTGTCAGACACATGTTATCTCACTGCTTGGGCTGAGTGGGTCATTCTCCCCCAGCCGTGGAGAGCCAACAAAAGGCCATAGCATTGTGGCTTACCTCAAGTCCTATTCACCCCGCGCCTCCCAGCCTTGACTCTTCTGAACACTAAATTACTGTCTGACTCCATCTCATCTGCACCCTGAGCACTACATTACTGTCAGCCAAACCCCTCTCCCTTTGGCTCTCTCCCTTCGCACTCACATGACCTCTTATTGGTGTGTGTGTACTGGTATGTACGTTTGTGGGGGTATGTGTTTGTATATCTGTGTGTATGTGTGTGCACAAACAAGCGTATTTGTCCCCGTTACTCTCTGCGTGCATTTATGGCAGGTTCCATCATGACTCATTCTCTGTTTACAGATATGTTTAGGAGTAGTGGTGAATCCTGATTGTGGATGTGCTCAAATACCTTGAGTGTTTTGGAACTAATATATTGGTCTATTAAGCCAGGCAAGCTTAATCAAGCACATATAACGTTTTTGAAATCATTTCAAATAGTATTTGAACCCATGTCTGGTGCTCTCTGGCCATTGACTCCAGTGTGTGTGTGGTTGTATTTAGTTAATTATTACTCATGTCTACTGTGAGATGACTGTTTACATCAACATCTGTGTGAGTGGGTGGACACATTTGTTCCAGTATAACAGTGCATTCAGAAAGTATTCAGACACATTGACTTTTCCCACATTTTGTTACATTACAGCCTTGTTCTAAAATGGATAAAAAAAATATTATCCACTCAATACCCCATAATGACAAAGCAAAAACAGGTTTTTAGAAATTTTTGCTAATGTATAAAAAATGTAAAACTGAATTATGACATTTACATAAGTATTCAGACCCTTTACTCAGTACTTTGTTGAAGCACCTTTGGCAGCGATTACAGCCTTGAGTCTTCTTGGGTATGATGTTACAAGCTTGGCACACCTGTATTTAGAGAGTTTCTCCCGTTCTTCTCTGCAGATCCTCAAGCTCTATCAGGTTGGATGGGAAGCGTTGCTGCAGAGCTATTTTCAGGTCTCTCCAGAGATGTTCGATCGAGTTCAAGTCCAGGCTCTGGCTGGGCCACTCAAGGACATTCAGAAACTTGTCCCGAAGCCACTCCTGCATTGGCTTGGGTGTGTGCTTAGGGTCATTGTCCTGTTGGAAGGTGAACCTTCACCCCAGTCTGAGGTCCTGAGTGCTCTGGAGCAGCTTTTCATCAAGGATCTCTCTGTACTTTGCTCCGTTCTTATTTTCCTTGATCCTTTCTAGTCTCCCAGTCCCTGGCACTGAAAAACATCCCCACAGCATGATACTGCCACCACCATATTTCAATGTAGGGATGGTGCCAGTTTTCCTCCAGATGTGACGCTTGGCATTCAGGCTTTTTTACTGAGGAGTGGCTTCCATCTGGCTACTCTACCATAAAGGCCTGGTTGGTGGAGTGCTGCAGAGATTGTTGGCCTTCTGGAAGGTTCTCTCATCTCCACAGAGGAACTCTGGAGCTCTGTCAGAGTGACCATCAGGTTCTTGGACACCTCCCTGATCAAGGCACCTTCTCCCCCGATTGCTCAGTTTGGCCGGGCGGCCAGATCTAGGAAGAGTCTTGCTGGTTCCAAACTTCTTCCATTTAAGAATGATGGAGGCCACTGTGTTCTTTGGGACCTTCAATGTTGCATACATTTTTTGGTACCCATTCCTAGATCTGTGCCTCGACACAATCCTGTCTCGGAGCTCTACGGACAATTCCTTTGACCTCATGGCTTGGTTTTTGCTCTGACATGGACTGTCAACTGTGGGACCTCAGATAGACGGGTGTGTGCCTTTCCAAATCATGTCCAATCAATTGAATTGACCACAGGTGGACTCTAATCAAGTTGTAGAAACATCTCAAGGATGATCAATGGAAACAGGATGCACCTGAACTTAATTTCGAGTCTCATAGCAAAGGGTCTGAATACTTATGTAAATAAGCTGTTTCTGTCGTTGTTTTTAATACATTTGCAAACATTTCTAAAACCTTGTTTTCGCTTGGGCATTATGGGGTATTGTATGTAGATTGAGGATTCAATTTTTTTTATATCTATTTTAGAATAAGGCTGTAACGTAACAAAATGTGGAAGAAGTCAAGGGGTCTGAAGACTTTCTGAATGCACTGTATACTGATAGCTTGATCCGCTTGTGAATTTATGGGCTGTTTGTCCTCATCTTCTGTATGTATGTTGACGTCCATTTGTCTTTATGCTG
The DNA here is from genome assembly GCF_029448725.1 of Salvelinus fontinalis. Classification (NCBI taxonomy): domain Eukaryota; kingdom Metazoa; phylum Chordata; class Actinopteri; order Salmoniformes; family Salmonidae; genus Salvelinus; species Salvelinus fontinalis. The sequence continues at coordinate 27,394,954 of NC_074688.1, forward strand.
AGCTTTTCAGTGTGTGTGTGTTTCTTTTTACTTAGAGCCACATTATGACCTAATGCGTTCTGTGGCACACAATAAAGTGGGATCCACTTTCCCCTCTCAAACACATTAGGGCTTTAAGAGAAACCGAGACACACTCGGAAGAGAGGAACTCTGACTTCTAAAGCGAATATCTACAGCAGCATTATCAGCATTCACTGTTTCTGCAACTTTTAAAAGGGAACATGTTGAAGTTAGGTAATCCCAGGGCAGTCCATTTGAGATACGCAGTCATGATTTTACGCCTTGATTGGTGTATATAAATTGGTGTGACTGTGTTGTGTCAGCCTCAATTGTGCATCCAATGTGTCCCGTGGCTGAAGGGTATGGAGAAAGAATGGAGTTCACCTTCAATAACTGTGTTTCCTCCCGTGTGTTTTCAGGCTGCTTTCCATGTCCGGGCCCCAACCTAAACCCCATAGCACTGGGAGGACGCTGGCTAGCCTACGCTGAGAATAAGGTAGGACACAGGCACACACAGGCACACACAGGCACACACAGGCACACACAGGCACACACAGGCACACACAGGCACACACAGGCACACACAGGCACACACAGGCACACACAGGCACACACAGGCACACACAGGCACACACAGGCACACACAGGCACAGACAGACAGACAGACAGACAGACAGACACACACACACACACACACACACACACACACACACACACACACACACACACACACACACACACACACACACACACACACACACACACACGTCACAGATGTACTTATCACAACAGCATATTTACAGTCCTCCAAAAAGCATTTTTTATTTGAGCTCTTTAATCTCTCAGTACAACTCATTCTAAGAAGATGCCACTAGAAATGATAACATCTGAAAACCAACAGATATAGGTTTTTTTTATGTCTATTTAATAGGATTTTGGTATTTTCCAAAAGCAAGTCCACTCTACGCAATAGGTTTAATGGATAATTGTGTCTGGTAGTTTTCTGATTACGACCGGCCACTCAAGCAATTGACAGACGGGTCAGTGACTACTTGTTACTATGGCATTGGGCAGTAGACCGAGTAATGTTGGGAATGTATAAGCTACTCTGTTCGTGAAGTATAGAGTAGGTCTGGGATGGATGGCTGGATCCAAGGAAATGGACAGTGGGATAGGAGAGGAGTGTTTTTAATGTGCAGCTCCTCCATATTCTGTTTCTGGTTGGCATCAGATGCAGGAGGACGATGGTTATGTATTTCTTATCTATGTTTTCCTCTCTCTCTCTCTGTGTGTGTCTCTCTCTCTGTGTGTCTCTCTCTGTGTCTCTCTTTCTGTCTGTCTGTGTGTGTCTCTCTCTCTCTCCCTCCAGTTGATCCGGTGTCACCAGTCTCGAGGCGGTGCCTGCGGGGACAATGCCCAGTCTTACACAGCTACAGTCATCAGCGCTGCTAAAGTAAGTCAAACACATACACTCTCTCACACACACTTCCCTCCATCTCAGTGGTTGTAATAAAATCATTTACATCTGTACATTTCTGAGAAGTGATATAGGATCCACCCAGGCTTTCCCCTGTGAGTCAGACACCATTCTGAGAATCTATATCATAACCCAGACACAGGCCCTGAGAGTCAATGAGCATCTTAACTCAATTCTATGGTCCCTGTATTTGTCTGTAGGGGGTTCCATCCTGTACTGTCCTGCAATATTGGACATATGGTCCCTGTAATACTCCTCTCAGCTGGAGAGCACCGCCAGGCTACGCTAACTGCTAAGCCCTTTGATACCACACTGAATTTATACCCCTCCGCTCTGTTGATGTAGCGGCTAAGCTATCCCACGCTACTAGCCTAGCACAGCAATTTCCTCATATGGTTCCAGTCTCCTGTCTTTTCCAAGCCTGCAAAGGGGAACTCTAATTGATTTATGAAGCCCCCTCGGGTTATTCCCATGGTCTCTCCCTCCCTTTCTCCTTAATGAGCGCTAACGGCTAGCGTGATAGCAGTCCCATTAGCCGCTAATGGCGGCTTGCGAAAGTATTCACTCCCTTGGCATTTTTCCTATTTTGTTGCCTTACAACCTGGAATTAAAATAGATTTTTGGGGGGTTTGTATCATTTGATTTACACAACATGCCTACCACTTTGAAGATGCAAAATATTTTTTTGTGCGAAACAAACAAGAAATAGGACAAGAAAAACAGACAACTTGAGCGTGCATGACTGTTCACCCCCCCCAAAAGGCAATACTTTGTAGAGCCACCCTTTGCAGCAATTACAGCTGCAAGTCCTCTGGGGGTATGTTTCTATACGCTTGGCACATCTAGCCACTGGGATTTTTGCCCATTCTTCAAGGCAAAACTGTTCCAGCTCCTTCAAGTTGGATGGGTTCCTGCTGGTGTACAGAAATCTTTAAGTCATACCACAAATTCTCAGTTGGATTGAGGTGTGGGCTTTGACTAGGCCATTCAAAGACATTTAAATGTTTCCCCTTAAACCACTCGAGTGTTGCTTTAGCAGTATGCTTAGGGTCAATGTCCTGCTGGAAGGTGAGCCTCCGTTCCTGTCTCAAATCTCTGGACGACTGAAACAGGTTTCCCTCAATAATTTCCCTGTATTTAGCGCCATCCATCATTCCTTCAATTCTGACCAGTTTCCTAGTCCCTGCCGATGAAAAACATCCCCACAGCATGATGCTGCCACCACCATGCTTCACTGTAGGGATGGTGTTCTCAAGGTGTTGGGTTTGCGCCAGACATAGCGTTTTCCTTGATGGCCAAAAAGCTAAATTTTAGTCTCATCTGACCAGAGTATCTTCTTCCATATGTTTGGGGAGTCTCAAATCAAAGTTTATTTGTCACGTGCGCCGAATACAACAGGTGTAGGTAGACCTTACAGTGAAATGCTTACTTACAGGCTCTAACCAATAGTGCAAAAAATGTATTAGGTGAACAATAGGTAAGTAAAGAAAACAACAGTAAAAAGACTGATAAACAGTAATGAGGCTATATACAGTAGCGAAGCTACATACAGACACTGGTTAGTCAGGCTGATTGAGGTGGTATGTACATGTAGCTATGGTTAAAGTGACTATGCATAAATGATGAACAGAGAGTAGCTTTAGCGTGAAAGAGGCGTTGGTGGGTGGCAGGACACAATGCAGATAGCCCGGTTAGCCAATGTGCGGGAGCACTGGTTGGTCGGGCCAATTGAGGTAGTATGTACAGTCGTGGCCAAACATTTTGAGAATGACACAAATATTCATTTTCACAAAGTCTGCTGTCTCAGTTTGTATGAGGGCAATTTGAATATACTCCAGAATGTTATGAAGAGTGATCAGCTTAATTGCAATTAATTGCAATTAATTAATTCTGGGATGCTTGCCTTCTAGGCAGAGTTGCAAAGAAAAACCCATGTCAGACTGGCCAATAAAAAGAAAAGATTAAGATGGGCAAAAGAACACAAACACTGGACAGAGGAACTCTGCCTAGAAGGCCAGCATCCCGAAGTCGCCTCTTCACTGTTGAGACTGGTGTTTTGCTGGTACTATTTAATGAAACTGCCAGTTCAGGACTTGTGAGTCGTCTGTTTCTCAATCTAGACACACTAATGTACTTGTCCTCTTGCTCAGTTGTGCACTGGGGCCGCTCACTCCTCTTTCTATTCTGGTTAGTGCCAGTTTGCACTGTTCTGTGAAGGGAGTAGTATACAGTCTTGGCCTAAAGTTTTGAGAATGATACAAATATACATTTTCACAAAGTCTGCTGCCCCAGTTTGTATGATGGCAATTTGCATATACTCCAGAATGTTATGAAGAGTGATCGGATGAATTACAATTAATTGCACTGTCCCTCTTTGCCATGCAAATGAACTGAATCCCCAAAAAACATTTCCACTGCATTTCAGCCCTGCCACAAAAGGACCAGCTGACATCATGTTAGTGATTCTCTCGTTAACACAGGTGTGAGTGTTGACGAGAATAAGGCTGGAGATCACTCTGTCATGCTGATTGAGTTCAAATAACAGACTCGAAGCTTCAAAAGGAGGGTGGTGCTTGGAATCATTGTTCTTCCTCTGTCAACCATGGTTTCCTGCAAGGAAACACATGCCGCCATCATTGCTTTGCACAAAAAGGCTTCACAGGCAAGGATATTGCTGCCAGAAAGATTGCACCTAAATCAACCATTTATCGGATCATCAAGAACTTCAAGGAGAGCGGTTCAATTGTTGTGAAGAAGGCTTCAGGTTGCCCAAGAAAGTCCAGCAAGCGCCAGGACCGTCTCCTAAAGTTGATTCAGCTGCGGGATCGGGGCACCACCACTACAGAGCTTGCTCAAGAATGGCAGGAGGCAGGTGTGAGTGCATCTGCACGCACAGTGAGTTGAAGACTTTTGGAGGATGGCCTGGTGTCAAGAAGGGCAGCAAAGAAGCCACTTCTCTCCAGGAAAAACATCAGGGACAGACTGACAAGGTGAGCGCTACCATCAGTCCTGTGTCATGCCAACAGTAAAGCATCCTGAGACCATTCATGTGTGGGGTTGCTTCTCAGCCAAAGGAGTGGGCTCACTCACAATTTTGCCTAAGAACACAGCCATGAATAAAGAATGGTACCAACACATCCTCCGAGAGCAACTTCTCCCAGCCATCCAGGAACAGTTTGGTGACGAACAATGCCTTTTCCAACATGATGGAGCACCTTGCATAACGCAGAAGGGATAACGAAGTGGCTCGGGGAACAAAGCATCGATATTTTGGGTCCATGGCCTGGAAACTCGTCAGACCTTAATCCCATTGAGAACTTGTGGTCAATCCTCAAGAGGCGGGTGGACAAACAAAACCCCACAAATTCTGACAAACTCCAAGCATTGATTATGCAAGAATGGGCTGCCATCAGTCAGGATGTGGCCCCGAAGTTAATTGACAGCATGCCAGTGCGGATTGCAGAGGTCTTGAAAAAGAAGTGTCAACACTGCAAATATTGACTCTGCATCAATTTCATGTAATTGTCAATAAAAGACTTTGACACTTATGGAATGCTTGCAATTATGTAATTAATTATACTTCAGTATTCCATAGTAACATCTGACAAAAATATCTAGACACAATGAAGCAGCAAACTTTGTGGAAATAAATATTTGTGTCATTCTAAAAACTTTTGGCCACGACTGTACATATGTACATGAATGTATAGTTAAAGTGACTATGCATATATGATTAACAGACAGTAGCAGCAGCGTAAAACAATGCGTTTCGGCGTCCCACATGCCTTTCGGCGAACACCAAACATGTCTGCTTATTTCTTTCTGGCCACTCTTCCGTAAAGCCCAGCTCTGTGGTGTGTACGGCTTAAAGTGGTCCTATGGAGAGATACTCCAATCTCCGCTGTGGAGCTTTGCAGCTCCTTCAGGGTTATCTTTGGTCTCTTTGTTGCCTCTGATTAATGCCCTCCATGCCTGGTCTGTGAGTTTTGGTGGGCGGCCATCTCTTGGCAGGTTTGTTGCGGTGCCATATTCTTTCCATTTTTTTATGGATTTAATGGTGCTCCGTGGGGTGTTTTAAAGTTTAGGATATTCTTATATAACCCAACCCTGATCTGTACTTCTCCACAACTTTCTCCCTGACCTGTTTGGAGAGCTCCTTGGTCTTCATGGTGCCGCTTACTTGGTGGTGCACCTTAGTGGTGTTGCAGACTCTGGAGCCTTTCAGAACAGGTGTATACATACTGAGATCATGTGACAGATCATGTGACACTTAGATTGCATACAGGTGGACTTTATTTATTTAACTAATTATGTGACTTCTGAAGGTAATTGGTTGCACCTGATCTTATTTAGGGGCTTCATAGCAAAGGGGGTGAATACATATACACGCACCACTTTTCCGTTTTTTAAGTTTTTTTTTAGTTTATGTCCATTACATGAAATCCAAATAAAAAGCCTTTTAAATTAAAGGTTGTAATGCAACAAAACAGGAAGAACACCAAGGGGGGGTGAATACTTTTGCAAGGCACTGTACATCAAAAAGAGCAGGGGCAGCAGCGCTGAAGTGTTAGCCTGGCTAGCGGAGGGAGGGGGAAACGAGGTCCCGGTCTGCAGCCACCGTTTAGACTATATATTATCATCTCAATATTTTCACTGCTTCCCCCCTCCTCCGGTCTACAACGCCACACTCCGACTGAGTGCTGCTGTCCAGAGACTTGGAAGGCGAGAGGGGGCGTGGAGAGAGCGCTAAGGGGAAGATTTTGGGAGTGTTTCCAAGCATTTTGTAGGAAATAATATTTTCTAACAGTGCATAATTCCAGCTGTATTGTTCCTCATACTAATCACTGGAATGTAAACATAAAGCAAAACTGCGTCTGTGATGCTCTGCATCAGTGTGGAGGCTCCTCCATGTCCTCTCCGGGCCTAGCCAGGGTGTCTGACTCAAACACCTCTGTGGCCTGGGCCAGGCCAGGCTCAAGGAAATGGATAGACTCCACTTAAGCAGCACTATCTCACCGCTACACTTTCCTGAGCTAATGGAGTCCGTATACTGTGTGTGTGTCAGCGCAAAGGGGCCCCGGAGAACCTAATCAGGTATTCAGGCCAGGCAGCACTGTCAATACCATGTGGCGCCTCTCGTTTGTTGGGTCTATGCATCACACACTCACCCACCCACACACACTCCCTCACTTGGTGACTCCACCTAGCCCACTAACAGACTGGCGTGTGTAAATTGCTCAGAGCCCCATCAATAATGAAACAGTGCGTTTGGCTCCTAATTGATCAACACTAATGTGTTTTCTAATCACTGCAGTGTGACGTTTTAGTGCTAATCCAAACAGGAGCCATTGATCTGTGTAGGGCTGAGAAGGGGGGAGTCTGGGGAGTAGAGACTGGTGGCAGACACTTGGCTCCTGCTGTTTCAGCACTCCACATCATCAGCAGCAGCTGATAGCATTGAGTAAATAGCCAGTCTCTCTCTCACAGACACACACGCACACACGCTTATAGGCATGCGTAGACACAGTCGTTCTATATTGATCAACACTTCTCTCCCAGATCCCCTTAGTCAAACAGACATACTGGTGTCTTTATTGGAAGTGTCTAGTTGGTTTATGACGATGAGCCCAATCTGATGTTTGTTTCCTGCTATTCTCCACCTCCCCCCTCTCTCCCTTCTCCTCCCCCCTCTCTCCCCTCTTCTCCCCTCTCTATATATGCGCTGCTCTCCCTCCCCCTTCCCCCTGTCGTTCTGCTTAGACCCTAAAGACTGGTCTCACCATGGTGGGGAAGGTGGTGACCCAGCTAGCTGGTACTCTACCCACTGGCGCCCCCGACGAGGAGGGTGCTACCCCCCACAGCACCACCCGCCGAAGCCCCCATGCCCCCGGAGTAATCACCATCATTGACACACACAATGTGGGAGAGGGACAGGTATGTGTGATCACTAAGTTATAGACCCTGGCTCTCCAACCGTGTTAAATCACCTTCTGATGTAATGGTAAGAATAATATACATGTTCTGCAACCAGAAATGTAAGAAGAAGGAAAACTGCAAAAAAAAAATGTTTTCACACAATGTGGAGTTTAAAAGATGTTATTGGAGAGGTACATGTATTACTGTCTCTTACCGTCTGTGTTATGGACCATTGCTCTGAAGTAATGTTGAAAAAGTGTACAAAGCGAAACATACATCTTGGTTGGTTTTTGTGTATGTAGTAATCCTTTTGGGGTTGTTTGAACAATAATTCTCACCTGATAATAATGTGTCATCACTACCTTTTATAAACTGTCCCAACCTACTGTATCTCAGTAGACTGCCACTGGCTGCTCGATACATCATGGGAATGTGTCTCTTCCTGCTTTTGGAACAGGTCCCAAGTGAAGACCAGGCCATAGAAATGGAATGATTTAACACAAAATAAAGAACCACATAAATCATTTTTCTTTCAGTTACATACATGTATTTGTTTAGGGGGTAGATCAGCTTTAATATTGCAGCTCTTACTCATTCAAGGGTTTTTCTTTGAGTCCTGACCTCAACCTGATTGAGATGCTGTGGCATGACCTTGAGAGCAGTTCACACCAGACATCCCAAGAATATTGCTGAACTGAAACAGTTTTGTGAAGAGGAATGGTAAAAAATTCCTCCTGACCGTTGTGCAGGTCTGATCCGCAACTAAAGAAAAGACGCCATAGAACCAAAGAGCCAAGCCAAAGAACACCATCCCAACCGTGAAGCACGGGGGTGGCAGCATCATGTTGTGGGGGTGCTTTGCTGCAGGAGGGACTGGTGCACTTCACAAAATAGATGGTGTCATGAGAAAGGAAAATGATGTGGATATATTGAAGCAACATCTCAAGACATCAGTCAGGAAGTTAAAGCTTGGTCGCAAATGGGTCTTCAAAATGGTCAATGACACCAGGCATAATTCCAAAGTTGTGGCAAAATGGCTTAAGGACAACAGGGTCAAGGTACTGGAGTGGCCATCACAAAGCCCTGACCTCAATCCCATAGAACATTTGTGGGCAGAACTAAAAAAGTGTGTGCGAGCAAGGAGGCCTAAAAACCTGGCTCCATTACGCCAGCTCTATCAGGGTGAATGGGCCAAAATTCACCCAATTTATTGTGGGAAGCTTGTGGAAGGCTATTCAACACGTTTGACTGAAGTTAAACAATTTAAAGGCAATGCTGTCAAATACTAATTGAGTGTATGTAAACTTCTGACCAACTGGGAATGTGATGAAAGAAATATAAGCTGAAATAAATCATTCTCTCCACTATTATTCTGACAATTCACATTCTTAGAATAAAGTGGTGATTCTGACTGACCTAAGACAGGGAGTTTTTACTAGGATTAAATGTCAGGAATTGTGAAAAACTGAGTTTAAATGTATTTGGCTAAGGTGTATGTAAACTCCCAACTTCAACTGTATATATGTTTTACAGACACAGTATGTTTTACATTAGTTATCTTGTTATTAGTTGTTATTATTCCCAACCTTCAGCTCCATTTAACCCCTCCCATCTATCTCTTAACACCATCCATATTGGATTTCTATTTGCCATATATTTTAACTGTGCTGTTATGTTTCACAGAAGTTCTGAATCTTTTCTATTCTCATAATTTCTACAGATTGTAAAATAAATAAATTAATTTTTTGCTAAAACTATTATTATATTATTGATTATTGACTATGACTTTTAAAATCACCCAGTATTGCTATCTGCCGCGTTAGCTCCAGGTAAATGTTGCAATTCTTCAGCCATTCCTGGACCTGTGACCACAAGCTACATATGGACAGTACCAAAACAAATTATTGAATTATTCTGTCTCTTCGCAGCAAAATCTGCCGAGGTTGTATCCCCCATATTTATAACATTGTATTGGTTTGCAAGAATTTCGTATAATAATTCAATTGAAATATTCTAAGTTTTGAAATCCGCCGTCATTTTGCGTATCAGTTCATAAAACCATGTGCTATGGAATCGGTACATCGAAAATCTCTTCCCAGCTATTTCGCAATCTATATGGCACAGCTGTCAATTTTTTGGGTCCAATAAATGAAACTGTTAAACTTTTTTATTTATCACAATTTTCTTTAACCAACTATGGTCTTTAATGCAGGGCCGACAGACAAGTTCCCTACTTTTTCCCTCTTCCACTTTGCTCTTCCATTTTTGCAGTAATGCTGCAATTAGTTGGTTGTAATTTTGAGTAGAGCAGACATTTCCATATATTTTTCTTAGTTGCATGTGTGACATAACTCCACCAGTATAATATTTGTAAATTATATAATAAACACGACTATTTCGTTTTTAATACATTTTTATTTTTATTTATTTTTATCTATTAGTATTTTTGAGTTTAACCACTGTTTATTCTGTTTTTTTCTTGTGGATTAAATTGAAATTGCAACCAACTTTCTATGGCTTGTTTTTAACAATAGCGATATTTTGGAAGTTTTCCTTTTCAAATATTAAAAGTGCGAGGTTGTAATCTGAATAAAGGGAAAAAGGCTATTCTTGAAAATGGGGTGAGACATTCTTTTTAATTTGCTAGAGAACTAGTTTGGATTTAAGTAACTTTTGTTACATGTTGTTGAAGCCTGTAGTGAGAGGTCTAATGCTTTAATATTTAATGATTTCTTCCGTCCGAATTCATATTCATTATATAAATAGGCCTGTTTAATTTTTTCTGGCTTGCCGTTCCAACTAAAATGGAATGTATTTTTTATTATAATTTAAATAACGGTTCGCTAGGTGCAGGCAAGACCATAAGAAAATAGGTAAACTGGGATGAGACTGAAGAGTTAATCAGGGTAATTTTTCCACAAATAGACAGGTGTTTTTCTTTCCATGGTAGCAAGATCTTCTCTATTTTTGCTAAGTTTCTATTTACATTTATTGGAGTGAAATCAAGTATTTCTTGCCGGATATGTATACCGAGTATGTCCACATCACCATCAAACCATTTTATTGGTAAACTACATGGTAATGTAAATGTTGTATTTTTAGTGATCCAATATGTAATATTATACACGTTTTCCTCCTCTTGACAGTTTAACACTTTCTGAGAAGTAGCCATTGTTTACTATTTTACACCTAGGGTTACTATACATGACTTTAACCCATTTCATAAGAGATTCTCCAAAATGCAAATGTTCCAGGCATTTATTTATGAACTCCAGTCGTACTGTGAAAAAAATGGGCGAGGATCTTTGTTGAATAAGTTCCTCCGTTTCTTTTTGTTTTTCCTGTAATTTATTCCGAGCCTTTGGTACAGTTTTATTGGTATCTATCTGTTCTGTTAGAAGGTCTATTTCCTTTGTTAATATGGACTATTTTGACCTAAACATTTAAGTGTTCCATACAATAAGGGGATCTGCTGTACCTATGTTATGTCGGAAAAATTCTGTTAAATTCCTCTGTTCTAGTTGTTTTTATCATCCGTTAGGGTTTGATTCAATTTCCAATATCCTTGCCCACGTGGAAATTCATTAAGCGTAATGTATATGCCAATTATCTGATGGTCCGACCGTGTTCTGTCCCCTATCAACACTTTTTAAACTTTTGGTGCCAACGAGAATGACATAAGAAAGTAGTCAAGACGACTAGCTTGACTGAGTCTCTGCCATGTATATCTCACTATACTTATAGTATTTAAGCCTCCATATATCCACTAGTTCCAATATATCCATGACATTTGTGATTTCCTTTAGAGCATGAGGGTGATAGTTTGTCGTATGATTTCCTTTACGATGCATTGAGGTATTATAATCTCCCACCAGCACAGCTGTTCTTTGTTTGCATCAAACTGAACTCTGTCTCTAGACATTCTCTCATCAGAGTTAGAAGTGTTTTTTACAGATGCGTTGTGGGTAACCAGAAAACGTTCCCAGGTGTCCGTTTCCTTGTACAGTATCTTTAATAGAGTGTCACATTTACTGAGCTACAGCCTTACATGTTTACACTTCTCACACACACAAGGCATTTTACACACACAACGTTTAAATCAGAACAGATTCTCTATCCTCTCTTCCCTCCTTTTTCTTGTACTTTCTGACCTCCATAAACACACCTTTTGGGTTTTGTGGTGAGAAACCTCCCAGGTTAAACTTTTTGAAATCCTCTGCTAGAGCGAACACAGGAGCCCACCAACCAACCCCACACCCCACACACGTACCTGACAGTACCTCGGGGCCTAAGGTGGGATTTATTTTGCTTTCTCACTCATATTTTCCCAGCTCGGCCTTCGCCACAGCGCTAGCTTTTTTAAGACGTGGGGAGACTTAATGAATGCACTGCTAATCATCACCAGGAACCTCACAAGATGCTTGAACTCCGTCCTCTATTTTTGGCACATTCCTCTCTTCCTAGCTCCCTTAGTGAAAGGGTGTCTGTGTAATGCTCACCGTATTGTTGGTTATAGCCGCTATGTATAAGGGGCATAAGGTTACTATAAATCCATACCATGCCTTTTATTGTAGTGCAGTGAAAGAATCATTGAATTCCTAAACTATAACCACACAACACTGTGTGTGTGTGTGTGTGTGTGTGTGTGTGTGTGTGTGTGTGTGTGTGTGTGTGCGCGTGCGTGCACATCCCAGTCTCCTGAGGGCTCCTCCAGACCGGGGCTAAGTTCCTCAGATGCAGGTCTGCACTGTGTCACCAGCAATTTTACAGTAACCCTACACTGCACATAAACACAGTTAGGAGAAAGAGGGAGAGAGGAGGGGGCGAGAGAGAGGAGGGAGGGAAAGAAGGGGGATTTCTGTGTGACTTCAGCGTATAGCTGTGTGTTATATAGGTTTTGCGTTGCTTTCTTGCCACATCTCTCAACTCACACTATTAGTTTGTTGACTCTTTCATTGGAAGTGGTGACCCCTCTTTACACACACACATTCCTCCTGTATAATAGGTTTACTCTCCAGAGGTAGCCCCGACACTAATTCTCCTTTTCAAAGGGCTTCAGCAGGATTCCCTCACAGAACAACATTGTGCCTCTGATGTAATAAAAGGGGTCTGGCTTATGTCTCCCCTTTTCCTTGTTCTTCTCTTGCCCTCCTTTCCTCTCTCCTTCTCTCCCTCCAGTCCAGTCTGAAATAAAGGGCTCAGTTGAGCTCAGTGGTTGTTTTTGTGTTTGGACTGGCTCATATTAATACGAATGCAGCAATGCTCCCAGCTCCTTAATGCAACACTAGACCAGATTTATCACTTTGAGACCGACCTGCTCTTTCTCGCTCCCTTTTGCTTGCTCTTTCTCTCTCCCCCCATCTCTCCCTTCTTCTTTCTCTCTCTCTCTCACTCTTTCTCTGGCCTTATGTCTGATCTTAGTTATAATCTGTTCAAGACCAGAAACGTTTACACACACAATGTCTCTGGCCTGAGAACAGACTCATACTCAGCATCACTGTGATTTTTTTTTTTGCACAGTCGGAGGACTTAGAGCTTAGCTACTGGTCTGAGATCAGCCTCTTGTCAGGCGTCTTAGTTTTCATGCAGCACATGGAGACAGATGACGGGCATAGTGCTGCGGTGACAGTATAGAAAGAGTGCGAGAGAGTGTTCTCTCTTTTGCTGCTGAATGTCTTGCCATTCCAAGCTTCTTTCTGGTGTTTATTGGCTTTATTGCTAATTACATCCACAAGGGGGCAATGGTCTTTACCAATGGGATTGTAACATATTAATTTTCCATTATTTTACAGCAAGATGCAAAAGAAGTCCATGTGTTGGAATTTGGTCCCGCTCTGTGTAAATTCTGTTGTGTGTGTGTGTTCCAGGTCCTGGTGAGTGAGGACTCAGATGGAGAGGGAGTGGTGGCCCACTTCCCAGCCCATGACAAACCCATATCCTGCATGGAATTCAACCCCAGCGGTAAGGAGATGGCTCACTGCAACACACACACACACACACACACACACACACACACCAAAAGTATTTATTTTGGATGTAAAGAACGCTAACCTGAATTTGAAGGTTGGCAATCAATCCATTGTGAAGAAAGTGAGTTGAGGGATGAGGAGTTATTTGTTGTTGAGTGTGAACCCAGATGAAGGGAACACAACCTCACTGTCCAGGTCTTAAAAAACTATTCTGTGGTACTTCAGGGTGTGTCCCAGTCTTAACCTCTTCTGTGGGACTCCAGGGTGTGTCCCAGTCTTAACCTCTTCTGTGGGACTCCAGGGTGTGTCCCAGTCTTAACCTCTTCTGTGGGACTCCAGGGTGTGTCCCAGTCTTAACCTCTTCTGTGGGACTCCAGGGTGTGTCCCAGTCTTAACCTCTTCTGTGGGACTCCAGGGTGTGTCCCAGTCTTAACCTCTTCTGTGGGACTCCAGGGTGTGTCCCAGTCTTTTTTTTTTTTTTATCCCATTTTCTCCCCAATTTTCGTGGTATCCAATCGCTAGTAATTACTACCTTGTCTCATCGCTACAACTCCCGTACGGGCTCGGGAGAGACGAAGGTCGAAAGCCATGCGTCCTCCGAAGCACAACCCAACCAGCCGTACTGCTTCTTAACACAGCGCGCCTCCAACCCGGAAGCCAGCCGCACCAATGTGTCGGAGGAAACACTGTGTACCTGGCCCCCTTGGTTGGCGCGCACTGCGCCCGGCCCGCCACAGGAGTCGCTGGAGCGCGATGAGACAAGGATATCCCTACCGGCCAAACCCTCCCTACCCCGGACGACGCTATGCCAATTGTGCGTCGCCCCACGGACCTCCCGGTCGCGGCCGGCTGCGACAGAGCCTGGGCGCGAACCCAGAGACTCTGGTGGCGCAGTTAGCACTGCGATGCAGTGCCCTAGACCACTGCGCCACCCGGGAGGCCCCTGTGTCCCAGTCTTAACCTTTTCTGTGGGACTCCAGGGTGTGTCCCAGTCTTAACCTCTTCTGTGGGACTCCAGGGTGTGTCCCAGTCTTAAAACCTCTTCTGTGGTACTTCAGGGTGTGTCCCAGTCTTAACCTCTTCTGTGGGACTCCAGGGTGTGTCCCAGTCTTAACCTCTTCTGTGGGACTCCAGGGTGTGTCCCAGTCTTAAAACCTCTTCTGTGGTACTTCAGGGTGTGTCCCAGTCTTAACCTCTTCTGTGGGACTCCAGGGTGTGTCCCAGTCTTAACCTCTTCTGTGGGACTCCAGGGTGTGTCCCAGTCTTAACCTCTTCTGTGGGACCCCAGGGTGTGTCCCAGTCTTAACTTCTTCTGTGGGACTCCAGGGTGTGTCAGAAAGGGCCTATGAAGTGGGGATGTATGCGTCTGTGTTACAACGGTAGTCAGTGGGGCCTGTGCCTGAGGGTGCATGCACTCACCTGCAGTTAACACACAATGGAAGTGGCTTGATCAAGCAGGCCTTGCAGTGACAATGGCACTTCATCCCACTGTGGGAGAGTGACAACAACCATGCATTGATATGTGAAGTCACACACCGGGGCACTCCCTTTGTGTTTCTGTGATCACACTCACTCAGTCAGGCCTTGATGTCGGTCCGACACCCGGTAGACAGCCTTAGGTGTGTGAGGTGTTGAGTTACGCAGCTCACCTCACAACAGATGAGTTACGTTGCTCTCCTCACAACAGAAGAGAGGTTAGTTAAGAGGCGTTAGAGAGTTTGGCGTGTCAGTAGTCACTGGGATTATGGACCAAAAATTCATCTAACACACTCACCCGTGTCACAAGGGCTTTCAGACATTGAAAACACATTGCAGCCTTAAAGGTCCAGGTTTTTTCTCAATATAAATCATTTTTGGGTAACAATTTAAACCTTACTGTGATTGTTTTCAATTAAAATGGCCCAAAATAAACATAAATAGCTTCTTAGCAAAGGGCAATTTCTAAAGCAAGAATTTTGCTATGAATGTCTGGGAGACTGAAAATTAGCTGTTATTGGCAGAGAGGTTTGGAACTCTTTCTTATTGGTCTATTAACTAATTTACCACATTGTGATGTCACCATACAAACCAAAACTCCATCCCACCAAAACGTGCTGAAATTTAAGGCGGTCTTTTCAAACAGCTCTTACACTATAAAAGGGTATTATTCCAACCTCGTAGTGTTGAAATATACACTGAGTGTACAAAACACTGTCTTTCCATGACATACAGTGCCTTTGGAAAGTATTTAGACCCCTTGAACTTTTGCACATTTTGTTACGTTACAACCTTATTCTAAAATTGATTTAAATATATATATCTTTTTAAATCTTCAGCATTCTACACACACACTACCCCATAATGTCAAAGCAAAAACAGTTTTTTTTGAAGTGTTTTCAAGTGTATTAAAACAGATACCTTATTTATAAGTATTAAGATATTTCTAAAGCATTGAAGGTCCCCAAGAACACAGTGGCCTCCATCATTCTTAAATGGAAGAAGTTTGGAACCACCCAGACTCTTCCTAGAGCTGGCCGCCCGGCCAAACTGAGCAATCAGGGGAGAAGGGCCTTGGTCAGGGAGGTGACCAAGAAACCAATGGTCACTCTGATAGAGCTCCAGAGTTCCACTGTGGAGATGGGATAAACTTCCAGAAGGACAACCATCTCTGCAGCACTCCACCAATCAGGCCTTTATGGTAGAGTGGCCAGACGAAAGCCACTCCTCAGTATAAGGCACACGACAGCCCGCTTGGAGTTTGCCATGAGGCACCTAAAGGACTCTCAGACCATGAGAAACAAGATGCTCTGGTCTGATGAAATCAAGATTGAACTGGCTTGAATGCCAAGACTAAGTGAATCCAGGTGAAAGCTAAGATCCCTTATTGATGTCACTTGTTAAATCCACTTCAATCAGTGTAGATGAAGGGGAGGAGACAGGTAATCATTACTTTCATTATTTTAGGCTATCTGGTGTTAGTGCATAAGGCTAAACTTTAGGGTTTAACTATACACGCGCCAATTGCCAGATAATGCTTTTGGGAATGGCAAAGAAAGTTAACATCAATCTACAGAGGCAAAAAGGCCATTGTCGAAGTTAAATTCAATAAGACAAAAGCTGAGAAAGGAGAGTTGAAAATATAGAGAAGTGAGGGCCATAAAAGTAATGTTTGGAAAATATTTGGTGAAGTGGTAAAAGAGGATGATGGCAGTGCTGGCTATGTTTGGCGGCAGGTAGCCTAGTGGTTAGAGCAGGGGTGTCAAACTCATTCCACGGAGGGCCTAGTGTCTGCAGGTTTTTTGGTTTTTCTTTTCAATAAAGCCCTAGACAACCAGGTGTGGGGAGTTCCTAACTAAGTAGTGATGTTAATTCATCAATCAAGTACAAGGGAGGAGCGAAAACCCGCAGACACTCGGCCCCCCGTGGAATGAGTTTGACACCTGTGGGTTAGAGCGATGGACTAGTAACCGAAAGGTTGCAAGATCGAATCCCACGAGCTGACAAGGTAAAAAAAAAAATATATATATATATATATATAAATCTGTCTTTCTGCCCCTGAACAAGGCAGTTAACCCACTGTTCCTAGGCCGTCATTGAAAAAAAGAATTTGTTCTTAACTGACTTGCCTAGTTAAATAAAGGTTAAATAAACAATTGATTGTGAGGCGCTATGCAAATTCGACAGTCACAAGACAGAACTTCATATAGGCCTATGGCATGTCAAGGAACTGTGTAGCCTACTGTTTAGATGGGTTAAATGGAAACTGAAATCTGGACATTGACTAACTAGAATAACCTACTGTTTTTTTTGGCGAATTCCAAAGTCCTCTGATAATACTAGTCCTGTGCGAATCGACATCCCTGTGTTTTGAGATAAAAGTGCTCGCGGTTTGAGCAAGAAAACAATAACTGATTCGATAAATTGAACAAAGTGCTGCGCATAGCCTATATGAAGGGCCTACATGTATCAACTTTCAGTGAATGCTTTTGTTTATACGTTGTGCGAATTAATTGAACATCACCAAATGCATCATAAAACAATATTGCGCCGATTTAATGCAACCCTTGCTGTTAATAGATCGCAAAGCTGCATTCAACTGAGCTAAACGTTTGGAACAAGTTCACTTTCTCATCCATAGCCTAAAAACGCATATCAATTGCAAGTTAGCTGTTTAGCTTACATCTGAAGGCTGGTGGCATTTAGGATGTCTGCTGTGGATCATTAAAATATCCTCAAATCAAATATTATGGCGCACCGGTATGGTTTAGAAACCTGCGAACGAAGCTCGCGTTATCAATGTAGCATGTTATCGCCTGGACTTGTTGAAATATTTCAACACCTAGAAGAAAAACTCCAGTCATCCGTCATAACTGAGAAATACAGGGGGCAGATTGTAAAAACGTCCTCTGGAATAATGTACTTTCTGGGGTAATAAATACATAATCATCGTTCTCTAGTAATACCAGTCCCTTGCGAATAGGGCTATAGCCTTAATAATAACTCCTACAGAATTAAGCATTTCTTTCAGTAAAATTATACACCAAATATAGGCAACATATAGTCGGGCGGTTTGCTAATGAGTTGTTAGCAATTGCTGGCGGGTGCGGGTGAACAAACCGTTGACCTGCAGCGCCACTAGTTGCTACAACCTATGAATTAAAGTTTACAACGTAGGTGCACACAGGTCGAGATACATTTGAGTTGCACACTCTTGATTGCATCTAGCTGATCTAGTATGTAATCATTAGTCCAACATTTGCAAACGAGTTTCAATTGGACAACTTCGGATATGTTTATCCCAGTTTAGTTTGCCTCTGTTTTTCTAAATGCACTCCTAATCACAGTTCACTTTCATTGCAGCCATGTCGTATTCCTACTTGCATCTATGCTTTCTCCTCCTCTCACCTTTTCCCTTTGCTTGTGGACTTCAATGCACAACACATCAGCTGTATGTGACCAGGTGAAAAAACCTTTCCAAACCATATCATAACCACTCCACACAGCCTACATTGTTGTCACCATATTAGCTAAAGTAACATCATAGTCATCATAACTCATAGAACTAACGCATTAGTAAACCCGCTATAATTATGCAGTAACGTTAGTGTTAAATCTGTAAGCAGTTTAGCACTTACATCGGTGGGCCCTGGTGGCAATGAATTAGTCAAACCAAAAGCTTACCTTGACTTGGAAGAGTTCCAGTGTTGTGTTGGATAGTCATAGCCAGCTAGCTAACGTGGCGTCCCTCTGTTTGAGCAGGTTGTTTAAGTAAGCTAAACTAGCTAGCTGGATTTTATATCTAAGTATTTGAAACTGAAAGTGATCAAAATTACTCTATCTCTCTTGCGTCTCCTTCATTTTAGAAGAAATGAAATTGTTCAAAACTGTTCAACTATGGTCTTTGAGTCAACTACTCACCACATTTTATGCACTGCAGTGCTAGCTAGCTGTAGTTTATGCTTTCAGTACTAGATTAATTATCTGATCCTTTGATTGAGTGGACAACATGTCAGTTCATGCTGCAAGAGCTCTGATAGGTTGGAGGATGTACTCCGGAAGTTGTCATAATTACTGTGTAAGTCTATTGAAGGGGATGAGAACTATGAGCCTCCTAGGTTTTGTATTTTAGTTAATGTACCCAAGAAGGACAGAAGCTAGCTGTCCTTCAGCTACACCATGGTGCTACCCTACAGAGTGCTGTTGTGGCTAGTGTAGACATTAATTGCAAAACAGTGTGTTTTAACCTCACTAGGGTAGGGGGCACTATTTTCACCTCCGGATGAAAAGCGTACCCAAAGTAAACTGCCTGTTTCTCAGGCCCAGAAGCTAGGAGATGCATATAATTGGATAGAAAACACTCTAAAGTTTCCAAAACTGTTAAAATAATGTCTGTGAGTATAACAGAACTGACATGGCAGGCGAAAACCTGAGAAAATGTTTTAATCTAAAAATGACAACTTTTAAAATGTTTAAAAATATATATTTTCATGAAATTCACTGAGGAGGATGGTCCTCCTAGGGCGCACCGGTTTGAGTGTGTCAAGAACTGTAGCGCTGCTGGGTTTTTCACGCTCAACAGTTTCCCATATGTATCAAGAATGGTCCACCAACCAAAGAACATCCAGCCAACTTGACACAACTGTGGGACACATTGGAGTCAACATGGGCCAGCATCCCTGTGGAACACTTTAGACATTTTGTCCTGTCCATGCCCCAACGAATTGAGGCTGTTCTTCCCCAGAGTCAGATGAACTCGTGGATACCATTTTTAAGTCTCTTCATGCAGTGTGAAGGAAGTTGCTAACAAGCATTAACGCAATTGCTAACTGGAATTCTTTTAACTGCTAGTATGCTAGCAGATACCATAGACTTCCAGTCATTGCGCTAATGCTAGTTGGCATTGGCTCACAAAACTACCTCTAAATTCTTTAATACTAGATGCAGAGACTTACAAGTGGTATCCATGAGTTCATGTGACTTTGGCTTCATTGCCAAAATCCCGTAGTATCCCTTTAAGGAGAGAGACTGTGTGTGTGGTTCAGTTTTACCCAGAGTGCCGTGGATGCTTCCTGGCCTCACTCTACACCAAATGATTTTGCACTGGCGTCTTCCCCCTTTTATGGATTGTTCCCCCTCGGAAATAAAGGCACCACACAGTGCAGTGTGTCTGCATGTGTGTGTGGTGTGTGTGTAAAGGAGCAGCTAATAAAGTAGCTGCTGAGTGATGGTGCTTACTGTGACCTCCAGTCTTTGGTAGGAATCCTTCACATGCCTCTGCTTCTGACCAGACTAGAATGCACCTCCCAGGAAAAAATTGTCAGATTTATAACACACACTTTTTTGTAACAAACATTCACCACCTTTATACATGAACTAAATGTATACCTTTGTACACATACACATCCTCAATCATTTGCTTACAAACACATAGACTAACCCATGCACCCATTGACAATATGTGTGACAATAAATCCCCAACACACACCCTTGTACAGATTATGTTTTACGTCTTCACATGCACTCGAGTCACAGATACACTCACACAAAGCGCACGATCACTCTGACACGGCACACACAGTAATCACCTTCACATACATAGCGTGCTCTCCAAGCAGGTAAATGCAACATTTAATCTAGAAGGATTGTTACTTGGAGGTTTAGCAGAGCTGTTGTTTGGCAATTACAGAACAACTCCGCCCCCTCTTCAAATCTTCTTTCCCTGGCCTGTATGACCGGTCCAGTCTGTAGGGGGCGCCCTTGATTCACCTTGACGACCTAGAGTTGACTCAGTCGACCTTTACCCTATATGTGTGTGCGTGTTTGTGTGTGTGTGGAGCCGAATTTACCAGGAGCAGGGGTGCCGCCGCTCTGGCCATCCGCACAGCGTCCAGCCGGCAACCATGACCACCTTTTCAATGTACTGTGAAGTGTAACACACTGAGTATGCACAATGTTTGTGTCCCAAATGTCCACTTCAAGCACCCCCCACCTCCCTACTCCTGTTAACTTTACTGCCAAATCACCACATGGGTGCGTTGCCACCTCATTTATGCCTG
Organism: Salvelinus fontinalis; assembly: GCF_029448725.1. NCBI lineage: Eukaryota > Metazoa > Chordata > Actinopteri > Salmoniformes > Salmonidae > Salvelinus > Salvelinus fontinalis. The sequence goes on from NC_074688.1 coordinate 27,415,851, forward strand.
CCCAAGTCTGAAAGACCTTAAGAGTTTTAAATTACGACGGTGTCGGGGCACCCCGAAAAGTACCCCCAAGAGCCACGTTTCTTTCTCTTTTTTCCCCTTAGCAAGGTAAGGGTGAGTGTGTTAGTGTGTGCGGAGTAGCTGCATAGTCCTCCCCACTTCGATGCCTTTCATCATTAAGCCTCATGATCAAAACAACTGCCACGTTGGTCTCTGAAGCCGCCTGCTGTAGAGTAACAGAGAGCGAGGCGAGTCCCTTGGTCTTGATTGGGTGACTCGCAGTCTGTTTGTCCTGAATTAACTGCACAGAGAGAGCAAAATGAAGAGAGAAGAAAAGGACGAAAATTGGCTCAATCTACCGTAGGGCCTTCAGTACCATGTCTCCTTCTAACAGTGGTCAAGTCAACCCCAAAAACCACCAGAGCCAGTATGAAACAATGCTATGACTCGACAGCTCAGTTACTGGTCCTGGAAAGCCCAACAAGTCCAACCCAAGAAGCATGACGCAACAAACCCCATAGAACTGCTTGTGTATGTTGGAGTGACTACACAGACAGCGGAGTGGTTATGGGGTGACTGGTCTGGCACCCTGTCCTGGCTGTGTGGCGTTCAGAGGTTCTATTCCTAGTGGTGTAATTAGAGGATAGGATGCTGCTCTGTTGAAGGCAGTTGTGAAGCTACACGCACACACACCCTTTAACAGCTGTAAGCTGTTTTATTTACCTCATCTCCTTCACTCCTTCACTACAATCTGTCTCTCCTTCACCTCTTACCCTCGCACTTCACATCATCTTGACTTGATTATTAGCTGAGATGCCCAAGGTCAAAGACACATTGTTTTAACGGTAGGGCCTGTGAAACAGTTTGTGTGGAGGGTGGTTTGATTAAAGTGTGTAAGGCTGTATGCAGTGTATGATTAGGTGGTTGGACAGGAGAGACACTCGCTCTCTCTCTCGCTGTTTCTAATTCCTCTCAATCACGCCACTGATAAGAATCTTGGAATCTGTTCCTCCATGGAAGATTAGTTCAGCTTTGCTCGCTCATTTACAGGAACTCAACCTCACAACCGCTCTTAAAGAGACACACACACAACGACACACACTGAACCTAAACATCTTGTTTAATAAAAAAACAATGTTACTTTTCTACAAACATTCACTCGCCTAACTAACCTCACACCTCTTAAATATCTACAAAGTCTTGGTAAACGAGGCTAGAACTAATCTCCAGCCACACTGCCTTAGCCCACTAAAGCCCAGCCCATGTTTAGTAACACAGCATCATAATGAATAGCCTGGTGAATTGATGATCGAAACATGGAAAGTGCCAAGCAGCTGTGTCATGATGAAGAAGGGTCACTGTGGTGTCATAACTCCTTGATGTGTGAGAGAGAGTCAGGCCTTCACCCCAACTCCCAGCTAACCCACACCACACATGCTGAACACGAGGGAGACACCCCGAAGATACAACCTCCACACCCCCAGCTGACTCATTAGCCTGCAACGAGCTGTCTTCACACACAGCAAGCAATTACCACTCCCCTTGTGGTTGTATCTTCGTGTTATGTGAAGTGGTGCTTTCACTTTATTTTCACACTCATTTAGCAAGATGTGTGTGCAGCTGTGCAGCTGTGTGTGAGTGCGTGTGCATGCGTGTGTGTACATGTGACATTTGTGTGTGTGTGTGTGTGTGTGTGTGCCAACCATATCCGTGTTTGTGCTTTTTAGCACCATGTCACAGAGTTCTCAGAATCCCTTGTTTTACCCAGTAGCAGGGCTGTCCAGCCACCATTGGCCAATCACAGAGGATTAAACCCCCATGGGGTATGCCAGTCGTTGGGACCTTTCCTGCCCCACACACACACCTGCCCATGCCACGCCCTGGGAATCATAGCTTTAGTAAAGCGCCGCTGTCCTCCTTAGGTAAAGCTGATGATCTATATATTTTTCCCCAGCGAGCTCTATCATAATCTATGTAATTCTCTTCCTTTCTCTCTCTCTCTCATCACTCTCCCTTTCTCTTTATTTTTTCCTCTACTTTTATATCCCTTACTCAGTTTTTAGCTGTTAAAATTTCCCCGGATAATGATTTTGTCTATTCTAGAGATCTATTGTGGATTTCCCACTGTGACTGTCCACCGTCTGTCCAACTGCAGACAGCCTGCTAGCAAGGTATTGTGCTTTCAGCTTTTGGCTCATAAAAAAAAATGATATAGCTGCACACTCCTTCCTGGGTCAGTTTTGTTTTGAAGAGGTCTTCCACAGTACTGTAATGAAAGGCTACTGAAATTGGATACATAGCTGTAACGATGAATTGTGCTCTGCTCTCGCGTACAGAGTTTATGTAGTATGTCTGTACGGTGTGTGCAGTGGTCAGTGTCTAGTGTGTGTGTTTACAGTGTAGTCTTAAGTGCCTGATGATTTTACAGAGCTACCAGACCTATGCTAGGTCTCCCTTTAGTGCAGTCATCTCTATGGCCAGTTGGACGTCGTTCTCGCTGACGCTCTCCTACTGTTTGTCCAAGACACTGTAAAGCCACCACTGTCTGCCTGCGTCTGTTTTTATGGCGTTTCCATACTAGGTGGTAAAAAGCAGCGGCACCGTCTTGGGAAGTCAAGGCCTCAGACCTGGGCTGTAAAACCACAAGGAGATCAGAAGAAAGAGGGAGAGCGAAAGAAAGGGCCAGTGAGGGAAGGAGGAGAGAAATAGAGATAGGAAGAGAAGGAGGAGGAAGAGAGAGAGAGAGAGCGGAAGAGAGGGAGAGGAAAAGAGCGAGGGCTGGCTAGGCCCGAGACTGATCGACTGTTAGCAAGGTCTCAGTGGAAACTTAAGCCCAAATCAGACCACGCCTCCACTCTAAACCCCCCACCGCACACAATCCAGACACCTCAGGCTCTGCTGTTGAGTCATCCACAACCCACACACACGACAACACGCAACCCTGTGTGTAAGTTTTTATAGTGTGGGGCGGGTTCTGATCTGTTCCTCTGATTTGATTTGGGGCTTTATTTTTCACAGAATTGAAGTCCACTTTGTAGACATACTGTATTTGGTACTGTGTTCACAAGATCCATTAAACACACACACATTGTTCAAAAAGCCTATCCTTGTACCTCCCCTCCAATCCCCCTTCCGTCAACGGCAGGCAGCACAGAGCAGCGTGAAATCTTATCTGCGGCGGCGAATGTTTGAGGGGATTCATTAGTTAACAGAAACACTAAAAGACAACTTTTTAAATGGAGGTTAGAGATTACAGCCCACTCTTTGTTTTCAGAGAAACTGATTAAAGCTTTTCATCAGTCCTCTCTCCTTCCCTCCCTCCACAGTCCCCCTTTCTTTATCTGCAGATTGTGCTCTGAGTCCGACCAATTTGTTTGGGGGCTTTTAAACATGACAACAAAAGGCTGCTGTTATAGCCTGGCTTCTAAGCTGCTGGGAGAATGTGTTTTATCTGTCTGCCTGTTATGACGGAAAACTCAGACAGAGGCAGCAATACAATAACAAGCCTGTGTCCTGAATGACACCCTATTCCCTATATAGTGCACTACTTTTGACCAGGGCCCATAGGCTTATTAATGCACCATGAAGTGAGGTTTAGTCACGATGGATTTAGGAATGTTTCGTGTTTGCGGTAGAAAGAATGCGCTAACTTCTCTTCATTTGGAGAAGGGAAGTACAAAGATGTAAATGTTCCGTACACTGACCATGGTTTTAGAATGTTTGGATTTACTGTACATTCAGCGCATTGTCTAACAGAAGGCGCTAACTTCTCTTCCTTTTTGGAGGAAAGTGTGATATAAAGTGTGATATATATATGTTTCGTGAGATGTGAGATGTATAAATGTTCCATAATAGTGGCGGTGGAGTTGGATTGAGTTCTCTTAGTTGAACAGGTGGACTAAAGGTGCTGTATAAGGATTCTGCTCCAATGGCTCCCTATATAGTGCCCTACTTTTGATTAGGGCCCATTGGGATGCAGACTAACTCCAACATCTCACTTCTGCCCCCGCCACGCTTCATGAACTTGACTGCGTGTGGAACACTCCTCCCTCTGTAAGTGAGTCAGCATTACTTGAAAGCGGCAGGTTTCACCTTGTAAAGAAAGAAAGAGTCAACCATCTTAATATTAAGCTAATTGCTGCCTGTTGGCGATGGTTAGTCAGCCATTTTCAATCTATTAATATCTGAGAGAGAGGGAGAGCTGCTCAGCTCACTGGTGGTCTGGCTGGGAAGCAGATAGAAAAACACTCCTCAGTTTCCCTCCACTGTAGATCAAATGAACCATAACTTTTTTTCTCCTTCTCTCTCTCTCTCCCCCTCCATCTCTCCCTCACTCCTTCGCCCCTCGGTTGGATTGTGGATGTGGTTTATGGAGTTAAGAGTGTTGGAGAATCCAGTCCAAGCAAGAGCTGCCGCAGCAGTGTAGCACTCTGGTCTGCTCTACTCTGATCTACTCTGGTCTGCTCTACTCTGATCTGCTCTGGTCTACTCTGGTCTGCTCTACTCTGGTCTACTCTGGTCTGCTCTGCTCTGGTCTGCTCTGCTCTGGTCTGCTCTGCTCTGGTCTGCTCTACTCTGGTCTACTCTGGTCTGGTCTACTCTGGTCTGCTCTACTCTGGTCTGCTCTACTCTGGTCTGCTCTACTCTGGTCTGCTCTACTCTGGTCTGCTCTACTCTGGTCTGCTCTACTCTGGTCTGCTCTACTCTGGTCTGCTCTACTCTGGTCTGCTCTACTCTGGTCTGCTCTACTCTGGTCTGCTCTACTCTGGTCTACTCTGGTCTGCTCTGGTCTACTCTACTCTGGTCTGCTCTACTCTGGTCTGCTCTACTCGGGTCTGGTCTGCTCTACTCTGGTCTGGTCTGCTCTACTCTGGTCTGTTCTGTGGCTCTATGGCATAGTGCTACACTCTATGGGTGCATCTCAAATGGCACCCTATTCCCTATATAGTGCACTATATTTTTATTTTATTCTTGATTTAACCTTTATTTAACCAGGAAAGGACCCATAAGGTTAGAAACCTCTTTTGCCAGGAGGACTTTGCAAGAGGTCGGCAGGAAGTAGTCAGCGGGTACAAACAACACGAACACAATACAATAGCTACATTAAAAACAGTCACAATGGTCAACAATATTATCTTCTATCAGAGCTTTAAAATCAGCAAACAATACCCTCTCCTCCCCTTTTTCCAATTTCGTTCCCTGGGCTCTGGTCAGAGTATTGCACTACGTTGGGTGCCATCTGGAACACAACCCATGCCCCTTCCTGGTACTCAGCACAAATAACGCTCCTTACACGATCACATAATACTGTGAGGAATCGCCAGTGGTGGTAGTGAGAGCCAGGGCTAAGCCAGGGTATGTTCCTCCCTCCACCTTGCCCGTCGGCCTGATGGAATCTGCACTGGTCATTCCAGCGGCCAGTGGTCAGGGAGGGCATAGACAACGTTTCATTTGGAGACACTTTCAGCCAATCCCTCCAACCCTTTTTTTCCTTCATCCCTCCATCCAGCTTTTAGTGTGATTCATAGCCCAGTCACGATGCTAGGCCCTGTGCCACTCACTACAACATGAATAGCAACAGGCTCAGTGAAATAGTTCATAAAAAAAGGAGCCACTTGACTTAAGCTTCAAAAGATCTTACTTTTCGCCTGCATAACATCAACAACTTATTGACCGCATGGCGACCCATTGGGTGAGTATTAGCCTCCCACCCCGCTCCACCCCCTATCCTGGTTATCTTGATGTGGGGCGGTGAGGGAGAGAGAGGTAGAGACAGAAATGGAGGGAGGGCTGTAGGGAGGCTGGCCTCAGGACCCAGTGAGTTCTGGCCGGTCTGGTCTGAGTGTGCAGCTTTGATGTCAGTCTGTCATGCCGGGGCCCACTTTAGTTTTTACTGCACCCCTGTGTGTTTTCCACCGCTATCATAAACACCTTGAAAAACCCAGCACGGACGCAGCCGAGAGACACCGCCACACACTCGTACACACGGGCACACAGTACACACATACAGTACACCGAAAAACCCACACACGGTCATTAACTGACACACCACACGCATCCAGTATTACGCACTTATTCTCACACACATACAGTACACACACACACACTGTACACAGAGAAACGCGCACATCCACACACACTGTCTGGCAGTCTCTCATCACCAGCCCCACAGCCAGCCCTGAAGACAAAGACTCTGTATGATGCATGTTGTGCTCATTTGCTCATAAGTGTATGCGTCTCCTACAGCAAATTCCCAAGTGTCCTCTTAACGTTTTCTAACTACACATGGTTAGAATTCGACATTTCCCCTTTTTCAAAGGTTTTGGAGCCAAGTGTTGTTAATTAGAGAGGGGACTAGTTTTGTTGCGGCACTCCCAAGTGGGAGACCTCATCACTGACTGCCCTCCCTTCGTCTCTCTCCTCATCTGATTTTGTCCAGAAAAAAAAGTCCCAGCCACTTTGGAAATGAAATATCCTTGCACTATTAATGGGATTGAGCAGATGTTTTCTGTTTATACGTTTTGAGACGTGACAAAGGCTACAGCAACACACAACAAGGAGAAGTTTTGGGGCACAGTCCTTCTTTCCAATGAAGAGAGAGAGAGAGCGAAGAGAGAGAGATTATATTTATGTGAATTATTTTATCACCCGCTCGCTCGTTCACTCACAGCCAGGCAGCGGGCCTTCACGCAGACTCACGTCTCACACATGGCAAATTAGAGGTTCTCTCTCCAACCAGTCGGTTTGGGTGTTCCAGGAAAGCAAACCCATTTTCATAAAGAACGTTGTAAATAACACTGATGCCCCAGAGAATGGGGAGGCTGAGGTGTTTATAAATAGGACGTGTCAAACGGAGCTCCGACAGCTTCAGGTTTGCAGCTGCAGCAGGCGGCTCTCACACCGCCGACCAGGAACGCTGCTTTTTCATTTGTGCTTCCCGTGGCCTAACCGACTGACGCCTCTCGGCGAGGGTCTGTATTTCAACAAGGCCACAAAAGCCCCAACCCTGGGCCCTTCCACTCCGGCCGGGTGCCTTTTGGAGTGCAGAGTGTACCATCAGCAAGAAGTCATGTCCTGGTCAGCCTCGCCAAGCCTCATCTGTCGAAGCCCGTGGCGAGCCAGGGAGGGAGGGAGGGAGACGCGCTGGGCGGCTTGGGCCATGGAGTGAGAAGAAGAAAGAAAGGGGGGAGGGAGTAGAGGGTGGCTGGCTAAGGGAGAGGGGAAGCTCCCAGATAAACAGAGCACAGCGCCTTAACTCCTAATCACCCTACGCTTCCGTTTGCAGACTCTATAATTAGAAGGGTCCTTCTTTTCCATGTATTCCCAGTTGACGCAAAGGGTTCTTGTGGCTTGGCACCTCATTTGGGGCGTGGGTTTAGTTTATGGCCAGGGCCCTGAGCTTCCAGCTTTGGTTTGGTCTTCACTTCTGATACAACATGAATAGCTAAACCACCGTCTAATGCCTTGCCTGCTCTAGTTTTCTGTTTTTCTTTTCTTTCCTTCCAATGTCCCCCTCTTTGACTCCTTCTTTTCGACTCCCTCCATCAGTCTTACTCTACGTCCCTTCTTCTACTCACCTCTGTACCTCACCCTGTTACATGGCTGCTGTTGGATAAAGGTGGAAACTGGCTGCATCCTAAATGGCCCCCTATTCACTGGGCCCTAGTCAGTTGGGCACTATATAGGAAATAGGATGCCATTTGGAAAGCAATCTGTGAGGTCTGAAAGCAGTGTCCCGAAGACGTGGATAAAGGCAGCCCTCTGCACCTCTGATTCAGAGGGGTTGGGTTAAATGCGGAAGACACATTTCAGTTGAATACATTCAGTTGGACAACTGACTAGGTATCCCCCTGTCCCTTTCCCCTTCATCTAGCCTACATTCCTTTTTGGTGGTGTCTTTCTTCTTCATCCCTCTTGCATGTGTTGCTGGATTCTTTTCATCTCATGCCATTCCATCCTCCTCTTTTACATTTGACATGCCACCCAATAAAGACTGCCTACTAATTGCCAACTTATTGCAACCTCCACAGAAAAGACCCAGCGAAGGAAAATCACTAGTTATTCTCCTGTCAAATTATGGCTGTGAGGCTCTGGGTTCGGAGGCTTCGACGTAAAAAATTCAGCTCCATTTCTCTGGTCACACACTTTTCAGTTTGAGCTAAAGGGCTGACGTTTTGAGTTATGGCACTTTTATGTTTTTGGTAGAAATATAAAGGCTCTGTGAGGCTCTGTCCTGGGCTGACTGCGATCTGCGTTTAGATCTGGGTTTGTTCTGGTGTGGTTTGTTGAGTGTGTTGTTTACAGTAAAGGCCTATACTTTCAGCAGTTTGACAAACTTCAAATCAAACGGCTAGAAATGAATGGGCCTGTCATCGGAGGTTACACACGAGCTAGGCTGTGGTTGTGTGTTAGGACAAACACACACACACACACCTCCCAGTCCCTAGAACGAAGATATAGTTATAAGGGTATGGTTGCGACTGGAGAACAAATTATAATGTGAGGGATAAGCAAGCGTTTTACGGCAGTGACAAACGATAGCTGGTGTGTTTTTATTGGGTGGTTTGTTTGTGTACCGGCATGGTGGGGCCGATATGTCCCGCTTTGAAGGGATTGTCGAGTTCTGCACGGTTCAAAGGTTTTATTAACAGCTAAATAAGTCTTCCCAGTTTTTTACTGAAATGTCTCTTGTTCTACAGTGAATCAAATAGTTGTTTTTGGTACTGGTTTGTATGCACACAAATTTTAGTCAAAGACTGACATTTGTCATTTCTACAGTACATTTAAACTCTGTACTGGCCAGTACACTACTGGTCTGGATAATATTCTGAAATATTTCATATGGGGTTTGGAGTTGATTTTTATGACTGTTGGAAATTAAACAGTTTTGCCAATATACTAAATCCTCCTGAATAACTCTTGGATATGAAGAATAGGGCTCTGCCAATGGTTATGTATTACGGTGTGTGTGTGTGTGTTAATGTACATGTTGTCTCTGTCTCCAGGTATGCTGCTGGTGACTGCAGACACCCTGGGCCATGACTTCCATGTGTTCCAGGTCCTCACACACCCCTGGGCCTCCAACCAGTCTGCTGTCCACCACCTCTACACACTGCACCGTGGAGAGACTGAGGCCAAGGTAACGCACGTAATATTCATCATACACTCACTGACGCCTACTTATCCCCTGTAAATAATACACATTTTAGTAATTCAGCATTGCGGTGGTTTCTGAACAGGGCCACCCAGAGCTGTTTACTGAGTGCGCTCTGGCCACAGCATCTAAACCAAGCCTTTGATCCTCTGTAGTGTATGTTTGCCTGTGTTGTGTCTAAACACTGTCAGATAGACAACACTGGGCTTCATCAGACTGTACAGCTGAAAGGAAGAGTCGTTTTATGCCTCTGATCAGACACAGTTCTGTAGCATGGCCTCACTGGTTCCAGAAGTACATGGGGGGAAACGGTGTGCATGTGTGTGACCACTACAGCTTCAACGTCATTTCCTCAAGACATTGTTAGGAAGGGTAAAACACTATTAGGCTGGAGGATCTGAGTTGAGTGTTTGTGTGCGTGTGTGTGAGCGGATAAGAACCCAAACAGGGCGGGGTGTGACCCCGGCAGCTCTGTAATTGATGTGAAGGATGATTTAGAAACAAGCAAGGCCTCATTGCCTCTCACTTGACTGCAGCACCAGATTCCTCACAGCTGTGGAATCACAGCCTTCCAGCCAATCAATTAATCAGCGTCCAAAGCAAACACATTTTCAAAAGCTGAAACAATTTGTAAGACAAATAGGGCATGGCGAGTTTCAAACAACATTCACTATGGCTCATTCAATAAAAAAGGCTGCTGCATGTTTTCTTCTTGTCCCTAGCTAACGGTGCTCTCTCTCTCTCTCTCTCTCTCTCTGTCTCTGTCTCTCTCGCTCTGGTGAAAATCTAATATTTTGAGTTGGTAGGGGGAGAGATGACCCCCTTTGACATGACACTTTCTTCCACGGCTAATCACATTGTGAGGCTGTGCAGACCCTCTTTTGAGGAATGGCCACCATTAAAGCTCTCCCTCTGTAGTTGTGGCTGCTGCTGCCGCTGAATGTCAGCTGAGGCCTTGCTTATGGAACACACACACACACAGCCTCAGTGGCGTGTAAGGAGATTTATTTGATCCAAGTCAAGGGACGCAGCATCCTGTATTCTCCCTTTACAGCATGCAGGCCTGTTATATAGAATCACAGTTTATGCAGCACTTCTGGCAATCCAAATTGTAGGTTTAGTCCCATGAGATAAAAGTTACCCTAGTGTTCTCTCCTATCGGGCCATCACTCCAAATTAGAGGATTAAGATTGAATCCTACTACACCGGCTCTGACGCTCGTCGGATTTGGCAGGGCTTGAAAACTATTACGGATTACAAAGGGAAACCCAGACGCGGGTTGCCCAGTGACGCAAGCCTACCAGACGAGCTAAATGCCTTTTATGCTCGCTTCGAGGCAAGCAACACTGAAGCATGCATGAGAGCACCAGCTGTTTTGTGTGATAATGCTCTCGGTAGCCATTTTTTGTCCATTAAAATAACATCTAATTGATCAGCAATACAGTGTAGACATTGTTAACGTTGTAAATTACAATTGTAGCTGGAAACGGAATATATTATTTTTGGAATATCTACATAGGCGTACAGAGTCCCATTATCAGCAACCATCCCTTAAAATGGCCAGAAACAAATAACTTTCTTCTGAAACTCGTCAGTCTTTTCTTGTTCTGAGAAATGAAGGCTATTCCATGAGAGAAATTGCCAAGAAACTAAAAATCTCATACAACGCTGTGTACTATTCCCTTCATAGAACAGCGCAAACTGTCTCTAACCAGAATAGAAAGAGGAGTGGGAGGCCCCGGTGCACAACTGAGCAAGAGGACAAGTACATTAGAGTGTCTAGTTTGAGAAACAGACGCCTCACAAGTCCTCAACTGGCAGCTTCATTAAATAGTACCAGCAAAACACCAGTCTCAACAGTGAAGAGGCGACTCCGGGATGCTGACCTTCTAGGCAGAGTTCCTCTGTCCAGTGTTTGTGTTATTTTGCCCATCTTAATCTTTTCTTTTTATTGGCCAGTCTGAGATATGGCTTTTTCTTTGCAACTCTGCCTAGAAGGCAAGCATCCCAGAGTCACCTCTTCACTGTTGACGTTGAGACTGGTGTTTTGCGGGTTCATTTTCAACATTAACAATGTCTACACTGTATTTCTGATCAATTTGATGTTACTTTAATGGACAACATTTTTTAGATTTTCTTTAAAAAAACAAGGACATTTCTAAGTGACCCCAACCTTTAGAACAGTAGTGTAGGTCCTTGATTGCAGGAAGCTTGGCTTCGGTGATGTACTGGGCCGTACGCACTACCCTCTGTAGTGCCTTACAGTCAGATGCCGAGCAGTTGCCATACCAGGCGGTGATGCAACCCGTCAGGATGCTCTCGATGGTGCAGCTGTAGAACTTTTTAAGGATCTGGGGACCCATGCCAAATCTTTTCAATCTCCTGAGGGGGAAAAGGTTTTGTCGTGCCCTCTTCACGACTGTCTTAGTGTGTTTGGACCTTGGTGTCCGCATCACTATAGATCGTTGGTGATGTGGACACCAAGGAACTTGAAATTCTTGACCCGCTCAACTACAGCCCCGTTGATGTTAATGGGGGCATGCTCGGCCCGCCTTTTCCTGTAGTCCACGATCATCTCCTTTGTCTTGCTCACATTGAGGGAGAGGTTGTTGTCCTGGCACCACACTGCCAGTTCTCTGACCTCCTCCCTTTAGGCTTCTTCTACCCCCAAGTAACAAGACTGCTGAACAATTAATCAAATGGCTACTGGACTATTTACATTGACCCCCCCCCCCCTCCCGAATCTCCATTTGTTTTGTACACTGCTGCTACTCGCTGTTTATTATCTGTACATAGTCACTTCACCCCTTCCTACATGTACAAATTACCTCAAACCTGTACCCCCGCACACTGACTCGGTACCGGTACCCCCTGTATACCGGTACCCCCTATATATATATGATGCTTTTATTTTTTAGTTTATTTGGTAAATATTTTCTTAAATCTTCTTGAGCTGCACTCTTGGTTAAGGGCTTGTAAGTAAGCATTTCACGGTAAGGTCTACACCTGTTGTATTCGGCGCATGTGACAAATAAAGTTTGATTTGCTCAGTGGAGTTTGTAGGCTAAACTATTTAATATGTACTTATATTGGTTTGTAAGATACTTGTATTTCTGTTGGTATTTTTGCCCCATTTAGTCTATGGATATTTCTTCTCTTATTAATGTACTCTCATATGTTTAGCAGCCGTTCCAGGGCAAAAAGTCTATTTTTAGTTGGCATCTTGTGGTGTCCTATTTACTTTAGCAGAACTAATATTTATCTGTGGAGAGCTTGGACCCTAGCTGCCTGTCCCGCTAGTGTCATGTTTGGACCAGAGCACTGATCTAGGCTTTGCTTCGACCTTGTGTGCGCACGCTCCTCCACGGACACACACAGGATTGTAATGGGCTGGTTAATGTGTGACTTATAACGGCAGGTCCTGCTGCCTGGCTGTGTGTTACTAGCTTTGATCCTGCTGTTGTAAACACTGTAGAGACTACAACAGAGCGAGAGAGCAGGCTGTAGGGCACAGAGGTTATCTCCTACACAGCATACAATGCCGGAAGTGCAAATGGTGATGTAGCAAGGTGGGTGGACAACTCTTATCTAGCTGGACTGACTGGCTGGGCTCGCTCCGACTCACCACACTGACACACACACACACACACACACACACACACACACACACACACACACACACACTGACACACACACACACACACACACACTGACACACACACACACACACACTGACACACACTGACACACACTGACACACACACACACTGACACACACTGACACACACACACACACACACACACACACACACACTGACACACACACACACACACACACACACTGACACACACACACACACACACACTGACACACACACACACTGACACACACTGACACACACACACACTGACACACACACACACTGACAAACACTGACACACACACACACTGACACACACACACACACACACACACACACACTGATTCACTGACACAGTCAACCCAGGTAAACAGGCATGGCTCTGATAGCGACAGAAGGGTTTCTCAGTAATAGGGCCCTAGGTGGTTTGAAACCAGTTTAAAAGGGAGTACACTCAGTGACCAGGCAGGTGAGGGTGTTTTGTATGGTCAGTCTTTTTCTTGCTCTGTGTGTCTGTTTTTGTTTTTAGTTTTCCATTGTTTTTTGTACCTTTTCCCTTTCATTTTGGTCTGTTTTCCTTTTACTCTGTCTCTGTCTCTCAGGATTCCTGTCATTCCATTGTAGTTCCTGCTAAGTGACAGTAACTCAAACTTATCAGTGTTACTGATAGAGACCGAGACACTTTGAACACTTCTATGTCTGTCTGTGTGTGACATCTCTACTGTCTCCTCTACCACAACATGTCTGCTCATCTCACCCATACACACTTCTGTTCTGAATGTTCTGGGTCAGATCACAGTCTGATTAAGTAAGAGACTTCACCCAACTTCTGCTGTTGTTGGAGAGTTTGTATCCTACAAAATATGGGGAGAGGACAATGTTATCCTGATCAAGAATGTACCCCCTCCCCATATTGACTTTAATCACGGCTAGGCAGAGCTCAGCTGAAACTACCCCCTATCCTTGTCTGTGCATAGAAACTGGTATGTGTTTGGTATGTGAAGGATGCCCCATTAACTGTCATTGCTGAGGACAATTACCCAGCCAACCTGTGCCATGGCCACAGATGAAACACACAGACACAGGTAGACAGATCTCACAGTGGAAAAGATAAACCTCTCTTTTTCTGAGGATGAATACTGTTGACTCTCTTTTACACTTTATTTTCTGTCTGTCCGTCCCTCTCGCCACGTCTGTCTTTATCTCTCTCTGTCTTTATCTCGCTCTGTCTTTATCTCTCTCGGTCTTTATCTCTCTCAGTCTCTCTCTCTCTGTCTCTCTCTGTCTCTCTCTGTCTCTCTCTGTCTCTGTCTGTCTCTCTCTCTGTCTCTCTCGTGTCTGACATAGTTGTGTAGATGTGATCTGTTGGAGTGTGTCCTCTGTGAGCTGACTGTGTGTGTAGCTCTTGAGGCCACAGGAGAGAAATACCTTAATTGTCTTCTGCAGACAGACTGTTGGGGTGTCTTTACCAAAGACTTAAAAATACATTCCCACCAAACCCTCAACAACCCTCCAGATACCTCCTTTCAAATGGTCATCTTATATTCTCTATTCAGTGGTCAGTTCAACATCTATTTGAGAATGTTAAGAGGAACATTGGTTTGGTTTTGCTGTAAGGTCAACTGCCTTACTACTTATACGCTGTGTTACTGTCAACGTATGACAAGCTGATCAGCTTCTTCTCTCTTTATTTATCTCTCTCTGCCTGTCTGTGTCTCTCTGTTTGTGCCCCTTCCCCAGGTCCAGGACATCTGTTTCAGCCAGGACAGTCGCTGGGTGGTGATCAGCACACTGCGTGGCACCTCCCACGTCTTTCCCATCAACCCCTACGGTGGTGCGCCTTGCGCCCGCACTCACATGTCCCCCCGCGTGGTCAACCGCATGTCCCGCTTCCAGAAGAGTGCAGGGCTGGAGGAGATAGAGAATGAACTGAACAGCAAGCAGGCTGGAGGAGGGAGATGCAGCCCCATCCCTGGGCTCTCCAGCAGCCCATCGGGGTCCCCACTACACGGTAAGGATAGAGGACACACACTCGTGCATACAGATGCACAGGCACCAAGCACAGAACTAATCCTCTTACTATTGCGCAGTACATAAAACCCCACAATACGCAGCATGTGTTGTGACATGGCTATAGCTGATATGGTGGTTGTGGCAGCACACAGCTCTTCAGACAGCAGCGGCTCCAGTTCCAGTAAGTGACAACAACCGCTGACTGGCTGTCACCTGAGTAGACCTTGTTCTGCTGGGGACTATGACCCGTATGTTACAGCCTTGGTCCTGTTGGTCAAATACCCCTAAAGCCGCCTGGCCTGGCTGGCACACACACACACTATACACACTACCACCGACGCGTGGGCACACACACCCACTCATACACAAACAAACACCTGTTGACATATACTCATCAGCAAGTTCACAGAGAAAAATCACAGTTCAGGGTCGAGGCTGTTTGCAGATCTTCTCAGTTTGCCCTCCCTCCCTGCCTCTCACTGTCAGGGCATCAGTCGTCCATCTCTTTCCCACTCTCTGCAGCCGTGGCGCCCTGACTTCCCCTCTCGCTTCCTTGCCTATTGTTAGCCCCAGACCCCCACCCACTACTCAGTTTGTGTGACTTCTCTCCCCCAGGCTCTGTATTAATGACCACTGTCAGATCACTTCCCCAACAATTAAAACAATGTCAGAAGGACGTTCAAGCCAAGCCAGAGTGACGTCAAGCCCAGGGAATGTACTGCCGCCGCGGCTTGTCTCGTTCTGGATCTAGAGAGAAAAAGTGGAGAGAAGGAAATGGAAAGGGAGGGAGGAGAAAGAGGAGTGAAAGAGGGAGAAATAAATAATGAAAGAGAAGGGGGAAAAAACATGGAGGGAGAGCGAAAGAGTTCAGCTTTTGTAGCGGCAGTGAATGGAGGGAGAGGGGAGCAAGAGACTCATAAATCACACTCCATTTTCAAAGGAGGGCATTAGAGCCACCTGTCAACAATTAGTCTCTTCACTGATACGTGTGTGTGTGTGTGTGTGTGTGTGTGTGTGTGTGTGTGTGTGTGTGTGTGTGTGTGTGTGTGTGTGTGTGTGTGTGTGTGTGTGTGTGTGTGTGTGTAGGCCCCCAGGGATGGCAGACGGCTATATAAATGTTACAGCGTAAAGAAAGACTAAAATACCACTGTCTGAGGCAATAGGTTTTACGTTTTCAGGACTTTGATATTTACAGCGTATCTGTTTCTTTTTATTAGGGAGTCTGTGATAAAGTTAGCCAGGAATCTGGGGGCTGGGTTTTGGCGATGTCATTCTCTGCGTGGTTTTGGAGATGGTGTGTGAGTTTGTAGGGGGAGAGTCTAAATCTTCAACTACGACACACACACAGTGGCCAGTTTAACATGTAAATCTTGGTGGGACAAACTCCCCCAATTTTTTTTTTACGCATGCCAGCAAAGCCACTACTCAACACTAAACAATACATTAGTTGCACTATAACGGTGACAAACGGTCCCCGCAAACTGTTACGGCCTACATAAAGATGTCCCAACAGCAGAGCTTTCTTTTCAGCACCATAGATTGAATCCTTACCACCGCTACACCTGGCTATTAGCGGAGCCTTGTCTGGCAGTGAAGCAGTTCATACAGCCTCAATTACTGCCGTCAAAAAAACATAGCTGATATGGCTGACTTGCTTAAACAAATGTGGTTCCTACTGACAATTTAGATGTACAATTTCGATTAAGACATTAATGAATGAGCTAGGAATGATGTAGTCAATATGACTGTTCAGCACTTTTGAAATGTACAACCACAGAATTCAGAACATGGGCAGTTCTTACAGTATTCTCCCTGTACACCAAGTCAGAACCGTAGGATAAATAAGGGGGCATACAAGCAGACAATGAAATCTCTTAAAATATTTTATAATTACGTTTCTCTAAAACAGGCTATAGGCTACATGTGCACCGCCAAGTCGGAACATTAGGCTTTAGGAGTGGGAAAGGGACTAAATTATTAGGGTGAAGCACATGGGCTACTAACAGCTTACTACACAACATACACTTAGAATTACTTTCTCAGCTACAGTATTGTCACGAGAATTATGTTCTCAATGTTCATAACCCAATTCAATTAAACTACTCAGTCTGCAACCCAGAATCTGTAAGATACTGGTTGAACGAAACAGACGGAGGCCCAGCTACGATAGTCAGAAAATTTATTTACAAGAGCGCTAGTTCGTTGTACAAAACCATTCATTTTATGCTAGCTCCTTACGCACATACTTTTGCACACAAACAAAATTCATACGCACATACATTTGCACACAAACAGTAGGTATCCTACGCACATACTGTATCAATACCCAGCCGATAAAGATTAGGGACCGTGAGAAGCACTCCCTGTCCTCCCTCAAATCTCTGTGGCACCTAGCCAAGGTCGGCACCGAATCTTGCTCAGACAGTCTGTGTTTAAGATACTATAGAGACATATTGTACAGATATATTGTTTTCTGACTAAAACTACACACATCATTTATTATAATTTTACTGAGTAAGACTACACACATCATTAATAATAATTTGATGATTCTAATGTAGTTCATTGAGGATTCTAATCAATTACATACAATTATATAGTTTCGGGGTGGAATATTCTAATCATTCATTTAACTTCTTATGGCTGCAGGGGCAGTATTGAGTAGCTTGGATGAAAGGTGCACAGAGGTGCCCAGAGTAAACGGCCTGCTCCTCAGTCATAGTTGCTAATATATGCATATTATTATTACTAGTATTGGATAGAAAACACTCTGAAGTTTCTAAAACTGTTTGAATTATGTCTGTGAGTATAACAGAACTCATATGGCAGGCAAAAACCTGAGAAGAAATCCAACCAGGAAGTGAGAAATCTGAGGTTGGTCGATTTTTACTCATCGCCTATTGAAAACACTGTAGGATATGGATCTGTTTGCACTTCCTATGGCTTCCACTAGATGTCAACAGTCTGTTGAACGTTGAATGAAGCTTCTACTGTGATGTTGAGCCGGATGGGAGCTGTTTGAGTCAGTGGTCTGTTAGAGAGCCAGGTCCTGGTCACGCGCATTCCACATGATATCGACTTGCGTTCCATTACTTCTATAGACACAAAGGAATTCTCCGGTTGGAACGTTATTGAATATTTATGATAACATCCTAAAGATTGATTCTATACTTAGTTTGACAAGTTTATTCGACCTGTAATATAACTTTTTGAAGTTTTCGTCCGACGTTCGCCAGTACCTTTATAATGCTTTTTATGAGTTTTGTTGACTGCACAATTTGGCGGGTAACTGTATGGCTTACTTTTGTGGCTGAACGCTGTTTTCAGATTATTGAATATTGTGCTTTTGCCGTAAAGATTTTTGAAATCTGACACAGTTGTTGCATTACGAACAAGTGTATCTTTAATTCTATGTAAAACATGTATCTTTCGTCAAAGTTTATGATGAGTATTTATGTTTTTTGACGTGGCTCTGCAATTTCTCCTGATATTTTGGAGGCATTTCTGAACATGGCGCCAATGTAAACTGAGGTTTTTGGATATAAATATGAACTTAATCGAACAAAACATATATGTATTGTGTAACATGAAGTCCTATGAGTGTCATCTGATGAAGATCATCAAAGGTTAGTGATTAATTGTATCTCTATTTCTGCTTTTTGTGACTCCTGTCTTTGGCTGGAAAAATAGCTGTGTTTTTCTGTGATTTTGCGGTGACCTAACATAATCATTTGTGGTGCTTTCGCTGTAAAGCCTATTTGAAATCGGACACTTTGGTGGGATTAACAACAAGATTACCTTTTAAAATGGTATAAGATACATGTGTGTTTGAGGAATTTTAATTATGAGATTTCTGTTTAAATTTGGCGCCCTGCACTTTCACTGGCTGTTGTCATATCATCCCGTTAACGGGATTGCAGCCATAAGAAGTTTTAAACATATAAATTCCATCAAGTATACATATCTCCCTGGCAAAATCCATAATTTTTGCAGCAGCATACAATACATTTTTGGACCTTGTTGTGCTGTCGTTACTTGAACAGGAAGGAGGCGTGGCAGTCCTTCGTGGGCAAATTTTATTATCAAACTTTGTCATCAAAGTCTGGCATTCTCTGGATTAATGGTGCTTTCAAGACAACTGTGAACTCTGGGAAAAAAAAAACAAGGTTGAATCATGACATCAGTGATCTTCAGGTCGGAGTTCTAGAAAGAGGCCTGAGTTCCCGACTTGGAATTACGAGTTGGATGACCGTTCAAAACTTATTTTCAGCAGTCCGAGCTCGTTTTTTTTATGTTCCTAGTTGTCTTGAACTCATTGAAGTCTGAGATTTCCGAGTTCCAGTTGTTTTGAACGCGGCAGAAGTCATGCTGGATTAACAGCATGGCCAATGTAGTCAATCATTTCTGGCCCATGGTGTTGAATGTTTATCCTTTTAAGCTTGGAATAGAGTCCCTTAAACCCAGATTTGGAACACACACCCACTCCACTGAATAGCAGTCTGGTGATTGCTTTGTAGTGCTTGCAGTTAGCCACTGATTCCTTCCGATTTCCAACTAGTTGTGTCATGTTTATATCCAATGGCCGATGAGCACCGATACGTTATCTGTAATTTCTCTTCATATGACAAGGATTGAAAAGGATTTGCCAGTACATTGTTGACTTGATTCATGATGACTGCTTTCTAGCTAAGATTTTGAAAGTACGATGTTGACATGATCAGTCCAATCAAGGCTACGGTAGATATAACGTGATTTGACGTCACTTTATCTGTGGCCAATGACCTTGAGCCTTCTTGGATGGGCATTTCTAATGTAACTCTATGGCAGCACCCAAGGGGCTTGAATTTGAGCTCTCACCGTATATTTTGC
Organism: Salvelinus fontinalis; assembly: GCF_029448725.1. Lineage (NCBI taxonomy): Eukaryota > Metazoa > Chordata > Actinopteri > Salmoniformes > Salmonidae > Salvelinus > Salvelinus fontinalis. The sequence goes on from NC_074688.1 coordinate 27,435,525, forward strand.
GGTGGCGTAGTGTCCTCGTGAGTGACAAAATACTCAGCCAATCACGAGGCAACTAGAGAACATTACCAACCGCTACGCTCCGTGTTTTCCTCAGGCTGCCCCACCACCACAGAAAGCACTGAGCGAGGCTGAAACACCAACATTTTGGAGCTGCCTTACTCAAGAAAGCAAAAAAGAGACCATGTTTGTATGTGGCTTTATTAACTCAAAGATTTTTTTACATTGTTTTCAAACTAATATGTGACATGTATTAATGCCAACATGCCAAACATGCAAAGCCAAATTCTTAAAATACAAAAAAACAGTATTCACTTGACTCCATGTTAACCCCACAGAACAAAGTTATACAAGCAGAAACTGCATTTAAACAATTAACTTTAAACATTTTTTTTTTTTTTGTTATTTTGCCAAACAGGTTGGGCTTAAAACAGGTGGTTTTCAGCCCAAACTGCCCTGAGTGACCGGTCGCCACTGGACCCACACACTCCCTGATGTGTCACGTTGGTTCAGTTAATGTTTCTTATAGGCAGGCAACCCAATTATGATTTTTTTTTCACTAATTGGTCTTTTTACCAATCAGATTACCTCTGAAAAATATCTGATGTGAAAAGATCTGATGTGATTGGTCAAAAGACCAACTAGTGGAAAAAAGATCAGAATTGGACTGCCTGTGTACACACAGCCATAGAGGAGAAAAATTGTGTGTCCAGTATGACATTGTTCAACACGTCTTCTTTCGGTAAATTGTTGACAGGATTCTCACCCTGAGAACTGACTATTCTCTAGGTCAGGGATCATCAACTAGATTCAGCCACGGGCCAATTCTTTCTTGAGCGGATGGTCAGGGGGCCAGAACATATATTTTTATTTTCTTTAGACTCCAAATTGACCGCAAGAAGCCTAAACAGATAATATTTGACTAAAACATAATCATTTCAAACCTTGATTACATGTGGGTACATTGTCTTGTGTAGGGTGCTGTCTTTCGGATGGGACATTAAAGTGGGTGTCCTGACACTCTGTGGTCATTCAAAATTACATGCCTCTTATTGTAACAGTAGGGGTGTTCACCCCGGTGTCCTGGCTAAATTCCCAACCTGGCCACATTACGTCATGGCCGCCTGATCATCCCCCTCATTCCTAATTGGCATATATGACTCCTCACCTCTCCACCTGATGGGTGATGAGAGTTGTCACAAAAAAAGGTTGCCGCGCATCACTGAGATGGGTGCATCTCATTGATAGTGAGTTTCCTCCTACTATGTAAAGAGCTTTGAGTACCTCAGTTGGTAGAAAAGTGCTATATAAATCCATTCCATTATTATCAATTATTATTCATTTATTATTATTTGTATACGATCACATATGTCTCTCTATTATAAGTGGAATACTTCGGAACAGATTTCCAAAATGTGAATCACCTAGAGCTGATTTCCTGGTGTGTTTACAGTCTTTTATGCCCAACAATAACAATTCAACAAGCAAGCAAAATATATAAATTTTTTTGCTCAGAAAACATGGGGGGACAAATAAAACCACCCAGGGGCCAAATTCGACCCACCAGTTGGGGAACTCTGCTCTAGGTGTTAATGTAGCCGGTACTATTCTTGTTCTGAGAAATGAATTCCATGCGAGAAATTAACAAGAAACTGAAGATCCCATAAAACGCTGTTGAACAGCGCAAACTGTCTCTAACCAGAATAGAAAGAGGAGTGGGAGGCCCCGGTGCACAACTGAGCAAGAGGACAAATACATTAGTTTGAGAAACTGTCACGATCGTGTGGAGGATTGACGGACCAAAACGCAGCTTTAGGAAAATAAGCCATCTCCTTTTTATTGATGAAGAAGGCAAACGAAACAAACACACTTACGAACTAAACAAAACAAGAAAACGATCGTGAAGCTAAATAACGATGTGCACACACAGGCTACAAACGTATCACATAGACAACTACTCACAACAAATGAAAGCCTATGGCTACCCTAAATAAGGCTCCCAATCAGAGACAACCGAAATCAGCTGTCTCTAATTGGGAACTCATTCAGGTAACCATAGACTCTCCTAGACAACTAAACATACATAGACAACGCTAGACACATGTACTCAACACAAACCCATATACTACACCCAACAACCCCTTTACCATAGAATCACCCAAAACCAACAAAACACAAACATTCCCCATGTCACACCCTGACCTAACTAAAATAATAAAGAAAACAAAGAATACTAAGGCCAGGGCGTGACATAACCCCCCCCTTAAGGTGCGAACTCCGGGCGCACCATTACACAGTCTAGGGGAGGGTCTGGGTGGGCTTCCATCCATGGTGGCGGCTCCGGCTCTGGTTGTGGTCCCCACGTCACCACAGTCCCTAACCACCTCCTTAGCTTCCTCCAAATGACCCCCCTCCACATTAACCCCACTGCATTAAGGGGCAGCTCCGGACTAAGGGGCAGCTCCGGACTAAGGGGCAGCTCCGGACTAAGGGGCAGCTCCGGACTAAGGGGCAGCTCCGGACTAAGGGGCAGCTCCGGACTAAGGGGCAGCTCCGGACTAAGGGGCAGCTCCGGACTAAGGGGCAGCTCCGGACTAAGGGGCAGCTCCGGACTAAGGGGCAGCTCCGGACTAAGGGGCAGCTCCGGACTAAGGGGCAGCTCCGGACTAAGGGGCAGTACCAGGGTAAGGGGCAGTACCAGGGTAAGGGGCAGTACCAGGGTAAGGGGCAGTACCAGGGTAAGGGGCAGTACCAGGGTCAGGGGCAGTACCAGGGTAAGGGACAGCACCAGGATAAGGGGCAGCACCAGGATAAGGGGCATCTCCGGACTGAGGAACGGCAGCTCCGGACTGAGGGACTGCAGCTCCGGACCGAGGGACGGCCCATGGCTGGCTGACGGATCTGGCTGCTCCTGGCTAGCTGACGGATCTGGCTGCTCATGGCTAGCTGACGGATCTGGCTGCTCATGGCTAGCTGACGGATCTGGCTGCTCATGGCTAGCTGACGGATCTGGCTGCTCATGGCTAGCTGACGGATCTGGCTGCTCATGGCTGGCTGACGGATCTGGCTGCTCATGGCTGGCTGACGGATCTGGCTGCTCATGGCTGGCTGACGGATCTGGCTGCTCATGGCTGGCTGACGGATCTGGCTGCTCATGGCTGGCTGACGGATCTGGCTGCTCATGGCTGGCTGACGGATCTGGCTGCTCATGGCTGGCTGACGGATCTGGCTGCTCATGGCTGGCTGACGGATCTGGCTGCTCATGGCTGGCTGACTGATCTGGCTGCTCATGGCTGGCTGGCGGCTCTGGCAGATCCTGTCTGATTGGCGGCTCTGGCAGATCCTGTCTGATTGGCGGCTCTGGCAGATCCTGTCTGGTTGGCGGCTCTGGCAGATCCTGTCTGGTTGGCGGCTCTGGCAGATCCTGTCTGGTTGGCGGCTCTGGCAGATCCTGTCTGGTTGGCGGCTCTGGCAGATCCTGTCTGGTTGGCGGCTCTGGCAGATCCTGTCTGGTTGGCGGCTCTGGCAGATCCTGTCTGGTTGGCGGCTCCTGTCTGACGGACGGCTCTAGCGGCTCCTGTCTGGCTGGCGGCTCTAGCGGCTCCTGTCTGGCGGGCGGCTCAGTAGGCTCATGGCAGACGGGCGGCTCAGTAGGCTCATGGCAGACGGGCGGCTTTGCAGGCTCATGGCAGACGGATGGCTCAGATGGCGCTGGGGAGACGGATGGCTCAGATGGCGCTGGGGAGACGGATGGCTCAGATGGCGCTTGGCAGACGGGCAGTTCAGGCATTGCTGTGCAGACGGCAGACTCCTGCCGGCTGAGGCGCACTGTAGGCCTGGTGCGTGGTGCCGGGACTGGTGGCATCGGGCTGGGGACACGCATCTCAGGGCTAGTGCGGGGAGCAGCAACAGGACGCACAGGACTCTGGGGACACACAGGAGGCTTGGTGCGTGGTTTAGGCACTGGTGGTAAAGGGCTGGAGACACGCACCATATGGCTAGTGCGTGGAGGAGGCACTGGTGGTACTGGGTTGGGGCGGGGAGGTGGCGCCGGAAATACCGGACCGTGCAGGCGTACTGGCTCCCTTGAGCGCCGAGCCTGCCCAACCTTACCTGGTTGTATGCTCCCCGTCGCCTGACCAGTGCGGGGAGGTGGAATAACCCGCACCGGCCTATGTAGGCGAACCGGGGACACCATGCGTAAGGCTGGTGCCATGTACGCCGGCCCGAGGAGACGCACTGGTGACCAGATGCGTTGGGCCGGCTTCATGACATACGGCTCAACGCTCAGTCTAGCCCGGCCGATACGTGGAGCTGAAATGTACCGAACCGGGCTATGCACGCGTACAGGAGACACCGTGCGCTCTACTGCGTAACACGGTGTCTGCCCGTACTCTCGCTCTCCACGGTAAGTACAGGGAGTAGGCGCAGGTTTCCTACCTGACTTCGCCACACTCCCTTTAAGGCCCCCCCCCAAGAAATTTTTGGGTTGTACTCACGGGCTTCCAGCCTTGCCTCCGTGCTGCCTCCTCATATCGCCTCCTCTCGGCTTTAGCTGCCTCCAGCTCTTCACGAGGAAGGCGATATTCTCCCGGTTGTGCCCACGGCCCCTTACCATCCAGTATCTCCTCCCATGTCCACGAATCCTGTGTAGGTGGGTCCTGTTGCCGCTTTCCATGCCGCTTGGTCCTGTATTGGTGAGTAGTTCTGTCACGATCGTGTGGAGGATTGACGGACCAAAACGCAGCTTTAGGAAAATAAGCCATCTCCTTTTTATTAACGAAGAAGGCAAACGAAACAAAAACACTTAAACACTAAACAAAACAAGAAAACGATCGCGAAGCTAAACAACGATGTGCACACACTGGCTACAAACGTATCACATAGACAACTACTCACCACAAATGAAAGCCTATGGCTACCCTAAATAAGGCTCCCAATCAGAGACAACCGAAATCAGCTGTCTCTAATTGGGAACTCATTCAGGTAACCATAGACTCTCCTAGACAACTAAACATACATAGACAACGCTAGACACATGTACTCAACACAAACCCATATACTACACCCAACAACCCCTTTACCATAGAATCACCCAAAACCAACAAAACACAAACATTCCCCATGTCACACCCTGACCTAACTAAAATAATAAAGAAAACAAAGAATACTAAGGCCAGGGCGTGACAGAAACAGACGCCTCACAAGTCCTCAACTGGCAGCTTCATTAAATAGTACCCACAAAACACCAGTCTCAACGTCAACAGTGAAGAGGCGACTCCGGGATGCTTGCCTTCTAGGCAGAGTTGCAAAGAAAAACCCATGTCAGACTGGCCAATAAAAAGAAAAGATTAAGATGGGCAAAAGAACACAAACACTGGACAGAGGAACTCTGCCTAGAAGGCCAGCATCCCGAAGTCGCCTCTTCACTGTTGAGACTGGTGTTTTGCTGGTACTATTTAATGAAGCTGCCAGTTGAGGACTTGTGAGTCGTCTGTTTCTCAATCTAGACACACTAATGTACTTGTCCTCTTGCTCAGTTGTGCACTGGGGCCGCTCACTCCTCTTTCTATTCTGGTTAGTGCCAGTTTGCACTGTTCTGTGAAGGGAGTAGTATACAGTCTTGGCCTAAAGTTTTAGGAATGACACAAATATACATTTTCACAAAGTCTGCTGCCTCAGTTTGTATGATGGCAATTTGCATATACTCCAGAATGTTATGAAGAGTGATCAGATGAATTACAATTAATTGCACTGTCCCTCTTTGCCATGCAAAGGAACTGAATCCCCCCAAAACATTTCCACTGCATTTCAGCCCTGCCACAAAAGAACCAGCTGACATCATGTCAGTGAATGTCTCGTTACCACAGGTGTGAGTGTTGACGAGGACAAGGCTGGAGATCACTCTGTCATGCTGATTGAGTTCGAATAAGCTTCAAAAGGAGAGTGGTGCTTGGAATCATTGTTCTTCCTCTGTCAACCATGGTTACTTGCAAGGAAACACGTGCCGTCATAATTGCTTTGCACAAAAGGGCTTCACAGGCAAGAATATTGCTGCCAGAAAGATTGCACCTAAATCAACAATTTATCGGATCATCAAGAACTTCAAGGAGAGTGGTTCAATTGTTGTGAAGAAGGCTTCAGGGTGCCCAAGAAAGTCCAGCAAGCGCCAGGACCGTCTCCTAAAGTTGATTCAGCTGCGGGATCGGGCACCATCAGTACAGAGCTTTCGCAGGAATGGCAGCAGGCAGGTGTGAGTGCATCTGCACGCACAGTGAGGCGAAGACTTTTGGAGGATGGCCTGGTGTCAAGAAGGGCAGCAAAGAAGCCACTTCTCTCCAGGAAAAACATCAGGGACAGACTGATATTCTGCAAAATGTACAGGGATTGGACTGCTGAGGACTGGGGTAAAGTCATTTTCTCTGATGAATCCCCTTTCCGATTGTTTGGGGCATCCGGAAAAAAGCTTGTCCGAAGAAGACAAGGTGAGCGCTACCATCAGTCCTGTGTCATGCCAACAGTAAAGCATCCTGAGACCATTCATGTGTGGGGTTTCTTCTCAGCCAAGGGAGTGGGCTCACTCACAATTTTGCCTAAGAATACAGCCATGAATAAAGAAGAATGGCACATCCTCCGAGAGCAGCTTCTCCCAACCATCCAGGAACAGTTTGGTGACGAACAATGCCTTTTCCAGCATGATGGAGCACCTTGCCATAAGGCAAAAGTGATAACTAAGTGGCTCGATGAACAAAACATCAATATTTTGGGTCCATAGCCAGGAAACTCCCCAGACCTTAATCCCATTGAGAACTTGTGGTCAATCCTCAAGAGGCGGGTGGACAAACAAAAACCCACAAATTCTGACAAACTCCAAGCATTGATTATGCAACAATGGACTGCCATCAGTCAGGATTTGGCCCAGAAGTTAATTGACAGCATGCCAGGGCGGATTGCAGAGGTCTTGAAAAAGAAGTGTCAATACTGCAAATATTGACTCTTTGCATCAACTTCATGTAATTGTCAATAAAAGCCTTTGACACTTATGGAATGCTTGTAATTATACTTCAGTATTCCATAGTAACATCTGACAAAAATATCTAAAGACACTGAAGCAGCAAACTTTGAAAATTTATATTTGTGTCATTCTCAACTTTTGGCCACGACTTTACAGTGTTGAACAATATCTTAATTTCCTTGGCAATTTCTCGCATGGAATAGCCTTAATTTCTCAGAACAAGAATAGACGGACGAGTTTCAGAAGAATGTTCTTAGTTTCTGGACATTTTGAGCCTTTAATCGTACCCACAAATGCTGATGCTCCAGATACTCAAGTAGTCTAAAGAAGGCCAGTTTTATTGCTTCTTTAATCAGAACAACAGTTTTCAGCTGTGCTAACATAATTGCAAAAGGGTTTTCTAATGATCAATTAGCCTTTTAAAATGATAAACTTGGATTAGGTAACATAACGTGCCATTGGAACACAGGAGTGATGTTTGCTAATAATGGGCCTCGCCCATGTAGATACTCCATTAAAAGTATTTTTCCAGCTACAATAGTCATTTACAACATCAACAATGTCTACACTGTATTTCTGATCATTTTTATATTATTTTAAATGGACAAAAAATTAGCTTTTCTTTCAAAATCCAAGGACATTTCTAAGTGACCCCAAACATTTGAACGGTGGTGTTGGTTTTTATAAATTGTTGCTAATTTATTAAAAAAGTATAAATATACAGTACCAGTCAAATGTTTGGACACTCCTACTCATTCAAGAGTTTTTCTCTTTTTTACTATTTTCTACGTAGTAGAATAATAGTGAAGACATCAAACTATGAAATAACACATATGGAATCATGTAGTAACCAAAAAAGTGTTAAATCAAAATATATTTTAGATTCTTCAAAGTAGCCACCCTCTGCCTTGATGACAGCTTTGCACGCTTTTGGCATTCTCTCAACCAGCTTCACCTGGAATGCTTTTCCAGAAGTCTTGAACGAGTTCCCACATATATGCTGAGCACTTGTTGGCTGCTTTTCCTTCACTCTGTGGTCCAACTCATCCCAAACCATCACAATTGGTTTGAGGTCAAGTGATTGTGGAGGCCAGGTCGTCTGATGCAGCACTCCATCACTCTCCTTCTTGGTCAAATAGCCCTTACACAGCCTGGAGGTGTGTTTTGGGTCATTGTTCTGTTGAAAAACAAATGATAGTCCCACTAAGTGCAAACCAGATGTGATGGCGTATTGCTGCAGAATGCTGTGGTAGCCATACTGATTAAGTGTGTCTTGAATTTTAAATAAATCACAGACAGTGTCACCAGCAAAGCACCTTCACACCTCATCCTCCATGCTTCTCAGTGGGAACCACACATGTGGAGATCATAATTTTACTTCACTGCGTCTCAAAAAGACATGGCGGTTGGAACCAAAAATCTTACATTTGGACTCATCAGACCAAAGGATATATTTCCACCAATCTAATGTCCATTGCTCGTGTTTCTTGGCCCAAGCAAGTTTCTTCTTCTTATTGGTGTCCTTTAGTGGTGGTTTCTCTGCAGAAATTCGACCATAAAGGCCTGATTCACGCAGTCTCCTCTGAACAGTTGATGTTGAGATGTTTCTGTTAGTTGATCTCTGTGATGCATTTATTTGGGCTGCAATTTCTGAGGCTAGTATGAACTTATCCTCTGCAGCAGAGGTAACTCTGGGTCTTCCTTTCCTGTGGCGGTCCTCATGAGAGCCAGTTACATCATAGAGCTTGATGGTTTTTGTGACTGCACTTGAAGAAACTTTCAAAGTTCTTGAAATGTTCTGTGTTGACTGACCTTCATGTCTTAAAGTAATGATGGACTGTCGTTTCTCTTTGCTTATTTGAGCTGTTCTTGCCATAATATGGACTTGGTCTTTTACCAAATAGGGCTATTTTCTGTATACCACCCCTACCTTGTCACAACACAACTGATTGTCTGAAACACATTAAGAAGGAAAGAAATTCCACAAATTAACTTTTAACAAGGCACACCTGTTCATTGAAATGCATTCCAGGTGACATCCTCATGAAGCTGATTGAGAGAATGCCAAGAGTGTGCAAAGCTGTGTTATTTAATAGTTTTGATGTCATCACTTTTATTCTACAATGTAGAAATATAGAAAAACCCTGGAATGAGTAGGTGTGTCCAAACTTTTGACTGGTACTGTATATTATATTTTTCATAAATTAGCAACAATTTATAAAAATCTGTTTTTGCTTTGCCCTTGAGTTATTGTGTATAGATTTATGTATTTAATTTTTATTCCATTTTAGAATAAGGCTGTAACGTAACAAAATGTGGAAAAAGTCAAGGAGTCTGAATACTTTCCGAATGCACTTTATATCAAAGTGTTCCGATAAGCTTGCTTTATTAGTAGTGGCTTGTCTTTTTAATATTGAGGAATATCTCACTTTCCCCGGTCGGGAGTAACAGCATGAATTGGTGCTTGTGGCAGAAATAATGCAGTGCGAAATGGTTTCACCGTCATCTGGAAGACTGTGTCCGCTTTACTCAGCAGAGGGAGGGAGAGCAGAGGGACGTTGAATCAGGTGAGAGGCATCCTCACCGCAGCTCCCTCCCTCCCCTCAGACTGACCATCAGATACAGGCCATCAGTCTAGTAAAAAAGAAAAGCTAATTATTTTTGCTCACTCAGCTGTGTCTCACAAGTAATACAACCAAGTATCTAATACCAGTGTGATCATACCAACATTTAAATGGTCTAAGAAGAACAACATTGGCAGGGCAAGTCAAGCATAGCCAATATGCAGTGATATAATGTATTGGGCTTATAGCCTACTGCACAAACCTTATTGCTACATAACTGATTTTAATTGGTTAATGTTGCATAGGCTTACATTTTTTAAGTCATGTTTAAAAAAAAAAAAAAAAAAAGTAATAATAATAATCTGAGTGGTAGATCTTGGCTTACATTTTGACTCAAAGTGATCTTAACTGTTTTTACATCAGTCTGAAGTTTGTTGCATGAGTTTCAGAATGAATTGTCAGCATCCTGTTGTGTTGCTTTGAAGTGCTGATCTCGTGTCATTTTAGTCTGTTTCTGAGTGATGAGGCTAGATGATTTCTCCTGTTTGCGCCCCCCCAAAAAAACCTCCCCCTAAAAGTTGATCACTATTTGCTTTGTTTATCTTCTGTCTGTTTTGTGAACAGGTTGTTTCTCGGGCTTGAATCTGGGATGATGAATCAGTCAGAAAAGCCACAACAGCTGCCCTCTGATTGTCCCTTCTGACAACACATTGATTTTGGGGAAGGAACTAAGAAAAGTTCACATCCTTCAGAGCTGCCAGGCCGCTTTAAAAATAGAAATCTACAGTTGGGCTTTTTTCCACCTCTCTCTGTTTAAATATGGAGTCGTGCTAGTTATTCTCCTCAAGTCCTGTTTTAACCCCTTGACCTATGATCTTCACCCATGCATCCTCAAAGGAATGGCTAACCTGATGTCTCTAATTATTTTATTTAATTGAGCCAGTGTATTCAATTTAGAGCCCTGCACGGGCAGGAGCGCTACCCAGGGCGCTACCCAGGCCCGATTTGCTTCTGCCAAATTTATGGCCCGGCCCTGCCCTGTCCAAAACCCAAAACTCAAGGAACATTTTATTATTTTATGTCAAATAATCTCTCCTGTATTTGATGAGGTTGAAGAACTTCTGACAACATGTTATGATCTTAGTAAGATATGACTGTACTGCGCTTCAGAGCTTGAACAAAAGGCTCAGCTTCAGAATGTTAGTGATCAATTGTAATGATACCTGAGCCCTACCCGGGCCCAACCCCGTGTATCATTTTGGGGCTCGTCGGGTAGTAGAGCTCTGATTCTATTGACCCAATGTCCCTAATAATGTCCATGTAACAATATGAATGACTATTTGACAATCTTTTTTAACTTCTATTCACAAGTCAATCATATAGCTTAGCTTTTGATCTAGTTTCTAAAGTAGATTACACAAACCGAACTTGGATGAGTGCTCTGTTGGTCAACTGCTTAGAAATCATAGATACACTGTACATATTTGATTGTTGATATGGAAGTGGATGTTTCATGTACTTTAAACCAATGTGTTTGTTTTAAACTGTCTTATGTATGGTTTTATCAGACTAATTGTCTGTGGTAGTTGAGTCTGGCTGATTTGGGGTCAGTGTTTGACTATAGACAAGACTGGGCTGGCTCTGCTGTGCTTCTGTCACTGTCCGACAGAGTTCAGTCCAAACACTCCTGTGATTGAAAGAGAAAAGTTATGCTGTACTGACTCTACTGCTATTCCATTCAACAGGAGCAAAATGCAGAAAGAAAAGAGAAAATAGAGGTCAGTGAAGTCTGGTCCGCCGTGTGTCCACTCGCATCTGTGTGTGTGTGTGTTTTTTTGCATGAGCCCGTATGTGTTTTCAGCTGGGGTCAAACAATGACACATCAACAGATGAGTGTTAGTCTGTTAGTGAGGGTGCTGATTTCTCCTGGTGGCCTGAAATAGAGTGCTTGGTGGTTCATTGTGGATCCAACAGTCATCCAGCCATCTGGTTTCTGGGCCACGTTCAGAGGCTGCAGCAAAGGGCAAAACAAGGTGCAAAGGGAAACTGTTAATTCACTGTTGATAAAGGGATACTTCCTCTGTGCCATTACAAGCCAACACAGAGCTTGTTTTGGTTTTCAGGGTTCTTTAATCCTTCACACCGCCCTTTTCTGTCAGTCATCGTCCTCCGGCCAAAACACAGTCAGCGTGTAACGGACGCCGGTCGTACGATGATGGCATTTGCTGTATGTCCCAAATGACACCCTTTTCCGTTTATAGTGCACTACTTTTGACCAGAGCTCTATGGGCCCTGGTCAAATGTAGTGCACTATAAAGGAAATATCGTGCCATTTTGGATGCAGGCATTACCTCGGAGTGGTTGATAACTAACTAACTAACGTTAAGCTAGCGAGGCGTGACACGTTTACGACTTGACCCTCTGACCCAGGGCTTGTCTGTGAAGTTCTATAATTAGAGCTTTTTAAACGCTCACTTTGAAGTGCAGAACACACTGATTTTGTCACCCTTCGTAAAACATGAGGTTTGATGTTGTTTGCTTGCTGTGTGCTCCACAGTGGCCTACTGTAGATGACCTCTGTAACACACACACACACACACACACACACACACACACACACACACACACACACACACACACACACACACACACACACACACACAGGAAAGCAGGCGCACACACTGGAAATGAGTATCAATCACCTTAGCATAGTAACGTTGTATAGTGAAAGATGAAGGAAGATGTGGTTTACAGCGTATGTGATGGTCATACAGTTGCTTCTACACATTTTTATTTTTCTCTTGTTCCTAATGACAGATGAATCTGTCCCTTACTGAAAAGCGAAGGCAGTGTAGTTAGTCTTCACCTACATTTTCAACCTCTCCCTGACCGTCTGTAATACCTACATGTTTCAAGCAGACCACCATAGTCCCTGTGCCCATGAACACCAAATCAACCTGTCTAAATGGCTTTCGCCCTGTACCACTCACATCTATAGCCATGAAATGCATTGAAGGCTCGCCATGCCTCACTTCGCCATCATCCCAGACATAGTCCCTGTGCCCAAAAACACTCAGGTAACCTGCCTAAATGACTACAGATCCGTAGCACTCACGTCTGTAGCCATGAAGTGCTTTGAAATGCTGGTCATGGCTCACATCAACACCATTATTTCAGAAACCCAAGACCCAGCAGATCCACAGATGATGCAATCTCTATTGCACTCCACACTGCCCTTTCCCATCTGGACAAAAGGAACACCTATGTGAGAATGCTATTCACTGACTATAGCTCCGCGGTCAACACCATAGTGCACTCAAAGCTCATCACTAAGCTAAGGACCCTGGAACTAAACACCTCCCTCTGCAACTGAATCCTGGACTTCCTGACGGGCCACCCCCAGGTGGTAGGGGTAGGTAACAACACATCTGCCACACTGATTCTCAACATTGAGGCCCCTCAGGGGTGCGTGCTCAGTCCCCTCCTGTACTCCCTGTTTACTCATGACTGCGTGGCCAAGCACGACTCCAACACCGTCATCAAGTTTGCCGACGACACAACAGAGGTAGGCCTGATCACCGACAACAATGAAACAGCCTATAGGGAGGAGGTCAGAGACCTGGCCGTGTGGTGCCGGGACAACATCCGCTCCCTCAACGTGATCCAGACAAAGGAGATGATTGTGAACTATAGGAAAAAGGGCCGAGCACGCTCCCATTTTCATCGACGGGGCTGCAGTGGAGCAGGTTAAGAGCTTCAAGTTCCTTGGTGTCCACATCACCAACAAACTATAATGGTCCAAACACACTAAGGCAGTCATGAATAGGGCACGAGAAAGCCTATTCCCACTCTACTACCGGGCACGGCAAGCGGTACCAGAGCGCCACGTCTAGGTCCAAAAGGCTTCTTAACAGCTTCTACCCCCAAGCCATAAGACTCCTGAACAGCTAACGAAAGGGGTACCAGACCCCTCTTTTACGCTGCTGCTGCTCTGTTTATTATCTATGCATAGTGACTTTAACTCCACCTACATGTACATATTACCGCGACTAACCGGTGCCCCCGCACATTGACACTGTACCGGTGCCCCCTGTATATAACCTCGCTATTGTTATTTTACTGCTGCTGTATAATTATTTGTTACTTTAATATTTTTTTTTTTACTTATCTATTTTTTACACTTATTTTCTGAAAGCATTGTTGGTTAAGGGCTTGTAAGTAAGCAAACTTGTACTCCGTCTGTAGCCATGTTATTTTATACTCCTTATACACAGACAGTATAGCCATGTTATTTTATACTCCTTATATACAGACAGTATAGCCATGTTATTTTTACTCATTATTTTAATTTGTTATTCACTGTGTGTTCCTTGTCACTATTTATATATATTTTTTTATGTATCTTATATTTAACTCTGCATTGTTGGAAATGAACCCGTAAGTAAACATTTCACAGTTAGTCATCAACTGTTGTCTACAAAGCATGTTACAAATAAAATTTGATTTGATATCTTACCGGTTTGTAATCATAACTGAAAAGTCTTCCCTTTTAAGTTATTGTATCATGTAATGTTCCTATTATATATGTTTTTGACATTGAATGGAAAAACTTCTGACTTCCAGGCTGCATCACATCCGGTCGTGATTGGAGTCCCATAAGGTGGCGCACGATTGGCTCAGCGTTGTCCGGGTTTGGCCGGGGTAGGCCGTCATTGTAAATTAGAATTTGTTCTTAACTGACTTGCCTAGTTTAATAAATAAAGGTTAAATTAGAAAACAAAAAACAAACTTGCAGTACATATTCCATGGGCTCTCTCAGCGTGTAGTACCGGTGTCATCCTCTGTATGGTGCTGTGTTCTCAGAGTTACTCTAGGAAGAAAGCTGGCCTGGCTCTGTAGTGCCAGTCAGTCCCTATTCCACTCCACTGAGAGAGCGAGGAGAAGACGTGTAAAGCTTGACTGGCGCAGCATAGTTTTGCCTTGATAGGAATCTAGCCCAACAGAAACAGAAAGGGCTGGGACGGCTCCTCCTGCCTTCCTTTTTATGAATGGTCACTTCCTTTCCACTGAAAAACATTCCCCTCATGAGTTCCACTTTAAATTCCCAGTATGTAGGGTAGTTTGGTAATTGTGTTTTGGGTTTAACCCAAACTGAATGTTTTGTAACACCAGCCTAGCAAAAATGTATTTTTTCTCACATTTTTCCCTGTGTAAATATTTGAGTTATTGTAGTATTGTTAAAAGAGTAGAAATCCGTAATGAATGCATTATTTTGCTTTAGTCCAATTTAGTCTCAGATGTAATACACTGGGTGAAACTGAAGAGGCCCTAAAGGAAGATTTATGTTTTGTTGCCATAAATGTACATATGTCCCCTAGACCCCTAGGTTGTCTGAATACGTTCACAGTAGGTGCTCTTTTATGATTGCTGCCAAACATACCCTTGTAAAACTGACCATCCTACCAATCCTCGACTTCGGTGATGTCATTTACAAAATAGCCTCCAAAACCCTACTCAATAAATTGGATGCAGTCTATCACAGTGCCATCCGTTTTGTCACCAAAGCCCCATATACTACCCACCACTGCGACCTGTACGCTCTCGTTGGCTGGCCCTCGCTTCACACTCGTCGCCAAACCCACTGGCTCCAGGTCATCTACAAGACCCTGCTAGGTAAAGTCCCCCCTTATCTCAGCTCGCTGGTCACCATAGCAACGCCCACCCGTAGCACGCGCTCCAGCAGGTATATCTCTCTGGTCACCCCCAAAACCAATTCTTCCTTTGGCCGCCTCTCCTTCCAGTTCTCTGCTGCCAATGACTGGAACGAACTACAAAAATCTCTGAAACTGGAAACACTTATCTCCCTCACTAGCTTTAAGCACCAGCTGTCAGAGCAGCTCATAGATTACTGCACCTGTACATAGCCCATCTATAATTTAGCCCAAACAACTACCTCTTTACCTACTGTATTAATTTATTTTGCTCCTTTGCACCCCATTATTTCTATCTCTACTTTGCACCTTCATTCACTGCAAACCAACCATTCCAGTGTTATTTTTTACTTGCTATATTGTATTTACTTCGCCATATTTTTATTTATTTATATATATATTTTGTTTGCCTTCACCTCCCTTATCTCACCTCACTTGCTCATATTGTATATAGACTTATTTTTCACTGTATTATTGACTGTATGTTTGTTTTACTCCATGTGTAACTATGTGTTGTTGTATGTGTCGAACTGCTTTGCTTTATCTTGGCCAGGTCGCAATTGTAAATGAGAACGTGTTCTCAATTTGCCTACCTGGTTAAATAAAGGTGAAATAAATAAAATAAAAAATGATTCTGGTGTCTCACTGGGACCAAAATGTATGTTCCTGAAATTAAAACGGGGAGCTTTGAAAATATGAGTAAAATGTTTTTGTTTCTCAAATTATCACACTTATTATCACACTGGGTTAAGAACTATCACAGTTGGAGAGAAACCATTTCCTCGGAAAATTACAAATCCCAAAATACTCATGAAATATTTAACCACAATTTACATTCATCTACAATTTAGGATGTGCAAGTGGAAATTCTCTCTCCCCAAAAATAAAATAAATAAAAGTGTGAAGTACGGTATAAGCTTGTACATATAGTTTTAGTATTATTTATAATGTGTGTCTGGGTTGTGTATGTGGCATTCAGGCCAGGGCTGTACTGTAGTTGTGTGTTTTTCTTCCTCGTGGTTCGAGGCACAGTCGGCTGCTGACTTCTGCTTGAGTCAATAACGGTGATCTCAGAGTAAAACCACACAGCAATCGAACAAGACATTTACTCATTTGTGCTCTCTGTATTTTATGTATCCAAAAATACACAAGTTGAAGGAATATGTATCTGTCAGTGGTTGGTTGACTCCACTGTGGGGACTCATTTTTATGTAACTCTTAATAGCTCAGTCTCTGTCCACTATACCCATTATCATTGGAATTTCACTGCCACTCATAGTTATTGGATTTTCTAAATGACAATGTTAAAATAAAGGAACTCAGTTTCACTGTTCTACATGGGTTGAGAGAATTCTTGTGACTTCAACCGGTAGTGCTCCACATAGGCCACTCTGTGTTTCTCAATAGAACAGCTTTTACTTTTACAACGTGTTACCTTGTCTCGTTACACTGGGTTACTTCATAGAAAGACAGGCCTCCATTATAGTTACCAAGCCCCCAGTGTGTTTCTCACTGCCTCTATTGTAGCCTGAGTGGGAGTTGCTCTAGCTAACTGTTGGTTGAACCTCTGTTGTGATGATGTGTAACTGTAGCCAACTGTCTTTAACTCTGACTGGCTTTGGTGTGGCTTAGTATTGGGAAGCCCCTGTATTCTGCTGTGTGTTGTCCTCCTCTGGTAAACCCGTCTGCTGTCTCTGTATAGGGCAGCGAAGGCTCAGGGTTCGGCTGACACGCGTAGCCCTCCATAGTTTAACCATGGTGAGGAAATTAATTAGTGACTTTTCTCATGACCTGAGTCAGAGCGCCAACAGAGCGCCAACAGAGCGCCAAGCAGCCTTGCTACTGTACCGCCAGTTACACTGGAACACAGGCCACTAAGGCAACAATAATATGTCACCCTTATACATTTAGAGCTTGAATGAAAATTGAACAAATTAAGTTGTGTCATTATATAGGATGTATTTGTTTTATGAGAAGGATATAGATGGTGGTTTCTGTAGCCTATTGTCATAAACATAGATACAGTATTTGTTTAAAATTGCTGTCTTATTTTATTGTGCATATGCAATTATATTGTAATAAAATAAGTTATTTGTCTTATGTGTTTTGGAAAAGTGTAAATTGTTAATATATTTTAATGTGTTTAACTGCATTGTCTGTTTGGGATTTTTAAAATGGGATTTTTAAAATGTCATTCTCTTGATTTAGAGACTGCTGAATTGTGCCAGTTAAATCTAGATGAAAGTGTTCTTGAGGTTGCTACCAGTTATTTAAATGTAACCACCATTGTTATTGGACGATAATCATAAAGTTACTATGCTCCATTTCGATCGACGATATTTTTAAGACTGGAATGATTTACCAAATACATTTGTAAATAGTTACAAAAATACCAGTCTTTACTTTGGGCTGTGTTTGGAAGCTGAACAGGGAACTGTGGGCCTCTAAAGATGTTGATTAATTAGCTAGCTGTAGAACATGTGGTTGAACAGTGGTAACTTTGATTAAAGGAAGCATGGTTTTGCCAGTCGTGTGTAAGACATTGTGGGCTGATTAGGAAGGGAATAGTTAGGGATTTCTATATTAGAAACTTAGTTACCTGAACAACCAGTACATTTGCACTTACATCAAAATATCACCATATAAAGATTGTTGATGGTACATACTGCTTATTGAGGCACTCATGCACCCTTCCTCATCCCTCTCTCTGTCTTTCTCGCTGTCTCTGGTCTTGACTGTTTCCTCTCCTGCTGGCTGAGGGGTCATGTGGGAGCATCTGCCAGGCCAACCGGTCCTGTTTCGTTCCTCTCCTCCATGTGGGGGTGGGGGGTGTACCACCGCTCTGTTTACAATCACACACACTGACACGCACACACCATTTAGACTATCTTTTTCAGTTCCCCTGTTAGCAGTACTGCAGGATGCCGTTGGTAGTTAAGTGACTTCTGAGCTGTACGTATGTTTGAGAGGTTTTTTCTGATGCTGAGCTGTGTTGAGCTGTGTAGACCTGGCTGCTTACCTCTGAACTACATGGACATGATCACATTATCGCCTGCCTGGTCCTGCTGATCACAGACATGCTGTGGAGGGCCCATTGATCAGCCTTGTAGATAGGCATTCACATCCAGACCCTCTACCATGGCTCTATTGTTCTCTCCATCTCTCCTTCCATCACTCTCTCATATAGCTTTCTCTCTTGCGTTATCTCTAACTCTCTAAAAAATACTCCTCCTCTCTGTCACCATATCAACCATCTGAGGCATTGTAAATACTGACGTGCTGACATGTACTGCTGTAAACTAATATATCTGATTGCGGTGTGTGTGTTTGGTTGTTGGGGCTAGTGAACTAGGTTGTCCGTTTGTATGCTCTTTGACACATCAATAAAGTGGGCCTACATGTGGGAAATGTCTCTTAAGGTTTGCATTTGGACACATGAGAAATTTCAGTAAAGTTTGCTACCAACTATATTTTTTATAAACAGTCCCCTGAGTGTCCCAAATGACGTCTCCGAAAACAAACCCCCATCATAAGTCGTTTGGGGAAAAGCCATTTTCACACAGGCTGGCTTGACCTCCCCTCAGCTAAACAGCAGCCTCAGTTTCCCCACCTGCCTGCTATATTGAGGAGAAGAGAGTGGTGATGGGAGTTGCCTTGGCCCTGCTCCAGCACGCCATCTTTACCTGCGACTCAGTCCGATGGCTTTTCCACACATGTCTTGTGATACCTTGGGAAAAGAGTAAATCTTGTGATGTTTTTTTTCTTTGCAGCATATAAGGTTCTTTTAATTTGTTTTCACTTTGTCCACTGGGATCCCCTTTTTGTCCGGCAGTTTCTAGCTCTCTCATTCACAAACAAAATTATATATATATATATATATAAGGACTTTAGTGGCATTGGAAACATATGTTAACATTGCCAAAGCAAGTGAAGCTTCAAATGTAAAATGTATAAATAGTTAAAGTACAAAAATACACATGTGGGTTGTATTTACAATGGTGTTTGTTCTTCACTGGTTGCCCTCACTGGTTGCCTGTGGCAACAGGTCACAACTCTTGGTGCTGTGATGGCACTCTGTGGTATTTCACCCAATAGAAATGGGAGTTTCTCAAAATTGGGTTTGTTTTTGAATTCTTTGTGGATCTGTGTAATCTGAGGGAAATACGTGTCTCTAATGTGATTATACATTTTGCAGGAGGTTAGGAAGTGCAGCTCAGTTTCCCTCTCATTTTGTGGGCAGTGTGCACAAAGCCTATGGCAGCCTGTCTCAATAGCAAGGCTATGCTGACTGAGTCTGTACATAGTCAAAGCTTTCCTTAAGTTTGGGTCAGTCACAGTGGTCATGTATTCTGCCACTGTGTACTCTCTGTTTAATGTAGCATTCTAGCTTGCTAAGTTTTTTTCTAAATTCTTTCCAATGTGTCAAGTAATTATATTTTTGTTTTCTCATGATTTGGTTGGGTCTAATTGTGTTGCTGTCCTGGGACTGTGGGGTCTGTTTGGGTTTGTGAACAGAGCCCCAGGACCAGCTTGCTTAGGGGACTCTCCAGGTTCATCTCTGTAGGTGATGGCTTTGTTATGGAAGATTTGGGAATCGCTTCCTTGTAGGCAGTTGTAGAATCTAATAGCTCTTTTCTGGATTTTGAAAATTAGCTGGTGTCTGCCTAATTCTGCTCTGCATGCATTATTTGATGTTTTACGTTGTACACTGATGATATTTTTGCAGAATTCTGCATGCAGAGTCTCCATTTGGTCCCATTTTTGGTGAATTCCTGGTTGGTGAGTGGACCCCAGACCTCACAACCATAAAAGGCAATGGGTTCAATAACTGATTCAAGTATTTTTAGCCTGATCCTAATTGGTATGTCGAATTTGATGTTCCTTTTGATGGCATACAAGGCCCTTCTTGCCTTGTCTCTCAGATCGTTCACGGCTTTGTGGAAGTTACCTGTGGCGCTGATGTTTAGGCCGAAGTATGTATCGTTTTTTGTGTGCTCTAGGGCAACGGTGTCTAGATGGAATTTGTATTTGTGGTCCTGGCAACTGGACCTTTTTTGGAACACTTATTTTTGTCTTACTGAGATTTACTGTCAGGGCCCAGGTCTGTGCAGAAGAAATTGGTCCCGCTGTAGGCCCTCCTTGGTTGGGGACCGAAGCACCAGATCTTCAGCAAATCAGCAGATTCTAGTAGGGTGAGGCCGGGTGCTGCAGACTGTGCTAGTGCCCTCGCCAATTTGTTGATATATATGTTGAAGATGGTGGGGCTTAAACTGCATCTCTGTCTCAGCCCACGACCCTGTGAAAAGAATTGTGTGTTTTTTGCCAATTTTAACCGCACACTTGTTGTTTGTGTACATGGATTTTATAATGTTGGATGTTTTTCCCCCAACACCACTTTCCAGCAATTTGTATAGCCGACCCTCATGCCAAATTGAGTCGAAGGCTTTTTTGAAATCAACAAAGCATGAGAAGACTTTGCCTTTGTTTTGTTTGTTTGTTTGTCTGTCTGTCAATTAGGGTGTGCAGGGTGAATACGTGGTCTGTCGTACGGTAATTTGGTAAAAAGCCAATTTGACATTTGCTCAGTACATTGTTTTCACTGAGGAAATGTACGAGTCTGCTGTTAATGATAGTTCAGAGGATTTTCCCAAGGTTGCTGTTCATGCCTGTCCCACGGTAGTTATTGAGGTCAAATTTCTCTCCACTTTTGTGGATTGGGGTGATCGGTCCTCCAAATATTGCGGAGGATGCCAGAGCTGAGGATGAGGTTAAAGAGTTTAGCCAATTGGAATTTGTGGTCTGTATATTTTATCATTTCATTGAGGATACCATCAACACCACAAGTCTTTTTGGGTTGGAGGGTTTGTATTTTGTCCTGTAGTTCATTCAATGTAATTGGATAATCCAAGTGTGTTCTGGTAGTCTTTAATAGTTGATTCTAAGATTTGTATTTGATCATGTATATGTTTTTGCTGTTTGTTCTTTTTTTATAGGGCCAATAAGATTGGAGAAGTGCTTTACCTATACATCTCTGTTTTGGATAGATAACTCTTCGTGTTGTTTGTTTAGAGTTTTCCAATTTTCTCAGAAGAGGCTAGATTCTATGGATTCATTAATTACATTGAGCTGATTTCTGATGTGCTGATCCTTTTTCCGTAGTGTATTTCTGTCTTGTTTTAGTGAATCACCATAGTGAAGGCGTAGGCTCAGGTTTTCTGGGTCTCTGTTTTTGGTTGGATAGGTTTCTGAATTTCTTTTTGCATTCTTCATCAAACCATTTGTCGTTGTTGTTAATTTTCTTCTGTTTTCTGTTTTAAATGTTTAGATTTGATAGGGAAGCTGAGAGGTCAAATATACTGTTTAGGTTTTCTACTGCCAAGTTTACACCTTCGTTATTACAGTGAAACGTTTCATCCTGGAAGTTGTCTAAAAGGGATTGAATTTGTTGTCTAATTGTTTTTTGGTAGGTTTCCACACTACTTTCCTTCCATCTATATATTTTCCTAATATTATTCAGTTCCTTTGGCTTTGATGCCTCATGATTTGAGTATTGCTCTGTTCAAGTAGACTGTGATTTTGCTGTAATCTGATAGGTGTGTCAGTGGGCTGACTGTAAACGCTCTGAGAGAATCTGGGTTGAGGTCAGTGATAAAGTAGTCTACAGTACTACTGCCAAGAGATGAGCTATAGGTGTACCTACCATAGGAGTCCCCTCAAAGCCTACCATTGACTATGTACATACCCAGCATTCGACAGAGCTGCATGAGTTGTGTCTAGGGGGGCATATGGGGGAGGGAATGCTTTCACCTCCAGGTAGTTGTTTGTCCCCCTGTGTGCTGAGGGTGTCAGGTTCTTGTCCAGTTCTCGTATTTAGGTCGCCACAGACTAGTACATGTCCCTGGGCCTGGAAATGATTGATTTCCCCCTCCAGGATGGAGAAGCTGTCTTCATTAAAGTATGGGGATTCTAGTGGGGGGATATAGGTAGCACACAGGAGGAATTTTTTTCTCTATTGAGAATTTCCTTTTGAATTTCCAGCCGAATGTAAAATGTTCCTGTTTTGATTAATTTAATAGAGTGAGTTAGGTCTACTCTATACCAAATGAGCATACCCCCTGAGTCCCTTTCCTGTTTCACACCTCGTAGTTTGGTGGATGGGACTACCAGCTCTCTTTAACCTAGGGCAACCAGTGGTTCCATCTCCATAGGTCTGGTCTGAGGGGGCCTAAATGGGGTGTGGGCATGGTTGACTTAGGGGGGTGCAGATTGGTTGGGTTGTGGATGTGTCTGGTGGTGCTGTGGTCTGGATGTAGGTCCTCTCGGCGTGGTCCTCCATGTGTAGGTCCGGGGGGGTGGGTGGGTCCCGCAGGTCTGGGAGAGTGTCTTGATCTGTAGTTCCTGTGTGAGGTGTTGGGGCTGGGGCTGAGGGCGAGTTCCTTTAGGTTCCGGATGAAGGTGGGCACTGCTGCCTTGTATAGGTGGACCTGGTCGTAAAGGCTGTCCAGGGTGAAGTGGTGGGCTAGATAGACATTTGGTTTTGTGTCTTTATCTCTTATCTCTCTCTCTCTCTCTCTCTCTCTCTCTCTCTCTCTCTCTCTCTCTCTCTCTCTCTCTCTCTCTCTCGCACTCTCTCTCTCGCACTCTCTCTCTCGCACTCTCTCTCTCCTCTCTCTCTCACGCTCTCTCTCTCTCTCTCACGCTCTCTCTCTCTCTTTCTCTCTCTTCTCGCTCTCTCTCTTCTCTCTCTCTCTCTCTTCTCTCTCTCTCTCTCAGTTGAAGGGGCTTTATAGGCATGGCATGTTGGCATATGTTTACATTGCCAAGGCAAGTGAAATAGATAATAAACAATACAAAATTAACAGTAAACATTACACTCACAAGAGTTCCAAAAGAATAAAGACATTTCAAATGTCATATGTCTATATACAGTAGTGTTGTAACAATGTGCAAATGGTTAAAGTCTCTCTCTCTTTCTTCCACTCCTCTCTCTCTCTTTTTCGCTCTTCCCTGGAAGTGAGTATTTTAATAATAATAGTTTGGGGAATTGCGATCGCAGGGCTGGTTTGGCATGACAGCGAAACTTCAGCTCAGCAGAGTAGCTAAAGTTCCTTTCTCCTCTTATACCCCCTCATTTCCTTCACCTTAATCCCTACTTCCTGTGCCCCCACCCCTCCCTCTCTCCCTCCCTCCTTCTCTTTTCACTATAGCATGTCTGGGAAACTTGGACAAGCAAGAAAGGCATGAATGGATGAAACGGTATACACTGAATGTACAAAACATTTGGAATACCTTCCTAATATGGAGTTGCAGCCCCTTTTGCTTTCACAACAGCCTCAATTAGTCGGTGCATCAACTCTACAAGGTGTCAAAAGCGTTCCACAGGGATGCTGGCCCATGTTGACTCCAATGCATCCCACAGTTGTGTCAAGTTGGCTGAATTTACTTTGGGTGGTGAACCATTCTTGATACACACTGGAAACTGTTGAGTGTGAAAAACCCAACAGCGTTGCAGTTCTTGACACACTCAAACTGGTGCGCCTGGCTTATACTACCATACCCTGTTCAAAGGCACTTATATCTTTTGTCTTGCCCATTCAACCTTTCACATTCACAATCCATGTCGCAAGCCTTAAACATCCTTCTTTAACCTGCCTCCTCCCCTTCATCTACACTGATTAAAGTGGATTTAACATGTGTCATCAATAAGGGATCATAGCTTTCACCTAGATTCACCTGGTCAGTCTGCCATGGATAGAGCAGGTGTTCCTAATGTTTTGTTCACTCAGTGTACATCAGTATTCCCTAGCCTTGCATCCGCTGCTTGCTTTCTTTCTGTCTGTCTCGCTCTACTTCTCTCGTTCTACTTCTCTCTCTCTCTCTACCTTTCTCTATACGTACTTCACTCTCTCTACCTCTCTCTCTCTCTACCAGAGTGCTCCTCTTTACCTTACTTGCTTTTTCACGGCCAAGTCCTAAGTCCACGTGCAAACAAAACACAATTCAAATTCAACATGAAAATATTTGTCAACAGCTGCAAAGTCTAGACACTTTTTTTCTTCTCGGAAACGGCCGAGCTCATTTCTTGTGTGCATCGGATGCAAATCGGGCAGCAAAAGCGAGATATCCATGACCGGGCTGAGAGGGAAACCGAGAGACGGAGAGACGCTGTTTAGATGAGGATGCAAATTGGTTCGGAGCAGAAGGGAGTGAGGGAGGGATGTAGAGAAGGATGAAGGGATGGAGATGGAGGGATAGAGGTAGAGAGAGTGAGGGATGTAGAAGAGAACGGAGGGAAAGAGGTAGAGATGGAGGGTTGGATGGATGGGATAGGGGGAGCAAAGTTTAGGATCAAGGGAAATGGAGGGAGGGATGGAGAGATCAGGCTGGGTCAGGTGACATGCTGACCTCTGGCGGGAGCCTTGGCTGGACTGGGCCGGGTGGATTTGCATTGATGGATCTTCTTTCCATGGGGCTGTCATGTATCAGTGCTCAGGCACATCACGCCCCAGTCATTAATCAAATCATGGCCCCATCTCGCTCCCTCGCTAGGCTAGCGATCTCTCTGCCAGACACTCCTGCTCCTCTCTCTCCCCCTCAGACAAGCAGACATCCAAGATGTGTTTTAGATATCGTCTTCTGCCTGTGCGTGGTTTTCGCCACTTTTCCCTGTCCTCTCCTCACTGACTGGCCTCTGATGAGTTGGGCCCCTTGGAATAAAGTAGGGGGGTGTAGCGGTCCAGTCAACAGCCCAATAGCCACAATAGCTCCACCAAAGTCAACTACACCTGTTCCTCTTTGGGTTGTCAAGGGTGAGGGGGTTAATGTGGTGCATGCAGACACAGAGAGAAAGATTGAGATGGGGAGAGAGACTGAGAGAAAAGAAAAAGAGAGACGGAGAGAGAGAGCGGCGGGTTGAAGTGTCCTGCTGGAAGGATGCTAAATTCATTAAGATGTTTTCTTCCTCCTGTCCTACGTTTAGGCCAGCTGTAGCCCCATTATGGCTTTACAGGCTGCTTCCTGTTCAAATTCCTCCTTTTTTCTCCTGCTCTTCCACACAAAAGGTGGCTGCGTTGGGGGTGTAGTGCTTTTGAAATGTGAAGGGCCCTCGAGAGCCCAGGGCAACTGTCTCTCTCTCTCTGTCGGGTTGGAGAGACGGAGAGGCTTAGAGGCCAAGTGGGAAGGAGGGCTGCATTCCAAATGGTACCTTTTTCCCTACATAGTGTGCTACAGTGTGCCACAGGGCCCTATGAGCCCTGGTCAAAAGTAGTGCACTATATAGGGAATTGGGCTCCATTTGGGATACAAACAAAGTTTGTATAACGTCCTCCTCTCTGAAGGCCCTGCTGTTTTGTTGGGCCTCCACATCTAAATGGTCTCTTTTTGGATTAACACAAAGACATTATTTGGCCGCACTAATGAAACACAGAGAAACAGTTTAATGATCTAAACCACCCCCCCCCCCCCTACCTCCCCCCCCTTCCCCCTCCCCCCCTTCCTCCTCCTCTCCCCATCACTGCTTTGATTCCAATAATAATCACAACCCTCTCCTTCATTGTGTTGTTTTTGTAGCATGTTTTCTTTTGTCTCTTTGTCCCTGGGTTCCCCCCTTTTAAACTCGATGGCTGTCGCCTTTCAAATGCAACAATGGAGAAAGGAAAACATTCAGAGAAAGATCATTGAGTTTTGGTCCTGAAGGTTATGCTGTTTTTCTGCGAGAGTACTTAAACTTGAATCTTTCTAAGGACACATATTGTATTGTAAAATACATCATAGTACATTCTAGGTTGAAGTGTATTGTGTCGTGATGGAGAGTAGAGCTTATGTTGAAATTGGTAAATCCTGTTTCCCATGTTGTCTTTAATGAATTAGTTATTTATATTGAACAGGTTATTGTGATTTAGGAATTATATGGAACTAATGTTGAGGGCTATGATCAGGTCAACCATCATGCGAAGAGTTTACCGTTCTCCTCAGATGACCTGCATATTTAATAAAGCTCTTCATTTTATATTCACTGTACAACTTCCAAGGGATATATTCCATAGATCATGAAATAGTGTCTCGTCAAATAGTTCTAACTTGCTGAAACCAGGTATGATGTGGTGGACATAAGAAGCTGCTGTTGGTTTTCACTGTAGAAACGTCTCGTGATATTTAACGTACACGCAATAGATGTTGAACTCCTAGAAGTGACTTTGACTTACTGCTGCTGTTTTACATGCAACAGTTGTACTCATAGTAATGAATGGATTCTACATTACTGCTTTGGTATTTACAATTAGTGCTTAAATGTAATGTATTTGCACAGTTAGAGAAAGGGGCACATTCTCTAAGTCTACTAAGCCTGCAGTGAGCAAACATCTTTGTGTGTGTGAGTGCATGTTTGTGTGTTCATGCCATACTCAAGCGTCATGCACCTCTCTGATGTAGCTCTTTAAGGCCATTCGATGTGGTGCCCTTTGACATGGCCTGATTGTGTTTAGCTTGGGCTCCACTCAGATGAGAGAGGTGTGCGACTCCTGTTGATTAGGTCTGATTAACTGACTGCTGGGTACTAGTGGCTCTGAGGCGCTGCATCTTGAGCTGGTTACCTCCAATCAGGGCCACGGCTCATCCAAGGCCTTGGACCCCAGGTATGCGTGTGTTCAAACGTTGATGAAACATAGGACTACATGAACTGTTGCATTGTTACTGTTGGACTTGGACTATAAAATAGGACTTGTATTACATATTTTCTCTCTCTCTTTGTGCAGCTAAACTCACCAGCCAGGAGTCGTACAACAACTTCACCAACAACAACATGGGTAACCCTCGTCTGTCCCCTCTGCCCAGCCTCACCATAGTGCTGCCCCTGGCACAGATCAAACAGCCCATCACCCTGGGCACCATGACCAAGCGCTCCGGGTGAGTCTTCCTGCCCTGCATCCAACCATGTGTTGTTGTCACACTCTGTCCATCACACTCTGTCCATCACACTCTGTCCATCACACTCTGTCCATCACACTCTGTCCATCACACTCTGTCCATCTAGCTATTCACTAGTATTAACCCGAAGTAGCCTTTACAACTCAGCCTGTCCTCCTTTGGTCACAGACAAAGCCATTGATCATGTTGAATTTTTAGTTTTTCATCTGTATTTGTCATGAACCCATTGGATTTGCAAGAAACATCCACATGATATTATATCCAGCCTGGTTTGGAGTCTGTTGCCAGTCTGTCTCTATGTACAGCTACACTACAGTAAAGCTACATGTCTCTATGTAAACATTTACCAGTGAGTCTCTCTATCAGGCAGTATCTGTGCGTGTCAGTGTGTCCTCTCCCTCTCCTCTCTCTTGGTCAGTCACGCTATGACTAAGTCTGTAGTTTTAAGAGGCGGTGAGTCAGAGGAGAGAGACTGCACCTTGTGAACTTCATTTACATACAGGTGGCATCACAATTATGGCTGGATTTTAATATTTTCATTTAAATGTCATTTTCCTGTCATGTTTGAATGGGACATATTGTAATGATGGAAGCAGCAGGCTACTGGGGTTTCTTCCGCAGTAGGTAGAGAGGAGAGATTTGAGAGTATAACTGGCAGGTCATCCTTCTGGAGGAAACTCCTGAACTGGCTAGTTGATTATTATTTCTTTTTTTTCAGATCGGCTGCTTTAGTCTGCCTGTCTGTCTGCCTGCCTGCCTGTCTGCCTGTCTGTCTGTCTGTCTGTCTGTCTGTCTGTCTGTCTGCCTGTGCCAGCCAGCCAGCCAGCCAGTTTGCCAGTATCCTTTCACTCTCAAATTGACAAGCACAACCTTCTCACCAGGTCTCCTCTCTACTGTATCAATTCAAGTCAATTCAAGTCAATACAATAGGACTGTATTAGTTGCCACAGCAAAGTCACAAAAAAAATCTCAAGTACATTAAAGATAACTCCCATCTTTCCATTCGTCTGTCCGCTTCAGGAGAGAAGGCGTCAGGGCAGGCTAATGAAGCTAGACAGGCAGCTGTGCATCCCTCTCCTGCCCTGCACCAGACCCCCTGCATACATACATACACACACACACTCACACACATACACACACACGTAGGCGGCATGTTGTGCCCATGAAGTGCGGGGTGATATCAAGTGTGTTCACGCAGACTTGCACAGGAGTATCTAGGCACCATCTGTTTGTTTGCGTAGCCGGCTGTGTGTGTGTGTGTGTGTGTGTGTGTGTGTGTGTGTGTGTGTGTGTGTGTGTGTGTGTGTGTGTGTGTGTGTGTGTGTGTGTGCGTGCGCAAACGGGCCATCCGGTAGCTGTATTTACACCTGTGTGAGCAGATACCCGTTGGCAGAGTGGGAGAGGAACACACCAGGTGGTTAACCTACATTCTCTCATGGCCCGTCTGTCTGCAGCCTACTCTAGAGCATTTCAAACACACACAGACCGCTCCTGGAGGAAGCCACCACAGTCTTTGTTCCACACAGGGCACCCGTCTGAAGGTTTCCTCCCGTCCAATTCCAACTTCCCTTATGATCTCCAATGGGACCGGACTAGCCGTTGCTATTAGAGAAAGACTTATATGGATTTCTTTCGGGCCGAAACCGTTTTTTGGGGGGTCAAGTAGGCCGATAGCCGATATTCAATATCATTACATTTGAAGATTTTGATGACAAAATATCCCAAAGATAGCCATGTATGCATCAATTTTAGCCATGTATGCAACAAAACATTTGACTTAGATTGATAAAAACTAACTACATAACGGTAAAACTTTTATTTGAATGGTAAATGTCTTGATAATCTGGGTAAATCAAGATGGCATAGGCCTACTCACAATACAGGTGAATGCATATTCAATAGGACTGTCTGCATGCATTGAGTTATTGAGCTTGTTTTGGTTGATCAAAATGCTACAGTTGACATATGGGACTTATATTAGCCTACTGATCAACAACATTTGTATAGAAGCATCACTCCAGCATGTCATTCCTGTATGGAAGGACATCATATAGGCACAGTTATTAGTTTGAGAATATGAAGAAAATCTATTCATTGCAAATGTGTCCAACCTAACGATTTGTGATCAGAGGCTTATGAAAGTTGTATTTTTTTGTCATTTTCCATGATAGGGAAAAAATATTTTATCTTCAGATGTCAGGACGCATCTCTAAAACATTTTAAAACACTTCTTTCTTTCCCTATTACAACAATCATCTAATCTGACTATCAATTGTCAATTTACAGATATGATTGTGTCAGATCAGTGCCATAAAATAGCTAATGTTACATCGCAAGTCAGATGGCTCGTTCCTGAAAAATGATAACCAGCTAACGTTAGCTACGTTGACTATTGGCTCCTATCTGATATCTTAGCACCATGTTTATTTAGCCAGCTAGCTAGCATAGTAGCTAATATTCGTAGTTAGCTAACACCACAGATGAAAGGGTTAGTTATCATAATCTTTGCTAACAAGTCACATAGCTAGCTTGCGTATTGCATGTATTTCCGGGCACGTCGACACAAGCCTTGTTATTAGTGAATTAAGTAAACTAATATTTGCAACAGGAGTTTTGATTTTGGTCACTGTGTCAGTTTCTCAATATTGCACCTTTCTGTTGGTAAATGAGCTAGCTTGCTGCTGCTTCAGATTTTCCCAGCTAGACCTTCCTCTGCGTTGTCCAGTGCTCGTGGCTCAGGCAGTGAGTGGCTGCTGGCATAGCATCAGTTTTGCTATGTAGAGGGACTATCGACAAAGCCGATAGAGAAGGGCCTATAGCCGATAGACTAGAAAAGGCCAACATCAGCCCGATATATCGGCTTAATTGCTAACAGGCCAGAATTGGAGCTGAAGACTTTCAACAGTTTGCTTCTCTCAGAACAAGCCATTAGGAGTAAGGGAGATGAAAGGAACCGTCCCCCCCGTCCCCCCCTCCTTCTTTCAGAGTTGTTCCAGTTGTCTCTGTGTTTGGAGGGAGGGGATGAGATGTATCCCTGTGATGCACAGCATCCTGCCCCGATAACCTCCACCAGACGAGGGCAGAGTTCCAGGGTAAGGGAGCAGACAGAGCTGGACCAAAGACTCTGGGACACCTCAAAGTCACTACAGAGATGTGGGCTCTCTCCCCACTGGGTACAACATACATGGGTTCAAATAGTATTTGGTTTTTGATTGAGCATTGCTAGAGTGCCAGATGGGCAGGGTACTTTTGAACCCAGGTCTTTAGTACAGTGAGAATGATGGAGGAGGTGACCACCCACATGACCTCTGGTTTCCTGTCAGCCATATTTGGCAAAAGTCTGAGACGGAGACGGAGAGACAGAGAGTGTAAAAGAGAGAGAGAAATGAGCACTATCATTTGAGGCCTTCGAGAGCTTTTTAACTTTTTAGTATTTGGTTGCTTCAATCCTGGATTGTAATTGCTAGCAAAGTATACTCTGAAACGTACTCAGAGAGACACGTGTTTGAAATGAAACGGCAATGAATTAGAGATGGAGATGAAAAGGAAAACAAGGGAATCTGACCTGGAGTAAATCCCACTGATGGGTATTCTCCGCTAATGCAGACAGAGATGGAGAGTGCGAGGGAGTTGGAGAGAGCGAGGGAGACAGAGAGTGGGCCCTCCTGACCTTCCACAGATGGGCAGAACAGATTACTATAATACTTTTGTACAGTAGGAGCAACTAGCCGCCTGCCAACCCATTGTCTCATAGAGCTCTAATGAGAAAAGCACTGAGAGGAGATGGGTTTTAAGAGCCTAAAAGCAGCTAGCGAGCCCTGTAGCGCCAGGCCTCCAGCACACACAGCACTGCGTATGGAACGTGTCACATGCTAAACCGTTTGCACAAATCACCCTCTCCTCCCTTTAATGGCCCTGGCGGAGCAGCATTAAGGCCCATGGGTTAAGAGTTGAATGTGTGAACGATTACTCCACGGGAGTGGGGTCGTCAACCTCCCAGGTCGATTTATCACTTTCTCTATTGCTCTCTATCCCCTCATCCCCTCTTCCTCCCTATCAACCATCCGCCTGCTTTTCTTGGTGTTTCTGTGTGTTCTCAACAGAATCGTAATGCGAGCATTAGCTAGCACGTTTGGAGACAAACTTTTTATATACTGTAAGTAGGGCCTTTACAGTGTTTTCCATTAGCGCGCGGCCGGTTACAGACTCCTTTTCAGCCAGCTATATTTTCCACTTCATATTAACAAGGCTACTTTTCAGTAAATTGTTTTTAAATTCGCTAGACCGTCGAGCCCTTTCCTGCTAGAATGAATGATATGCATCTCTTCTAGCGATCTATTGATAGGATAGGTGCCTGTCAGTCACAAAGCGAGCGATGACAGGGAGACACAGCAGAGAGGAAGAGGTGAATCTGTCCATATTTTGGACTGAATATTGTCGCGTGCCTTCCTGCCTTTGGGACAATGTTAGGGCGGAGACCTGAGCATCTCGTCATTAAATACAGATCTCTGGTTGCAGTGAAATTTCTTTACACGGAGGTGTGGGAGGGTATAAGGTCTTACATTGAGAGTATGAATAGGGTCTTACATTGAGAGGATGAATAGGGTCTAACATTGAGAGTATCTTCATTGTGATACCAATAGAAAATAATAGCAATCTATATTTTCAAAAGCATGTGAGTTTCATGTTCATATTTCACAACCTCCACAGGCTTTTGGAGTTACCTACACGAGATTTAGCAAAATAATAGGCGTACACTTGATTTAGGCTACATGCTAAATGTTTCTGCTCTGTGATAGATGAGCAAACAAATAGATGATGAGCAGCACTCACCTCAACTTAGCTAACATTTCCACAGCATAAGTGTAGCCTAACCAATATCCAAACGGAGTCCTCAAGCTTGTCTAAAAGCAGCACGACACGCTGATGAAATAGTTGAAGACACGCTATTGCTTCAAATGTAGATTTAATAATTGGATGACTTTTTGGGAGTTTCAATCAGCACTAAGAAACAATGTGATGCCTTCAACTGCATTAACCTACTTTATTCCAATATCTTTTTGTTTCAGTGCTATTTATTCCCACAGTAATTCTTTATGTATCCATCTAGTTGTGGTTAAGAAAACTGTTGGAAGGGTTATGCAAAGTGACATGCCTCGCAAAGTTTAGAATTGCCAGGAAGATGATAACAGGCTGGTAGTAACAGCCGCTGCCTAGCAACCATCAAGAGCTTAAAAGCGTGCTGCATGCCAGTTCTGCCTCAGCAATACGGCTACGTTTCATACTAAGCTGTAGGCAGAACTTTACAGCAATCGTGACTATGTCGGTTTGCAGAAATAAAAGTTTAGGCTTTGATCCCGGCAACACATTTCAGATATAAATAAAAGGTGGAAAAAGTTGGCGGGATGCTAAAGTTGGCGTGACAACATCTTAGTATGAAAGTTGTATAAGAAAGTAGTCCTGATCATATACTGTAGGCCTAGACCTAGACAATATCCAGAACAACTAACAATACTCTGAGTTCATACATTTTCAGTCATTCAAATTGTAAAGTCATGTCTTTCTACACAATATGAAAACAAATTCTTCCGATCTGGGAGGTAAGGTCTTCAATAATTTCATTGTGTATTTCAGATGGAATCAGTGCATTAGAATGTACCAGAGCACACCAAAATATACTTTCCTCAGCTAGATTTATCAATTCCCAGTGGGTCAGAAGTTTACATACACTCAATTAGTACTTGGTAGCATTGCCTTGAAATTGTTTAACTTGAGTCAAACATTTCGGGTAGCCTTCCACAAGCTTCCCACAATAAGTTGGGTGAATTTTGGCCCATTCCTCCTGACAGAGCTGGTGTAACTGAGTCAGGTTTGTAGGCCTCCTTGCTCGCACATGCTTTTTCAGTTCTGCCCACAAATTCTCTATAGGATTGAGGTCAGGGCTTTGTGATGGCCACTCCAATACCTTGACTTTGTTGTCCTTAAGCGATTTTGCCACAACTAGTATGCTTGGGGTCATTGTTAATTTGGAAGACCCATTTGTGACCAAGCTTTAACTTCCTGACTGATGTCTTGAGATGTTGCTTCAATATATCCACGCAATTTTCCATCCTCATGATGCCATCTATGTTGTGAAGTGCACCAGTCCCTCCTGCAGCAAAGCACCCCCGGAACATGATGCTGCCACCCCTGTGCTTCACGGTTGGGATGGTGTTCTTCGGCTTGCAAGCGTCCCCCTTTTTCCTCCAAACATAACAATGGTCATTAAGGCCAAACAGTTATTTTTGTTTCATCAGACCAGAGGACATTTCTCCAAAAGGTACGATCTTTGTCCCGATGTGCAGTTGCAAACCATAGTCTGGCTTTTTTATGCCGGTTTTAGAGCAGTGGCTTCTTTCTTGCTGAGCGGCCTTTCAGGTTATGTCGATATTGGCCTTGTTTTACTGTGGATATAGATACTTTTGTACCCGTTTCCTCCAGCATCCTCACAAGGTCCTTTGCTGTTGTTCTGGGATTGATTTGCACTTTTTGCACCAAAGTACGTTCATCTCTAGGAGACAGAACACGTCTCCTTCCTGAGCGGTATGACAGCTGCGTGGTCCCATGGTGTTTATACTTGCGTACTATTGTTTGTACAGATGAACGTGGTACCTTCAGGCGTTTGGAAATTGCTCCCAAGGATGAACCAGACTTGTGGAGGTCTCCAATTTTTCTGAGGTCTTGGCTGATTTCTTTTGATTTTCCCATGATGTCAAGCAAAGAGGCACTGAGTTTGAAGGTAGGCCTTGAAATACATCCGCAGGTACACCTCCAATTGACTCAAATTATGTCAATTAGCCTATCAGAAGCTTCTAAAACCATTTCCCAAGCTGTTTAAAGGCACAGTCAACTTAGTGTATGTAAACTTCTGACCCACTGGAATTGTGATACAGTGAATTATAAGTGAAATAATCTGTCTGTAAACAATTGTTGGAAAAATGACTTATGTCATGCACAAAGTAGATGTCCTAACCGACTTGCCAAAACTATAGTTTGTTAACAAGAAATTTGTGGAGTGGATGAAAAAACGAGTTTTAATGACTCCAACCTAAGTGTATGTAAACTTCCGACTTCAACTGTACTTGTGGAAGACACTACCTATACTGTATATCAAATGTAATTTGTGTTGTAATCTTTTATATCATATTGTTAGTGCGTTTGGAAACTATTTGCAGTCTTTTATCAGTTTTTTTAAAGAATTTAGCATGTCAGAAACAGACAACCTATCGACATCACGTATTACCACAACCCTCTGGAACAGACTGCCTGCATGACTTTAACTAAGTTATATTTCCTCTATTGACCAGCAGTGTCCCTCTCCAAATTGAACTGTAAGAAATAAGAAACAGCACAACATGCGTTATTTGAACCCAAGATCCAGTACAGGCTTGTTGCATTGAGACCTGAAACACTACTTATCCGTATCCTATCAGCCACCATCCATTTACCCAGCAGGTGGCTAGCAGGATGCCAGGGGTTAAGTGCCTCACAGGGGGGATAAAGTACACCAGCGATGCCCGCCTCCCAGTGCCAGTGAACGCTCAATTGAGGCCAAGGCCCGATGGTAATGTTAAAATGTTGAACTGCCCCCCCTGCCCATGCTGGTTGGCTAGCTTTCGGATGTAATGGACCCATGCCCATGTTGTTATGTTAGCTACTGGCTAATCCCTATCCATGCTGTTAGGCTAGCCACTAGCTATTGGATATCTGTGTAACCTCTGGCCCATGCTGTTTGGCTGCTGGCTAAATGTGTTCGAACAAGCATAACAGGAGTAGAGTTAGCATAGCCAAGACCCACTGGTCCTGTTAAAATGTTAAACTGACCCCCTGTCCTGTTGTTAGGTTTGCTACTATAGAACTCTGTGACCCCCTTCCACATGTTGTTTGTCTAAATATTGGTTAGTTGTGTGACCCCCCCCCTGCTCATGCTGTTTGTCTAGCTACCAGCTAACCCTTTAACCATGTTGTTTGACTACTGGCTAAATTGTGTTTTAATAAACATAACAGGACCCCCGACTTCCATTACACTGCTCACCCCAAGTCCAACCACTCAGACAAAGGTCTCTTCTTTAAGAGGACAACACTAGTCTCCTGTGTGCATTGGAGGTTATATAGACTCAACACTAGTCTCCAGTGTGCATTGGAGGTTATATAGACTCAACAGTAGTCTCCAGTGTGCATTGGTTATATAGACTCTCCAGTGTGCATTGGAGGTTATATAGACTAAACAGTAATCTCCAGTGTGCATTGGAGGTTATATAGACTCAACAGTAGTCTACAGTGTGCATTGGAGGTTATATAGACTCAACACTGGTCTCCAGTGTGCTTTGGAGGTTATTTTGACTCAACAGTAGTCTCCAGTGTGCATTGGTTATATAGACTCTCCAGTGTGCATTGGAGGTTATATAGACTCAACAGTAGTCTCCAGTGTGCATTGGAGGTTATATAGACTCAACACTAGTCTCCTGTGTGCATTGGAGGTTATATAGACTCAACACTGGTCTCCAGTGTGCTTTGGAGGTTATTTTGACTCAACAGTAGTCTCCAGTGTGCATTGGTTATATAGTCTCTCCAGTGTGCATTGGAGGTTATATAGACTAAACAGTAATCTCCAGTGTGTATTGGAGGTTATATAGACTCAACAGTAGTCTCCAGTGTGCATTGGTTATAAAGACTCTCCAGTGTGCATTGGAGGTTATATAGACTAAACAGTAATCTCCAGTGTGCATTGGAGGTTATATAGACTCAACAGTAGTCTACAGTGTGCATTGGAGGTTATATAGACTCAACACTGGTCTCCAGTGTGCTTTGGAGGTTATTTTGGCTCAACAGTAGTCTCCAGTGTGCATTGGTTATATAGTCTCTCCAGTGTGCATTGGAGGTTATATAGACTCAACAGTAGTCTCCAGTGTGCATTGGAGGTTATATAGACTCAACAGTAGTCTACAGTGTGCATTGGAGGTTATATAGACTCAACACTAGTCTCCAGTGTGCATTGGAGGTTATATAGACTCAACAGTAGTCTCCAGTCTCCAAATCACCACCGAATTAAAGTTCACTTTGTGTTATGTTTCTTTTTTTCTCTCCATCTAAACCCTCTTCTCATATCTGTGGACTAATACAGATAGTTGACTGCCCTGCTAGTGTACACACACACACACACACACACACACACACACACACACACACACACACACACACACACACACACACACACACACACACACACACACACACACACACACACACACACACACACACACACACACACACACACACACACACACACACACACACACACACACACACACACAGTGTCGTGTTAGTCTGGAGAGATTCAGATGGATGCTCTGTCCCTCCACAGCAGATAAAATAAAGAAGTGGCGTGCTTTGATTGGCCAGGGGCCTTGTCTGCGTCCCAAATGGCACCATATACCCTATATAGTGCACTACTTTTGACAAGGCTCCATAGGGCTCTACAGTAGTGCACTCTAGTAGTGCACTACAATGGGAATAGGGTGTCATTTGGGAGTTTCTGCAGTACTGATGTGGTCTGCTGTGTTCAGGGACAGAGTTCAGCCTCATCTGGCCATTATTACTGTTGGGAAAAAGCTGTTTACTGTAAACTGTTTACAGGGGTCTGTCACTATCTCTGAACATGCAGGGTAAACACAGGAACACACTCCCACTCCTTATGGCTCATAAACACTGGCCCGGGGAACACACACACTGACAGAGAGATACACACTCAAAAAAAGACAGTACACACCGTCACAAAGAACCGGACACACACTCGCCCACACCCTCAGAGGCTTGCAAACACACACAAATACTCACAAAGACAATGCACAAACACAAATATACACTCACCCAAAAATAAGTCACATGCAGACACATGATGTTCTTTTCAAACACAGTAATAGTACGGCAGTATATCTAAGCCATAAACCAACCATGTTTAATTGGCATTAATGGAACGTCCCTGTGACATACACAAACTTGATTTCATATGACAGTGATTCTGTAGCGCATATCTGATTCCTTGGTAACGCCCTAAGCAAAGGTAGTTAAGATTTCCCTTTTTTCTCTTTAACCCTTTACACTCGTATTAGAGGTCGACCGATTAATCCGCATGCCCGATTAATTAGGGCCGATTTCAAGTTTTCATAACAATCGGTAATCGCCATTTTTGGATGCCGATTATGGCCGATTACATTGCAATACACGAGACTGCGTGGCAGGCTGACCACCTGTTACGCGAGTGCAGCAGGGAGCCAAGGTAAGTTGCTAACTAGCATTAAACTTATCTTATAAAAAACTATCAATCTTAACATAATCACTAGTTAACTACACATAGTTGATGATATTACTAGTTTAACTAGCTTGTCCTGCGTTGCATATAATCAATGCGGTGCCTGTTATTTTGTCATCGAATCACAGCCTACTTCAACTTCGCCAAACGGGTGATGATTTAACAAAAGCGCATTCGTGAAAAAAGCACAATCGGTGCATCAATGTACCTAACCATAAACATCAATGTCTTTCTTAAAATCAATACACAAGTATATATTTTTTAAACTGCATATTTAGTTCAAATAAATTCATGTTAGCAAGCAATATTAACTAGGGAAATTGTCACTTCTCTTGCGAGCAGAGTCAGGGTATATGCAGCAGTTTGCGCCGCCTGGCTCGTTGCGAACTGTGTGAAGACCATTTCTTCCTAAGACCGTAATTAATTTGTCAGAATCTTACATAATGATGTGACATAACATTGAAGGTTGTGCAATGTAGCAGCAATATTTAGACTTAGGGTTAACACCCGTTTGATAAAATATGGAGCTGTTCTGTATTTCACTGAAAGAATAAACGTTTTGTTTTCAAAATTATAGTTTCCGAATTTGATCATATTAATGACCTAACGCTCGTATTTCTGTGTGTTTATTATATTATAATTAAGTCTATGATTTGATATTTGACTGACTGAGCGGTGGTAGGCAGCAGCAGGCTCGTAAGCATTCATTCAAACTGCACTTTCCTGCATTTGCCAGCAGCTCTTCGCTGTGCTTCAAGCACTGCGCTGTTTATGACTTCAAGGCAATCAACTCCCGAGATTAGGCTGGCAATACTATAGTGTATATAAGAACATCCAATAGTCAAAGGTATATGAAATACAAATGGTATAGAGAGAAATAGTTCTATAATTCCTATAAGAACTACAACCTAAAACTTCTTAACTGGGAATATTGAAGAGCTTGGAAAATTGAACCACCAGCTTTCATATGTTCTGAGAAAAGAACTGTAACATTAGCTTTTTTACATGGCACATATTGCACTGCTGCTTTCTTCTCCAACAGTGTTTTTGCATTATTTAAACCAAATTGAACATGGTTCATTATTTATTTGAGATTAAATTGATTATTATTGATGTATTTTATTAATTTAAAATAAAAGTGTTCATTGTTCATTTGGTATTGTTGTAATTGCCATTATTACAAATATATATATATAAAAATCGACCGATTAATTGGGATTGGCTTTTTTTGGTCCCCCAATAATCGGTATCGGCATTGAAAAATCATAATCGGTCGACCTCTCATCTGTATATTGGTTGAAAATGGCAGATTTCGGCACTGATAAGCACCTAAATTGGAAATCAGTGGCTGTACAGTAACATGCTATAAATTACGTCAGAGCTCAGGGTCTCTGCTTTACAGCTCTCTATGGGTTTTGACTGACAGCCGTTATGAACTTGAGCACCGCGCCCGACAACAAGTTGCCCGCATCCCTCCAACTAATTGGGCAGCTTGTGCTAATGTTTTGTTGTCTGAGTGAGGGAAGTGCTGTAAATTAAGATGATTCTATGTATTTTGAAGAATGGGACGTTTGATCTCATACAAGCAAGCCAAACACCTTTTGAGTCCAAATGTGCACTTCCCATTTTCATATCATTAAACTCATGTCATATACAGTGTCAACGTTTATGATCACTGTATTTAATGTACAGTTACAAGATGACATGTCGTCACACCCTGAGTTGTTCTGAACAGAATGATCCTGTTTGTTTATTGTGAAGAGAATTCGCAGCTGAACACACACCTGAATGCACTCATGACTCCTTTCAATGCTCACCTAAATTATGATCTGAATTGCCTTGTGAAAGCCTGACACTGTAAGATCGTATTTTATAACTTAGCCAGTCATGTTGGCAATAGAACAAGCTTTCAAATGATGCCCACTTGACCCAGATTGCTGTTTATAATGTGCCGTTTTGGGATTGCATAAGGAACAACAGTAATTGTGACACAGTAATGGTGGGGATGCAGGGTTTTGTTTGAGTAACTCAACGGCACAGCTAGGAGAGCTTAAAAAAAGCACCTTATAGTTGAGACTCTTTGAGTCATAAAAGTGCATTATAATTACTTAGAAACTGTGCCCTCTTTTGACCAGAGCCCTGTGTGACCACTTGGGGAAACCAGTTGGTCCTCTCACTCAAACACTTGCCATTGTTTAGTCTTATGATGTACCTACCCCACATTTAGCAGGAATATTCTTATCATGTTACTACATTTTTCATATTTTGTTATCAACGATTGTGCCAGAAAGTAGAGTAAATGTAAAATGCAAAAACTGTTTGGGTAGTCTTGTGTCAGGTGAACTGTTGTGTCCTCAACTTTGGTATAATAATTCCCACTATCTCTAAACTGTTCCCTTTCTATTGCTACCGTGCTTATGCTTTTCTAATTTCTTCTGTAAGAATTTTTTAATTTAGCCCTATCCATATAGGCTGATTCCCACGAGTGTAAAGGGTTAATAAACAAAAGTCAATGCCTTGTTCCAATGTATGTAAAAAGCATACCATGATTTATCATCAAGACTTTGTGTTTCTTATTCATACACTCTTTCCTTCAAAGAAAGAAAATAAAAAAAGTTGATGGATAGCTAAAAGGAAAAGCATGCTCGTACGCTTCCTCTGACAAACGTATGGTACAACACACACTGACACACACACACATACATTATGTCCTCTGCCAAAAGTATGGTACAACACACACACACACACACACACACACACACACACACACACACACACACACACACACACACACACACACACACACACACACACACACACAGTTTGTCCTCTGCCAAAAGTATGGTACAACACACACACACACACACATACACAGTACTTCCTCTGCCAAAAGTATGGTACAACACACACTGACACACACATACATACAGTATGTCCTTTACCAAACGTATGGTACTGCACTTTACAGAATGGTCTGAGTTGTTGAGTCAAGGAGTCATGTCCCAGGTTTCAGATCAATTCTAACACGGACAGTTTGCTTCCTGCTTTATGTGTCTTGTACGATTAAACAGACAGGTCAAAAATGTAAGACAAAAAGTGTCTCTGTTCTAGGCTGACTGGCTAATAATGTTTTTTCCATCTATCTCTTCTTTGTGTGTCTCTCCCTCCCCCATGAAGACCTTACCTCTTTGGGGCAGGATGTTTTGCCATTAAAACTCCATGGTGAGTTTCCCTCCTCACTACCTACCTACCAGCATGCTCTCTTGTTGCTCTGTCCTGGCTCAAGATAACTGTGTCCCAAATTGAACCCTATTCTTTATTTAGTGCACTACTTTTGACCAAAGCTCTGATCAAAATAAGTGAACTTAATAGGGAATGAGGTGCCATTTGGGACACAATCAACGACTGCATCCATCACATCTTTTAATTTGTGTCTGAGTATATTGAGTGTATTTTCAACACATTCTGTCAGTTTGTTCAGTCATCATCCCTGAGGAAAACACCATGGACGTGCCTCTTTTTTTCACACTACTCTTTTGACAATTTCTTGTGCTCTTTGGGTGGGTGATTTCACAAGCTGCTTGTCTTGTGTCTATGCCTAAATCTGACATCAAGATTCACACCAAACAACATTTAAGCCCACATAAACTGTATAGGGAATTGGGATAGTGGTTCGTATTGAGAAAAGAAAATGGTTGATTTCTGAATCTTTTTTTATGGGGTGGTTAACTCACAAACCCGGAGGTATGTTGGAACATCACTGGAACCTTCTTGTCTGGCTCCTTGTGGTCTATTTGAACCCACCACTTCTTCATGATGGTGACCTCTCTCTCTCTCTCTGTCTCTCTCTGTCTCTCTCTCGCTCTCTCTCTGTCTCTGTCTCGCTCTCTCTCGCTCTCTCTCGCTCTCTCTCGCTCTCTCTCGCTCTCTCTCGCTCTCTCTGTCTCGCTCTCTCTCGCTCTCTTTTTCTTTCTTTCTCTCGCACACTCATTCCCTCTTCTTTTGCTGTTCACATTAAACCACAGACAGTTGTATTAAGAATAACACCTTGGTTGACCTCATGTTGTCCCCATTGTGTTTTTAATGTTATTTTGTGGCTATATGATTGAACAATCGGGTGTGTCCTAAATTGCACAAAGCCTGTCCGTTGTGAACAGACGTGTGGCTAATGTGGCTTTAGCCATCCGTCTGTATGTTACTTTTTCTTTGTACGTCAATTATACGATGTAATTGATGAATGTCATGTAATCAGTGATTTGCCTCTCTTTCTAGGAAAACAATGTGGTTTCTATGTGTCAACTTAGAGAATAACATTGTTGTTGATTTGAAATATGGCTGTTGATTTGTTATAGGCTTATAATCATTTCCTTGAACTTTGAACATTTTGGAATAAGAGGTGGATTGTATAATCATGAAAAGGCAGTTAGCATTATTTTGTACGTAGAGAGATTTTACTATTCATGCATCATTCTGTTTCGAATTCATCTCATTTACCTCAGTTGTGATGAAAGATGTCTACTTTTATACAGCATTGTCATAGCCAATTTTCCTCAAAATGTAAATTACACAGGACTATATGTTTAATATGACGTTTTTGTCCACGCACCTCAGTTTGGGCCTAAATCTACTGCGAACGACAGAGAACATTACAGTTCTCTAGGTTAGCGATGAGTTTTCTAACCATGCAGCTCTCTAATACTCAGGAGAGCAGAAAGTTCACTTTCTCTCTGTCAACGCTGTCTTGTGAAATCAGATGCTTACAAGCTTTTAAAAAGAATCCCCATTATGACAGTCACTTATGGACAGATGATTGAGTGGTTGGGCTCAACGGCGATGCAGTGAACTTTTCTTCCTCCAACTCGCTCTCTCACTCTTCTCTCATTCCTCCCTCCATTAACTTCAGGAAATGAATAGCATGTGGTTCCTTCCCCAAGTCTTGGCTTTCCTCTCTTGTTGTGGCCAGTTACTCACTCATACTTTTTAATTGAAGCTTGTTTCCCTTCCCTCTCTTAGCTCCCTCCCTCCCAGCCCAGCTAGGCTCTTAGTGAGTTCAGAGAGTGGTATGCTTTTCAAAGGTACATCATTAGCATTTGTTAGCATGATGAACCCCCCCCACAGTAACAGTAACTGCCTACCTTTTGCTCTGCCTTTGGCTCCAACTCAAGCTAGCTAGTTAAAGCACTATTGTTCCTGTAACAGCATGTCCCTGGACTGAGGGCATAACAGATCATTGGTCTAACTTCATAATTTCAATTGTGTTTTATTAACAGTGTTTTGTTTGGATGGGCTGGAGAGGGTGTGTGAGATGAGGACCTGGACATGTAAAAAGGCCTCTCTTTCTCTCCCATAATGGTAGCCTCCCAAATGGCACCCTATCCCTTATAATATAGTGCATTAGCAGAGTGTATATATAGGGAATAGGATGCCATTTCTGACACACACAATGACACATACAGTACAGTAGCACGTCTTCCTCTTCCCTGAATAACCTCTTCTCTGAACCCTGATGTTCCCCATCTCCGTATCCCTCCTTTTTTTGAACAGTTTAGGATGGAAGAGTGTGGCGTGTAACCTCTGACCACCGTCCAATTACATGAGCTCACCCTAGACTAGCTGTTAAATATAGACATGGAACCTCCATCTAGGGCTATTCTAGGGTGGGGCAGGCAGGAGATACAACCATCCCACGATAAATCCTTCTCTCAGCAGTAGTGTGATGAGGAACATTAGACATAGAGCGAGGAAGGGGGGGTTGAAGTTTCTGATTCTCTGTGTGCATCCCAAATTTCACACTATTCTCCACATAGTGCACTCTTTATTTTTATTTCACCTTTATTTAACCAGGTAGGCCAGTTGAGAACAAGTTCTCATTTACAGCTGTGACCTGGCCAAGATAAAGCAAAGCAGTGCGACAAAAACATCAACACAGAGTTACACATGGGATAAACAAACGTACAGTCAATAACACAATAGAAAAATCTATATACAGTGTGTGCAAATGAGGTAGGATAAGGGAGGTAAAGCAATAAATAGGCCATGGTGGTGAAGTAATTACAATATAGCAATTAAACACTGGAATGGCTGATGTGCAGAAGATGAATGTGCAAGTAGAGATACTGGGATGCAAATGAGAAAAAATTAACAATATGGTGATGAGGTAGTTGGGTGTGCTATTTACAGATGGGCTGTGTACAGGAACAGTGATCGGTAAGCTGCTCTGACAGCTGAAAACTGGAAGGAAAGGCGGCCAAAGGAGGAGTTGGCTTTGG
Organism: Salvelinus fontinalis; assembly: GCF_029448725.1. Classification (NCBI taxonomy): domain Eukaryota; kingdom Metazoa; phylum Chordata; class Actinopteri; order Salmoniformes; family Salmonidae; genus Salvelinus; species Salvelinus fontinalis. Next base: position 27,479,357 of record NC_074688.1, read on the forward strand.
GGATGACCAGTGAAATATACTTGCTGGAGCGCGTGCTACGGGTGGGTGTTGCTAGGGTGACCAGGGTGATCAGTGAGCTGAGATAAGGCGGGGCTTTACCTAGCAAAGACTTATAGATGACCTGGAGCCAGTGGGTTTGGGGACAAATTTGAAGCGAGGGCCAGCCAACGAGAGCATACAGGTAGCAGTGGTGGGTAGTATATGGGGCTTTGGTGACAAAACGGATGGCACTGAGTGAAGGAGGCTTTGTTGCGAAATAGGAAGCCGATTGTAGATTTAATTTTGGATTGGAGATGCTTAATGTTCAAATATGGGCCCTGGTCGAAAGTATTGCACTACATAGGGAATAGGGTTCCATTTGATATTGTTCCATTTGGGATGCAGCCTCTGATTATTTCGCTGAGATGTTGAAACGGCATTTTAGTCAGTTTTCCCCACTCAGTCCGCTCGGCTCCCAAATAGCATCATCATTACAGCCGTCTGTCTGTAGCTTCAGCCTCCTGCCCCAAGGCCACCTCTGTTTTGGAAGGCTGCTGTAAAATAATAAATGTGACGTTGAGGGATGTGTCCTCCAGAAGGCTGCCCAAAGCCCTCTCTGTTTCTCTTTCTGTGTCTCTCTTGCTCTCGATTTCTCTTGGTCTCTCTCCCTCCCTCTCCCCATCTCTGTGGTTCTTTCTCTCTCCTCTGTCTTAATGCCCAGCCCCAGTCTCAGCCACTGATACATATTAAACATATGGCCTGGGCTTTGCCACCGCTCCTCTCAACCCTGTTCTGAGTTACACTGGGTGTGTCCCAAATGGCACCCTATTCCCTATGTAGTGCCATGCTTTTGACCAGAACCCTATGGGCCCTGGTAAAAGTGTGTATATAGGGAATATGGTGCAATTTTTAATGGATCCACTGTTCTGCTCTACCCTACCGGTCTTTGCAGCTCTTTGTCGCTGGAGGAGCCGACAGAAGTAAGGCTCTATCGTATTTGTTTATGGCGAGGGACCAGCCCCCTCCCAACCCTTCGATGGCGCCTCATGTTTGCCACGGCCCTGTAATGCGAAAGGGCTTTGATGGTGGACGTCACAGATTTAATTACGCCCTTGAGGAAAAGCTATTAGCTCAGTTAAAAGTCCTCATTTGTTAAATGAAAAGTGGAAATGACATATGAGTAGTCTTTTCAGTGAATTAAAGTTGTAGAGAAAATGAGGTCTTCCCAATAGTACAAAATAACATCTCGTGGAGAGAGGGGGGTAAAGGAATTTGGCTTCTTTTTAGTGTCATCCATCTCCCCCTCTCTCCCGTCCCACTTGGTATATTTATTTATTTATTGTCATTTATTGATACTGGGTTCCACCTTTATTTATTTTTTCTCTTTCCTGACCGGTTCCTCTGTACCGTATAGAGTCCAGAGTACTGTCTGTCTGTCTGTCTGTCTGTCTGTCTGTCTGTCTGTCTGTCTCTGTCTGTCTGTCTGTCTGTCGCAGGGTGAAAACCTCAACACTTCAAGTGAGACAGAGAGGAAAATAATATTTGAAACTGAGATGAATAACCATTTGCGGTCATTTCTACTAGAAAAAAGCTATGATCCCTCTCCCATTAGCAGACAGTGTACTCTTCAAAGAGAGATGATGTAGAGTATCTGCTGTAGCTGATCAGTATGGAGTCACCACGAGGAGAACTTATCACAGTCTGTTGTGTGTGTGCGCTTGCATGCGTGCAGGCGTACATATGTGTGTTAGTACCCAGGCCAGCCCTACAGCATAGATTCTTGCAGCAATCTTCTCTTCTCAGCCACAGCGCCATAAGAGCCGTTTACACTTTTAACTTGTCACTGGATCTTTCCCCTCAATGCATGAAAACATGTCCTTTTTATTGAATGTTATTCCTTGATGTATTATTCAGGCCGGCCTCCATCCAAAGACAACCGTGAAAAGTGGGGAGATAAAATACCTTCCTTCACACCACACACAGCGCCGTGTGGCAAACGCGTCAGCCTGAGATTTCACCCCAAAACCAAAGTCAAGCCACTGGAATAGGATTTGTGTTTCCTGGGGATATTGAAACCAGTTGACCACAATTTTTTTCCAGTAAGAGAGAGAGAAGAAGCAGAATGTTGGAGAGATGAAACCCCTCACTAAAGAAGAGCCCGACAGACTCCATCACTCTCACCACTAGCTGTCAAAGACACCACACACACAAATCACAGTGAGCAGTGAAGTGAGATTACATGTTCTATAAGGACTAACACATACCCCAACCCTCTTTCCCTCCTTCCCCTAACCATTCGCCAGCTCCCATATCATTTACTCTGTTAAAGAGAGATCCAGAGCACAGAACAGGATTTGTTGAGTTTGCCATCACCATATCAGTCATACTTTGATATGCGGATGTTGTGTTAGAGAGGTTGAGAAACAGGGAGAGAGTGACTGAATAAGAAAACGAAGAGAGAGGGTGACTGATTAAGAAAACGTAGAGAGAGAGTGACTGGAAGAGAAACGTAGAGAGAGTGACTGAAATTGAAAATGTAGAGAGAGAGTGACTGGAAGAGAAAACGTGGAGAGAGTGACTGAAATTGAAAATGTAGAGAGAGAGTGACTGGAAGAGAACATAGAGAGAGTGACTGAAATTGAAAAGGTCGAGAGAACGTGACTGGAAGAGAAAACGTGGAGAGAGAGAGTGACTGGAAGAGAAACGTGGAGAAAGAGAGTGACTGGAAGAGAAAACGTAGAGAGAGAGAGTGACTGGAAGAGAAAACGTAGAGAGAGAGTGACTGGAAGAGAAAAGGTCGAGAGAGCGTGACTGGAGGAGAAAAGGTCGAGAGAGAGTGACGGGAAGAGAAAAGGTCGAGAGAGCGTGACTGGAAGAGAAAATGTAGAGAGAGAGTGACTGGAGGAGAAAACGTAGAGAGAGAGTGACGGGAAGAGAAAAGGGAGAGCAAGACAGAGGGAAGGCAGAGTGAGAAGGAAGCAGTGTGCTGTGTTGGCTGACCCCTGGCCGTCCGGCAGAGGCTCTGCATGTTTTCATAGCTCTGTATCTCCTGGACACGTTGACAGACAGACAGTCGGACGGATGGACAGATCCGAGGAGGCAAGAGGGACGTAGAGTTAGCCAAGGCAATATCCTGACATGGTCTTATCTCTCCTCTGCTTCCATGGCTTACTGTAGATATTTGGTTATCCAGCCTCACCCCTCACTCTCTCTCTCCAACACTAATAAATACACAGCCAGTAACGCTGTCTAGAGCACCCCCCGTTCTACCCAGAAACATCCTTCACACGGTGTCGGCTAAACAAAGACCTCAACATCTCCCCCACGTCCAGGGAGTAATTTACGAGCTGCTGACAGTTTGAAGGGAAGAGGAGGAGGGAGAGTTGAGGCCCGCAACAGGTCATTCAACACCTGTTAGTGTGTCACTGAGGCTGAGAGGCCAAGAAGAGTTCAAGTACTGGACAGTATGCCATCACACTGGATTAAACAGAACAGCTTTGGGTACATAGTATAGAAAATCTTTGAGAAATTTATCATAATTATATTTTCTGGTTATTTTGAAGTGAATTGTTGAATATTACATAATTTAATTATATAGAATTTTCGTGTTCCAAAATGTTGGACTGTGTGTGTGTGTACAGTTGGTTGTGCGTGTTCAAGCGGGCTGGCGTGAGTTTGTGTATGTGTTAGTGAGGTCTTCGTGGTTAGATCAGAGGTGAACTTCTCCTGTGGGAGTGTGTCAGACTGTGTCAGGCCCTTCAGCCTCCATCCCTTCCTCCGAGGGATTTACTGTCCACCTTGGTTATAGGGCTGGACAATAATACCAGGCCGCTCCGCTACTGTTCTCTGATCAATAGCATATGCAGCCCTATCACCATACTGAACTTTTCGTGTGTTCTCTTTCATCCAAACGGTCCTGACATGTCTGAATAATCCAATAACTCCCAATAAATTCTCTCAAACGGCTAACTCAAAGTGAGACTAGGGGAAGCAGCTGGAAGACTAGCAGCATTCGAGGCACATGTTCAAGCAAGTGATAACCATTATGGCATCCTCAAATATTGGCGGAAACTTTTTTCAATTCATGTGTGTTTGTGTGTGTGTTTGGGTGTGTGCGTGGCATGTGTGTATTAGTGTGTGGACACGCATACACACACACACTCCCAGTCCTCTGTACAGTCCATAGTCAGGCCAGCCTGTAATGGTTTGAGTGTACATGGCGTGCTTCATGACAAAAGGAAGGATGTAATCAACGAGCAGCACATGCAACACAGGCTTTAAAATACCATGGACATCCTCTACAGAGCTGCAGTCCTGATCTACTGGCATGGGAATACTCACTCACACACACACACGCTATGCCGTTCAGACCGCGGGAACCCTGTATTGAATGAGGGAGGAAATATCCTGTATTATGTCTAATGATGTTTTTCATTTGCTGAATAGTAGAGACCAGTACATAAATAATTTGTTCAGACACGAGCACAGTGAAATTGGAGACAATTCAGAGCAAATATGAATTTTCTTTTCTTTTTTTTTGCTACCAATGTACTTAATTTTAAGTCGCCCACGTCTCCTTTTTTTTTTGCTAAATTGCATGAAGTGTAATTGTGTTAAAAGCTTGGCTTGTTTTTGGTCCACAGATGTGGCAGTGTTTGAGCTTTAATATCTCAAACCAGATTGGGCATCATTCTCTCTACAACATTTGGCAACAATTCTCTCTCCTCATTCTTTCTTTAACTACAGCTTTAGTTCATCTAACAACTCAAACCGCCAGCCTTTATCTTCTTTAAGAGGAGTACCCTGTGTCTGTGTCCCCTCGGCTGGGCTCTCCTACCCACTCAACCTCTCGCTCTCTCTCTCTCGCGCTCTCTCTCTCTCTCTCTTGCTCTCGCTCGCTCTCTCGCTCTTTTTCTCCCCCCCTGCAGCAAAGCCAAGCCTCCCCCTCAGATCTCCCCCAGTAAGTCCAGTGGAGGAGAGTTCTGTGTGGCTGCTGTCTTTGCTGCCTCACGCTCATGGTACATGACCAACCCCAACATGAAGAGAGAGAAAGGTGAGGGGCTGTAAAGGCTTAGTAGCATTATGCTCATCATTAGATGCCACTAGTGCATTAGTATCCTAGCTGTTACCCCCAAAACCATCATCACACTAAAACACTTTCATTTTGTTTTCATTTGGTCATTTAAAAGTTCAAAATCTGTTGGAGAATCGTAAATACCATTGGCCTTTAAACTTTGCTCTGGGTGTTGACCCCTCTTAGCCTCCTGTGTAGACGCAACATTAAGGTCAGGGAAGTAGGAACACACTCAGTGAGATGCTGGGCGGAGTAGACAAAACATTTAGCTAAGTCACAACAACGTGCTCCTCTTACTCCGTAACGTTAACCTGTTGACCTCCTGTTACTCAGACCAGTCCAGCCGGTCAGTGGTGGAGTCCCTCTACATCCTCAGTTGCTATGGCACCCTGGTGGAGCACGTCCTGGAGCCTCGGCCAATCAGCACGGCCCAGAAGATCAGCGATGACACACCCCTGGAGCTCAACACATGTCCACGGGCCTGCTGGAGCCTGGCCAGGTAACTGACCCTTCCTAACACATACACACACGTACACACACACACGTACACACACACACACACACGTAAACACACACACGTACACACACACACACACACACACACACACACACACATCAGTGGCGGTCAGTGCAGTTTAAGATGAGGGAGGACCATTATTTTAATGAGCATGGCCTTATTTCTATTACATCATATTGAATGACTGCCATTCATATTCCATTCACCCAGTTCAATGTAACATCGATAGGTTTAGGCTGTTACATGATACTCTAATTTTCCTATACCCATCATGAGGTTGCTACAACCTAGCCTATGAATGAAAGTTTACAACGTAGGTGCACACAGGTCGAGAGACAAATTTGAGATGACAGTGACACATTCAATACCGCCTCGCACACTCTTACCTGCATCTAGTATATCTAATCATAACCATCTAGCTGATCTAATCATAACCATCTAGTATATCTAATCATTACCATCTAGTATATCTAATCATTACCATCTAGCATATCTAATCATTACCATCTAGTATATCTAATCATAACCATCTAGTATATCTAATCATAACCATCTAGTATATCTAATCATTATCATCTAGTATATCTAATCATAACCATCTAGTATATCTAATCATTACCATCTAGTATATCTAATCATTATCATCTAGTATATCTAATCATAACCATCTAGTATATCTAATCATTATCATCTAGTATATCTAATCATAACCATCTAGTATATCTAATCATTACCATCTAGAATAACTAATCATAACCATCTAGCTGATCTAATCATAACCATCTAGTATATCTAATCATTATCATCTAGTATATCTAATCATAACCATCTAGTATATCTAATCATTACCGTCTAGCATATCTAATCATTACCATCTAGCATATCTAATCATTACCATCTAGTATATCTAATCATTACCATCTAGTATATCTAATCATTACCATCTAGTATATCTAATCATAGCCATCTAGTATATCTAATCATTATCATCTAGTATATCTAATCATAACCATCTAGTATATCTAATCATTACCATCTAGCTGATCTAATCATTACCATCTAGCATATCTAATCATTACCATCTAGCATATCTAATCATAACCATCTAGCTGATCTAATCATTACCATCTAGTATATCTAATCATTACCATCTAGATGATCTAATCGTAACCATCTAGCTGATCTAATCATAACCATCTAGCTGATCTAATCATAACCATCTAGTATATCTAATCATTACCATCTAGTATATCTAATCATTACCATCTAGTATATCTAATCATAACCATCTAGTATATCTAATCATAACCATCTAGTATATCTAATCATTATCATCTAGTATATCTAATCATAACCATCTAGTATATCTAATCATTACCATCTAGTATATCTAATCATTATCATCTAGTATATCTAATCATAACCATCTAGTATATCTAATCATTACCATCTAGTATATCTAATCATAACCATCTAGTATATCTAATCATTACCATCTAGCTGATCTAATCGTAACCATCTAGCTGATCTAATCATAACCATCTAGCTGATCTAATCATAACCATCTAGTATATCTAATCATTACCATCTAGTATATCTAATCATAACCATCTAGTATATCTAATCATTATCATCTAGTATATCTAATCGTTACCATCTAGTATATCTAATCGTAACCATCTAGTATATCTAATCGTAACCATCTAGTATATCTAATCGTAACCATCTAGCTGATCTAATCATAACCATCTAGCTGATCTAATCATAACCATCTAGCTGATCTAATCATAACCATCTAGCTGATCTAATCATTACCATCTAGCTGATCTAATCATAACCATCTAGCTGATCTAATCATTACCATCTAGCTGATCTAATCATTACCATCTAGCTGATCTAATCATAACCATCTAGCTGATCTAATCATAACCATCTAGCTGATCTAATCATAACCATCTAGCTGATCTAATCATAACCATCTAGCTGATCTAATCATAACCATCTAGCTGATCTAATCATAACCATCTAGCTGATCTAATCATAACCATCTAGCTGATCTAATCATAACCATCTAGCTGATCTAATCATTACCATCTAGTATATCTAATCATTACCATCTAGTATATCTAATCATTACCATCTAGTATATCTAATCATTACCATCTAGCTGATCTAATCATAACCATCTAGTATATCTAATCATTACCATCTAGTATATCTAATCATAGCCATCTAGTATATCTAATCATTACCATCTAGTATATCTAATCATTACCATCTAGCATATCTAATCATTACCATCTAGTATATCTAATCATAGCCATCTAGTATATCTAATCATTACCATCTAGCTGATCATAACCATCTAGTATATCTAATCGTTACCATCTAGCATATCTAATCATAACCATCTAGTATATCTAATCATAACCATCTAGCTGATCTAATCATAACCATCTAGTATATCTAATCATAACCATCTAGTATATCTAATCGTAACCATCTAGCTGATCATAACTATCTAGTATATCTAATCATTACCATCTAGTATATCTAATCATAACCATCTAGCTGATCATAACCATCTAGTATATCTAATCGTAACCATCTAGTATATCTAATCATAACCATCTAGTATATCTAATCATAACCATCTAGTATATCTAATCATAACCATCTAGTATATCTAATCGTAACCATCTAGTATATCTAATCATAACCATCTAGTATATCTAATCATAACCATCTAGCTGATCATAACCATCTAGTATATCTAATCGTAACCATCTAGCTGATATAATCATAACCATCTAGCTGATCTAATCATAACCATCTAGCTGATCTAATCATAACCATCTAGCTGATCTAATCATAACCATCTAGTATATCTAATCGTAACCATCTAGTATATCTAATCGTAACCATCTAGCTGATATAATCATAACCATCTAGCTGATCTAATCATAACCATCTAGCTGATCTAATCATTACCATCTAGTATATCTAATCATTACATTTACATTTACATTTTAGTCATTTAGCAGACGCTCTTATACAGAGCGACTTACAGTAGAGTGCATACATTTTATTACATTTTTTTTTACATATTACATATTACATTTTACATACTGAGACAAGGATATCCCTACCGGCCGAACCCTCCCTAACCCGGACGACGCTATGCCAATTGTGCGTCGCCGCAACCTCCCGGTTGCGGCCGGCTGCGACAGAGCCTGGGCGCAAACCCAGCCCAGCCTGGGCGCGAACCCAGAGACTCTGGTGGCGCAGCTAGCACTGCGATGCAGTGCCCTAGACCACTGCGCCACCCGGGAGACCATAATAACCATAATAATAATCATAACCATCTAGTATATCTAATCATAACCATCTAGCATATCTAATCATTACCATCTAGTATATCTAATCATTACCATCTAGTATATCTAATCATTACCATCTAGTATATCTAATCATAACCATCTAGTATATCTAATCATAACCATCTAGCTGATCTATTCATAATCATCTAGCTGATCTATTCATATCATCTATTCACATCATCTAGAATATATAATCAACAGTTGCAAACTACAGTTTCTATTGGACAAATTCAGGTATCTTTATCCTCGTTTCGTTTGCTTCCGTTTAAGAAACGTTTTTCATCAGAATCGGCGGAATGAATGCACCCCTGATTACGCATAAACACAGTACACTTTCATAGCAGCCATGTTGTATTCCCTCACTTTTCCCTTAGTTTGTGGACTTCAATGAACAACACAGCTGTATGCAAAAAAAAACGTTCCAATCCAAACCATGTCATAACCACTACACACAGCCTACATTGTTGTCCCCATATTAGCTGAAGTACCATCCTAGTCTACATAGCTAATAGAACTCATGCGTTAGTAAACCCGCTACAATTAGGCTGGAACATGTATAGTCACTAAGCAGTTACACCGGCGGTCCCTGGTGGCAATACATTAATAAAACCAAAAGCTCACTTTTACTTGGAAGAGTTCTAGTGTTGTGTTGGATGGTCATAGCCAGCTAGCTAACATAGAATCCCTCTGTTTGAGCCGGGTGTTTAAGTAACTGAACTAGCCAACTGCATTTGCTGGCTAAGGAAGTGAAACTGAAAAAAAATTACGCTCTCGCTCTTGCTTCTCCTTCAATTTTGAGAAATTAATTTGTTGAAAACAGTTCAGCTATTGTCCTTCTCTCTCTTTGAGTGAACTACTCACCAAATGTTATGCACTGCAGTGCTAGCTAGCTGTAGCTTATGCTTTCAGTGCTAGATTAATTCTCTGATCCTTTGATTGGGTGGACAACATGTCAGTTCATGCTGCAAAAGCTCTGATAGGTTGGAGGAGTTTCTGTGTAAGTCTATGGAAGGAGGTGAGAACCATGAGCCTCCTAGGTTTTGTATTGAAGTCAATGTACCCAGAGGAGGACGGAAGCTAGCTGTCCTCCGGCTACACCATGGTGCTACCCTACAGTGTGCTGTTGAGGCTACGGTAGACCTTCATAGCAAAACAGTGTGTTTTAATCAATTATTTGGTGACGTGAATATATTTTAGTATAGTTTTATCTAAAAAGGATAACTTTCAATGTTTTAAAATGTCTCTCTTTATGAAATTCACTGAGGTGGATGGTCCTCCCCTTCCTCCTCTGAAGAGCCTCCACTGACACACACACGCGCGCACATACACACACACACTTTTCCCCGCTCTGTTAAGCTGTGGTTCATGTTATGAAGATTTACATACAGTAATATATTGTACAGTTATACAGTTGTGTGTGTGAGACATTATCATAGTAAACTGCTTTTTATTATAGGACTCAAATATTTTCTAACATTGTATGTATAACCTAGTTATAAAATAATATTGGATACAGTGAAAACATATTGTGCTGCAGAATCCCATTCATCCATGTCAAATGAGCAGCTGGAACCAGATATAAAGTTCTGCTGCTGTGGCCCAGTTCTCTGTGATCAGACTACAGCTATGTAGGACAAAACACATGTGATGTTCATGTTGTACACTACAGTACTGTATGTAACTACTATAGTATACACACCTTCATATGTTATATTTGCCTCTGTACTGCCAGGCTCCAGGGACCACAGTCTATTTACACCCAGCAGGGGCATTGCTCTATACATCTGGCCCTCAATCTGCAGCCTTTGTTTGACCAGAGCTCTATTTTGTAATGGTGGATCACCAAAAGGGTCCTAAATGGGTAAAAGTAGTGCACTACATTGGGAATAGGGTGCCATTTGGGACAGATACTGGGATTTTCTTCTCTGTAATTGAGTTGTGTGTTTCCCTCCTATGTTGTTTGGTTGTTACAGGACTCCACTGTGGAATGAGCTGCAGCCTCCCTTTCTCTCCAACCACCCTCTGGTGCTGGCCTCTGATCTGGTGCAATATTACCAATACCTCCTGGCTGGATGTAAGTATTATACACTGTGTGTGTGTGTGTGTGTGTGTGTGTGTGTGTGTGTGTGTGTGTGTGTGCTCTTCTCTGTATGTGTATATAAGTACTCTTTGTACTAGAGTTCGACCGATTATGATTTTTCAACAGCGATACCGATACCGATTATTGGAGGACCAAAAAAAGTCGATACCGATTATTGGAGGACCAAAAAAAGCCGATACCGATTAATCTGCCGATTTGAGAGAGAGAAAAAAAAGATAGAAAAAAAGTATTTGTAATAATGACAATTACAACAATACTGAATGAACACTTATTTTAACTTAATATAATACATCAATAAAATCAATTTAGCCTCAAATAAATAATGAAACATGTTCAATTTGGTTTAAATAATGCAAAAACAAAGTGTTGGTGAAGAAAGTAAATGTGCAATATGTGCCATGTAAAAAAGCTAATGTTTAAGTTCCTTGCTCAGAACATGAGAACATATGAAAGCTGGTGGTTCCTTTTAACATGAGTCTTCAATATTCCCAGGTAAGAAGTTTTAGGTTGTAGTTATTATAGGAATTATTGGACTATTTCTCTCTATACGATTTGTATTTCATATACCTTTGACTATTGGATGTTCTTATAGGCACTTTCGTATTGCCAGTGTAACAGTATAGCTTCCGTTCCTCTCCTCGCTCCTACCTGGGCACGAACCAGGAACACATCGACAACAGCCACCCTCGAAGCAGCGTTACCCATGCAGAGCAAGGGGAACAACTACTCCAAGTCTCAGAGCGAGTGACGTTTGAAACGCTATTAGCGCGCACCCCGCTAACTAGCTAGCCATTTCACATCGGTTACACCAGCCTAATCTCGAGTTGATAGGCTTGAAGTCATAAACAGCGCAATAGCTGCTGGCAAACGCACAAAAGTGCTGTTTGAATGAATGCTTACGAGCCTGCTGCTGCCTACGACCGCTCAGTCAGACTGCTCTATCAAATCATAGACTTAATTATAACATAATAACACACAGAAATACGAGCCTTTGGTCATTACAATGGTCGAATCCGGAAACTATCATTTCGAAAACAAAACGTTTATTCTTTCAGTGAAATATGGAACCGTTACGTATTTTATCCAATGGATGGCATCCCCTAAGTCTAAATATTGCTGTTACATTGTACAACCTTCACTGTTATGTCATAATTATGTACATTTCTGGCAAATTAATTACGGCCTTTGTTAGGAATAAATGGACTTCACACAGTTCGCAATGAGCCAGGCGGCCCAAACTGCAGCATATACCCTGACTGCTTGCACGGAATGCAAGAGAAGTGACACAATTTCCCTAATTATAAGAAATTCATGTTAGCAGGCAATATTAACTAAATATGCAGGTTTAAAAAATATATACTTGTGTATTGATTTTAAAGAAAGGCGTTGATGTTTATGGTTAGGTACATTGGTGCAACGACAGCGCTTTTTTTCTCAAATGCGCTTGTTAAATCATCACCGTTTGTCGAAGTAGGCACATCGATTATATGCAACGCAGGGGACGCTAGATAAACTAATAATATCATCAACCATGTGTAGTTAACTAGTGATTATGTTAAGATTGATTGTTTTTTATAAGATAAGTTTAATGCTAGCTAGCAACTTACCTTGGCTTCTTACTGCATTCGCGTAACAGGCAGGCTCGTGGAGTGCAATGAGAGGCAGGTGGTTAGAGCGTTGGACTAATTAACTGTAAGGTTGCAAGATTGAATCCCTGAGCTGACGAGGTAAAAATCTGTCGTTCTGCCCCTGAACAAGGCAGTTAACCCACCGTTCCTAGGCCGTCATTGTAAATAAGAATGTGTTCTTAACTGACCTGCCTAGTTAAATAAAGGTGTAAAAAAATTCAAATATATTTTTTTTTAAATCGGCAAATCGGTGTCCAAAAATACAGATTAACGATTGTTATGAAATTAATTAATTGGCCATTCCGATTAATCGGTCGACCTCTACTTTGTACGTGTGTGTGTGTATCATCAAGCTCCATTAGACCTGTGGCAGAGCTGAAGCCTACTAATTCCTACTGTTTGTTCTCTATGGGAGATTGTCTTCACCCTCTTATTGGTGACATGCTGAGGAGTAGGACTGTTTCAATCATCCTCCATTACTAACCTGTACCCTCTTAAAACCCTCAGTGAAGATCCGACATCTTTCCATCACTCCATCTGAGTAGTGCTCTGGTCTCAGATCCCTTATCACACGAACTGTCAGCTTTTCATCCGTTCTGTTCCGTCTGTACGGCACTTTGAATCAAGCCTTTGTCACTGTATGTCTCTTTGTCTATCTCCTCTGAACAAGTCAGCATGACAATACTAACAGCTCAACCAACTCCACTCAACTCATTCAAATGAAGCCAATTAGCCAGCCTCCAAACTCCTAACTCAGTAACAAGTACAAAGAGCACCAAGCACTTTAGGTTGACATGTGAAAGGCTGTGGAGGCTGGAGATGGCAGAAGGAAGAAGACGACAACTCTGGGGGGCAGAGTGCACACGGATGGCCACACATTTAATTTATCCTCCGTTATAAATGTGCGTTGTTGCATTAGCTGCATAAACATAAATCAGTAATTAGCTCCTGAAGTGCCGTTGGGGCAAATCCCCTTCTCCTCCCGTGTGCCTGTTCTTCTGTCTCCTCTATTCTACGCTAAATTGTCTGCTTCCCAAATGGCACCCTATTCCCTACTTAGTGCATTACTTTAGACCAGGGCCTTATGGTCAACAGTAGTGCACTATAGGGAATAGGGCGCCATTTGGGAGGTAGACGTTCTCCCAGTGCTCAGGGCTGAGCGGGTAGGATATTTTCTCAAATTAGTTCCAATAGTCCTTTCTAGTGTCAGAGCGATGAAGTCAAGTTGGTGTGACGGGTCGGGCAGCGGGCATCGGCGCTGGGTTTAGTGTGACTCTGTCCTGCGAGAAGGCATAATGATTTAGTCTCAGTGCTCTCTCACATTTAGCTCCAATTAGTGATGGCCAAAATATCACTGCCTGCCCCACCTCGTCTGTCCCTCCCTCCTTCGCCCCCGTTCCTCCTGCCAGCCGAGCAGCACCAACCCTTATGCACTCACACACCCAGGTCAATACAATATGCACATCATTTGTCATCTTGTACTTCTACCCATCGCTCCGTTCTGCTCTGGCCCCGGGCGTTTCCTGCATGCTGCTACGGCTCACGGAGTGCCACCTTTCATTCCTCCACTTTGCACCCGAGCATCGACTGAAAGTTCTGTTTCACAACACGGTGCCTCCGCTCAGCCCGCCAGAGATTGGCTGGGCAGAGAGGGAGTGATCCAGGGCGGGCGATCTGACCTCAGGATGCATTATGCTACGCTACACTACAGCCACACAACAGGATGCACACACACACACACACACACACACACACACACACACACACACACACACACACACACACACACACACACACACACACACACACACACACACACACACACACACACACACACACACACACACACACACACACACACACACACACACACACACACACACACACACACTGTTGGCTCTGTGGGCCTTCTCCAGTGGTGCATAAAGATCAGGGCTTATGAAGGGAGAAGCTGCTACTCTCCTCCCTGCTCCGATACAAACTTCTACTATCAGGGTCTAGTTTACATAGTAGATACTACCCCAAACGTCAACAACCAGAAGGACATAGTGACGGGAGGAAAAAGGGAAAGGGTTAGGAAGAAAGTGAAAGAGACCGAGACAAAGAAAGAGGGAGAGAAATGGAGATTGATGAAAGAAAATTCGCAAAGATAAAGACGGAGAGCGGTATGATTAATCACGGGCCCCTTTTAGATCTGCAAATGAGTCTGTGTATTCAGGGACCTAGCTGGGTTCCACAACCTTCTAGAGCATGGGGTTAGAGGGTTTACATGTTGTGTGATTGACAGCAGCTGCTCTCTCTATATTGGATGACCGGTGTGATTAAAAATGCATGTTGCTGTGGAGGGAGGGATGGAGCTCATGCCAGCCTAGCCGGAGAGGAGCCTTGCAGGCTGGTGATAAAAGCAGCGGTGGCGCCACTTCATGGTCACTATCTCCACCTGTCCATCTGCCCAGCCCACTGGCACCGCTCTGGGCCCGCTCTGCTCTGGGCCACAGCCGGGTAAACAGCAGCCCCACCACACTGCTGGGGATGATAAGAGACCGAGAGAGAAGTGCACACAGACACACACACACACTCACACACACACACACACACACACACACACACACACACACACACACACACACACACACACACACACACTCACACACACTCACAGACAGACACACACACGAACATACACACACTCAGACAGACAGGGACACAGAGACAGAGAGATATGAAGATGCGATAAGGAAGAAGAGCTGGCCTCATAAATGCTGTCTCAGTCCAGCTTTGATGGCTCAGGGAATCCTCACTGTGGTGTGGATGGCTCAATCAGCCAGTTAGGAGAAACAGAGACCCTTTTCATTCTAAAAGGCCCAAAATGAATGAATGAATATAGCCAATTTGTGTTGCCCTGAGGTGTCAGAGTAGATTTAATCCTGCGGTCGGATCCCTTAGAATAACACCACCACACGATTAATGAATGTGAGGCTTTTTTCCGTCCTTATTTGCAGCATTCATTCCTGAAATTCAGGGCATATTTCCCCCCCTCTGGTCTTGACGTTTTTTGAAGCGAGGGGGCTGTATTTACATAGCTGTCTGTCGTGTGTGTTCAGACACCTCTTCCCCGGCCGCAAGACTTCGTCGAGGCAAACATGGCGTGAATAATTTACCTCCCTGCTCTTCTGGCTTGCTCCTCTGAGCTCTCTGAGTAGGCTAGGCACCTCAGTGGTGGCTGCGCTGATGCTTTTAGGCCCTGGCCCCCCCCTAGTTTCAAGCTTTATTAGTGGTATATACAGTATACACATGGTATACACCGTCCAACGAAATGCTTACTTGCAAGTTCCTTCTTGACAATGCAACAACAATAAATATTAAAAGATAACAATACGAATATAAAGTCTAGCCCCTAGCTTCCTTTCATAATGTAGTAACTGGCGGCTGGCTGTCTCCTGGGCCTTCCACCATGACGAAGTGCCACGGCCACGTCAATCACCGCTAATTGGCTGAGTGAGAGACTTCCGAGGCCGGCAGGAGCTGATCTTCACCGTTGGGAGGTTTGGTAAAGAGAAAGTGGGAAAGGATCAGCATGGATAAGGCTTGCTTGCATGGACAAGCAAGCCTTATCAGATCGTGACATTATCCCAACTGGCCTGCCTAATTGTCAAAAGGAGCTGCCCAAATGAGCGCAAGCGAGACAGAGAGAGAGGTTAGAGGTGGAACGGAAGGGACAGGCCAGACAACTAGACAATGAGGCTGACCACCACTGAACAGATCAGATCATTAGTCATATTTCTCCCCAGAGATCAGCCCCTGCCTGAGGTCAGCAGTCAGCCCGGATCAATACATGGCCCTGCTTTGTTCTGGGCTGCTCACTATACCTGCTGTTACTGCTACCTGCATCCGCCAGACAACTCACTCTGTCTGAAATTGCACACTATTCCGGATATAGTGCACTACTTTTGACCAGGGAACTGTATAGGTACTAGGGTGCTATATTGGACGCACCCCTGCGCCACCTACTGCTACTGGCATTGACCAGACCACTCACTGAGTCTCTCCTCTGGTCAGCAGAACTAGACCACATCCTCTCAGATACACAGGCTCTTTAAGATAGCTTAGGAAAGATTTTTAAATCACTTTTGTTTTTTAGTGTGTTTTACCAGAACAGGGGATTTTTCAAAGAATAACACCAATCAGATGTGCCTGGTAAACACCACCAATTAGCAATTTTTCTACTTGATAGGAATGGTTATAATAGTAATTTCAGATGGTAATCTTTGCTATCAACCATCACTAAAGCAAATATGCCGCCTTGTGATGATTAATTAGTACACTGTTTTCACATTGTGTTGTCACTGGACTGAAACATTTTCGTACATGTTATGGCACTATCCTATTGAAGGTAGAGTAGAGCTCTGTTTGCTACCCCCCCCCCCCGATGATTATAGGGAGATTTGGGCACTCATTTGCATATCATTAAACTCATGTCATACACAGTGTCAACGTTTATGATCACTGTGTTTAATGTACAGTTACAAGATGACATGTCGTCACACCCTGAGTTGTTCTGAACAGAATGATCCTGTTTGTTTATTATGACGAGAATTCGCAGCTGAACACACATCTGAATGACTAGTAGAACTTAGCCAGTCATGTTGGCAATAGAACAAGCTTTCAAATGATTGCTATTTATAATGTGCCGTGTTGGGATTGCATAAGGAACAACAGTAATTGTGACACAGTAATGGTGGGGATGCAGGGTTTTGTTTGAGTAACTCAACGGCACAGCTAGGAGAGCTTAAAAAAAGCACCTTATAGTTAAGACTCTTCTTTGAGTCATAAAAGTGCAATGAAATTATTAAGGAATAATTAAGGTGGTTGGCAGCTTGGAGACACCAGTTAGTCGTCTCTCAAACCCCTGTGATTTGTTAGTCTTATGTTGCACCTACCCCACATTTACCAGGAATACTCTTATGTTACTCAAGGTATGCAGAGTATGTTGTTATCAACAAATTTGCCGAAAGTAAATGTAAAATGCACGTAAAGTCAACAGTGTAATGTTTGGATTCTTGTGTCAGGTGAACTGTTGTCCTCAACTTTGGTATAATAAATGTTCCCATAATTACCAAACTCTTACCTTTCAATTGCTACCATGCTTTTGCATTTCATATTTATTCTGTAAGAAACATTTCAATTTATCCCTATCCATATAGGCTAATTACCATGAGTGTAAAGGGTTAAGAGTCCCTAATGACAGTAAAAACAGCAGACCCAATGGCTCTCTGTCGATCTATCTATATATCAATCCAGCCACTCAGGTAGATATGTCTGTAAATGTTTGGTTGGCTCAGTCTGTCTCTCTATACCTGCATTCCCTAACACACACACACCCTACCTACCTACCTACGACTGTGCTTGACCCTTGGGGTTGACCACTGCCTCCCCACTCAGGAGCCTGTCCGGCTCTCTCAGGCCAATGGAACCCCCCCCCTGTCGCCGTAACCCGATCCAGCCAGCCAACAACTGCTCCAAAGCATCAATAATTAATTAGGGAACAGCTATTGCCCCCAAGGGGTCATAGAGCAAGAGTAGAGTGGGTGGGAGCGAGAGAGGGATACAGGAAGGAAGGGTAGTAATGATTTTGTTTAATAAGTAACACAAGCAGGCTTTGTTCTTCTGCCATTAGAGAGCAAACTAAGGTATCAAAGGATCTGGCTAGGAACCACACACACCTTCACCACACCCGTGTGTCCAGAGCAGGAGAGAGCAGTGTTGTGCAAGCTTTTAGGAAAACGAGGGCAGCCTCTCCACAGTGGAAGAGTGTCAGTCGAGGTATTTGTTACAGCACTGCTGTGTGTGGTGTCAAACCGACCAGCACACCTCCTTAAGAAGCCTCCCAACACCTACTCTACGCACGAGAGAGACAGAGAAAAAGCGAGAGAGCGAGGGAGAGAAAAGGCGAGAGGGGTCAAAAGAGACAGCAGCGCCTTGTGCACTCCAGATGAGAACTTGACAACTTTATTAGTCATTCCCACATTAAACAAATTCACCACAGACTGACACGGGGTGGGGGGCGCTAGGCCCTGAGGTGCCATGAGAAAAGACTGATTCTACACTTTAAGCTTCATTCTCCATGCCTGCTTATTCAAGCCTCCAACTACGCCATCTGTCTGTGTGCCTCTCTCTCTGTGCCGCTGACGGGCCTCACGCACGCTCACTCACACACATGTTCTCTTTCACTTACACGTACACATGCTCCTTCACACACTCAGGCACACATATGCCCAAATGCCCTTTTGCTCTCTTTCCTCCCCCCTCTCTCGACTTAACTGAGTGTCAGAGACACTAGACAACAGGAAAAACTCACGCTCTCTGTCTGTCTGTCTGTCTGTCTCTCTCTCCCTCCCTGTCTGTCTCTCTCTCCCTCCCTGTCTGTCTGTCTGTCTGTCTGTCTCTCTCTCCCTCCCTGTGTCTGTCTGTCTGTCTCTGTCTGTCTGTCTGTCTGTCTGTCTGTCTGTCTCTCCCTCCCTGTCTGTCTGTCTGTCTCTCTCTCTCTCGCCCTCTCTCTCTCGCCCGCTCCCTCTCTCGCTCGCCAGCTCTAACAAACACTATCTCCCTGTCTCTATGTCCACAGTGGTGCCCCCTGGAAGCCCTGGCCCTATCACGCGCCACGAGTCTTACGACAGCCTGACGTCGGACCACAGCGGACAGGAGGACGAGGAGTGGCTCTCACAGGTGAGACTGGCACTGCCCAGCTGGCACCTTTTTGAGTGATAATTGAGTCAACATCATGAAACACACCAGCACTAACACGCCTGATTCAGGTAATCTAAAGGGTTGATGCTTAGTTACTGGTAGAGCAGGTTTATTAGTCCACCAGGAATGGATTGAGGAATCATTCCAATCTATAGCAATATCAAAGCATTTGCATTATCTGCACTTCACATGTCTTATGGTGGCTAGAGAGGGACAGTCACCCCTTCAAGAGCCTATTGCCCAGCAAACTCATTATTTTCTCTCCTAAAGGACTTCTCCTTACCAATAGCTGGTAGGGGGAGCCCTTTGATATTTTAAGTAGAAATTGTGCACAAATATTGCATTTAAAAGCCTGTCATATTAAATTAAGTTCCCTTTAACATATTGTAGACCACTTGGAAAATCCTAGAAATCCGATTTTTCTATATGAATGAAGACTTGCTAAAGTGTAAAAATTCGCATTTTCACATTCTGAGACTTTTAGGAAGATTTTAACCCACTTAACCCCAACATTTCTTTAGGTTTTCACCATTGTAAAGCCCTAGTTATTTTTTTGCTTTGACAAAGTAATTTCTTAACATTATTATTTATTTAATGTGATTAGTGATTCATTTGAAGGTATAAAACGATATGTGAACTGAACTCTCATTTTTAATATGGTGCAAATAATCCTTTTTGAATATGTTTTTCTAAAGAAACATTGAACAGCTAATAATAGTCAAATCATAGTGTAAAAGCAGGTCAGCTTGTTTTACTATTTTGGGCAATTTTCTGTTTTCTGGTGTAAATCTGAGTGTGTGGAACACGTTCAACCTGTTACCCACATATAGACAGGCTAGAAAACCGTCCATTCCCCCTGTCACGAAAGGATTTCTGGCAGATTCAGAGCAATCTTCAATCTTCTTACAGTCAACCCTGTTACTTTATTTGGCACTTAATAGGCACACCATTTTTTACATTTAACCTGTTGTTTTTTTATTAAGTTGGTCTTCATGACAGAATGTTACAATTTTGTTGAAATAAAATGTGTTTTCTTTTCACCAAGTTACACTACTCAAAAGGCACTCAATTGTTGAAACGACCCAGGAGCTAATAGGTGGATTTTGGACTAAGTGGCTCTTGACTGTTGGACTCTTTGTCTTTGTCCAGCAGTGCATGATGCCACTATTGAAATAAGGTTACATTTTAATCTAATACCAAATAGTGGCCTTTTTGGCACTGAGTACTGCCGTGAGATGTGGTTTGGAGGGATATATGGTTGGGATATGTAGCGTTACAGATAGATAAGTTGTATGATGATATGACCGCACTCTCTTCAGCTTGGTTAACCCTTCACTCCCTCATGTCTGAAGCCTGATCTCTGCAGGTAACCATCACATTTCCACCATCAATAATTTCTGGCCATATATAATGGATTAGGGTAAATGTATCCCACTTAGTCTGTGGTTTCCTTGTGGTTAGTAGCTACTGATAGTGTTGCCGGGAGCCAAACCAACTACCGTCTATCTACCATCTCCTGCACCAAAACTACTGACGCTTGGCTGGATTTACGCTTGCTCTGTGCTATTATTAGCCAGGTGAAATCTTTGTAAACGGAGGTTGGCAGCCAGGCCACTAGGGGGAGTTGTGCTGTTTTGGTAAGGTACAGCTTCAAACTGCCAAGCAGTGATGGGGGACATGGCGTTATGGGGACACCGGTGTTATGGGGTTGTCTGTCAGACAAACTTGTTAAGCCAAGGTTCTGACTTATTGCACTCAACAAAGTTACCACAAGACTTTGTTGGTTGTCGCAGTGCTATCCTCAGGAAACAGCACGGTATATTTTCAATGACACTAATTCTGACACTTAATAGCTCCTGTAAATCATTGGATGAGGCTCCTCAACATGGCATCTCACTTGTTCCTCCAGTTTATCCCAACACACTTACCTCGTCACCTTTCAAATTCAAATCTGAAATGGCACTGGAAGACAAGAATGGTCTTGATCCATTCTAGACACAAGCCCTCTAAGGTCATGCTGTCAGT
This sequence comes from Salvelinus fontinalis, assembly GCF_029448725.1. Lineage (NCBI taxonomy): Eukaryota > Metazoa > Chordata > Actinopteri > Salmoniformes > Salmonidae > Salvelinus > Salvelinus fontinalis. The sequence continues at coordinate 27,500,808 of NC_074688.1, forward strand.
TTCTTTCTGTTCTGTACAATAGTCTAGAGGATAAATAGTGAAACATGTATAGTATGATGATAATGGCTAGATTGAGTTAGAGCAGCGCTGTCTTGTGGATGTCATTAAATCAGATCCCTTCATTAGATTATCAGCAGTGTTCAGAATCAGATGTATCTGCAGGTTTCTAATGCAACTCCACATTGTGACCTTTGGTGTGTGCCGTCCGTCTGGGCGCTGTATGTAGTGTGACTTAGGAGACATTACTTGTGTCCCAAATGGCCCCCTGTTCCCTTTATAGTGCACTACTTTTGACCAGGGCCCATAGAGGTCTGGTCAGAAGTAGTGCACTATTTAGGGAGTAGGGGGCCATTTGGGACACAGTTTGTGCATAATAGTGTAAGTGGTCTCAGGTCCATCAGATGACAACAATGCCTGAATCAACCCCACAAATTCCCCCTTATCCTCCTGGTTTCAATACCCCTCCATCAAGTCATCAGGTCTGGCTCTGACGGTCATGACACATTCTATTGGGTTAATGCAGTAGCGACCAGGCCTCTGGAGACTGGACTATAATTCTCTCCCTCCTCCACCTCCTGTGCTATACAGTGACTTCATTTCAGACGTCCCTGAGCTGTTATATCAACAGTCCATTGGTGGTTCTGTGTGCTCTACACAACTCTGTTATAACTCGTGTTGTCAGGACAGGGTGCGACAGACCGACAGGAGGGCCGAGACATGGAGAGCTGGGCATGACAGACAGATAGACAGGAGGGCAGAGACAAGGAGAGCTGGGCATGACAGACAGATAGACAGGAGGGCAGAGACAAGGAGAGCTGGGCATGACAGACAGATACACAGGAGGGCAGAGACAAGGAGAGCTGGGCATGACAGACAGATAGACAGGAGGGGAGAGACAAGGAGAGCTGGGCATGACAGACAGATAGACAGGAGGGCAGAGACAAGGAAAGCTGGGCATGACAGACAGATAGACAGGAGGGCAGAGACAAGGAGAGCTGGGCATGACAGACAGATAGACAGGAGGGCATGACAGACAGAGCTGGGCATGACAGACAGATAGACAGGAGGGCAGAGACAAGGAGAGCTGGGCATGACAGACAGATAGACAGGAGGGCAGAGACAAGGAGAGCTGGGCATGACAGACAGATAGACAGGAGGGGAGAGACAAGGAGAGCTGGGCATGACAGACAGATAGACAGGAGGGCAGAGACAAGGAGAGCTGGGCATGACAGACAGATAGACAGGAGGGCAGAGACAAGGAGAGCTGGGCATGACAGACAGATACACAGGAGGGCAGAGACAAGGAGAGCTGGGCATGACAGACAGATACACAGGAGGGCAGAGACAAGGAGAGCTGGGCATGACAGACAGATACACAGGAGGGCAGAGACAAGGAGAGCTGGGCATGACAGACAGATACACAGGAGGGCAGAGACAAGGAGAGCTGGGCATGACAGACAGATACACAGGAGGGCAGAGACAAGGAGAGCTGGGCATGACAGACAGATAGACAGGAGGGCAGAGACAAGGAGAGCTGGGCATGACAGACAGATAGACAGGAGGGCATGACAGACAGAGCTGGGCATGACAGACAGATAGACAGGAGGGCAGAGACAGGGAGAGCTGGGCATGACAGACAGATAGACAGGAGGGCAGAGACAAGGAGAGCTGGGCATGACAGACAGATAGACAGGAGGGCATGACAGACAGAGCTGGGCATGACAGACAGATAGACAGGAGGGCAGAGACAAGGAGAGCTGGGCATGACAGACAGATAGACAGGAGGGCAGAGACAAGGAGAGCTGGGCATGACAGACAGATAGACAGGAGGGGAGAGACAAGGAGAGCTGGGCATGACAGACAGATAGACAGGAGGGCAGAGACAAGGAGAGCTGGGCATGACAGACAGATAGACAGGAGGGCAGAGACAAGGAGAGCTGGGCATGACAGACAGATAGACAGGAGGGCAGAGACAAGGAGAGCTGGGCATGACATACAGATAGACAGGAGGGCAGAGACAAGGAGAGCTGGGCATGACAGACAGATAGACAGGAGGGCAGAGACAAGGAGAGCTGGGCATGACAGACAGATAGACAGGAGGGCAGAGACAAGGAGAGCTGGGCATGACAGACAGATAGACAGGAGGGGAGAGGAGAGGGCAACATCTGGCCCTGCGCCCCGACACTGATGAGAACCATGGCATCTGTTTATCTCTGGGGCTGGGCGACACTGATGGTGTTAACTGGCGAGTACACACACACACTGAAATCCTCCTCCCTCCCCCTCTCTGTGGCCTAATTTACACAGCTGTGCCAGGCCACGTGTCACACACACACACACCATGGGCGTATTACGAGACCCTAAGCTGTCACCCCTGTCTTGGCTCTTTCACTGCCAAATAGACATGAGAGAGAGGGGGACAGAGTGTGGAAGAAGGAGAGTCTGTGTTAAATAAAGAGAAAACTGAAGGATTGAGAGGAGCTCTTAGCGAGAAAGAAAGTTGGAGACGGCAGATAGAGGAGAGGGAATGAGGGAGATGACAGAGGGGGAGAGGGAATGGGGCAGAAGGGAGAGGGAATGATGGAGAGGGAATGAGGGCAGAGGGCGAGAGGGAATGAGGGCAGAGGGCGAGAGGGAATGAGGGCAGAAGGCGAGAGGGAATGAGGGAATGATGGAGAGGGAATGAGGGCAGAGGGCGAGAGGGAATGGGGCAGAGGGCGAGAGGGAATGAGGGCAGAAGGCGAGAGGGAATGAGGGAATGATGGAGAGGGAATGAGGGCAGAGGGCGAGAGGGAATGGGGCAGAGGGCGAGAGGGAATGGGGCAGAAGGGAGAGGGAATGAGGGAATGAGGGCAGAAGGGAGAGGGAATGAGGGCGAGAGGGAATGAGGGCAGAGGGCGAGAGGGAATGGGGCAGAAGGGAGAGGGAATAAGAAATTGGGAGTAGAAAGAGAAGGTGAAAGCTAGTTACAATTGTTGTGTCCTCTCCTCATCTCCCGCATCCATCTAGTGTAACATTACTGACAAACATCTCTGGAGTCTGCCACTCTGTCATGTTAAGGCCCACCATGCCATCTCTCAGGGGAAAGACACTGCGGACAGCTGTTCCTGAGCCTTAACGGCCACGGTGGCATTTCTCAGAAAGGATGACCCTAATTTGGCTCTGACGCTCGTCCTCTAATCCCGTTGCCACGGAAATCTGTGTCCCTCATTTCCTCTTCCCCTAACGCACACACCCGCCAGCTCATTGTGACTACAGCGTCTTGGCTCTGTGGACAACAGGCTTTAGTCTGACAGGTTTACATCCTGAACGAATGTGGACAGTGACGCTGTAGTAGTTATTTTATTTGTACCAAATGGGAAACTGGTTTTCAGCAGTTTGTACACAAACACAGTAGCAGTATTTCCGTTTAACCTAAGTGAAATAAGACTAAGGTAAGTGCACTATTCCAGTGGTTTTATGTTGCTAGCATGCTAATGGTATTGTCTGGCCCCTACCAGGTGGAGATAGTGACCCACACAGGGCCTCACCGTCGGCTGTGGATGGGTCCTCAGTTCCAGTTTAAGACCATCCACCCATCTGGTCAGACTACGGTCATCTCCTCGTCCTCCTCCGTGCTGCAGTCCCAGGGCCCCAGCGACATTCAACAGCCTCTGTTAGACTTCCACACTGATGACCTGGACCTTCACAGTCTCAGGTAGGTGGACAATCATGCTGCCATAGTTGTATGTGACTTCTGCTATTTTGAACAGGTCTTCTCTTGCAAAAATAAGATTTAATCTAAATTATTCTATGATATATATATATATATATATTATATCTATAAATGTAGCATAACAGCAGTTAAATAAACACACACATAAGTAGCTGTACATTTCTGTGTGTGTAGGATCCAGCCCGTGCGTTCTGAGCCGGTCAGCATGCCTGGTTCCTCTCGGCTGGTGGCTGAACGGAGGGGACAGGGGACGGTCATTGATATAGGATCGGGTAGGAACCATGCTACTTTATACTATACTATTCCATCTGTCTGTCTTGATATATGTATATTTGTGGTATGAGACTGTGTACAGGTGTCTTCACCTTGTTCAGTACAGAAGAATGTCTGTATACACACACACACGTAAATGCAAGACCCGTGACCTGTGTCAACTGTATCTTATTCATAATGATGGTAACATTATGACTGTGGGCCTAGCGTACACCCCAGCCTTTGTTTTCCTCTTCAAACACACAGAACCACGTTAAACCACATAACGACACATGATAATCTACTCTGACTCTTCACAGTATCCAAGCCGGAGATAGTCCTAGTGATGACATAATCATAACCCTGCGTTTTGATTGGCCTGATCTGTGTATTAGATTAGATTGATCTGCTTTAAAGATGGTCTCTTTTTACGTTTGTCCTTTTCTTCATCCTGTTAGGATGTTAGGGTTTAATCCAATCATGTTGAGATGAAAGCCGGCACGTACAGTGTTGTTCTCTAGGGGTTATTTCCGTTGTACTGATCTTGTGAGAATCTCAATTGGATTTAGTGCTAGTTTTTTTTATGTCATTGTGAAGCCACCGTTAGGATCAATGTGACTAGTATGATGTCTTGGTATTTCTGCTGTGTGTTTATTATGGTTGTATGTGTAGAAGGTACAGTAACCTAGCCCTGTTTGTTTTATTAACACTGTATCTTCGCTTGAACCATGTTTTGACCAGGTATCTCACTCCCTTTCACCAAAACCCCAAATCATCTACAAAGTACATTCTTACCTGGTTTGAACCAGGAATGCTTCCCCTCCCTCTCTCCTTGTTGTCTGGAGGACTGAAGGAGGAGAGGAGAAGAGACGAGAGGAGGTAGAAGGAGAAGAGAGATGAGGAAGGGAGGAGGAGGGTAGTGATGGTTATCAGTCTCTAGCCTGCCACCGGTGTGGCGCCTCTTCTTATCAGACACACATCGCTTTTGTCTTTCCTTCAAAAGGGCACGTGTGTGTGTGTGTGTGTGTGTGTGTGTTTTAGCATGGATTAGTGCAGTTTGTGTGTGTGCACGTTTTTTGCAGCTAATGTAGCCAAAGTCCCAGCAACTTGTGATTGTATAAGTGCTTAGTGGCAGTAACATCAGTCATACAGTAAGTTCCACTGTAGAGACTCTTCCAGTCATTGGGACTCATAGACAGTCTCCCCAGTGTCTAGGATGTTATCTCTGTGTATATGCTGTATCCTACACTACACACTCTACTAAGACATTCCCCAGGGGCTTAGGATTGGGACACACACATACACACATACATACATACATACATACATACATACATACATACATACATACATACATACATACATACATACATACATATATTTATTTATGGGCAGGGAAGAGGGATGTAGAAGCTCTACAGCCAATGTCTAGATTTTCCTCACTAAACAAAATCAATGGGACCTGCAGCCGCCATTATCAATACTGTCTATCTGCTCCCCAAGAGAGAGAGAGAGAGTGTGTGTGTGTGTGTGTGTGTGTGTGTGTGTGTGTGTGTGTGTGTGTGTGTGTGTGTGTGTGTGTGTGTGTGCGCGTGCGCGCGAACTTGTGTGCTCCACTGTCGTAGACTAGGTGAGTGTCCTGGTAGACAGGATCATTCTGTGGTACGGCGGAACCAAAGAAACAATGCTAGAGGACACAAACAAAGAGACATAAAGGCTGTTCATCTTCTCTGTGCTGATAAGTCTCTGACAGGGATCACAGTGTCCCTACAGTCTGGATAGGTAGTTGTTTTGTTATGACTCACTGAAGAAAACACCCTGCTCCTTGTTCTGGAGAAAAACACTTTCTTTAGCCCCCCCCCCCCCCCCCCCCCCCCCCCTCGCTTGTGTCTTTTATCGGGAGCCTGGGATCTAACTAGTGTTGCTGCTTACGACAGAGCAGAGCACGGAGGTAGAGAGAAGATGCAGACATGTTATGAGTTAGTTATCACAGGTGTGTGTGGGGTGGGGGGAGTTTGTGTGTCCTCTTGATAGGAGGAGCAGGAGAGATATACGGCACCAAAGACATTTATTGAACACTACTGCCGTTTAGCATTAAAAAGTGTGTGTGTTTAGTCCATTAAAAGGAGACGGTCTTTCTGGTCTAATCAGTGTTGGATCAGCAGTTAACAGCCATTAGAGAGATGAGAATGTCCAAGACACTTCCTGACACATTATCACAGCTGACGCTACTGCTGCCCCTCTCACTGATACCACTCATCCCACACACTGAGAGAGGGAGGTGTGTGTTGCAGCCCCTCAGTCATGTAGCATCCAGGGCTGGGGGTCTCCCCAGCTGTTGTAGTAAGAGGTGGAGGGATAAAATGAATGGAGGGATGGAGAAATTGAAGGAAGGATGGGTGAGTCCCTTCATAGCTGAACGGTCCTAGGAAGGTAGACAGGCACCTGCGCAACCCCCCCCCCCCCTCCCCCCCTCCACACACACACACACACACACACACACACACACACACACACACACACACACACACACACACACACACACACACACACACACACACACACACACACACACACACACACACACACACACACACACACACACACACACACACACACACACACACACACACAGAGTAACTGATCCTTAACCCTACACCCCACAATTACCTGAGCAGCCATAAAGGCCTCCTGTGTGTGGAGAGATAGTGGTCACATTCACAACTCTACCATTATGCCACATGATCTCTTCCTTTAAGGAAATTGGGGGGAATATCTTTCTTTCATTACCCGTGACCTCACCCCCCCATCTACCCTTCCTTTTCCCCATCCCCATTCTTTCTCTCCTCCCATCAATGGGGTCCTTGTCCCCTCTGCTCTCTAAAGCTTTCACTTCTTCCGGCGACCTGGGGGTTGCCAGGACAATAAGTTGAGGTGGCACCGCCTGGGGTCACAGTTCTAACAGAGACATCTGTTTTGTCATCACACCCCTGTAATCAGCCAGTGAATGATACCATTCTTATAACCGCACCGCTTTGTCTGACTGAGAGAGGGAGGGTTAGAGAGAGAGGGAGGGTTAGAGAGAGAGGGAGGGTTAGAGAGAGAGGGAGGGTTAGAGAGAGAGGGAGGGTTAGAGAGAGAGGGAGGGTTAGAGAGAGAGGGAGGGTTAGAGAGAGAGGGAGGGTTAGAGAGAGAGGGAGGGTTAGAGAGAGAGAGAGAGGGAGGGTTAGAGAGAGAGAGAGAGGGAGGGTTAGAGAGAGAGAGAGGGAGGGTTAGAGAGAGAGAGAGGGAGGGTTAGAGAGAGAGAGAGGGAGGGTTAGAGAGAGAGAGAGGGAGGGTTAGAGGGAGGGTTAGAGAGAGAGAGAGGGAGGGTTAGAGAGAGAGGGAGGGTTGGAGAGAGAGAGAGAGAGGGAGGGTTAGAGAGAGAGGGAGGGTTAGAGAGAGAGGTAGGGTTAGAGAGAGAGGGAGGGTTAGAGAGAGGGAGGGAGGGTTATAGAGAGAGGGAGGGAGGGTTAGAGAGAGAGGGAGGTTTAGAGAGAGAGAGGGAGGTTTAGAGAGAGAGAGGGAGGTTTAGGGAGAGAGAGGGAGGGTTAGAGAGAGAGAGGGAGGGTTAGAGAGAGAGAGGGAGGGTTAGAGAGAGAGAGGGAGGGTTAGAGAGAGAGAGAGGGTTAGAGAGAGAGAGAGAGAGAGAGGGTTAGAGAGAGAGGGAGGGTTAGAGAGAGAGGGAGGGTTGGAGAGAGAGAGAGAGAGTAAGGGAGGGTTAGAGAGAGAGAGTAAGGGAGGGTTAGAGAGAGAGAGAGGGAGGGTTAGAGAGAGAGAGAGGGAGGGTTAGAGAGAGAGAGAGGGAGGGTTAGAGAGAGAGGGAGGGTTAGAGAGAGAGGGAGGGTTAGAGAGAGAGGGAGGGTTAGAGAGAGAGGGAGGGTTAGAGAGAGAGGGAGGGTTAGAGAGAGAGGGAGGGTTAGAGAGAGAGGGAGGGTTAGAGAGAGAGGGAGGGTTAGAGAGAGAGGGAGGGTTAGAGAGAGAGGGAGGGTTAGAGAGAGAGGGAGGGTTAGAGAGAGGGAGGGTTAGAGAGAGAGAGAGGGAGGGTTAGAGAGAGGGAGGGTTAGAGAGAGGGAGTGTTAGAGAGAGAGGGAGGGTTAGAGAGAGAGGGAGGGTTAGAGAGAGGGAGGGAGGGTTAGAGAGAGAGGGAGGGTTAGAGAGAGAGGGAGGGTTAGAGAGAGAGGGAGGGTTAGAGAGAGAGAGGGAGGGTTAGAGAGAGAGAGGGAGGGTTAGAGAGAGAGAGGGAGGGTTAGAGAGAGAGGGAGGGTTGGAGAGAGAGAGAGAGAGAGAGTAAGGGAGGGTTAGAGAGAGAGAGAGAGAGGGAGGGTTAGAGAGAGAGGGAGAGTTAGAGAGAGAGGGAGGGTTAGAGAGAGGGGGAGGTTTAGAGAGAGAGAGAGAGTGGGAGGGTTAGAGAGAGAGGGAGGTTTAGAGAGAGAGAGAGAGAGGGAGGGTTAGAGAGAGAGGGAGGGTTAGAGAGAGAGGGAGGGTTAGAGAGAGAGGGAGGGTTAGAGAGAGAGGGAGGGTTAGAGAGAGAGGGAGGGTTGGAGAGAGAGGGAGAGTGAGAGAGAGAGGGAGGGTTAGAGAGAGAGAGAGAGAGGGAGGGAGGGTTAGAGAGAGAGAGGGAGGGTTAGAGAGAGAGGGAGGGTTAGAGAGAGAGAGAGGGAGGGTTAGAGAGAGAGAGAGGGAGGGTTAGAGAGAGAGGGAGGTTTAGAGAGAGAGGGAGGTTTAGAGAGAGAGGGAGGTTTAGAGAGAGAGGGAGGTTTAGAGAGAGAGGAGGTTTAGAGAGAGAGGGAGGGTTAGAGAGAGAGGGAGGGTTAGAGAGAGAGGGAGGGTTAGAGAGAGAGAGAGAGGGAGGGTTAGAGAGAGAGGGAGGGTTAGAGAGAGAGGGAGGGTTAGAGAGAGAGGGAGGGTTAGAGAGAGAGGGAGGGTTAGAGAGAGAGGGAGGGTTAGAGAGAGAGGGAGGGTTAGAGAGAGAGGGAGGGTTAGAGAGAGAGGGAGGGTTAGAGAGAGAGGGAGAGGGTTAGAGAGGGTTAGAGAGAGAGAGAGGGTTAGAGAGAGAGAGAGGGTTAGAGAGAGAGAGAGGGTTAGAGAGAGAGGGAGGGTTAGAGAGAGAGGGAGGGTTAGAGAGAGAGGGAGGGATAGAGAGAGAGGGAGGGTTAGAGAGAGAGAGAGGGTTAGAGAGAGAGAGAGGGTTAGAGAGAGAGAGAGGGTTAGAGAGAGAGAGAGGGTTAGAGAGAGAGAGAGGGTTAGAGAGAGAGAGAGGGTTAGAGAGAGAGAGAGGGTTAGAGAGAGAGAGAGGGTTAGAGAGAGAGAGAGGGAGGGTTAGAGAGAGAGGGAGGGTTAGAGAGAGAGGGAGGGTTAGAGAGAGAGGGAGGGTTAGAGAGAGAGAGAGAAGGTTAGAGCGAGAGAGAGAAGGTTAGAGCGAGAGAGAGAGGGTTAGAGCGAGAGAGAGGGAGGGTTAGAGCGAGAGAGAGGGAGGGTTAGAGCGAGAGAGAGGGAGGGTTAGAGCGAGAGAGAGGGAGGGTTAGAGCGAGAGAGAGGGAGGGTTAGAGCGAGAGAGAGGGAGGGTTAGAGCGAGAGAGAGGGAGGGTTAGAGCGAGAGAGAGGGAGGGTTAGAGCGAGAGAGAGGGAGGGTTAGAGCGAGAGAGAGGGAGGGTTAGAGCGAGAGAGAGGGAGGGTTAGAGAGAGAGAGAGAGAGGGTTAGAGAGAGAGAGAGGGAGGGTTAGAGCGAGAGAGAGGGAGGGTTAGAGACACAGATGGGGAGGGTTGGAGAGAGAGGGTTATAGACGGAGAGCGAGCGAGAGGGAAAAGGGGGAGGGAGAGAGAGAGCGAGAGAGACCTTTCTATCCCTGCCGCTATCTCTCCCTCTGTCCTTTTCTTTCTTCCTTTCCTTCCTGGGGAGATGACAGTAAATGGGTTTTGGTAGCTGCCTAGATTTATTGTGTGTGTGTGGTCTTTTTTAAGACTTGAGGGAGATGGGGGGGGGGGGGGGGGTTTGACCACATGTAAGGATTTATCGTGTGGGTGCATGAAATGGATGGAAATGGAAGCTGGACGAGTGTGTGTATGACATTGGACATTGATTCGTGTGTTGTTGTGTTTTTTTTAGCAGGAGAGAGAGAGTGTGTGTGTGTGTGTGTGGGGGGGGGGGCACTGTGCTGACCTCACTAGGATTGTTTGAAGTTCTGTGCCAGTGTACGCCATATGTTTTCCTGTGTGTGTGATATTTGTGTGTGTGTGATATGTATGTGTGTGTGTGTGTGTGTGTGTGTGTGTGTGTGTGTGTGTGTGTGTGTGTGTGTGTGTGTGCGTGTGCGTGTGTGTGTGCGGCCCTGGCTGTGTGTGTGTAATGCCAGGGGGCAGTGGATACTGAACAGCTGCTGTTAGAGCAACTTTAAAAACACCAATGTGTCGGGCATCTGCTGTGTGTTCCCTGTTCAACCTGCACACTATATATAGGGTGTGTGAGTGGGGTATGAGGTTACATATGCTGTGTGTTCCCTGTTCAACCTGCACACTATATATAGGGTGTGTGAGTGGGGTATGAGGTTACATATGCTGTGTGTTCCCTGTTCAACCTGCACACTATATATAGGGTGTGTGAGTGGGGTATGAGGTTACATATGCTGTGTGTTCCCTGTTCAACCTGCACACTATATATAGGGGGTGTGAGTGGGGTATGAGGTTACATATGCTGTGTGTTCCCTGTTCAACCTGCATACTATATATAGGGTGTGTGAGTGGGGTATGAGGTTACATCTGCTAGGACACCTCAGACCCCTGTAAGTGTCTCTCTTAACTGTCATGTATCCATGGATATGTCTATGTGTATATGTAGAAGGGGTGTCTGTGTGTGATCGTGTGTCCCTCCCACACAGACACACACAGATGCCAATATACCCACACACCCTAAGCCTGCATGGCAGGGGGTGTAGTGTCACTTTGGGGACGACATGTCAGTTTGGAGACAATGCCATCCCTAAATAGACATGACCTCAAGCTGCAGAGTGCCAGCCTTTACCCTCCATGTAAGGCACTGGGCTGTTGTGGGGACACCAGCGTGGATGGATGTGTTTCTCTGGGTATAGACAGCCCAGGAACATTGTCTCTCCATCCCTTATGTCTCTCCAGGGGAGAAGTCCTTGTCATCATGGTTAACACTGACAAGTCGACTAGACACCCAGCAAAGTTTGGTGACAAAACTCACTTTCTCCTTCTCTCTTTCCCTCCATTCCTATCACTTCATCCCTCCCTCTCTCTCCCCAGCATATGCCTCACACACTCTACCAGCCTCCCCTCTCTCTACCCCCCTCCCACCCTCCCATCTCCCCCTCGTCTCCCTGACACTAACTCTCTTTGACAGTGTCTCCATTGCGGTGTGGGATAATCCACTGGGCAGGGTGTTAAAGTAGGACCCAACCGGCCCTCTCAGCTCCATAATGGATCGATCCGGACGGCCCCACAGCTGGCTGCTGTAATGGTATTTTTTACACCTAGCTAGCAGAGCAGAGTAACTCTAATGCACGCCACCGCTTCCGCAATGCAACACACTCCCTCCTTAAAAATGAATAGGGGATGGAAAATGAGAAAGCACTCACGACGAGGAGACGAAGAGAGAGAGAGATGGATAGAAAGAGAGAGATGGATAGAAAGAGAGAGATGGATAGAAAGAGAGGGGTGGATAGAAAGAGAGAGGTGGATAGAAAGAGAGGGGTGGATAGAAAGAGAGGGGTGGATAGAAAGAGAGGGGTGGATAGAAAGAGAGAGATGGATAGAAAGAGAGGGGTGGATAGAAAGAGAGGGGTGGATAGAAAGAGAGGGGTGGATAGAAAGAGAGAGGTGGATAGAAAGAGAGAGATGGATAGAAAGAGAGAGATGGATAGAAAGAGAGGGGTGGATAGAAAGAGAGGGGTGGATAGAAAGAGAGGGGTGGATAGAAAGAGAGAGGTGGATAGAAAGAGAGGGGTGGATAGAAAGAGAGGGGTGGATAGAAAGAGAGGGGTGGATAGAAAGAGAGGGGTGGATAGAAAGAGAGGGGTGGATAGAAAGAGAGGGGTGGATAGAAAGAGAGGGGTGGATAGAAAGAGAGGGGTGGATAGAAAGAGAGAGATGGATAGATAGAAAGAGAGAGATGGATAGATAGAAAGCACTCACGACGAGGAGACGAAGCGAGAGAGAGAGAGATGGATAGAAAGAGAGATGGATAGAAAGAGAGAGGTGGATAGAAAGAGAGAGATTGATAGAAAGAGAGGGGTGGATAGAAAGAGAGGGGTGGATAGAAAGAGAGGGGTGGATAGAAAGAGAGGGGTGGATAGAAAGAGAGGGGTGGATAGAAAGAGAGGGGTGGATAGAAAGAGAGGGGTGGATAGAAAGAGAGGGGTGGATAGAAAGAGAGGGGTGGATAGAAAGAGAGGGGTGGATAGAAAGAGAGAGATGGATAGATAGAAAGAGAGAGATGGATAGATAGAAAGAGAGAGATGGATAGATAGAAAGAGAGAGATGGATAGATAGAAAGAGAGAGATGGATAGATAGAAAGAGAGAGATGGATGGATAGAAAGAGAGAGGTGGATAGAAAGAGATGGGTGGATAGAAAGAGATGGGTGGATAGAAAGAGAGGGGTGGATAGAAAGAGAGGGGTGGATAGAAAGAGAGGGGTGGATAGAAAGAGAGGGGTGGATAGAAAGAGAGGGGTGGATAGAAAGAGAGGGGTGGATAGAAAGAGAGGGGTGGATAGAAAGAGAGAGATGGATAGATAGAAAGAGAGAGATGGATGGATAGATAGAAAGAGAGAGATGGATAGATAGATAGATAGATAGAAAGAGAGAGATGGATAGAAAGAGAGAGATGGAGAGAAAGAGAGGGATGGAGAGAAAGAGAGGGATGGAGAGAAAGAGAGGGATGGAGAGAAAGAGAGGGATGGAGAGAAAGAGAGGGATGGAGAGAAAGAGAGGGATGGAGAGAAAGAGAGGGATGGAGAGAAAGAGAGAGATGGATAGAAAGAGAGGGATAGATAGAAAGAGAGGGATGGATAGAAAGAGAGAGATGGATGGAGAGAAAGAGAGGGATGGATAGAAAGAGAGGGATGGATAGAAAGAGAGGGATGGATAGAAAGAGAGATTGATAGAAAGAGAGGGATGGTTAGATAGAAAGAGAGAGATGGATAGATGGAGAGAAAGAGAGGGATGGATGGAGAGAAAGAGAGGGATGGAGAGAAAGAGAGGGATGGAGAGAAAGAGAGGGATGGAGAGAAAGAGAGAGATGCATAGAAAGAGAGGGATGGATAGAAAGAGAGGGATGGATAGAAAGAGAGGGATGGATAGAAAGAGAGGGATGGATAGAGAGAAAGAGAGGGATGGATAGAAAGAGAGATTGATAGAAAGAGAGGGATGGGTAGAAAGAGAGGGATGGATAGAAAGAGAGGGATGGATAGAAAGAGAGAGAGGGATGGATAGAAAGAGAGAGATGGATGGAGAGAAAGAGATGGATGGAGAGAAAGAGATGGATGGAGAGAAAGAGAGGGATGGAGAGAAAGAGAGGGATGGAGAGAAAGAGAGGGATGGAGAGAAAGAGAGGGATGGAGAGAAAGAGAGGGATGGAGAGAAAGAGAGGGATGGAGAGAAAGAGAGGGATGGAGAGAAAGAGAGGGATGGAGAGAAAGAGAGGGATGGAGAGAAAGAGAGGGATGGATAGAAAGAGAGGGATGGATAGAAAGAGAGATTGATAGAAAGAGAGATTGATAGAAAGAGGGATGGATAGATAGAAAGAGAGGGATGGATAGATAGAAAGAGAGGGATGGATAGATAGAAAGAGAGAGATGGATAGATAGAAAGAGAGGGATGGATAGATAGAAAGAGAGGGATGGATAGATAGAAAGAGAGGGATGGATAGATAGAAAGAGAGGGATGGATAGATGGAAAGAGAGGGATGGATAGATAGAAAGAGAGGGATGGATAGATAGAAAGAGAGGGATGGATAGATAGAAAGAGAGGGATGGATAGATGGAAAGAGAGGGATGGATAGATAGAAAGAGAGGGATGGATAGATAGAAAGAGAGGGAGGGATAGATAGATAGATAGATAGAAAGAGAGGGATGGATAGATAGATAGATAGAAAGAGAGGGATGCATAGATAGATAGATAGAAAGAGAGGGATGGATAGATAGAAAGAGAGGGATGGATAAATAGATAGATAGAGAGGGATGCATAGATAGATAGATAGAAAGAGAGGGATGCATAGATAGATAGATAGAAAGAGAGGGATGCATAGATAGATAGATAGAAAGAGAGGGATGCATAGATAGAAAGAGAGGGATGCATAGATAGAAAGAGAGGGATGCATAGATAGAAAGAGAGGGATGGATAGATAGAAAGAGAGAGAGGGATGGATGGAAAGAGAGGGATGCATAGATAGAAAGAGAGGGATGCATAGATAGAAAGAGAGGGATGCATAGATAGAAAGAGAGGGATGCATAGATAGAAAGAGAGGGATGCATAGATAGAAAGAGAGGGATGGATAGATAGAAAGAGAGAGAGGGATGCATAGATAGATAGATAGAAAGAGAGGGATGCATAGATAGATAGATAGAAAGAGAGGGATGCATAGATAGATAGATAGAAAGAGAGGGATGCATAGATAGAAAGAGAGGGATGCATAGATAGAAAGAGAGGGATGCATAGATAGAAAGAGAGGGATGGATAGATAGAAAGAGAGGGATGCATAGATAGAAAGAGAGGGATGGATAGATAGAAAGAGAGAGAGGGATGGATGGAAAGAGAGAGATGGATGGAAAGAGAGGGATGGATAGATAGAAAGAGAGGGGTGGATAGAAAGAGAGAGATGGATAGAAAGAGAGGGGTGGATAGAAAGAGAGGGGTGGATAGAAAGAGAGGGGTGGATAGAAAGAGAGGGGTGGATAGAAAGAGAGGGGTGGATAGAAAGAGAGGGGTGGATAGAAAGAGAGGGGTGGATAGAAAGAGAGGGATGGATAGAAAGAGAGGGTTTCTTTGTCACTCTTTTTTTTCTAGTTTCTCTATTTCCATCTGGGAAATCTAAAATGTTCTGTTCAGTCCTGTTGAAGTTAGAATGTGGGGGAACATCGCCCCACCTAAGTAATTGGGGTGGAAACTTTGCTATTTCACAAAGCCCAAATGGCACACAATGGTTGTTTTGTAATTATTTTGGTCTCCTTATGGTTTTGTCCCTGTGTGGGTGGAGTTGTGGAATTGAAATTAGGAGCTGTTGAGGGATTGGCCGGGCTGGAGGGTTGAAAGGGCATTACCATGGTTTCCAATGGCATAGGGGAAGTCAGTGTCATAGAATGGTAAGGTGAAGACTGCCTACCCCCTCATCTTTATTCCCTCAACCCCTCTCCCGTCTTCTCTGCCATGTCTTTCTCTCTCCCTTCCTCCCCTGGCCAGGCCTCAGTATGCAGGTGTGGAGGTGCTGCAGGTCATCTCCTCTGCAGGTGTGTGTTAGATGATATCTGCTCACCTGGTCCACTCCAGCCACAGAGGCAGTCTTTGTGTATTCATTGTAGTGGGCAACACACACACCCCTCCAGCCAAGTCACCTTCCAGCTAACGGAGGGAGGGAGCAGTCTTTCCTTCCTCACCTGTACATTAGGTCCCATGCCTGTTTTACTGAGGTGTGTTTCCAATCACCGGTGGAACGTGAAAGATGTCCGCTTGGGAATTCCGCCCTGGCTTCCTGTGTGTGGCCATAGGTAGAGAATGGGGAAGAGAAAGAAATAAAGAGAGAGAGACAGCGAAAGGACATGCTCCTTCAGAGTCAGCCTCATCAGCAGTAGCGTCATCTCTAGGAAACATAAAAGAGGGAAAGACAGAAAGAACGTGAACCTCTCTGATGTGATGTCCACTGGTTCTGTCAGCAACTCTGCTGCTTCGTAGCGTCTTCACTGTCGGCCCAAAACCAACCTGACACTTTTCTTAGTGAGCTCTTTCTTTGTCCTTTTCTTCTGTCTTGAATTTGTTGTAATATGCAGTTGTCTGTGTCTCATGCGGTTTTATATGTTTGTGAAAGTGCAGAAAGTGCACGTTTATGCAGGTATACTGCAAGTGTCTAATTTTGCATGTGTTTGTTTTTTGTATTTTGCTGCTTGTGCAGTCCAATGCTGTCTCTTGAATGCCCTCTCCCTCTCTTGAAATTCCTCCCTGTCTCTCGCTGTCTCCCTCTCTTGAAATTCCTCCCTGTCTCTCGCTGTCTCCCTCTCTTGAAATTCCTCCCTGTCTCTCGCTGTCTCCCTCTCTTGAAATTCCTCCCTGTCTCTCACTGTCTCCCTCTTTCCTCCCTGTCTCTCGCTGTCTCCCTCTCTTGAAATTCCTCCCTGTCTCTCCCTGTCTCCCTCTTTCCTCCCTGTCTCTCGCTGTCTCCCTCTCTTGAAATTCCTCCCTGTCTCTCACTGTCTCCCTCTTTCCTCCCTGTCTCTCGCCGTCTCCCTCTTTCCCCCGTCTCTCGCTGTCTCCCTCTTTCCCCCCTGTCTCTCGCTGTCTCCCTCTTTCCGCACTGTCTCTCACTGTCTCCCTCTTTCCGCCCTGTCTCTCACTGTCTCCCTCTTTCCCCCTGTCTCTCGCAGTCTCCCTCTTTCCTCCCTGTCTCTCGCTGTCTCTCTCTTTCCTCCCTGTCTCTCGCTGTCTCCCTCTTTCCCCCTGTCTCTTGCTGTCTCTCTCTTTCCTCCCTGTCTCTTGCTGTCTCTCACTGTCTCCCTCTTTCCCCCTGTCTCTCGCAGTCTCCCTCTTTCCTCCCTGTCTCTCGCTGTCTACCTCTTTCCTCCCTGTCTCTCGCTGTCTCCCTCTTTCCTCCCTGTCTCTCGCTGTCTCCTTCTTTCCCCATGTCTCTCGCTGTCTCCCTCTTTCCCCCTGTCTCTCGCTGTCTCCCTCTTTCCCCCTGTCTCTCGCTGTCTCCCTCTTTCCTCCCTGTCTCTCACTGTCTCCCTCTTTCCGCCCTGTCTCTCACTGTCTCCCTCTTTCCCCCTGTCTCTCGCAGTCTCCCTCTTTCCTCCCTGTCTCTCGCTGTCTCTCTCTTTCCTCCCTGTCTCTCGCTGTCTCCCTCTTTCCCCCTGTCTCTTGCTGTCTCTCTCTTTCCTCCCTGTCTCTTGCTGTCTCTCACTGTCTCCCTCTTTCCCCCTGTCTCTCGCAGTCTCCCTCTTTCCTCCCTGTCTCTCGCTGTCTCCCTCTTTCCTCCCTGTCTCTCGCTGTCTCCCTCTTTCCTCCCTGTCTCTCGCTGTCTCCCTCTTTCCCCATGTCTCTCGCTGTCTCCCTCTTTCCCCCTGTCTCTCGCTGTCTCCCTCTTTCCCCCTGTCTCTCGCTGTCTCCCTCTTTCCTCCCTGTCTCTCGCTGTCTCCCTCTTTCCTCCCTGTCTCTCGCTGTCTCCCTCTTTCCCCCTGTCTCTCGCTGTCTTCCTCTTTCCTCCCTGTCTCTCGCTGTCTCCCTCTTTCCTCCCTGTCTCTCGCTGTCTCCCTCTTTCCCCCTGTCTCTTGCTGTCTCCCTCTTTCCCCCTGTCGCTCGCAGTCTCCCTCTTTCCCCCTGTCTCCCTCTTTACCCCTGTCTCTCGCCATCTCCCTCTTTCCCCCGTCTCTCGCTGTCTCCCTCTTTCCTCCCTGTCTCTCGCTGTCTCCCTCTTTCCTCCATGTCTCTCGCTGTCTCCCTCTTTCCTCCCTGTCTCTCGCTGTCTCCCTCTTTGCCCCTGTCTCTCGCAGTCTCCCTCTTTCCCCCTGTCTCTCGCAGTCTCCCTCTTTCCTCCCTGTCTCTCGCTGTCTCTCTCTTTCCTCCCTGTCTCTCGCTGTCTCCCTCTTTCCCCCTGTCTCTTGCTGTCTCTCTCTTTCCTCCCTGTCTCTTGCTGTCTCTCGCAGTCTCCCTCTTTCCTCCCTGTCTCTCGCAGTCTCCCTCTTTCCTCCCTGTCTCTCGCAGTCTCCCTCTTTCCTCCCTGTCTCTCGCTGTCTCCCTCTTTCCTCCCTGTCTCTCGCTGTCTCCCTCTTTCCTCCCTGTCTCTCCCTGTCTCCCTCTTTCCCCCTGTCTCTCGCTGTCTCCCTCTTTCACCCTGTCTCTTGCTGTCTCCCTCTTTCCCCCTGTCTCTCGCTGTCTCCCTCTTTCCTCCCTGTCTCTCGCCGTCTCCCTCTTTCCCCCGTCTCTCGCTGTCTCCCTCTTTCCTCCCTGTCTCTCGCTGTCTCCCTCTTTCCTCCCTGTCTCTCGCTGTCTCCTTCTTTCCTCCCTGTCTCTCGCTGTCTCCCTCTTTCCCCCTGTCTCTCGCTGTCTCCCTCTTTACCCCTGTCTCTCGCTGTCTCCCTCTTTCCCCCTGTCTCTCGCAGTCTCCCTCTTTCCCCCTGTCTCCCTCTTTCCTCCCTGTCTCTCGCTGTCTCCCTCTTTCCTCCCTGTCTCTCGCTGTCTCCCTCTTTCCTCCCTGTCTCTCGCTGTCTCCCTCTTTGCCCCTGTCTCTCACTGTCTCCCTCTTTCCCCCTGTCTCTCGCTGTCTCCCTCTTTCCCCCTGTCTCTCGCTGTCTCCCTCTTTCTCCCTGTCTCTCGCTGTCTCCCTCTTTCCTCCCTGTCTCTCGCTGTCTCCTTCTTTCCTCCCTGTCTCTCGCTGTCTCCCTCTTTCCCCCTGTCTCTCGCTGTCTCCCTCTTTACCCCTGTCTCTCGCTGTCTCCCTCTTTCCCCCTGTCTCTCGCTGTCTCCCTCTTTCCCCCTGTCTCTCGTAGTCTCCCTCTTTCCCCCTGTCTCCCTCTTTCCTCCCTGTCTCTCGCTGTCTCCCTCTTTCCTCCCTGTCTCTCGCTGTCTCCCTCTTTGCCCCTGTCTCTCACTGTCTCCCTCTTTCCCCCTGTCTCTCGGTCTCCCTCTTTCCCCCTGTCTCTCGCCGTCTCCCTCTTTCCTCCCTGTCTCTCGCCGTCTCCCTCTTTCCCCCGTCTCTCGCCGTCTCCCTCTTTCCTCCCTGTCTCTCGCTGTATCCCTCTTTCCTCCCTGTCTCTCGCTGTCTCCTTCTTTCCTCCCTGTCTCTCGCTGTCTCCTTCTTTCCTCCCTGTCTCTCGCTGTCTCCCTCTTTCCCCCTGTCTCTCGCTGTCTCCCTCTTTACCCCTGTCTCTCGCCGTCTCTCTCTTTCCCCCTGTCTCTCGCCGTCTCCCTCTTTCCCCCTGTCTCTCGCTGTCTCCCTCTTTCCCCCTGTCTCTCGCTGTCTCTCTCTTTCCCCCTGTCTCTCGCTGTCTCTCTCTTTCCCCCTGTCTCTCGCTGTCTCTCTCTTTCCCCCTGTCTCTCGCTGTCTCTCTCTTTCCCCCTGTCTCTCGCTGTCTCTCTCTTTCCCCCTGTCTCTCGCTGTCTCTCTCTTTCCCCCTGTCTCTCGCTGTCTCTCTCTTTCCCCCTGTCTCTCGCTGTCTCTCTCTTTCCCCCTGTCTCTCGCCGTCTCTCTCTTTCCCCCTGTCTCTCGCCGTCTCCCTCTTTCCTCCCTGTCTCTCCTTTTCTCCTTCTTTCCTCCCTGTCTCTCGCTGTCTCCCTCTTTCCCCCTGTCTCTCGCTGTCTCCCTCTTTCCCCCTGTCTCTCGCCGTCTCCCTCTTTCCCCCTGTCTCTCGCTGTCTCCCTCTTTCCTCCCTGTCTCTCGCTGTCTCCCTCTTTCCTCCCTGTCTCTCACTGTCTCCCTCTTTCCTCCCTGTCTCTCGCTGTCTCCCTCTTTACCCTTGTCTCTCGCTGTCTCTCTCTTTCCTCCCTGTCTCTCGCTGTCTCCCTCTTTCCTCCCTGTCTCTCGCTGTCTCCCTCTTTCCTCCCTGTCTCTCGCTGTCTCCCTCTTTCCTCCCTGTCTCTCGCTGTCTCCCTCTTTTCTCCCTTTCTCTCGCTGTCTCCCTCTTTCCTCCCTGTCTCTCGCTGTCTCCCTCTTTCCTCCCTGTCTCTCGCTGTCTCCCTCTTTCCTCCCTGTCTCTCGCTGTCTCCCTCTTTCCTCCCTGTCTCTCGCTGTCTCTCGCTGTCTCCCTCTTTCCTCTCTGTCTCTCGCTGTCTCACTCTTTCCTCCCTGTCTCCCTCTTACCCCTGTCTCTCGCTGTCTCCCTCTTTCCCCCCTGTCTCTCGCTGTCTCCCTCTTTCCTCCCTGTCTCTCGCTGTCTCCCTCTTTCCTCCCTGTCTCTCGCTGTCTCTCGCTGTCTCCCTCTTTCCTCCCTGTCTCTCGCTGTCTCCCTCTTTCCTCTCTGTCTCTCGCTGTCTCCCTCTTTCCTCCCTGTCTCCCTCTTACCCCTGTCTATCGCTGTCTCCATCTTTCCCCCCTGTCTCTCGCTGTCTCCCTCTTACCCCTGTCTCTCGCTGTCTCCCTCTTTCCTCCCTGTCTCTCGCTGTCTCCCTCTTTCCTCCCTGTCTCTCGCTGTCTCCCTTTTTCCCCATGTCTCTCGCTGTCTCCCTCTTTCCCCCTGTCTCTCGCTGTCTCCCTCTTTCCCCCTGTCTCTCGCTGTCTCTCTCTTTCCTCCCTGTCTCTCGCTGTCTCCCTCTTTCCCCCTGTCTCTTGCTGTCTCTCTCTTTCCTCCCTGTCTCTTGCTGTCTCTCACTGTCTCCCTCTTTCCCCCTGTCTCTCGCAGTCTCCCTCTTTCCTCCCTGTCTCTCGCTGTCTCCCTCTTTCCTCCCTGTCTCTCGCTGTCTCCCTCTTTCCTCCCTGTCTCTCGCTGTCTCCTTCTTTCCCCATGTCTCTCGCTGTCTCCCTCTTTCCCCCTGTCTCTCGCTGTCTCCCTCTTTCCCCCTGTCTCTCGCTGTCTCCCTCTTTCCCCCTGTCTCTCGCTGTCTCCCTCTTTCCTCCCTGTCTCTCGCTGTCTCCCTCTTTCCTCCCTGTCTCTCGCTGTCTCCCTCTTTCCCCCTGTCTCTCGCTGTCTTCCTCTTTCCTCCCTGTCTCTCGCTGTCTCCCTCTTTCCTCCCTGTCTCTCGCTGTCTCCCTCTTTCCCCCTGTCTCTCGCTGTCTCCCTCTTTCCCCCTGTCTCTCGCTGTCTCCCTCTTTCCCCCTGTCGCTCGCAGTCTCCCTCTTTCCCCCTGTCTCCCTCTTTACCCCTGTCTCTCGCCGTCTCCCTCTTTCCCCCGTCTCTCGCTGTCTCCCTCTTTCCTCCCTGTCTCTCGCTGTCTCCCTCTTTCCTCCCTGTCTCTCGCTGTCTCCCTCTTTCCTCCATGTCTCTCGCTGTCTCCCTCTTTCCTCCCTGTCTCTCGCTGTCTCCCTCTTTCCCCCTGTCTCTCGCAGTCTCCCTCTTTCCTCCCTGTCTCTCGCAGTCTCCCTCTTTCCTCCCTGTCTCTCGCTGTCTCTCTCTTTCCTCCCTGTCTCTCGCTGTCTCCCTCTTTCCCCCTGTCTCTTGCTGTCTCTCTCTTTCCTCCCTGTCTCTTGCTGTCTCTCACTGTCTCCCTCTTTCCCCCTGTCTCTCGCAGTCTCCCTCTTTCCTCCCTGTCTCTCGCTGTCTCCCTCTTTCCTCCCTGTCTCTCGCTGTCTCCCTCTTTCCTCCCTGTCTCTCGCTGTCTCCCTCTTTCCTCCCTGTCTCTCGCTGTCTCCCTCTTTCCCCCTGTCTCTCGCTGTCTCCCTCTTTCCCCCTGTCTCTCGCTGTCTCCCTCTTTCCCCCTGTCTCTCGCTGTCTCCCTCTTTCCCCCTGTCTCTTGCTGTCTCCCTCTTTCCTCCCTGTCTCTCGCCGTCTCCCTCTTTCCCCCGTCTCTCGCTGTCTCCCTCTTTCCTCCCTGTCTCTCGCTGTCTCCCTCTTTCCTCCCTGTCTCTCGCTGTCTCCCTCTTTGCCCCTGTCTCTCACTGTCTCCCTCTTTCCCCCTGTCTCTCGGTCTCCCTCTTTCCCCCTGTCTCTCGCTGTCTCCCTCTTTCTCCCTGTCTCTCGCTGTCTCCCTCTTTCCTCCCTGTCTCTCGCTGTCTCCTTCTTTCCTCCCTGTCTCTCGCTGTCTCCCTCTTTCCCCCTGTCTCTCGCTGTCTCCCTCTTTACCCCTGTCTCTCGCTGTCTCCCTCTTTCTCCCTGTCTCTCGCTGTCTCCCTCTTTCCTCCCTGTCTCTCGCTGTCTCCTTCTTTCCTCCCTGTCTCTCGCTGTCTCCCTCTTTCCCCCTGTCTCTCGCTGTCTCCCTCTTTACCCCTGTCTCTCGCTGTCTCCCTCTTTCCCCCTGTCTCTCGCTGTCTCCCTCTTTCCCCCTGTCTCTCGTAGTCTCCCTCTTTCCCCCTGTCTCCCTCTTTCCTCCCTGTCTCTCGCTGTCTCCCTCTTTCCTCCCTGTCTCTCGCTGTCTCCCTCTTTGCCCCTGTCTCTCACTGTCTCCCTCTTTCCCCCTGTCTCTCGGTCTTCCTCTTTCCCCCTGTCTCTCGCTGTCTCCCTCTTTCCTCCCTGTCTCTCGCCGTCTCCCTCTTTCCCCCGTCTCTCGCCGTCTCCCTCTTTCCTCCCTGTCTCTCGCTGTCTCCTTCTTTCCTCCCTGTCTCTCGCTGTCTCCCTCTTTCCCCCTGTCTCTCGCTGTCTCCCTCTTTACCCCTGTCTCTCGCCGTCTCTCTCTTTCCCCCTGTCTCTCGCCGTCTCCCTCTTTCCCCCTGTCTCTCGCTGTCTCTCTCTTTCCCCCTGTCTCTCGCTGTCTCTCTCTTTCCCCCTGTCTCTCGCTGTCTCTCTTTCCCCCTGTCTCTCGCTGTCTCTCTCTTTCCCCCTGTCTCTCGCTGTCTCTCTCTTTCCTCCCTGTCTCTCGCTGTCTCCCTCTTTCCCCCTGTCTCTCGCTGTCTCCCTCTTTCCCCCTGTCTCTCGCTGTCTCCCTCTTTCCCCCTGTCTCTCGCTGTCTCAGTCTTTCCCCCTGTCTCTCTGTCTCCCTCTTTCCCCCTGTCTCTCTGTCTCCCTCTTTCCTCCCTGTCTCTCGCTGTCTCCCTCTTTCCCCCTGTCTCTCGCTGTCTCCCTCTTTACCCCTGTCTCTCGCTGTCTCCCTCTTTCCTCCCTGTCTCTCGCTGTCTCCCTCTTTCCTCTCTGTCTCTCGCTGTCTCCCTCTTTCCTCCCTGTCTCCCTCTTACCCCTGTCTATCGCTGTCTCCATCTTTCCCCCCTGTCTCTCGCTGTCTCCCTCTTACCCCTGTCTCTCGCTGTCTCCCTCTTTCCTCCCTGTCTCTCGCTGTCTCCCTCTTTCCTCCCTGTCTCTCGCTGTCTCCCTTTTTCCCCATGTCTCTCGCTGTCTCCCTCTTTCCCCCTGTCTCTCGCTGTCTCCCTCTTTCCCCCTGTCTCTCGCTGTCTCTCTCTTTCCTCCCTGTCTCTCGCTGTCTCCCTCTTTCCCCCTGTCTCTTGCTGTCTCTCTCTTTCCTCCCTGTCTCTTGCTGTCTCTCACTGTCTCCCTTTTTCCCCCTGTCTCTCGCAGTCTCCCTCTTTCCTCCCTGTCTCTCGCTGTCTCCCTCTTTCCTCCCTGTCTCTCGCTGTCTCCCTCTTTCCTCCCTGTCTCTCGCTGTCTCCTTCTTTCCCCATGTCTCTCGCTGTCTCCCTCTTTCCCCCTGTCTCTCGCTGTCTCCCTCTTTCCCCCTGTCTCTCGCTGTCTCCCTCTTTCCCCCTGTCTCTCGCTGTCTCCCTCTTTCCTCCCTGTCTCTCGCTGTCTCCCTCTTTCCTCCCTGTCTCTCGCTGTCTCCCTCTTTCCCCCTGTCTCTCGCTGTCTTCCTCTTTCCTCCCTGTCTCTCGCTGTCTCCCTCTTTCCTCCCTGTCTCTCGCTGTCTCCCTCTTTCCCCCTGTCTCTCGCTGTCTCCCTCTTTCCCCCTGTCGCTCGCAGTCTCCCTCTTTCCCCCTGTCTCCCTCTTTACCCCTGTCTCTCGCCGTCTCCCTCTTTCCCCCGTCTCTCGCTGTCTCCCTCTTTCCTCCCTGTCTCTCGCTGTCTCCCTCTTTCCTCCATGTCTCTCGCTGTCTCCCTCTTTCCTCCCTGTCTCTCGCTGTCTCCCTCTTTCCCCCTGTCTCTCGCAGTCTCCCTCTTTCCTCCCTGTCTCTCGCAGTCTCCCTCTTTCCTCCCTGTCTCTCGCTGTCTCTCTCTTTCCTCCCTGTCTCTCGCTGTCTCCCTCTTTCCCCCTGTCTCTTGCTGTCTCTCTCTTTCCTCCCTGTCTCTTGCTGTCTCTCACTGTCTCCCTCTTTCCCCCTGTCTCTCGCAGTCTCCCTCTTTCCTCCCTGTCTCTCGCTGTCTCCCTCTTTCCTCCCTGTCTCTCGCTGTCTCCCTCTTTCCTCCCTGTCTCTCGCTGTCTCCCTCTTTCCTCCCTGTCTCTCGCTGTCTCCCTCTTTCCCCCTGTCTCTCGCTGTCTCCCTCTTTCCCCCTGTCTCTCGCTGTCTCCCTCTTTCCCCCTGTCTCTCGCTGTCTCCCTCTTTCCCCCTGTCTCTTGCTGTCTCCCTCTTTCCTCCCTGTCTCTCGCCGTCTCCCTCTTTCCCCCGTCTCTCGCTGTCTCCCTCTTTCCTCCCTGTCTCTCGCTGTCTCCCTCTTTCCTCCCTGTCTCTTGCTGTCTCCTTCTTTCCTCCCTGTCTCTCGCTGTCTCCCTCTTTCCCCCTGTCTCTCGCTGTCTCCCTCTTTACCCCTGTCTCTCGCTGTCTCCCTCTTTCCCCCTGTCTCTCGCAGTCTCCCTCTTTCCCCCTGTCTCCCTCTTTCCTCCCTGTCTCTCGCTGTCTCCCTCTTTCCTCCCTGTCTCTCGCTGTCTCCCTCTTTGCCCCTGTCTCTCACTGTCTCCCTCTTTCCCCCTGTCTCTCGGTCTCCCTCTTTCCCCCTGTCTCTCGCTGTCTCCCTCTTTCTCCCTGTCTCTCGCTGTCTCCCTCTTTCCTCCCTGTCTCTCGCTGTCTCCTTCTTTCCTCCCTGTCTCTCGCTGTCTCCCTCTTTCCCCCTGTCTCTCGCTGTCTCCCTCTTTACCCCTGTCTCTCGCTGTCTCCCTCTTTCCCCCTGTCTCTCGCTGTCTCCCTCTTTCCCCCTGTCTCTCGTAGTCTCCCTCTTTCCCCCTGTCTCCCTCTTTCCTCCCTGTCTCTCGCTGTCTCCCTCTTTCCTCCCTGTCTCTCGCTGTCTCCCTCTTTGCCCCTGTCTCTCACTGTCTCCCTCTTTCCCCCTGTCTCTCGGTCTTCCTCTTTCCCCCTGTCTCTCGCTGTCTCCCTCTTTCCTCCCTGTCTCTCGCCGTCTCCCTCTTTCCCCCGTCTCTCGCCGTCTCCCTCTTTCCTCCCTGTCTCTCGCTGTCTCCTTCTTTCCTCCCTGTCTCTCGCTGTCTCCCACTTTCCCCCTGTCTCTCGCTGTCTCCCTCTTTACCCCTGTCTCTCGCCGTCTCTCTCTTTCCCCCTGTCTCTCGCCGTCTCCCTCTTTCCCCCTGTCTCTCGCTGTCTCTCTCTTTCCCCCTGTCTCTCGCTGTCTCTCTCTTTCCCCCTGTCTCTCGCTGTCTCTCTTTCCCCCTGTCTCTCGCTGTCTCTCTCTTTCCCCCTGTCTCTCGCTGTCTCTCTCTTTCCTCCCTGTCTCTCGCTGTCTCCCTCTTTCCCCCTGTCTCTCGCTGTCTCCCTCTTTCCCCCTGTCTCTCGCTGTCTCCCTCTTTCCCCCTGTCTCTCGCTGTCTCAGTCTTTCCCCCTGTCTCTCTGTCTCCCTCTTTCCCCCTGTCTCTCTGTCTCCCTCTTTCCTCCCTGTCTCTCGCTGTCTCCCTCTTTCCCCCTGTCTCTCGCTGTCTCCCTCTTTACCCCTGTCTCTCGCTGTCTCCCTCTTTCCTCCCTGTCTCTCGCTGTCTCTCTCTTTCCTCCCTGTCTCTCGCTGTCTCCCTCTTTCCCCCTGTCTCTCGCTGTCTCCCTCTTTCCCCCTGTCTCTCGCTGTCTCCCTCTTTCCCCCTGTCTCTCGCTGTCTCCCTCTTTCCCCCTGTCTCTCGCTGTCTCTCTCTTTCCCCCTGTCTCTCGCTGTCTCTCTCTTTCCCCCTGTCTCTCGCTGTCTCTCTTTCCCCCTGTCTCTCGCTGTCTCTCTCTTTCCCCCTGTCTCTCGCTGTCTCTCTCTTTCCTCCCTGTCTCTCGCTGTCTCCCTCTTTCCCCCTGTCTCTCGCTGTCTCCCTCTTTCCTCCCTGTCTCTCACTGTCTCTCTCTTTCCTCCCTGTCTCTCGCTGTCTCCCTCTTTCCTCCCTGTCTCTCGCTGTCTCCCTCTTTCCTCCCTGTCTCTCGCTGTCTCCCTCTTTCCTCCCTGTCTCTCGCTGTCTCCCTCTTTCCTCCCTGTCTCTCGCTGTCTCCCTCTTTCCTCCCTGTCTCTCGCTGTCTCCCTCTTTCCTCCCTTTCTCTCGCCGTCTCCCTCTTTCCTCCCTGTCTCTCGCCGTCTCCCTCTTTCCTCCCTGTCTCTCGCCGTCTCCCTCTTCCCCCTGTCTCTCGCTGTCTCCCTCTTTCCCCCTGTCTCTCGCTGTCTCCCTCTTTCCCCCTGTCTCTCGCTGTCTCCCTCTTTCCCCCTGTCTCTCGCTGTCTCCCTCTTTCCCCCTGTCTCTCGCTGTCTCCCTCTTTCCCCCTGTCTCTCGCTGTCTCTCTTTCCCCCTGTCTCTCGCTGTCTCTCTCTTTCCCCCTGTCTCTCGCTGTCTCTCTCTTTCCTCCCTGTCTCTCGCTGTCTCCCTCTTTCCCCCTGTCTCTCGCTGTCTCCCTCTTTCCCCCTGTCTCTCGCTGTCTCCCTCTTTCCCCCTGTCTCTCGCTGTCTCAGTCTTTCCCCCTGTCTCTCTGTCTCCCTCTTTCCCCCTGTCTCTCTGTCTCCCTCTTTCCTCCCTGTCTCTCGCTGTCTCCCTCTTTCCCCCTGTCTCTCGCTGTCTCCCTCTTTACCCCTGTCTCTCGCTGTCTCCCTCTTTCCTCCCTGTCTCTCACTGTCTCTCTCTTTCCTCCCTGTCTCTCGCTGTCTCCCTCTTTCCCCCTGTCTCTCGCTGTCTCTCTCTTTCCTCCCTGTCTCTCGCTGTCTCCCTCTTTCCCCCTGTCTCTCGCTGTCTCCCTCTTTCCTCCCTGTCTCTCACTGTCTCTCTCTTTCCTCCCTGTCTCTCGCTGTCTCCCTCTTTCCTCCCTGTCTCTCGCTGTCTCCCTCTTTCCTCCCTGTCTCTCGCTGTCTCCCTCTTTCCTCCCTGTCTCTCGCTGTCTCCCTCTTTCCTCCCTGTCTCTCGCCGTCTCCCTCTTTCCTCCCTGTCTCTCGCCGTCTCCCTCTTCCCCCTGTCTCTCGCTGTCTCCCTCTTTCCCCCTGTCTCTCGCTGTCTCCCTCTTTCCCCCTGTCTCTCGCTGTCTCCCTCTTTCCCCCTGTCTCTCGCTGTCTCCCTCTTTCCCCCTGTCTCTCGCTGTCTCCCTCTTTCCCCCTGTCTCTCGCTGTCTCCCTCTTTCCCCCTGTCTCTCGCTGTCTCCCTCTTTCCTCCCTGTCTCTCGCTGTCTCCCTCTTTCCCCCTGTCTCTCGCTGTCTCCCTCTTTCCCCCTGTCTCTCGCTGTCTCCCTCTTTACCCCTGTCTCTCGCTGTCTCCCTCTTTCCTCCCTGTCTCTCGCTGTCTCTCTCTTTTCTCCCTGTCTCTCGCTGTCTCTCTCTTTCCTCCCTGTCTCTCGCTGTCTCCCTCTTTCCTCCCTGTCTCTCGCTGTCTCCCTCTTTCCTCCCTGTCTCTCGCTGTCTCCCTCTTTCCCCCTGTCTCTCGCGGTCTCCCTCTTTCCCCCCTGTCTCTCGCTGTCTCCCTCTTTCCCCCCTGTCTCTCGCTGTCTCCCTCTTTCCTCCCTGTCTCTCGCTGTCTCCCTCTTTCCTCCCTGTCTCTCGCTGTCTCCCTCTTTCCTCCCTGTCTCTCGCTGTCTCTCTCTTTTTCCCTGTCTCTCGCTGTCTCCCTCTTTCCCCCTGTCTCTCGCTGTCTCCCTCTTTCCTCCCTGTCTCTCGCTGTCTCCCTCTTTCCTCCCTGTCTCTCGCTGTCTCCCTCTTTCCTCCCTGTCTCTCGCTGTCTCTCTCTTTCCTCCCTGTCTCTTGCTGTCTCTCGCTGTCTCCCTCTTTCCTCCCTCTCTCGCTGTCTCTCTCTTTCCTCCCTGTCTCTCGCTGTCTCCCTCTTTCCTCCCTGTCTCTCGCTGTCTCTCGCTGTCTCTCTCTCTCTCCTCCCCACTCTTTTGTTATCAGTATTGCAGGAAGCTCAACTTATCACATTCCAGCAGCACACAGCCTAAGTAAGAACCATTCATTTGACGACAGCAGCATAGGACCAGATGTGAACGTCTCTTTTGATTTGAACTCTTTCCCAGATCCTTATCAATCTAATTTAGCCCTCATTGTCTAGGAGGAGGGGAAAGAGGAGGAGGAGAGAGAGGCTGTGAAACATCAGGCCATACACATGTTCATACGACAGACTTTTCCCTGGGCTTCATTTTTGGTTACCTCTTACTTTGTGATTTGCGTGATAATAGGAGAAATGTATCTATTAATATTCATCTGTGTTTTTGTTTAGTGTGAGTGGGCATTCCCTTACCCATTTTTTCTTCTATATAATAACACACACACACACACACACCCTAGTGCTTAACACCATCAAAATGAATTCATAAGTTCATCTCTCCCTAGGCTAGAGGGTGCTGGCCAAGTGCACCGAGCACAGCTCTCTCCAATATGCCTCAAAATAACCCAGACCAGCCGGCTTATGAAACACACATACCGCGTGTGTTTCATTTCATACACACAGGCTGTACTCCCCTCATATGAGAGCGGAAATGTATTCAGAACCAATAAACACACAAAGTACCCCCCCCCCCCCCACACACACACACACACACACACACACTGAGACACAGTTTTGTCACACACACTGACACACAGTTTTGTCACACACAAACTCCCTCCTGAGAACATGTGTTTTCAATTAAGGTTGTAAGGCTGTGAGGCCTGCTCAGACTATATGAAGTCATGTATACTGCCAAACTTCCCTGCACATTCTGCTTATATTAATGCCTCTGTATGGAGTGGGGAGATGTGGGTATTGTGTGTGCTTGTAGGATGTGTTTTTGCATATACTGTAAGCATACCGGAGTCACTGTTTGTGTGTGTGTGGATGTGTGCGCTGTTAGTGTTGTTGTGTGTGTATGTGGACTGCTTTATTTCCCTCAGCCCTGTAGTCCTACTCCATAAGAGTAGGTGCAGCAGTCAACACTAGCTCTGCTCTGTGTTGCCCTGCTTCTATTAAAACTAACCTTTTGATCTGGCCTATACACAACCCACCACTGGGAGGGGGTTTGTGTGTGTGTGTGTGTGTGTGTGTGTGTGTGTGTGTGTGTGTGTGTGTGTGTGTGTGTGTGTGTGTGTGTGTGTGTGTGTGTGTGTGTGTGTGTGTGTGGATGAACAGTGAACACTGCCCCATGGGGGTTACAAACACACTTAATGCAATTATCCAGCAGCAGAGATGAGGGTGAGAGACAGGAGGCGCCGGGAAGGTGCCTGGCTGTGAAGCGTGTGTATCTTCTCTGGCAGCTAGTCCTGGCATTTCCACTGGCCCTGTGAAAGTCTCTTTACCCCCTAGTGTTCCAACTCTCTCATCTCCTAATTGGGGCTTCCCTGTGTGTGTGTGCGCATGTATTTTAGCTCCGAGTGCTGATATAACAAGCACCCCAAACCCTCAAGATCCCCATTACGCCCTATGTCGTTCTTACAGCCTCTGGGAGTAAGAGGCTACTGTAGCTAACTACTCCATTAAAGCCTATGGCAGAAAGCGCTAGGCTAGCTAACTGAGTAGCCTCTAACCAGCCAGCCCTCTGGTCAGCGCTACATAATTCACTAAATGAGCATTACACGGGCTAGTGTCTGAGCTTCACAGCACACACCGATCACACATAGCACAGGGGCCAGTCACAGTAAGTGCATCAAGGTTTTGACTTGCTGCTGCTAATTGTGTCCCATCTCCTTGTATTCATGGTTTGTGGCAAGAGAAGACCTGGGATCCTAACTTTAGATGCTGAAGTTCAAATCATGTGAACGTTACATTTACCAGCTCACTAGTTAGGATCCATCTTTTTGGACTGGGTGTATTAGTAATATGAGTGAAGACCTTTCAGTCAGTATGTTAAACTGACCCGAGGACAGATTCCCAGAGCAGCAGCTTTGTAGTAAAGCCTAATAAACACACAGTAACTAATTAAGCATCTCAACTCATTTAGACAAATTAGGAACATATGTTATCCTTTTGTAGACACACAGTTCTCCTCTAGTACAGGAAATCTGGGAAGAAAAATGATCCTACAGTAAACATCTTTCCTTTCTTTCATCACATCTTTTCTCTCGCTCTACTCCTCTCATTTCAGTTGAAGGCATTCAGTTGTACAACTGACTAGGTATCCCCCTTTCCCTCTCTTTCTCTCCTTCTCTCCTTCTCTCTCTCTTCCTCCTTATAATATTTTATTTTGTATTTTCTCCCTTTTTTCTTGTAATCCAGTATGTATAGCTAACCCAAACACAGCCCTGTGTTTAGACACTCAGTCTGAGACAGTCCACAGCTTGGGAAAAGCCCTGGCCAGACCAGGAAAACTGGGAAAACCAGGATACAATTTGGCACTTATGGAGCCTAAACGATTTCCTCCTTCTCTTCCTGGCCAGTCGCTCTGCTCCTAATGTTTTACTGGGAAAACCAAAAGGAACCACTTGGAACGCTCAAAATTGCATCCGGGAAAATGTTTATGTTACACGCACGCACGCACGCACGCACGCACACACACACACACACACACTTTTTCTGTCAAATGAGTGATTATCCGTGTAACCTTGAACTCTAACAGTAAACAGTGTTCTCTTTTCTCAGTCATTAGTGGTCTTAGGGAGGCTACAGTGTTGGCATGGCTGAGCTCTATGTCACTAGTTTCCTATTTGGCAGGGGTAAGGTGAATACTCTGTTAAAGTAAATCCTATGCTGTAAAGTTGAGTCTCAAGTGACCCTAGAGAAAAGAGCAGACACATAATGTACACACACACAGCACGTACACATACACAGCCAGCCCCCCCATCCTGACCCATTGATGTAAACACTGTGCCCCACTAATTATTTTATTTTGGCGTCTCGTGCAAATTGACTAGTTGCCCTCTGGCATTGTAATGTTGTCGGCTGGGTAACATGAACCTCTTTTCCCCGCAGAAACTATGGCAGCCAAGGTATTTGAAGTCCCCTCCACCTCACCATGAATTACTGAGATATTAGTTAGAAGAAGCAGAGAGTAGTCGAGGGATATGCTGTTGGAGTGGATGTAAATGAGGAAGGGATAAGTCATCAGACAGTTCTGCTGCTGTTGACTCGTTTCCATCCAGTGCCTGGAAACAATAGCAGAGTCCTGATAAAGTTACATTGCTCCTGTAAAATCAATATTACTGAGTTACAAACAAGCCTAAAAGCAAGGAATTAACTAGGGGAAGAATCTAATGTCTGAAGCATTAGGTTGTAAAGTATTTTAATAAGACTGACAAACTAACGCTGATAAATTAGATGAACTGATGGTCAGACATTTCTGGCTTTCCTTTTTCTCTTTATTCTTCTCTTTCTGTCTTTACTTGACTTCTCTCTCACAGTTGTGAATTTTTAGCCTGCTTTCTTTTTTTTACTTTTGCAAAACCTCCTGGCCCTAGTTATCATTCAAATGATAGAAGGAAGCCTTTCAATATGGTGTCAGTCAGTAAGTCGGTCACCTCTCATAGTAGGAAATAGCCTCAACTGTAGAGCAGCTGTGTAGCACTCGGCTGTTTTCTCCCGTCGCTGATTCATCTGTTCTAACTATTCCCAGGAGGAGAGAGGTGTTGGGTAACTTACTGTAACAGGGAGAGATGGAGGAAGGGGAGTCGTGGGAATGTGGAGCAATGACTCGGCTTTTGTTTTCTTTAAACGGCTCGTTCGCACATCAGACTTCACAGGCAGGGGGAAATCGGACTTCACAGGCAGGAGCACATCACAGACTTTCACAGGCAGGAGCAATTTGTCCTCTTTCTTTTTCTTTCTGTTCTTCCTCTCCTGGTTTTGAATCGTTTGGCAGCTGGGCCAGAGTTACAGTCCTGTTGCGTGCGTGTGTGTGTGTGTGTGTGTGTGTGTGTGTGTGTGTACACACACACACACTTCACTTCTGTCTACACACTCTCTCTCCAGCCTCTGGACCTTGACAATTCCCTAGAGGAAACGCCTGGCCCCTCTTCTCTTTTTTGTGGCGTCTTTCTCTCTCTCCATCAGACATCTGGAAACAGGCACGTTTGCAGTCGACAACCCCTGCACTTTGACTTGAGGATGTTATCTGGTAAAAGTGTGCATGTGTGTCAGAGTAGGCCTACCATCGCTCAAGTACTCTTTGTGTGTGTGTGTGTTTTTCTTGGTCCAGTTTGGCTCAGTTGGTAGAGCATAGTGCTTGCAACGCCAGGGTTGTGCGTTCGATTCCCACAAGGGACCAGTATGAAAAAGAATTGAAATGTATGTCTTCACTACAATAAGTTGCTCTGGATAAGAGCATCTGCTAAATGACAAACATGTAAATGGGTTTGTTCATGTGTA
This sequence comes from Salvelinus fontinalis, assembly GCF_029448725.1. Classification (NCBI taxonomy): domain Eukaryota; kingdom Metazoa; phylum Chordata; class Actinopteri; order Salmoniformes; family Salmonidae; genus Salvelinus; species Salvelinus fontinalis. Next base: position 27,533,221 of record NC_074688.1, read on the forward strand.
TGTGTTTACATATGTGTGTGTGCTTTCCTTCAAGGTATACTGAGGGGTCAATAGGTGATTTCTGATGTTGTCTGGTCTAAACACATGTTTAGAAGCAGGGCAGACCAGAGCCCACTGGACGTTTGGCAACCATTAACACGCTTCCTCAGTCAGTTCCGGAGGCAGCTCTCTGAGGACCACAGAAAAGGGGAGGCGTGTGTGTGTGTTATTCTTTATCCCTATCCCTGAGTAGCTAAGCAGAATTTATAAACGGGCACATTTCCCTCATACACTTGCCAACACTCTTTAAAAACATATCATGTATCACCCTCACATATTCCCAAAGTATGTTCCATCAACTAAAGACTCACTCAGCTCCCCGGACCCAGCCACACTCAGCTCCCCGGACCCAGCCACACTCAGCTCCCCGGACCCAGCCACACTCAGCTCCCCGGACCCAGCCACACTCAGCTCCCCGGACCCAGCCACACTCAGCTCCCCGGACCCAGCCACACTCAGCTCCCCGGACCCAGCCACACTCAGCTCCCCGGACCCAGCCACACTCAGCTCCCCGGACCCAGCCACACTCAGCTCCCCGGACCCAGCCACACTCAGCTCCCCGGACCCAGCCACACTCAGCTCCCCGGACCCAGCCACCTGAGGGCCCTGGCTGCCCGGCAGGAAATGAAAGGATCATTTTGTTTGGGGCGAGTTGCGTGGATGGAGGGAGAGAGGGAGTGATGCTCCTAGGCGTGACACAAACACCCCAACCTCCAACAAGAGATGGAGGGAAAGAAAGGGTGAAAGCGAGAGAGTGAAACAAATTGAGAAAGAATGAAAGAGCAAGATTAAGTGGGCGGCAGGTAGCTTAGTGGTTAGAACATTGAACCACTAACACAAAGGTTGCTGGTTCGAATTCCTGAGCCGACAAAGCTCTGTCAATGTGCCCTTGAGCAAGGCACTTAACCCTAATTGCTCCTGTAAGTTGCTCTGGATAAGAGCGTCTGCTAAATGACAAAACATTCAATGTAAGTGTTATTGCAAGACGTTCCAAAAGTGTGTGGGACGGAGTTGACTTAGAACACTTTTGTCGGATTGGAATAAGTAGTTTGTGTATACTATGTTCCTGCCGCAGTTATAAAAGGTGACCAACTATTTGTATTTATTTATTTCACCTTTATTTAACCAGGTGGGCAAGTTGAGAACAAGTTCTCATTTACAATTGCGACCTGGCCAAGATGAAGCAAAGCAATTCGACACATACAACAACACAGAGTTACACATGGAGTAAAACAATCATACAGTCAATAATACAGTAGAAAAATAAGTCTATATACAATGTGAGCAAATGAGGTGAGATAAGGAAGGTAAAGGCAAAAAAGGCCATGGTGGCGAAGTAAATACAATATAGCAAGTAAAACACTGGAATGGTAGATTTGCAGTGAAGAATGTGCAAAGTAGAAATAGAAATAATGGGGTGCAAAGGAGCAAAATAAATAAATACAGTAGGGGGAGGTAGTTGTTTGGGCTAAATTATAGATGGGCTATGTACAGGTGCAGTAATCTGTGAGCTGCTCTGACAGCTGGTGCTTAAAGCTAGTGAGGGAGATAAGTGTTTCCAGTTTCAGAGATGTTTGTAGTTCGTTCCAGTTATTGGCAGCAGAGAACTGGAAGGAGAGGCGACCAAAGGAGGAATTGGCTTTGGGGGTGACCAAAGAGATATACCTGCTGGAGCGCGTGCTACAGATGGGTGCTGCTATGGTGACCAGCGAGCTGTGATAAGGGGGGACTTTACCTAGCAGGGTCTTGTAGATGACCTGGAGCCAGTGGGTTTGGCGACGAGTGTGAAGCGAGGGCCAGCCAACGAGAGTGTACAGGTCGCAGTGGTGGGTAGTATATGGGGCTTTGGTGACAAAACGGATGGCACTGTGATAGACTGCATCCAATTTATTGAGTAGGGTTTTGGAGGCTATTTTGTAAATGACATCGCCGAAGTCGAGGATCTGTAGGATAGTCAGTTTTACAAGGGTATGTTTAGCAGCATGAGTGGATGCTTTGTTGCGAAATAGGAAGCCAATTCTAGATTTAACTTTGGATTGGAGATGTTTGATGTGAGCCTGGAAGGAGAGTTTACAGTCTAACCAGACACCTAGATATTTGTAGTTGTCAACATATTCTAAGTCAGAACCGGGCGGACGTGCGGGCAGGTGCAGGCAGCGATCGGTTGAAGAGCATGCATTTAGTTTTACTTGTATTTAAGAGCAGTTGGAGGCCACGGAAGGAGAGTTGTATGGCATTGAAGCTCGTCTGGAGGGTTGTTAACACAGTGTCCAAAGAAGGGCCAGAATTATACAGAATGGTGTCATCTGCGTAGAGGTGGATCAGAGACTCACCAGCAGCAAGAGCAACGTCATTGATGTATACAGAGAAGAGAGTCAGCACAAGAATTGAACCCTGTGGCACCCCCATAGACTGCCAGAGGCCCGGACAACAGGCCCTCTGATTTGACACACTGAACTCTATCAGAGAAGTAGTTGGTGAACCAGGCGAGGCAATCATTTGAGAAACCAAGGCTATTGAGTCTGCCGGATGAGGATGTGGTGATTGACAGAGTCGAAAGCCTTGGCCAGGTCAATGAATACGGCTGCACAGTATTGTTTCTTAACGATGGCGGTTAAGATATCGTTTAGGACCTTGAGCGTGGCTGAGGTGCACCCATGACCAGCTCTGAAACCAGATTGCATAGCGGAGAAGGTGAGGTGGGATTCGAAATGGTTGGTAATCTGTTTGTTGACTTGGCTTTCGAAGAACTTGAAAGTAGGGTAGGATAGATGTAGGTCTGTAGCAGTTTGGGTCAAGAGTGTCCCCCCCTTTGAAGAGGGGGATGACCGCAGCTGCTTTCCAATCTTTGGGAATCTCCGACGACACGAAAGAGAGGTTGAACAGGCTAGTAATAGGGGTTGCAACAATTTTGGCAGATCATTTTAGAATGAACGGGTCCAGATTGTCTAGCCCGGCTGATTTGTAGGGGTCCAGATTGTGCAGCTCTTTCATAACATCAAATCAAATCAAATCAAATTTTATTAGTCACATACACATGGTTAGCAGATGTTTATGCGAGTGTAGCGAAATGCTTGCGCTTCTAGTTCCGACAATGCAGTAATAACCAACAAGTAATCTAACCTAACAATTCCACAACTACTACCTTATACACACACAAGTGTAAAGGGATAAAGAATATGTACATAAAGATATATGAATGAGTGGTGGTACAGAACGGCATAGGCAAGATGCAGTAGATGGTATAGAGTACGGTATATACATATGAGATGAGTACTGTAGGGTATGCAAACATAAAGTGGCATAGTTTAAAGTGGCTAGTGGTACATGTATTACATAAAGATGGCAAGATGCAGTAGATGATATAGAGTACAGTATATACATATGAGATGGGTAATGTAGGGTATGTAAACATTATATTAAGTGGCATTGTTTAAGTGGCTAGTGGTACATTTTTACATAATTTCCATCAATTCCCATTTTTAAAGTGGCTGGAGTTGAGTCAGTATGTTGGCAGCGGCCGCTAAATGTTAGTGGTGGCTGTTTAACAGTCTGATGGCCTTGAGATAGAAGCTGTTTTTCAGTCTCTCGGTCCCTGCTTTGATGCACCTGTACTGACCTCGCCTTCTGGATGATAGCGGGGTGAACAGGCAGTGGCTTGGGTGGTTGTTGTTCTTGATGATCTTTATGGCCTTCCTGTGACATCGGGTGGTGTAGGTGTCCTGGAGGGCAGGTAGTTTGCCCCCGGTGATGCGTTCTGCAGACCTCACTACCCTCTGGAGAGCCTTACGGTTATGGGCGGAGCAGTTGCCGTACCAGGCGGTGATACAGCCCGACAGGATGCTCTCGATTGTGCATCTGTAGAAGTTTGTGAGTGCTTTTGGTGACAAGCCGAATTTCTTCAGCCTCCTGAGGTTGACAGGATTTGGGAGAAGGACAAATTGGGAAGGCTTGGGCGAGATGCTGTGGGGGGTGCAGTGCTGTTGACCAGGGTAGGGGTAGCCAGGTGGAAAGCATGGCCAGCCGTAGAAAAATGCTTATTGAAATTCTCAATTATAGTGGATTTATCGGTGGTGACAGAGTTTCCTATCCTCAGTGCAGTGGGCAGCTGGGAGGAGGTGCTCTTATTCTCCATGGACTTTACAGTGTCCCAGAACTTTTTTGAGTTTGTGTTGCAGGAAGCAAATTTCTGCTTGAAAAAGCTAGCCTTGGCTTTTCTAACTGCCTGTGTATATTGGTTTCTAACTTCCCTGAAAGTTGCATATCACGGGGGCTGTTCGATGCTAATGCAGAATGCCACAGGATGTTTTTGTGTTGTTTAAGGGCAGTCAGGTCTGGAGAGAACCAAGGGCTATATCTGTTCCTGGTTCTACATTTCTTGAATGGGGCATGCTTATTTAAGATGGTGAAGAAGGCATATAAAAAAAATAACCAGGCATCCTCTACTGACGGGATGAGGTCAATGTCCTTCCAGGATACCCGGGCCAGGTCAATTAGAAAGGCCTGCTCGCTGAAGTGTTTCAGGGAGCGTTTGACAGTGATGAGTGGAGGTCGTTTGACCGCTGACCCATTACGGATGCAGGCAATGTGGCAGTGATCGCTGAGATCTTGGTTGAAAACAGCAGAGGTGTATTTAGAGGGCAAGTTGGTTAGGATGATATCTATGAGGGTGCCCGTGTTTACGGCTTTCGGGTGGTACCTGGTAGGTTCATTGATGATTTGTGTGAGATTGAGGGCATTAGGCTAGATTGTAGGATGGCTGGGGTGTTAAGCATGTCCCAGTTTAGGTCACCTAGCAGCACGAGCTCTGAAGATAGATGGGGGGGGGGGGGGGCAATCAGTTCACATATGGTGTCCAGAGCACAGCTGGGGGCAGAGGGTGTTCTATAGCAGGTGGCAATGGTGAGAGACTTGTTTTTAGAGAGGTGGATTTTTAAAAGTAGAAGTTAAAATTGTTTGGGTATAGACCTGGATGGTAGGACAGAACTCTGCAGGCTATCTCTGCAGTAGATTGCAACACCGCCCCCTTTGGCCGTTCTATCTTGTCTGAAAATGTTGTAGTTAGGGATGGAGATTTCAGAGTTTTTGGTGGTCTTCCTAAGCCAGGATTCAGACACGGCTAGGACATCCGGGTTGGCAGAGTGTGCTAAAGCAGTGAATAAAACAAACTTAGGGAGGAGGCTTCTAATGTTAACATGCATGAAACCAAGGCTATTACGGTTACAGAAGTCATCAAAAGAGAGCGCCTGGGGAATAGGAGGGAGCTAGGCACTGCAGGGCCTGGATTCACCTCTACATCACCAGAGGAACAGAGGAGGAGTAGGATAAGGGTACGGCTAAAAGCTATGAGAATTGGTCGTCTAGGACGTCCGGAACAGAGAGTTAAAGGAGCAGGTTTCTGGGGGTGATAAAATAGCTTCAAGGTATAATGTGCAGACAAAGGTATGGTAGGATGTGAATACAGTGGAGGTAAACCTAGGCATTGAGTGATGATGAGAGAGATATAGTCTCTAGAAACATCATTGATACCAGGTGATGTCATCGCATGTGTGGGTGGTGGAACTGAAAGGTTGGATAAGGTATAATGAGCAGGGCTAGAGGCTCTACAGTGAAATAAGCCAATAAACACTAACCAGAACAGCAATGGACAAGGCATATTGACATTAAGGAGAGGCATGCTTAGCCGAGTGATCATAAGGGTCCAGTGAGTAGTGAGGTTGGTTGGGGTCACGGCGATTCAGACAGCTAGAAGGGCCATGGGTAGCAAGCTGGCAGAGGATGGAGGTCTGTTTTTAGCCACCTCGTGCGTTTCCGTCTGTAGATTAGTGGGGTTCCATGTGGTAGAGGGGACCAATCCAATTGTCAAAATAGTTATAGTTTTAGTGGCCCAAGAAAATTGTCCGATAAACCTATTCATATAGCAGCCGATAAGACAGCTAACGATTAGCGGGCCGCAGATGGGCTTTCAGGTTACGTCGCGACGGAGGGGCCAGTTGGATAACTCCCTCAGGCAGATAACGTCGGTAGTCCAGTCGTGAAGGCCTGGTGGGGCTCCGCATCAACAGTAAAACAGGTCCGGATAGGTGATTGTAGCCCAGGAGTTGCTGATGGAACTCTTCAGCTGGCTAGCTCCGGAATAATTGATGTTTGCTCCGGGACCGACGTTAGCCAATAGTCACTCGGATAGCAGCTAGCTAGCTGCAAGATCCAGGTGTAAATGTCCAGAGCTTGCGGTAGAAATCCGGGGATATGGAGAGAAAATAGGTCCGGTGTGCTCTAGTCTGAGTCGCGTTGTACCTAACTGGCGATAGCCTTTCGAGCTAAAGGATAGCCGATGACCGCCAACCGTGGTTAGCTAACGTTAGCAAGTGAACTGGCTAGCTAACTTCTGACTAGCTTCTTTTGTGGATTTCAGATTTGAGGTGAATAATACTTTTTTTTTTAATTGGTGAGGTGGGTTGCAGGAGAGTGTTTTGAAGTTGAGTTTTTAGAAAAAATATATATGAAAAGATATGCGAAGAAAATATGTAAACATATATATTCACGGGACACGACAAGACGAGAACAAAAGGACGTCTGACTGCTATGCCATCTTGGAACCATGCCTGACTATCTGTCCAAATGTCTGGCCCAATGTCCTCTCACCTTGTCTCCTGGCTTCCCTTCCCACCTCCCCCCCACTAGACTCTCTACAGTAGCTCTGTGAGCCTTTTTACACACAGCTGGGTTAAACCTAGCAGATAGTGTATTGTTGGTGTTGAAGGGACCTGTGTTTCTGAGTGTGAATGCTTTGTCAGTCAGGGTTAGTTTCAGGTGAGGTGCTGCCTGGTTGCGTTTTTTGTTGAGGTGTGTGTTTGTGTGAGAAATCTAGGTGCTATCTGTCTATTGTGTGAAACACCTCTCTCTGCAGAGCGTTCGTCCCCGTGGCGAAGTGACTTGCTGTCGTTCAGAGACACACAGCAGGGAGAGCTGGGTAATCTGCCTCAACAGCCTGTCTACTGGTCTAATACTCGCACATCTGAGTGAGTGTGTATTTGTGGAAGGGCCAACCCTAACTGGCAAGCTCTGTGCAATTAAGACCAGGAATAATACACCAAAAACACACGCAAAAACCAATAGGGAATGGGACCGAAATGACAATCGCAAAAACGCACACACACACACTTACATTTGTGAGAGGAGGCGGGGGTGGGTGGATGGATGGATGGGTGGGTGGGTGGGTGGGTGGGTGGGTGGGTATCGTTGAGTTCGTGCAGTAAGTGACTCACACACACATACAGTGCTGGCCGTGGGGGGTGAGAGTGGTGCTACCATTAGAGTGGTCATTAGAGCAGCAGTCTAGAGCAGCCCAAGGCCAAAGAGCTTCTGGCCTCAATAGACCTTTTACAAACACTGGCCTCTCTCTGTCTCCCTCTGTCCTCTCTTTCTTTAACTCTCTATCCCCCTCTTTCTCTATGTCTCTAGTCTCCACCACACAGTTAGGCTGCAGGGACAGCGAGATTCACTTAACCATCACACAATATACTGGGAGGTGTAGGTCTGCCACTTTCTGCCCAACCAACAATAACCCCCACCACATCAACTCCTCCTCTCACAACACACAAGTCTTAGGTGTGCGTGTGTGGGCGTATGTGTGTATGTGCGTGAGAGCGTTTGTGTGTTTTACCCTTGGCATGCATGGATCCCTCCTGGGTGTTCTTCTCTCTCACTATAACAACGAACACCAATTAACCCGTAGCCTTCACTCACACACACACAGTTTTCATTAGTGCACCTCTGGCCCTACTAGTTGTTAACAGGCACCCACTCAGTCTTAAAGACCAGTAACGAACCCCACTCCTCTCTAGCGAAGGTTCAGCTTGTGCTTCCATACTGTGTTGTCTATTTTGTCAAAGAACGAAGGTGTGTATTCAAGTGTTGTGCTGGGAAATTAGAGCAACACCCGCCCTCCCCCTCTGCTTTCTGTGTGGACAGATTGTTCACTCTGACCTTTTGGCTGTGTGCCTCCTGGCTGTCTCTACACTGTCACAGAATATTATCTCCATTACTAACTGTAGAGTAAAGCCATAAAAAGGTTCAGCTGGACACACACTGAAGATGACGTTTTAGACTGACATAATGTTGTCTTACACAATAGACTATTCTCTGTCTTCAGTGGATGACATATGGAGCAATGTAATGTACACACCCAGCCGGTATCTCTAGCCGCGTCCTCAGAGCATGCGCAGACCAGCTGGCTGGAGTGTTTACGAACATATCCAATCTCTCCCTATCCCAGTCTGCTGTCCCCACTTGCTTCAAGATGTCTACCATGGTTCCTATTCCCAAGAAAGCTAAGGTAACTGAACTAAATGACTATCGCCCCGTAGCACTCACTTCTGTCATCATGAAGTGCTTTGAGAGGCTAGTTAAGGATCACATCACCTCTACCTTACCTGACACTCTAGACCCACTTCAATTTGCTTACCGCCCCAATAGATCCACAGAGATGCAATCGCCTGCGCACTGCACACTGCCCTATCCCATCTGGACAAGAGGAATAACTACGTCAGAACGCTGTTCATTGACTGTAGCTCAGCATTCAACACCATAGTACCCTCCAAGCTCATCATTAAGCTCGGGGCCCTGCGTCTGAACCCCGCCCTGTGCAACTGGGTCCTGGACATCCTGACGGGCCGCCCCCAGGTGGTGAAGGTAGGAAACAACACCTCCTCTTCACTGATCCTCAACACTGGGGCCCCAAAAGGGTGCGTACTCAGCCCCTCCTGTACTCCCTGTTCACCCTTGACTGCGTGGCCACACACGCCTCCAACTCAATCATTAAGTTTGCAGACGACACAACAGTAGTAGGCCTGATTACCAACAATGACAAGACAGCCTACAGGGAGGAGATGAGAGCCATGGCGTCAACAAAACGGAGGAGCTGATCGTGGATTTCAGGAAACCGAGGGAGCATGCTCCTATCCACATCGTCGGGACCGCAGTGTAGGAGGTGACAATCTGAAATGGTCCACCCACACAGACAGTGTGGTGAAGAAGGTGCAATATTTGTATTTTATTTATTTAACCTTTATTTAACTAGGCAAGTCAGTTAAGAACAAATTCTTATTTACAATGATGGCCTACCCTGGCCAAACCAGTCAAAGGTTAATGAAATACAAATGGTATAGAGAGAAATAGTCCTAAATTCCTATAATAACTACAACCTAAAACTTCTTACCTGGGAATATTGAAGACTCATGTTAAAAGGAACCACCAGCTTTCATATGTTCTCATGTTCTGAGCAAGGAACTTAAACATTAGCTTTTTTACATGGCACATATTGCACTTTTACTTTCTTCTCCAACACTTTATTTTTGCATTATTTAAATCAAATTGAACATGTTTCATTATTTATTTGAGGTTAAATTGATTTTATTAATGTATTATATTAAGTTAAAATAAGTATTCATTCAGTATTGTTGTAATTGTCATTATTACAAATACATTTAAATATTCGGCTGATTAATCGGTATCGTCTTTTTTTGGTCCTCCAATAATCGGTATCGGCGGTGAAAAATCATAATCGGTCGACCTCTAGTTCTTATAGGCACTTTCGTATTGCCAGTGTAACAGTATAGCTTTCGTCCCTCTCCTCGCCCCTGCCTGGCCTCGAACCAGGAACACATCGACAACAGCTACCCTCGAAGCATCGTTACCCATCGCTCCACAAAAGCCGCGTCCCTTGCAGAGCAAGGGGAACAACTACTTCAAGGCCTCAGAGTGAGTGATGTCACCGATTGAAACGCTATTAGCGCGCACCCCGCTAACTAGTTGATAGGCTTGAAGTCATAAATAGCTCAATGCTTGAAGCACAGCGAAGAGCTGCTGGCAAACGCACAAAAGTGCTGTTTGAATGAATGCTTACGAGCATGCTGCTGCCTACCACCGCTCAGTCAGACTGCTCTATCAAATATCAAATCATATACTTAATTATAACATAATAACACACAGAAATACGAGCATTAGGCCATTAATATGGTCAAATCGAACATTTCGAAAACAAAACGTTTATTCTTTTAGTGAAATACAGAACCGCTCCGTATTCTATCTAACGGGTGGCATCCATAAGTCTAAATATTCCTGTTACACTGCACAACCTTCAATGTTATGTCATAATTACGTAAAAATCTGGCAAATTATTTCGCAACGAGCCAGGCGGCCCAAACTGTTGCATATACCCTGACTCTGCGTGCAATGAACGCAAGAGAAGTGACACAATTTCCCCAGTTTAATATAGCATGCTAACCTGGATTTCTTTTAACTAAATATGCAGGTTTAATAAAATATACTTCTGTGTATTGATTTTAAGAAAGGCATTGATGTTTATGGTTAGGTACATTCGTGCAACGATTGTGCTTTTTTCGCAAATGCGCTTTTGTTAAATCATCCCCCGTTTGGCGCAGTTGGCTGTTTTTGTTAGGAATAAATAGTCTTCACACAGTTCGCAACGAGCCAGGCGGCCCAAACTGCTGCATATACCCTGACTCTGTTGCACAGAACACAAGAGAAGTGACACAATTTCCCTTGTTAAAAGAAATTCATGTTAGCAGGCAATATTAACTAAATATGCAGATTTAAAAATATATACTTGTGTATTGATTTTAAGAAAGGCGTTGATGTTTATGGTTAGGTACATTGGTGCAACGACAGTGCTTTTTTTGCGAATGCGCTTGTTAAATCACCCGTTTGGCGAAGTAGGCTATGATTCAATGTTAAATTAGCAGGCACCGCATCGATTATATGCAACGCAGGACAAGCTAGTTACCTATTAATATCATCAACCATGTGTAGTTAACTAGTGATTATGTTAAGATTGATAGTTTTTTGTAAGATACGTTTAATGCTAGCTAGCACCTTACCTTGGCTCCTTGCTGCACTCGCATAACCATTAGTTCGCCTGCCACGCAGTCTCCTCGTGGAGAGCAATGTAATGTCGGCCATGATCGGTGTCCAAAAATGCCGATTACCGATTGTTATGAAAACTTGAAATCGGCCCTAATTAATCGGCCATTCCGATTAATCGGTCAACCTCTAGTACACATGCATACATGCATACATACATACATACATACATACATACATACATACATACATACATACATACATACATACAGTACACACACACACCAACGCCTTTGAGCTCCAACGCTCTGGACAGGAGCCCAGGACTCTTCCAGCTTCAGGTTTCACTCTTTCTGTGTGTGTTTCTGTGTGTGTATGTGTGTTTCTCTGTGTGTGTGTGTGTGTGTGTGTCAGCAGCAGCTCAGGAGTCCAGGTCTGTGCTCTCGTCAGCCCACATCATTGTCATTAGTCTACTAATGAGGAGAGGATTTACTGCTGCTTTAGATAAATGTCACTTCACACAGACACACACTAACATGTACTGTATGCACACAGTCCAAAGAAAGAAATGACACTGGCTGCTTCATCTCAACCTCATTCAGAGAGATGATTCATTTTGAGTTCTTCTCCACTCCTTTTCTTTGTCCTCTTCCTCATCTCTCTTCTGTCACGAGTCTATGAAGGACAGCTCACTGAAGCAAAGCTTAGCGTATTATCTTTCTCACCCGCTCACTGAGATGTGTGGCTAATGTGGCTAACACCAATCAATGACGCACCGCAATGCTGCCTTAGCTAGATCGCTCTAGCCTAGCGTAGCATCTCTCCCACCAGCTTATTGAGATGTGTGGCTGATGCTGGCTAATGTGGCTAACGCTAATCAGTGAGTCAGTCTGCAGCTAGCCAGTGTACTGGATCACTGACTGTGTAATTAGCATCATCATCAGCGCTAATACACTTATCAGCTGTGACATCCACCACCATCCCTGCCCACATACATTCTCTCGCTCTCTTTCTCTCCATCTCATACACACTTTCTCTCTCTCTCTCTGTCTGTTTGTCTCTGTCTCTCATATACACACTCAAAACACAAACACATATATTGACACAAACAGCAGACTGGGTGCATTCAACCCAATACTCGCTGCTTCCTGTACCACATACTGTAGTTTGTCCTCTCCTCTACCCCTCTGGCCTCTTCTTCCCCTCTGGCCTCTTCTTCCCCTCTGGCCTCTTCTTCCCCTCTGGCCTCTTCTTCCCCTCTGGTCTCTTCTTCCCCTCTGGCCTCTTCTTCCCCTCTGGCCTCTTCTTCCCCTCTGGCCTCTTCTTCCCCTCTGGCCTCTTCTTCCCCTCTGGCCTCTAACCCTCTGGTTTCTTCCCCTATGCTCTCTGACTAGGAGGATGGAGTTGCTATAACCAGAGACAGGTGTCCAAGGCTGCTCCGTTAGACTGTTGTTCCCTTTATAGTGCACTACTTTATACCTTTTATAGTGCACTACGTTATACCCTTTATAGTGCACTACTTTATTACCTTTATAGTGCACTACTTTATTACCTTTATAGTGCACTACTTTATACCCTTTATAGTGCACTACTTTATTACCTTTATAGTGCACTACTTTATTACCTTTATAGTGCACTACTTTATACCCTTTATAGTTCACTACTTTATTACCGTTATAGTGCACTACTTTATTACCTTTATAGTGCACTACTTTATACCCTTTATAGTTCACTACTTTATTACCGTTATAGTGCACTACTTTATACCCTTTATAGAGCACTACTTTATACCCTTTATAGTTCACTACTTTATACCCTTTATAGTGCACTACTTTATACCCTTTATAGTGCACTACTTACCTTTATAGTGCACTACTTTATTACCTTTATAGTGCACTACTTTATACCCTTTATAGTGCACTACTTTATTACCTTTATAGTGCACGCCTTTATAGTGCACTACTTTATTACCTTTATAGTGCACGCCTTTATAGTGCACTACTTTATTACCTTTATAGTGCACTACTTTATACCCTTTATAGTGCACTACTTTATTACCTTTATAGTGCACTACTTTATACCCTTTATAGTGCACTACTTTATACCCTTTATAGTGCACTACTTACCTTTATAGTGCACTACTTTATTACCTTTATAGTGCAATACTTTATACCCTTTATAGTGCACTACTTTATACCCTTTATAGTGCACTACTTACCTTTATAGTGCACTACTTTATACCCTTTATAGTTCACTACTTTATTACCGTTATAGTGCACTACTTTATACCCTTTATAGTGCACTACTTTATTACCTTTATAGTGCACTACTTTATACCCTTTATAGTGCACTACTTTATACCCTTTATAGTGCACTACTTACCTTTATAGTGCACTACTTTATTACCTTTATAGTGCAAAACTTTATACCCTTTATAGTGCACTACTTTATACCCTTTATAGTGCACTACTTACCTTTATAGTGCACTACTTTATACCCTTTATAGTTCACTACTTTATTACCGTTATAGTGCACTACTTTATACCCTTTATAGTGCACTACTTTATTACCTTTATAGTGCACTACTTTATAGTCCCTTTATAGTGCACTAGTTTATACCCTTTATAGTGCACTACTTTATTACCTTTATAGTGCACTACTTTATACCCTTTATAGTCCACTACTTTATACCCTTTATAGTGCACTACTTTATTACCTTTATACTGCACTACTTTATACCCTTTATAGTCCACTACTTTATACCCTTTAATTACCTTTATAGTGCACTACTTTTTACCCTTTATAGTGCACTACTTTATTACCTTTATAGTGCACTACTTTATACCCTTTATAGTTCACTACTTTATTACCGTTATAGTGCACTACTTTATTACCTTTATAGTGCACTACTTTATACCCTTTATAGTGCACTACTTTTTACCCTTTATAGTGCACTACTTTTTACCCTTTATAGTGCACTACTTTATACCCATTATAGTGCACTACTTTATTACCGTTATAGTGCACTACTTTATTACCTTTATAGTGCACTACTTTATACCCTTTATAGTGCACTACTTTATTACCTTTATAGTGCACTACTTTATACCCTTTATAGTGCACTACTTTATACCCTTTATAGTGCACCACTTTATTACCTTTATAGTGCACTACTTTATACCCTTTATAGTGCACTACTTTATTACCTTTATAGTGCACTACTTTATACCCTTTATAGTTCACTACTTTATTACCGTTATAGTACATGTTGACCAACACAGCCCACCACCACTGACTCCCATGACAGCAGCTCTCTGACATGTTGACCAACACAGCCCACCACCACTGACACCCATCACAGCAGCTCTCTGACATGTTGACTAACACAGCCCACCACCACTGACTCCCATGACAGCAGCTCTCTGACATGTTGACCAACACAGCCCACCACCACTGACTCCCATCACAGCAGCTCTCTGACATGTTGACTAACACAGCCCACCACCACTGACTCCCATCACAGCAGCTCTCTGACATGTTGACCAACACAGCCCACCACCACTGACACCAATGACAGCAGCTCTCTGACATGTTGACCAACACAGCCCACCACCACTGACTCCCATCACAGCAGCTCTCTGACATGTTGACCAACACAGCCCATCACCACTGACTCCCATCACAGCAGCTCTCTGACATGTTGACCAACACAGCCGGCATGTCACCAGGTTAAAAGGACACCATTTGAAAATAAACTGTGTGTGCCTCTGTATGTACAGTTGAAATCGGAAGTTTACATACACCTTAGCCAAATACATTTAAACTCAGTTTTTCACAATTCCTGACATTTAATCCTAGTCAAAATTCCCTGTTTTAGGTCAGTTAGGATCAGCACTTTATTTTAAGAATGTGAAATGTCAGAATAATAGTAGAGTGATTTATTTCAGATTTTATTTCTTTCATCACATTCCCAGTGGGTCAGACGTCTACATGCACTCAATTAGTATTTGGTAGCCTTGCCTTGAAATTGTTTAACTTGGGTCAAACATTTCGGGTAGCCTTGCACAAGCTTCCCACAATAAGTTGGGTGAATTTTGGCCATTCCTCCTGACAGAGCTGGTGTAACTGAGTCAGGTTTGAAGGCCTCCTTGCTCGCACACGCTTTTTCAGTTATGCCCACAAATTTTCTATGGGATTGAGGTCAGGGCTTTGTGATGGCTACTCCAATACCTTGACTTTGTTGTCCTTAAGCCATTTCTCCACAACTTTGGACGTATGCTCGGGGTCGTTGTCCATTTTGAAGACTCATTTGTGACCAAGCTTTAACTTCCTGACTGATGTCTTGATATGTTGCTTCAATATGTCCACATCATTTTCCATCCTCATGATGCCATCTATTTTGTGAAGTGCACCAGTCCCTCCTGCAGCAAAGCACCCCCACAACATGATGCTGCCACCCCCGTGCTTCACGGTTGGGATGGTGTTCTTCGGCTTGCAAGCCTCCCCCTTTTTCCTCCAAACATAACGATGGTCATTAAGGCCAAACAGTTCTATTTTTGTTTCATCAGGCCAGAGGACATTTCTCCAAAAAGTACTATCTTTGTCCCGATGTGCAGTTGCAAACCGTAATCTGGCTTTTTTATGGCGGTTTTGGACCAGTGGCTTCATCCTTGCTGAGCGGCCTTTCAGGTTATTGTCACGAATCCCGCTTCCTGAGTCTGTTTTTGCCTGTGTTGTGTCCTGGAACGCACCCTGTCTGGTTGCCGGGCAATGTAGCTAGTTGGAAGATCTCTGAGTACTTGCACCTGTATCCCATAAGCTATCTGCACACCTGGTCCTGATCATCACCCCTCCACTTCATAAGCGCTGACCTGACATCCATTCCCTGCCGGATCGTTAGCCATGAACAGTATGTTGTGCCAGCGTATCAGCCTCCAGTTTGATAGAGTTTGTTTTGTTGTTTTGTACGTCTTGCTTGCCTTGAACTCACCTCCGTTTTTTCTGTCTACAGTCATTCACCCGGAACACTCATCCCATCCCTACCTGGTCGTCGGTGACTTCAGTTACTTCCTTGGATCTGCCTATTCAATCCCATCAACTCACCTCCGCTGCCCGCTCCGCCACTTGGATTTTTCTATCACTACATTTAAACTTGTAAATAAATACTCACCTTCGTCTTACTCTCCTTGTCCTGGTCTGCTTCTGGGTTCTACTTTAGAAAACCGTGACATTTATGTCGATATAGGTTTTACTGTGGATATAGATACTTTTTTAGCTGTTTCCTCCAGCATCTTCACAAGTTCCTTTGCTGTTCTTCTGGGATTGATTTGCACTTTTTGCACCAAAGTACGTGCACCAAAGTACGCATCTCGTTCCTGAGCGGTATGACTGCTGCGTGGTCCCATGGTGTTTATACTTGCGTACTATTGTTTGTACAGATGAACGTGGTACCTTCAGGTGTTTGAAAATTGCTCCAAAGGATGAACCAGACTTGTGGATGTCCACAATTTTTTTTCTGAGGTCTTGGCTGATTTCTTTCGATTTTTCCATGATGTCAAGCAAAGAGGCACTGAGTTTGAAGGTAGGCCTTGAAATACATCCACAGGTACACCTCCAATTGATTCAAATGATGATTATCAGAAGCTTCTAAAGCATGACATCATTTTCTGGAATTTTCCAAGCTGTTTAAAGGCACAGTCAATTTAGCGTATGTGAACTTCTGACCCACTGGAATTATGATACAGTGAATTATAATTGAAATAATCTGTCTGTAAACAATTGTTGGAAAAATGACTTGTCATGCACAAAGTAGATGTCCTTAACCTGAAATTTGTGGAGTGGTTGAATATTTTTTTTTAATGACTCCAACATAAGTGTATGCAAACTTCCGACTTCAACTGTATGTGGGTGTGCGTTCGTGCCTCTGTGTTTGTGTGTGACACTTAAGCCAGATCGTCTCTTCACAAGGCGAGGCCATTACATAATTGTGGAGGACCAATTAGATCACATTCTGTGAGAGCTCCTGCTAAAGTCATATTAATTAATTATTGGTCCCTGGAGGTTGCTGTGGTGAGGTTATCGCCCTGGCGTGTCTGGCTGTAGTCACGGTAACCCAGGCTGCCTATCTGTCGTGTCTGTCTGTCACCGAGGGAGAAAGCGGGAGACAGACTGAAAGAGAATTCACCTCTTGCGTAAGCTGCCATATTGCTATAGCGGAGCTTTGATGTAGCTAGGAGTGAGCTACAGTACTGCTGGCTAGCATCTCAATTACTGTGTGTGTATGCTCTGTGGTGATTCATTCCACAACTATCCAGTGATCAAAAGTAGATGATACTTCCTGTGGAGGATACTTCCTGTGGAGGATACTTCCTGTAGAGGATACTTCCTGTAGAGGATACTTCCTGTGGAGGATACCTCCTGTAAATCAAATCAAATGTATTTGTCACATACACATGGTTAGCAGATGTTAATGCGAGTGTAGCGAGATGCTTGTGCTTCTAGTTCCGACCATGCAGTAATATCTAACAAGTAATATAACCTAACAATTTCACAACAACTACCTTATACACACAAGTGTAAAGGAATGAATACGAATGTGTACATAAAAATATATGAATGAGTGATGCCCGAACGGCATAGGCAAGATGCAGTAGATGGTATAGAGTACAGTATATGCATATGAGATGAGTAATGTAGGGTATGAAAACATTATATTAAGTGGCATTGTTTAAAGTGGCTAGTGATACATCAAGATGGCCAGATGCAGTAGATGGTATAGTGTACAGTATGTACATATGAAATGAGTAATGTAGGGTATGTAAGCATTATATAAAGTGGCTAGTGATAAATTGATTACATACATTTTTCCTTTATTAAAGTGGCTAGAGTTGAGTCAGTATGTTGGCAGCAGCCACTCAATGTTAGTGATGGCTGTTTAACAGTCTGATGGCCTGGAGATAGAAGCTGTTTCAGTCTCTCGGTCCCAGCTTTGATGCACCTGTACTGACCTCGCCTTCTGGATGATAGCGGGGTGAACAGGCAGTGGCTCGGGTGGTTGTTGTCCCTGATGATCTTTTTGGCCTTCCTGTGACATCGGGTGGTGTAGGTGTCATGGAGGGCAGGTAGTTTGCACCCAGTGATAAGTTGTGCAGACCGCACCACACTCTGGAGAGCCTTACGGTTATGGGCGGAGCAGTTGCCGTACCAGGCGATTGATACAGCCCAACAGGATGCTCTCGATTGTCCATCTGTAAAAGTTTGTGAGTGTTTTTTGATGACAAGCTGAATTTCTTCAGCCTCCTGAGGTTGAAGAGGCGCTGCTGCGCGGAACTTAAAACTTTCCACCCTCTCCACTACAGTCCCGTCCGTCAATGTGGATAGGGTGGTGGTCCCTCTGCTGTTTCCTGAAGTCCACTATCATCTCCTTTGTTTTGTTGACATTGAGTGTGAGGTTATTTTCCTGACACCACACTCCGAGGGCCCTCACCTCCTCCCTGTAGGCCGTCTCGTCATTTTTGGTAATCAAGCCTACCACTGTAGTGCCGTCTGCAAACTTGATGATTGAGTTGGAGGCGTGCATGGCTACGCAGTCGTGGGTGAACAAGGAGTACAGGAGGGCGCTGAGAACGCACCCTTGTGGGGCCCCAGTGTTGAGGATCAGTGGGGTGGAGATGTTGTTACCTACCCTCACCACCTGGGGGCGGCCCGTCAGGAAGTCCAGGACCTAGTTGCACAGGGCGGGTCGAGACCCAGGGTCTCGAGCTTAATGACGAGTTTGGAGGGTACTATGGTGTTAAATGCTGAGCTGTAATCGATGAACAGCATTCTTACATAGGTATTCCTCTTGTCCAGATGGGTTAGGGCAGTGTGCAGTGTGATGGTGATTGCGTCGTCTGTGGACCTATTGGCGCGGTAAGCAAATTTGAGTGGGTCTAGGGTGACCGGTAGGGTGGAGGTGATATGGTCCTTGACTAGTCTCTCAAAGCACTTCATGATGACGGAAGTGAGTGCTACGGGGTAGTCATTTAGCTCAGTTACCTTAGCTTTCTTGGGAACAGGAACAACGATGGCCCTCTTGAAGCATGTGGGAACAGCAGACTGGGATAAGGATTGATTGAATATGTCTGTAAACACGCCAGCTGGTCTGCGCATGCTCTGAGCACGCGGTCGGGGATGCCGTCTGGGCCTGCAGCCTTGCGAGGGTTAACGCGCTTAAATGTTTTACTCACGTTGGCTACAGTGAAGGAGGGCCCGTAGGTTTTGGTAGCGGGCCGTGTCAGTGGCACTGTATTGTCCTCAAAGCGAGCAAAAAAGTTTAGTCTGTCTGGGAGCAAGGCGTCATGGTCCGCGACGGGGCTGGTTTTTCTTTTGTAGTCCGTGATTGACTGTAGACCCTGCAACATACCTCTCGTGTCTGAGCCGTTGAATTGTGACTCTACTTTGTCCCTATACTGACGCTTAGCTTGTTTGACTGCCTTGTGGAGGGAATAGCTACACTGTTTGTATTCGGTCATGTTTCCGGTCACCTTGCCCTGATTAGAGGATACTTCCTGTGGAGGATACTTCCTGTAGAGGATAAATGTCTACTGGTGCCACTGAATCCTGCTACCACAGATTAGAGAGTAGCTCCCTAGTATTGTCTTCTAAACATTTTACCAGCCCACACACTCTATCTCATAATTAGCTGATGATGCAGGATGGCACACCTAGGGCCCCGACACATGTCCACCAGGCTTGTGTGTGTGTTTTGTGTGAACGTGTACTTGTTTGTGCCCATGTGCTTATATATGTTTCTCCCAGCCATATCAACCATGATCAAAACAGATAAGACTGTGGTCACGACGCTCTACACTGTTTTCAGATGGAAATTCTAAATGGCTGCACCATCAGAATCAAATGAGTCCTTGGGTATTTTAAGTGTCACGAAAGGTTCAAATTAGAGACTGGTCTTTGAAGCCTGAGTGTGTGGGATATTCTTTAACCCTTTGTAGTCTGGGACTGGGTCGTTCCTGCTTAACAAAGACGTGCTCGCATCACAGATCAACTGGTGCACATGTTCTGGAGAAGGAAAAAATGATCTAGGCTCCTGCTTCAGTGAGTTAGGAGCTAGGGGTCATAATGGAACCAGAACCACATAGTATCAGTGAGGTAGGAACTATGGGAAGGGGCTATAGGCTGGAATGGAACCAGACACATGCATCAGTGAGTTAGGTAGCCAGCCAGTCAGTTAGCCAGTCAGTCAGTGAGTACAGTTCTTCCAGTAGTGAGAATTGGCATATGGAGCCTATCTTTGCAGGGCTGTTGTGACGCCACTCTCTGACCTCCAGATTGAAAGGATCTGTGCTCCGCCACAGGCACGCTGCTGCTTGCAGTGTGGGCCGTGTCACTTAGCATTGTGTTCAGATCACTGTGTTCAGCTCACTATTCAATAGAGAGGAGTGCAGAGGAGAGGTGATGCAGAGTGGAGGGAAAAGAGGAGAGGAAAGGGGGAGGGGAGATGTGATGCAGAGTGGAGGGAGAGGAGAGGTGATGCAGAGTGGAGGGAAAAGAGGAGAGGAAAGGGGGAGGGGCGATATATTCATCCCTGTGTGTCAAGGACAGGGTATTGGGGCTGGCGGGGGGATTGTGTTTGTGCCAATAGGATGCATGTGCATGTTTTTTAGGTGAAATATGTGGTCAAATATGGATTTCAGGCTAATATCATCTCGGCTGGTGACTTATTTAAAAGTGGGAGTTGATAGGTGCTGTGGTGTGGTACTGTGCTGGGAAGTTGTGCCTGGTGGTGCTGTGTTCTGAGCCTGTCCTGTCTTACTGTGTGACTGATAGCAAACATATGGCTGTGTTTAGTAAGCCTAATGAGATCAGAACCAACCAGAGGATCAAGCCTTTTAATAGCAAAACCCCATTCTGATTCCTATTGAAGAGCCAGGATTTGGGTTTAGCGAGGGAGGGAGAGAGAGGGAGGAGATTTGAGAGATGGAGAGAATGAGGGAGGATAGAAGGGAGAGAATGAGGGTGGATCCCAGTTCTTGCTCTACCCTACTGAGCTGTTTGTCCTGCATGAAGTCATTCCCACCAGTCTCTTTCTCGCTCTCTCTTTTTTCTCATCCTTCCCTCCTGTGTGTGCTGCCGTCCTCACCTCTCCTGACATCTCCGCCTCATCACCAGCTATGTGAAGTGACAGGCCACATCCTGGGGTGGCTAGCAGGGGCTGGTATAGCACTGCAAAAGAGCAGCACGACTCCCAGACACACAGACACACAGACACACAGACACACAGACACACAGACACACAGACACACAGACACACAGACACAGACACAGACACAGACACACAGACACAGACACACAGACAGACACAGACAGACAGACACAGACAGACAGACAGACACAGACAGACACAGACAGACAGACACCTACCTCTTTGCACACACCGCGGGCCATTCCCCCTCCCTTCTTCCCAGTCTTAATTCCTAAACGTATTTGCTCCAGTTGCTGCTGGGCGCTGCAGGGCTGGCTGTGGGGAGGGCACTTCACACACTACTGCCCCGGACCCACTACACACACTCATATACTCACACACAACACACAAACACACACACACAGGGCAATAACCAGACGGAGAGGGAGACACGGCCAAGTGCACTGCTTATCTGTACACTAGGGTTCAGTGAACTGGACAGCAGGGAGGGCACCTCAGCCTGGTACTACCCAGTCAAGTGAGCCAATGCCCCTCTTCCACTGACACGTATGAAGGTGGCAGGGGAATAGTCAGCAGGGGCTAAGGGGCTACTCTGTTCCCATGACTGTCTCCTCTGGGATGAAGAGGAGTGTGAAGCACTAGAGAAAGCGGGATTGGTATGTCTAAATTCATGCTCTACCCCTTTGACATTTTTATATATTTTTCTCCATCTCTCTCTTTCCTCACTGTCTCTTGCTTTCTCCCTCTTTCCTCCCTGTCTCTCACTGTCAATTCAATTCAATTCAACTCAATTCAAGGGGCTTTATTGGCATGGGAAACATGTGTTAACATTGCCAAAGCAAGTGAGGTAGCAATACACAAAAGTGAAACAAACAATACAAATTAACAGTAAACATTACACATACAGAAGTTTCAAAACAATAAAGACATTACAAATGTCATATTATATATATATACAGTGTTGTAGCAATGTACGAATGGTTAAAGCACACAGGTTAAAATAAATAGGCATAAATATGGGTTGTATTTACAATGCTGTTTGTTCTTCACTGGTTGCCCTTCACTGTCTCCCTCTTTCCTTCCTGTCTCTCACTGTCTCCCTCTTTCCTTCCTGTCTCTCGCTGTCTCCCTCTTTCCTCCCTGTCTCTCGCTGTATCTCTCTTTCCTCTCCGTCTCTCGCTGTCTTTCTCTTTCCTCTCCGTCTCTCGCTGTCTTTCTCTTTCCTCCCTGTCTCTCTCTCTCTCTCTCTCTCTTTCTCTCTCTCTCTCTCTCTTTCTCTCTCTCACACACTCACTCCTCCCCCCTCTCCCCCCCCTCTCTCCTCCCCCCCTCTCTCTCCTCCCTCTCTCTCTCCCCCCCCTCTCTCTCTCTCCTCCCCCTCTCTCGCTCTCTCCTCACTCTCTCTCTCCTCACTCTCTCCTCCCTCTCTCCTCCCTCTCTCTCTCTCTCCTCCCTCTCTCTTTCTTTCTCTTTGTCTCTCTCTCTCTCTCTCCTCCCTCTCGCTCTCTCTCTCACTATGTCTCTCTCACACACACACACTCTTTCTCTGTCACTGGCCTCAGACCAGAGGAGTACACTCTACTTCTCCCCAACCTGTTTAAGAGGCTGTAAAACTAATTGCTAGGAAAGCAGGTCGTCCCATGAGACTCAAACAAGGATTATAATTTCCCCAAACATGCAAAAGGATGTCCACAATCATCAACCATGCTCCCATGAGACACTCTTTCTTTCCTGAGCTATTTCTAAGTGCTCTCATATGAATATCAAGACATTTTCTCACTCAAGTAGCTCCATTACTTTTTACTCCCAAAGTTTGTTTGTTTCAGTTAAGCAAGCGTGGAGGAAAATTTGTCCTAAATATCACACAGAAATCTCCTGTTGCCCTGCCTTTGCCCTTGTGGAAGCAGAGAAGAAGAAATAGAGGACGGAGAGAGATGAAAAGGTCTGGGGATCTCGTGAAAATCTAAAACAAATCTTCCGGAGCAGAGAGGTTAACCCCTTCAGCCAGCGGAGACTTTGAAGTGGAGTGGCCAAATTGTTAATTGTCGGCGATGGGCTTAGGGAAAGGTGGTAACAATTTAACCCCAGCACTGGGCTGCTGGGTGCGGCTCTATGTCTGGCCTCGCCTATCAGGTGTTTGCAGATGTTGTTGTAGTCTCGCTGGGGAAAAGGACACGAAAACCCTGCAGATGAGAGGCCGACTTAACCGCCCGATAATGCTTTGTTTGCTCAGGCGATTGCTCTCTAATTGGCAGGGAGGGGAAAACAGAAGCTCAGCGATTGGACAGCTGGAGCGGTTACCGCGGCCATTTTTGAACGTATGCTCACCGACAGAAGCTCGCAATTATGCTCCAGCACACCTTCCCGCGGCAGGGATGACGTCACGACTGCTTTTCCTCTCTCGGATACGGAGCTGTATCTATGGTTACAGATAAGACACCATAATCCACTCAGTCCTTGGCGACAGGTTTCAGCAGTGTTTAGAAGGTTTGTCAAATAACTTAATCTGGAGTCATTTTCACGGTGTGCCCACTTTGTGTTCTTTGTACTACTGTATGTAAATATCCCCTCCGTGTGACCAGTCACTCCTCAGCCTGGTCTATCATTGCATCGAAGCCCCTTAAAAACCAACCTTGGCACTTAGAAAAACACAAAAACATTAAAAATGTCACTTTTTATCTAAGCTTTGTGTATAGTTCTGACTGCAGTGGTGGCGTCTGTGTGTCCCCTACCCTGGCTGTCTTTGTTTGTCAGCTCAGCTGCTGTGTGACAGGGTTGATGCCCCTAAATGTCACCTCCGCTTTGGGCTGCTGCTCTCCAGGTGAAACATTAGCCCATCACAGACAGACAGACAGACAGAACACACTGGCAGGGCTGGCTGGTGCTGAGAAAGCACTTTGAACTGGTTGACTCCCTACACACACACACACACACACACACACACACACACACACACACACACACACACACACACAGACACACACACACACACACACACACACACAGACACACAGACACACAGACAGACAGACAGACAGACAGACAGACAGACAGACAGACATCATTTTCACTGATCATTTTAGGCAGATTCAAATCTGACCAGGTTCTTTTCAAGTTGTGGTGTTTGCGACCTAGCATGATTCAACATAAAATATCAGCAAGAAACATTTTGATGAAGTGTAAAACTGGTAGCTGTTTGAGACATGTATAGCCACATAGGAGTATGTAGCCTATGTTTCATATTGAGTGTGTTGACATTTAGAGGTGAGAACTGGTCCTCTCCTGACTGCTGCCCCGTTCCAGCCGTCAGTCCCAATACCCTGGCTAGCTGAGACGACAGAGCTGTGTGGCCATGTTGCTCCTCTTTCTCCATCTCTGAAGGCTCCTTTAGCCTGCTCATTCTGACAACTCCTTGTTGGTGTGGGTGGTGACCACTGGCTTGGTCCTGTGTTACCGGCCGGCTATGCCGAGAAACTGACGTCCCAAATGGCACCCTATTCCCTATATACGACACTATTTTTGATAGGCTCTTGTCAAAAGTAGTGCACTATATAGGGAATAGGGTGCCATTTGGGATGTACGCCCTGTCTGTCAGAGCTCTCACCCATGGAAGGGTCTGGTGTGGGCCCTGCTGTCCCGGATCCCCAGACCGGAGCTGTGCTGAAGGACAAAGAGCACACCGGAGCGCGACAGAGACCCCTACAGTGTTGGAGGAACACTCTCTGTTGATCCTAAAACAACCTCTCGTCTGGGTCAACACACGCACTCACGGCTGGCTGGAGGTTATTGAAGCTGTTTGACAGGAAGCTTTGTATCACCTCTATATTATTGTCGAAGTCTTATTGCAACAGCGTTGAACATGCGTCGATGATGTGGAGCAGACTTATCAAATCAGTGTTCAGTACTAGCTGGGACTAGGTCATGAAGTACTGTAGTTTATAGCCTGCTGCAGTTTGAACACTACAGACCCAAATACATCTACCTCCACGTGCGGTTAGCCCCTGAAAGCTGTCAAACCATCTATTTTCCTCTGTCCTTCCCTGCTCTCTCTAGGACACACACACACACACACACCTTTTGCTCGTGTCCCTTTGTCCACATGGTCTGTGAGTGCAGCACCACTGATCTGTGAAGGAAGAGGATGTTGCAGCAGTCCTTCTCTCTCTCCTTTCCTCTTTCCTTGTTTTCCTCTTCTGTTGTTTCTCTCTCCCTCATTCTCTCTCTTCCCTCTTTTCTCACCCCAGTCTTCTTTCCTTTCTCCCTCACTCCCTCTGTCACCCATTCACACTCCCTCTCTCTCTCTCCTCCCTCTCTCTCTCCTCCCGCTCTCTCCCTCACTTTCTCTCCCCTCTCCTCCTTCTCCCCTGTCCCCAGTGGTGGTGTTGTTTGTAGAGCATTATAATTTATAACTCAACAGAGTGGATTTAATTTCAGCAGCACTGGGCTCGCCAGCAGGGCGCCAGCCTGCAATCAGGAGAATCAGCAGCTAGCGGCCGCGAGCCCCCGCTGAATGGAAAGTATTATCACCAGCCACAAACGGACACTGTTTCTCCTCAGACAACTCCCTCGATGCTCCCCACCAGTGCACCAGCGCCTCCCCGGCTTGTCTTTCATTCAGCTAGCTATTCCTGTCCTCCACTGATCCTCCTCTTCTCTCTCTCTCTGTCATTGTAGTTGCTCTCTTGGTGTTTATGCTATCATGTTGTATTTTAAAGAGCTGTTATAAATGCTTATAGCATGTGTTCCAATGCTTATAATGCTTATGTAATATTTATGGAGACATGTAAGTACACCCTATATGTCCATTTTAAACAGGTGGCTCATATAAAGTGTAAGCAGTTGAATCTGTGGTTCTCTGCATGTTGACCAGTAGAACTCTGCTACATTCGAAGGTCGTTTTGCTCTATTGGCCCCTGAGAGTTCTAAAGCAAAAAACTATAGGACATAGTCCTCCTCTCATCCGCCAACACTGTGTTCTGTGCCCTATCCTCCCTTCCTCCTCTATCCTGGGGAGGAATTCTCCACGGCCTGTCTAACAGTTGCAAAAATCTTTCGCTCATAAATCTCAATCTCCGTGACACGTGCCAGACAAAGGAAGCTCCTGCACACTGCGGGAGGGATAGAAATGAGGAGAGAAAGAAAGAAAGAAAGAAAGAAAGAAAGAAAGAAAGAAAGAAATGTTTCTGGCAGGTGGGCTTGGCGCTAGGAGTAATGTTATTGAAACACCAGGGTCATTGTCAAAGCTGAAAGTGTTTTAGACATGCTGGTCCTGAAGTGAACATTGTACATAATTAAATTATATGAGCACATAAATGTATCATTAATTAGTTGTTGGACTTTTGTGGTTGCGTTCATGTGTAATATTGTGTGTGTTGCTGTTTCAGTATACTACCTACACACAGTATTTTTCTTTCCAAAGCAAAGCGATCATATTCGTAAATGGAAGGCGAGCCACCATCTTTCTCCGTTTA
This sequence comes from Salvelinus fontinalis, assembly GCF_029448725.1. Lineage (NCBI taxonomy): Eukaryota > Metazoa > Chordata > Actinopteri > Salmoniformes > Salmonidae > Salvelinus > Salvelinus fontinalis. The sequence goes on from NC_074688.1 coordinate 27,559,816, forward strand.
GCATAATTAATACCCTGGATTTCCAACTCGCCTTTTGTTAACCTCAGTAATGACAAACTGAAATGCTTTAGAAACTCTGAAGAATAACACACGGAACAACAACAAAAAAGGAGTCAACTACAAAAAGCCACAATTAGCTCATTACATTTGCTGGAAGTTTTGTAACCACATGAAATGAGAGGGAGAAGTACTTTTTCTCTTTCTCTCTCTCTCTTTGTCTCACTGTCTCTTTATCTCTCTCTCCCTCCCTTTCTCTCTGTCTCTCTGTTTGTCTGTCTCTGTGTTCTGTTTCTTGGTGAGGGGTTCAGCGGAAGGGTTCATTTCATTTACATTTACATTTAAGTCATTTAGCAGACGCTCTTATCCAGAGCGACTTACAAATTGGAAAGTTCATACATATTCATCCTGGTCCCCCCGTGGAAACATTTGCTGGAAGTTTTGTAACCACATGTTCATCTCGTAAAGACTACATCGTGAGCATTTTTATTATCGAATATCTCCCCCATAATTGAAATGGTGTGGCCTGGTTTTGTCATTTGGCAGGCGGGAGAGAGTCTTTGGAGTGTCTGTGTGTGGTCACCTCCCGTCCGTTTTTTTCTGACGCTTAGTTTTAGCACTGTAAAAACACAAACATAAAAAGTGCCTTTTCTCACAGACAGACAGACAGACAGACAGACAGACAGGCAGGCAGGCAGGCAGGCAGGCAGGCAGGCAGGCAGGCAGGCAGGCAGGCAGGCAGGCAGGCAGGCAGGCAGGCAGGCAGGCAGGCAGGCAGGCAGGCAGGCAGGCAGGCAGGCAGGCAGGCAGGCAGGCAGGCAGGCAGGCAGGCAGGCAGGCAGGCAGGCAGGCAGGCAGGCAGGCAGGCAGGCAGGCAGGCAGGCAGGCAGGCAGGCAGGCAGGCAGGCAGGCAGGCAGGCAGGCAGGCAGGCAGGCAGGCAGGCAGGCAGGCAGGCAGGCAGGCAGGCAGGCAGGCAGGCAGGCAGGCAGGCAGGCAGGCAGGCAGGCAGGCAGGCAGGCAGGCAGGCAGGCAGGCAGGCAGGCAGGCAGGCAGGCAGGCAGGCAGGCAGGCAGGCAGGCAGGCAGGCAGGCAGGCAGGCAGGCAGGCAGGCAGGCAGGCAGGCAGGCAGGCAGGCAGGCAGGCAGGCAGGCAGGCAGGCAGGCAGGCAGGCAGGCAGGCAGGCAGGCAGGCAGGCAGGCAGGCAGGCAGGCAGGCAGGCAGGCAGGCAGGCAGGCAGGCAGGCAGGCAGGCAGGCAGGCAGGCAGGCAGGCAGGCAGGCAGGCAGGCAGGCAGGCAGGCAGGCAGGCAGGCAGGCAGGCAGGCAGGCAGGCAGGCAGGCAGGCAGGCAGGCAGGCAGGCAGGCAGGCAGGCAGGCAGGCAGGCAGGCAGGCAGGCAGGCAGGCAGGCAGGCAGGTTTGCGCACAAGAGAGCGAGCGATCAACTTGAAGGTTTGTGTATGAGCGAGCGAGAGGTTTGTGTATATGTGTTCAGGGCAATGTAAAAGTTTGCCTCGGCAGGCCAAGCTTTTTGGACAGACATTTAGTTTAGCAGGGTAAAACTTCATCATAGTGAAGCAGATCATGGAATCAATCCAGAACAGCGGTTACGTCCCAAATGGCACCCTGTTCACTATGAAGTTAACTTCTTTTGACTAGGGCTCTGGCGAAAGTAGTGCACTATGTAAGGAATAGGGTGGCACTTGGGACGTAGCCTGGGAGAAGATCCTCAAATCCTGTTGGTCTCTTGGTAACCTGAGTGTTGTTGTGCGGGGGACAAGGGAGTAATAACTTCTCAAAATGTAAGTCCACAAATGACCCGTCGCCATGCCAACGTCTAAAGACGGCAGGCGAGGCCGAGATGGAGTGGCGGTATGGGGGATGCAGAACGGTAGAGCCCTCTGTTTCCGTTCCTCACCACTCTGCTACTCTAGTCGTAGTTGTTTCATTTAACATGGAGTTATGAAGTGTTAGGGAACCCTTTTAGTTTTAACGTCCCTAGGCAGCAGTTGTAGAGGAAGCATGTACTGTAGGAAAGGGTAAAGCGAAGGGCAATGTTATTTTATCCCTCACCTTCTCTCTCACCCTCTCTCTCTCTTTCTCGCTCTCTCCCTCTCTCTCTTTCCCTCTTTCTCGTTCTTTGTCTCCCTCCCTTTCAAATCAGTTATCCTGTTAATGGCCTTTTTGCATGAACTGTGCCCAAACCTAATCAAAAGCTGAATGTGATAAATGGTGCCTGCTGAAGTCTTGCCTGTGTGTGTGTGTGTGTGTGTGTGTGTGTGTGTGTGTGTGTGTGTGTGTGTACTGAGCTGTGCAGGCCAGTGAAAGCCCTAGAGGCGGTGGAGGCTGATTGGAGGGCACATGTGTGATGTGGCTGGGAGATCAAAAACACACACTTGATGAATGTGAGGCTGGCAGGAGGAGGAGGGGGGAGAAAAAGGGAGGGATGGATGGAGGAGGGGGGGGTGCCCTATGTTCTCTGTTCTCTGCTGCTGATCAAGGTCGTTCTTGGTTCATTAAATTCTGCCAAGAGGCTCACCCTCATAAGCAACTAAGAAATGTACACACACACACACACACACACACCCACTTGCATGAACCATCTCTCCTCTTTACTGTTCCTTGTTGGAGTGAATGCAGCTTATTCAAAAGCAGAACACACATTCCCCTCACTCCTTTCACTTCACACATGACGCAGCCCACCTCTTCACCCATCTGTCCGGCTGTGTGTTTAAGGCTGGCTGTCATGCAAGGCTAACATGGCACCGAGCAGTGGGGCAAGCTCAGCATCTGGCCATGGCCGAGGGAGCTAGGCTGGAGCAAGACTCTTACTACACGGTATAATAGTAGTGTAAGCTGGCTGTATTAGAGACACTACATGACTAAAAGTATATGTGAATACCTGCTCTTTGAACATCTCATTCCAAAAATTTGCTACTGTAGCAGCCTCCACTCTTCTGGGAAGGCTTTCCACTTGATGTTGGAACATTGCTGCGGAGACTTGCTTCCATTCAGCCACAAGAGCATTAGTGAGGTCAGGCACTGATGTTGGGCGATTAGGCCTGAATCGCAGTGGGCGTTTGAATTCATCCCAAAGGTGTTCGATGGAGTTGACGTCAGGGCTCTGTGTAGGCCAGTCAAGTTCTTCCACACCGATCTCGACAAACCATTTCTGTATGGACCTCGCTTTGTGCACGGGGGCATTGTCATGCTGAAACAGGAAAGGGCCTTCCCAAAACTTGTGCGACAAAGTTGGAAGCACAGAATCGTCTAGAATGTCATTGTATGCTGTAGCATTAAGATTTCCTTTCACTGGAACTAAGGGGCCTAGCCCCAACCATGATAAGAGCACCAGACCATTATTCATCCTCCACCAAACTTTACAGTTGGCACTATGCATTGGGGCAGATCGCATTCACCTGGCATCTGCCAAACCCAGATTTGTCCATCGGACTACCAGATGGTGAAGCATGATTCATCACTCCAGAGAATGTGTTTCCACTGTTCCAGAGTCCAATGGAGTCAAGCTTTACATCACTCCAGCCGACGCTTGGCATTGTGCATGATGATCTTATGCTTGTGTGCGGCTGCTCGACCATGGAAACCCATGAAGTTCCCGACAAACAATTATTGTGCTGACATTGCTTCCATAGGGAGTTTGGAACCCGGTAGTGAGTGTTGCAACCGACGACAGACGATTTTTACGCGCTATGCCTTTCAGTACTCAGCGGTCCCATTCTGTGAGCTTGTGTGGCCTACCACTTCACGGCCGAGCCGTTGTTGCTCCTAGACATTTCCACTTCACAGTAACAGCATTTACAGCTGACCGGGGCAGCTTGAGCAGGGCAGACATTTGACCAACTGACTTGTTGGAAAGGTGGCATCCTATGACGCATGCCACGTTGAAAGTCACTGAGCTCTTCACTACTGCCAATGTTTGTCTATGGAGATTGCATGGCTGTGTGCTCGATTTTATACAGCTGTCAGCAATGTGTGTGGCTGAAATAGCCGAATCCACAAATTTTAATGGGTGTCCACATACTTTTGTATATATAGTTATATATAGTTATGATAGAGAGAGAACCAATATGGCTGGAAAACACGTGCTTCTCCACCTGCATTGCTTGCTGTTTGGGGTTTTAGGCTGGGTTTCTGTACAGCACTGTGATATAGCAGCTGATGTAAGAAGGGCTATAGAAATACATTTGATTTGATTTGAAAACATAGTACAAGAGGCACAGTAAAGATACAATTAAAAGAGTTTGAGTATTTAACTCACATCACAGGACCAGACACTATTGCTGCTGAAAGCACTTTATTTTTGTCAGTTTACATCAGTGTGAGATCGTGACAGTTTCACTGAATAGTCATCACCCAATGACTGATCTTTCTGCTGGTTATTAAATCTGGGAACACACACACACACACACACACACACACACACACACACACACACACTCACACTCAGACTCACACACACACACACACACACACACACACACACACACACACACACACACACACACACACACACACACACACAGAGAGCTCAGACTCACACCTCTGAGTTGTGATGGGGCTCTGATCCACAGAGTGACACCAACATAGCTGGTAGCCATGGTTCCCATTAAAGGTTGCAGGTTGTTTTATTTAGTGTGAGCTCCTCTGAGCAGATGTCTTGATGACTCAGTGTCTCTGCTCTCTTTCCCAGTGGTAAATGAGGCAGGTGGCAGGGTGAGACCACAGTGGTTCATTTACTGTAGATTCCAGAGGTGTCACCACAGGGATCACCCAATGACAGCAGAGGAGAGACTGAAAGTAAAAATGTGTCACGGAATCCCACTGTTAGTCCCATGACTATAGCTTCAATGCTAGCCTCACCATTGCTAGCTCCCTCACTCCCCTAGCCTTTAAAGCTGGGACCATTAGCATGCAGCAAGGCACTGACCTTTTTAACACTAACACCCATGCACTGCCTGCATCTCAAATGGCACTCTATGCCCTGGTCAGAAGTAGTGCGCTATGGAGGGAATTGGTGCCATTTGAGACACAGATAAAACTGACTCTTTTTAAGTCACTGAATATTATTCAAGGCTCTTAGTATGTTATGTGTTAATGGTATTCTACTGTTCACCAGACCTGGAGCAGTAACGGCCACTGGGCCAGCCTGACGTGCTGGAGGTGACATGAGCATATTGACACTAATGGTTCTTACAGCTCTGCTGGGCTGGTTGCCTCCCTCCTCTATCCTCCATAAACATGAGCCTAGTGAGCGTCGGTAATGTAGTGTCCACCGCACCACTGTACTGTGCTAATATAGTCAGTCACTTACATTAGGATGGGCTCTCTATCGCATCCCTCGCACTTGTGGTCCGTAGTCTCTACCCGCTCCGCTCCCGCTCATGATTCTATTTGAGAGCAGCAGGTTCTGTTCTTTCTATCTGGAGCACTGTGCATGAGGAATGGTGGTCAGGCTGTGTGTTGTTGTTGTCTGTGTGCCCTGTACCCGTTATGAAAAGAAATGCCCCCGCTCTTTAAGAAATCAGTTTCAACA